>NC_086180.1:49990279-50676112 GCF_023053635.1 Elgaria multicarinata webbii | reverse complement strand
TCTGTCAAGTATGCTTTAGGGTGAATTCCTGCATTGAGCAGGGGGTTGGACTCAATGGCCTTATAGGTCCCTTCCAACTCTACTATTCTCTGATTCTATAAATTAAAAAAAAGCAGACCAACTTTAAGACACATTTTTGTGCGTTCTGTCCCCTGCTCCACTCAATTTAATATACAAACATCATCACTAGTGCAGATCTGTTTTTTAGGAAAGAAAATGCAGGACAGATCATTCCTACTCCATCACGTGAAAAAAACCTTTCACTTAATACCCTAAAGTTTTCAGATTATAATTTGTTCTATATGTTTCCCAAAATAAAACTTACAGTATCTTGACGTCCAATTTTTGATTTTTCAATGCTTTCTTCTAAGGTCCTTTTCTTCTGGAAATATTCTGAGAACTGAAAGAAGAGAAGAACCAGAATCCAAACAATATTATTTATTTATTTATTTATTACATTTTTATACCTCCCAATAGCCGAAGCTCTCTGGGCAGTTCACAAAAATTAAAACCATAATAAAACAACCAACAGTCTAAAAACACAAATACAAAATACAGTATAAAAAGCACAACCAGGATAAAACCATACAGCAGAAATTGATGTAACATTAAAATGCAGAATTAGAACTGTAAAATTTAACTGTAGAACTGTAAATTTTACTTTACAGTAATTTTAAAATTTCTAATTTTCTTTAGAACTGTAAAATTTAAATTTAAGTTAAAATTAAGTGTTAAAATACTGAGAGAATAAAAAGGTCTTCAGCTGGCGACGAAAGGAATACAGTGTAGGCGCCAGGCAGACCTCTGGGGAGCCACAGCGGGTGCCACAGCAAAGAAAGCCCTTCTCCTAGTAGCCACCTGCCTCACTTCCTTTGGCAGGGGCTCACGAAGAAGGGCCCCTGTGGATGACCTTAGGGTCCGGGAAGGTACATATGGGAGGAGGCGTTCCTTCAAATAACCTGGCCCCAAACCGTTTAGGGCAGCGGTTCTCAACCTGTGGGTCGAATGCCCCTTTCACAGGGGTTGCCTAAGACCATCGGAAAACACATATTTCCGATGATCTTAGGAAACTGTATTGACTGAACTATGTCATGTATCATCTTTTGTATTATTAAAGCTATTGTTATGTATTATTTTCATTAGCAAACCATCCCATGACAATGGATCGTGTAGAGAAGAACGAAAATAATTTTATGGTTGGGGGTCACCACAACATGAGGAACTGTATTAAAGGGTCGCGGCATTAGGAAGGTTGAGAACCACTGGTTTAGGGCTTTGAATGTTAATATTAACGTTATCAATAATAATAATAATAACAATAATAATATATTTCTTATCCGCCTCTCCATTTTGATCGAGGTGGGGAACAACAATAAACAATAAAATACATAAAACTGTACATAAATACATTCTTTATATATGATTTTGACCTTATAATTTCCCCCCATCTTCAGAAATAATATACAGTCAGTTTAAACAGGCTGCCTTGGGTGATAAACCAGGAATCTGGCCAAGACATAATTGTTCCATAAAATCTTTACTTTTTAAACTTTGCCATTACAATTCCAAAAGTACAAAACCAGTTTCTTCCAATGGTGGTGGTAGGGTACCGTCTCAGACCACTGTGCATTCAGGGGATCAAGGTTGAGGTAGTGGATCAAGGGAAGTGTTTGCAGTTAGATCCTCTACATGAAGACTCCCAGTATAGGAAGTGGACTGAGAATGCACTTCAGTTGTGTAATTTTCACAAATCCCAAGTAAGGTTTGCCACTTCAACTCTTGCCATGTTTGCAGAAGTCTATTTTTGCACCTCCTTCTTTACAGGGACTTCTTGGCAGACAAAATATCACAGCAGCTTATTACTTTAAGTCATCTCTGATTATGCCTGGCTTGTGTTGTTTATATAAACTGCTGGTTTTAAAGCAGTAGGAACATAGGGCACAGTCTTAAGCTTACCCTGTTCAGTCATGAAAGGGGAGGGTTAGTATATGTATGATTTTATGCTTTTTATGGTTTTAAATTTTGCATATTTGTTTTTAATGTTCCGTGTTATAATCTTTGTAAACCGCCCAGAGAGCTTCGGCTATGGAGCGGTATATAACCGTAATAAATAAATAACCATGGTTATGTGCAAACCTTCAGAACTATGTGTGTACGCTTGCATATATCCTTCCAACATTCAAGAATGACTGGAGAGTTCCTATGCCTTTCCATGGTTTCATCAGCAGCTACTGTCATCCACAAAATCAGCATTAATTCACTAAGAAAAAGCACAATTGGCTGGAGAATAACCTTACCTGCTCCTAAGTTGCCAAGCAATTCAATTCTCAGCACCATAAAATCCATATAATAACTATAATGCATAGCCTATTGGGTGGTACACTGTATTTCTAAGGCCTCTGAAACTTCTGCTTACATAGCACTTCGTCACATTTAGCCTTTCAACTGAAGACGGAAAACGGTTCACAGCACACCATGCAAGCTACATTGCTAAGGTTCTGTTCTGTTGACTCACTGACAAGTACTTACAGCTCCCACTCTGTCCACATCTCCTTTTATGGTGAAGCCTTTCAAAAGGTGCCCTAGTACAAGGATATCTTTACAGAGCTGCTCTCTTGTTTTTTCAGTCAAATACGGAAAATCAAGCCTTGTATTCCAGACTTCCAGATCCCAATACTTGTAAGTGCCCTAATCAAAAACCTTGTTGAACAACTTGTTTTAGTAGTATAGCAGGGTTTTTTGTGGGTGTTTTTTTTAACAAAACTCATTGCAATGCTAAGAACACATACTTTGGCAACAAGTCCTAACGAAATCAGTGGGCCTTACTTCCGAACAAGCATGTTTATGATCATGGTGTTGGCTATGAAAATATAAGCCCGTATGTATGCACTGGCTAGAAATCAAACCAATGTCCCTTAAGAACAGCCACCCAAAGTATCCCTTGTTAAAGTAGCTTTTTAAAACTATAACACTCTTTACATTTTTTTTTCAGCCAGGAAAACTATCTAATGATGGCATAAGGACATATTAAAGTAAACCCTAACCGCACTGCTGAGTCTTAACCACTATACAAACCAAACGCCTTAACATTTGCCAAATTAATTCCTTGTGGGCAATGTGATGGAGGTAAAACTTTTTGGAAACATCAGAAATGTATACGCACACACTAAAAACCAGACCCCACAATGCCATTAGTCTTATTGTATTCTACAAACAGGGCCCGCCCTATCCTTAGGCAGAGTGTGGCAGCTGTCTTGGGCAGCAAGTTATTTTGTTATTATTGTAGTTTTATTGCCAGGGATGGGGAGAGGTACCTGTGATATCTTCTGTCCCATGTATCAAAATAATTTAGCTGACTCTGGGTACTAAGCACCTTGACTTGGGTGCATGAAGGTGCCACTTGCTTTTCTGTCTCAGGCAGCAAAATTTCTTGGATTGGCCCTGCCCACAAAAAAAGGTGTTCCAGGGGGCTGTCATATTTAGTCTCTTTTTAGAAATGATGTATATTCTACTTTCAGTTGGAGCTGCAAACTGAGTCAGATCAGATGCAATGATTCCACTTTCAAAAATCCATGGCTAATCAAGCCAAAAGTGAATGCCCGTCGTGCCCATTGACCTGTCCCTCCCCTCCCAGCATACTAACGTCAGAGCTTCTATCCGTAATAAAATTAAACTAGAGCTTCCCTTTATATCTGAAACAGGGAACCCTCCCCACACCCCATCTATCATTCAGTGGACTAAAGATCTTACTTTTCTTGCTACATTTGAACATATCTCCTTGAGGCATCAATTTTGTATGGATGTTTATTTAGATATATGGACTGCTTATATTAACATATATATTTGAAATGGAAGTGTTAAAGGTCTTTCTTTTTTCCTCTTTTTGTTTTTATAGTAAGGTTAACACAATTTCCTATTTCAGACATTAGGCCTGGTTTGTATGTTATGACTACCCAGGGTTTAACCCTGAGTAGCCATAACATACAAACCGGGCCTGGGTAGCTATGAACAAGCAGGAACAAGAGAGCATGCTGGCTCCCACCGCCCACTTGCCCCCGGAGCACTAAACAACTCAGGGACATTCCGTGACATGCAAACCAGGAATTCTGGGTCATTGGGGAAGGAACAATCCAGACTTGTTAACCCAAGAACAAACCATAGATTACAACCCTGAGTTGTTCCTACCCCAAAATTCCCCGTTTCCACATGTCAGACAACAATCCAGGGATGGAGCCTCTCTGGGTTGTTTGGAACAGCTTGAGTGCTGAACACCAGAACACTTGCTTGCTTCGGGCTATGTGCGAAGCTAGTCAATGGGAAACTTTAGCTTACTTTGACCAGGTATGACATGCTGAAATGGTTATGTCTCAACCATTCAGAAAAGGGGTAGTTTTTTAAAAAAATCATCAACTTAATGGGTAACAATCTTCTTTCCTACTCAGGGCACCTAAAATATATCCTAAAGTGCAGGATCTGCAAAAACTCTTTTAATTTCAATCGACAGCCCCTCCACATGTGCAAAAGTATGAAAATGTGTAGTTCTGGACAGACTAGATAAAAAGTCTGCAAGCATGATTGCATAGACTCCAGGCAAAGCAACATTCATTTTGTTGCTTTTGTCCTGAATATCTAGGCTAAAAAAGAGCCCTGCACAACTCTAAAGTTTAATGCATTAAGCACCAGTGGGCCAACATAACTTGGTCTATAAGGAAACTGCCTAGAGCTATTATTCTGCAATCAGCTTTTACATAACATCTGTCCTCTAGTTGCAGCACACAAATTAGAGTACCCAGATTAATACATTGGAATCTGGCAAGTGGTTTGTGCATCTTATCTTTGAGCAGAGAATTTATCTACTCCCCTGTAGCTCTCATGGTTCCCTGAAATAGAGGTTTTGTTTCATCCACTCCATATTTCTCCTTTTGTGGGAATAACATTGTTATTAAGACTTTGATCAACAACATACTGATACTCTATTCAGAGCATTGATTTTTATTAGAACAATATGTTCAATTCTTATTTTCTTATTCAATTAATTATGTTCATGCAGAAAAATGAAGGGTTTTGAGGGGTTTTGGGCCAACTACAAAGCCTTACAGCTAGCAAGTAGAAAATCATTAATCAAGACAAAATATTTCTTTTAAAGTAAGGCAAAATTATGAAGGGAACATTTGCATGCATTTAAAAGAAAGAATGAAACTTCAGTAGCTCCACAACTGAGCTTGTGGGCTAGACCTGAGGGGCAGATGACTATCTGAGTAGTCTACATACACCAAATTGGTTTTAAAAGGCGCAAGGCAGAAAGCAACGGGAGAGTTTTAGAATCTAACGAAAAGCTACAGAATGGTATGATTTTGTATTTCCACAATCCTTGATCTTTGGATGTTCCACCTGGCATCAAATCCTGGTTACTCTTTTAATGGGAAATTATTAGCAGATTACTGGAATTTCATAGTCACAAGTATGTGAACAGCAAAAAGAATGCTTAGGAATAATGGCTTGAAATGATGCAAGTTTTATAGTCCAATCCAAAGCATGTCTAATAAGAAGTGTGTGTGAGTGAGTGTGTGTGCGTGTGTGTGTGCATAAAATTTTATTGTGAATTTTTAACAAAATATAAAAAATAAAGAAATAAAAAATAAAAAATACATATGCAACTACATTCTTCAAAAGCCTCAGTTTCAAATATCACAAAATTATCTAAGAAAAAAGGGAAAATAGCATCAATTACACCTAAACATTAGTGAAGGCAGACCAAATGTCTGAGTAGAAGACCATTCATAAATGGCAACTGTATACCACTCTTTCAAATGTTGCTAATGTTAAGTCTTCAGTCCGCTGCGTTATAGGCAGTGTGGTTTTATCTTTCTAAAGTTGTAGAATCAGTCTTCTGGTGGTCAAAAGGGTGCAAAAAATTCATTTATGTTAACCAAGAAGCCAGTAAGTAATTTAAGATGAAATGTACATCCGAAAGTATTTAAGAGCTTTCTAATACAAAATTTATGTGTCTGATAATTTCCTCCCAAAAGGAGGCGACTATTGGACATTTCCAGAACGTATGAACAAAAGAAGCATTAGCTGTGTCTAATGAGAAGTAAGTCCAACTGAGTTCTAGGAGAACTTACTTCCTATGTTTAGGATTAAATTCTAGATCTTGTAACTAGGCATCAATTCTAAGTCACAAGAGTTCTTAAGAAGTTACCAAGCCATTTATAAACAGGCTTTTGTTTCTGTCAAAGTACACAACAACCCTCTCAACATCTGGCAAATTGACTTCCATTCAGATAACATGCCTTAATTTAATTTCTCAAGGAAAAACTACATTATTTTAGAAAGAAAGGCCCTTTTTAAAACTATAGGCTAGATTCTGAAGTTTGAAACTTACTGTTTGAAATTAAACAAAGACTTAGGCCATGTTCAGAAGATACCTTAAACCACGGCTTTAACCATGGTGGGTCAGACAAAAAGCCTTATTTACCATGGTTAAAGCCACGGTTTAAATGAGCTATGGTGGTGAGGAAAGAAGGGCAATTGCCCAGTAGTGATTAATTCTGAAGGGACTGCTTAGATTTCCTGCTTAACACCAGAAGTAATAAGAGGTAGAATCTATACAAAATACACAAAAACAACAACCATAAGGTAATGGCCTGGGAGACTGAACATGTAATATTGGGAAAGCTACTCACTGCCATATTTTAGTGGAAATCTGCTGTGTCACCAAGGTAGTCATGTTATTCTGTAGCCTGAAGAAAATTAACTAGTTACATCATGCTAAAATTATGTTAGAGGAAGCTAGCTTTGACTGGGATCCTCAGTCTCAACAGTAGACATCTAGTACAATTAACTATCTGGAAGCATGGATTTGAAAGAATGAAGCCATTTCTTTTAGCTGCTACTGTAAAGACAAACTATCAACATCCTCAAACTTGATGGCAAATCCTAACTAAAACTGCCTGTTCACGGTATAAACAAAAATTTCCTGTATTTCTTGTACTTTTAATATTCGTCTTTCCTTAGGCCCAGGCTAGATGTTCAAAGCCTCTTTTGGAGAAAAGACTACTCCACCATATATGTAAACAGGGCAGACACGCAAACATAAGTGTGGCTGCCCTGCACAAATCTAGCTTGGGCCTTATTTCCCCAAAACCTGTGTGTTGTCTTTTGTATGTTTCAGAGTTTTAATCACTGTCATCCTATGGTTTTATTCATGGTTCCTTCTCTCTCCTGTATACCAGCTTACACTGAAACATACTTTCTACCCCACTCCACTCCACCTCCACCACCATCATCACCCAAGTGACCCAAATCCAAGGCTGATGATCTTACACAGAACTGTTCATGTCTTGGCTAGTTTTGAGGCAGTCTGCTCTTAACTCCAAATGCCCAAGGCCCTCCCTTTCCATTGAAGAAGCCAATAAGCTTGCCAACTTTTATTTCTGGCAGAGCTCCTTCATCTTTGTCAAATGCAATGCAGGTAGAAACCCCACGCCACAGCTGAACCAATTCCCAGCATGGAGATTCAAGGATGGGATAAGCTTTACCTGCAAAATCTATACCTGTTATGCACATAATAAAAAGGTACAAGAGCTCTGATAGAACTACAAAAAGGAGCAAGCCAATGAGCCACTAGGCATAACCAGTTATCTGGATTGCAGGATGAACATTGCCAACTACACAGGTCTAATAACGACTTTTTAAAAAAGTTGTCACCTTGGAACTGGAATCACCACCACTAGCAGAACAAGAAATGTCAGTCACCAGTAGAGCAATACTTAGGGCAATGGAAAATTAGGGAGAAAGTCAGCTAGGGGAAGCACAGCACGAAGATAAAGCAACAAAGCAGTGAGGGTAAAGTTGCCAGCATCTGCTCAGATTCTCCAAGCTATATCCTAAATGAAACAATGTGCAGTTTGGAGGTCCACCCTTTTCTCTCTCCAAAATGAGAGCATTCTTGGAAACAGCCACATCTTACATTTTCTGCTTCATGGAGTTACTTATTCACAATGTTCAAATCTTTGTATAGCAAGTTCATAATAGACAGGCTTTTGGAAACTGTGACAACACAAGCCCACGGACTTACTTTCACCTTACACAACACATTCTAGAAGCTTGTCATACATATGTATCTGTCACATTTTAGATATAAAATCACACTTCCAGGAAGCTCAGGGTGGCACATATGGAACTATTCTATTTTATTCTCACAAGCCTATGTGGCAAGCTAGGACACTGTGACCTGCCCAGGACCACCTAGTGAGTTTGCTAGATATTGCAAAGTTAAACTCAAGTGTAACCAGTGTCAACTACCCCACATTGGCTGACACTGTAATCTGGATAAAATTGACTGACACAAAAATCCCACCCAACATGGGCAGTGGGGGTGCACAATTGTTTTGCACTCACATTCATTTGAGAGAACGCCTTCTCCCTTACCAAGCTGCCCAGTCACTGAGGTCATCTGAGGGCATTCTCCTGGTGGTTCCACATGAACCTATGGGCCAACTGGAGTCCGCCAGAAGAAGAGCCTTCAGCATGTGGCCCCCTTTCTGTGGAATTCCCTGTCCCTGGAGGTCAGGCAGGTGCCAATACTGTGTTGTTTCCGGTGCTTCCCAGAAGCATTTCTTGGCTGTCAGCTGAGGTTTTTTATTGGCATACTTTGCTTTTTAGTATAACAATGGTGTTTTAATTTTTGTATCCTTTACTGTTTAATTATGTTCACTGCTCCGGAATCTGTTTCAGTGGTATACAAATTTTGTAAATAAGTGAATAAATTTGAGCTAGGAGAGTTTTTGTTCATGATCAAGATCTATCTGATTTTACATTTGGAGTCACAAAGAAATCCTCCCTAAGCTAGACAGTCTGGTTTTGTGGTATCCTGCCTTTCTTCATCCATATGTGGCTAGGCTCATATGGAGCTATTGTTCCAAGTACACTTCTTACACTATATTTGATTGCTTTGTTTGTTGACTTGATCTATGAGAGGATGGTACTTTCCAAGTCTGTGATTTACAGGGAGGTAGTTGGAGAAGTCTACGTAATCCAAACAAGACCTTTAGCTATATAGTTGTTTATAGTAGCTGAATTTGGCTCTTGGCCATCTATACTGATAAGACATTATTATTGTTGGATTTTGGACTATGCCTGGCTTGAGTAGGTTTAAATATCTGATCTGCCACAGCTTCAGTCAAGATTATTTGAACCAAGTCGCATTCAGCCTCAGTTCCTGTAAATGAAAGTGACTACATATTTTTGAGAACTAATGTGAAGGTAAATGTTTTAAAACACCTCTGTGTAAAAGTCTTATGTAAATTAAATATTATGGGATCGTTTATGTTTCCAGTTGAAAACTCATGAATTTCCAAAGAGATATACATCAGGCGTTTTTATTATTATGTTCCGCACTACAGATGGTTTGGTGTGGGGCACAAAAGTCAAAACATTATGCTCTTCAGGGTCATGGGAGTCCATTTCAGTTGCAAAGTCAGCATGCACACAGTTTTAGTCACTCTAGCCACACCATTAAAACTTCCAAGCACAAAGAAGCTTGTTTTCTTGGTTGGGCTCAGATGAGTCAGACGCCACTGCTAGTCCAAATTGTTCTGGGTGTGGCTCAGCAATTCCTCAAAGGCTGAAGAAAGTATAAAAGGTTTTGCCAGGCTGAACAAAGTATAAAAGGTTTTAACAGTTGCTGAGCTGAATCGGTGTCTTTGAGGTGTGTGTCTTTTTGAGGAGAGATCTTACTGGTCCGTGCATATGGCATGAATTCAGTAGTGTGCGGGCAACACATTTTAACACATGCATCTTCTTAAAACAATGCTCACACTGAAATTTGTTGGCATGCTAGAAGAATATTAATTGTTAATTGAAATGTACCACTTCCAACTGCAGATTGAGGACTCACATGTTTGAAAGCTTGTGTAAAAAAAGAAAAAGAAAAAAAGCCCAACCTCCCTGTATATGAAAAGCTTGTATATTAGGCAGAAGCTAGGTTAGAGCCCTGAGGCTAACTTTCAATTTGCAGAGTTGTTATATGGAAGAGCATTCAGACATCCTATTCCCCTACCTACCATCTCAAACGATGCAATCCACAATAGGTTGTGTGCTATTTCTGAATATTTGAATCAGATCTGAGAGTACTAGAAGCCCATGGGGAGCATCTGATCTCTAAGGGTTCAGTGAACACTGTTTAATATGAGATAACATGGGATATGTGATACTTCCATTTGGATAAACTCTAGAATGATTTCAATTATGAACATGTTTTACAATGGAATATTTCTGATCCTGAAAGGAATTGGTGAGCTATGAGGTGGAAATAGCTCCCCCACAATTGATACAAGTTGTTAGGACTCTAACTAGGGAATGTGCTGTCCCCACCGATGTGGGGTGGAAATTTTTCCACAGAAAAATGTCTGCTTCATACGTTCATTACTAAAAATGGATGTATGCCAATAGCAAACATGATAGAAGGTAAGCCTGGCAGTTTCAAAGTTGTAATTACTACTTCCTGTATCAGAGGCAGTATGCCTATTTACACCAGTTGCTGTGGAATCTAGGTGGGAGAGTGCTGTGGCACTCATGTCCTGCTTGAGGGTTTCTGTCAACAGCTGGCTGGCCATTGGGTAAACAGAATGCTGGTCTAGATGGACCCCCTGACTCAGCATGGCACTTCTTATGTTCTTAATAATCATTTCGTGCAGAGGTGGGCAATTTGTAACCCTCCAGATGTTTTGGTCTACAGCTCCCATCAGCTCTAGCCAGCATAGACAATAGTGAGAGATGATGGGAGTTGTAGGCCAAAACTTCTGTAGGGCCTGCAAGTTGCCCATCCCTGCTCTAGGGCATCAGATCATTTTCTAATGCAAATTGAAAATGTTCCTATGAAAATGACCCCAATTCAAAATTTTCTAGAAAACTCACATCACTGGATGTCCCCCCATATGAATTAGAAATATCTATGGGTGTAAGTTGGAATCTTATCAGTAACATTTATCAAATATTCTTAAGTATGCAGGATGAAACTAGCATCTTATATAAGAAAAATATAGTGTAAGGTTAATTACTCGAGAACTACCATACTGATTTTGCTCATTTTTGTTTTAAACTGCAGCTTGAGCAGTGTAGATATGCAGAAAATTTTGAAAGTTAGCAAAAGTTCAAAGCTTGAGCTTTAATAGCAATTTATTTTCTCTACACCAAATAGGCAGGGCAGCCCCTCCGCCAGTGGAACGACAGACAGTCCTGCTTGGCCAATCAATGTGACATGAAGGCAGGCTGTGGGTACAGCCACACGGTTAGGCTGTCACTGCCAGTGGAGAGAATGAAGGGGCAGAGATGACCAAACGGGGTCTATGGGGGAGGGACCATTACACATGCGAACTTTGAAAGGAAAATTCACTATGCATGAGCCACATCTGCATTATTCGTGAGCTCCTCTCTTGTGAGAGGACAGAGGGGCTAAAACGCAGGAAAGGAGCAGGATTACTAGCACCCAAGATGACATGGGCTTTACGTTAGTTTTAAGTCAAAATGGGAAAGAGATATAACTCAAACTATTCCACAAAATGAATGTGTTTTAATAGTATCTTACCCTTCATAGGAGATCTTTAATTTATAATACAAGAAGCCGTGTGTATCGGCACTGATCTACATCACCTACTGATTTGTTTCATTTATTTGGGACATGTGTAGTTATCACTCAAGTTTGGAGAGACAGAAGAAACTACAGTCCACTCTTTACCAGTACATCCCAACATGGTTATACGATGTTATTTGAAGAATATAGTAATAGAATCTGATTTAGATTTAATAAGTAATTCATTAACAGCAGCTAAGATATGTATAGCCATTAAATGGGAAAAATAATTCTCCTCTCATTTCATAATGGTATTTAAACATATGGCAGACATGTGTCAGATTACTTATTATCTGAGAAAGGAGAAGGAATACTAAGAGATTCATGAGAAAGTGGATTTTATTTGTAACATATTGGAATAATAGTTTTCAGGATGCCATTCAACCTTCTGCATTGTTTTTGTTGTGAATAATGGTGATTTTTGTAGGAATAATTTATAGTATGAAGATTTTTAAGAATTATTCTTAGTATATTTGTAAGATTTGTATTTTGGATATTTGTAAAAATAAAGAAGTATATGAGATGGCAAAAGTTGAATTATAGCAATAGCACTACATTTTGTGGGAGGGCTCAAAATAGGAGTTCAGGTATTTCAGACAAGAATGCAATCACTGAAGCCTCATCACAGCATTTTATTATCCCCTAATCCACATTCAGATGAGGAAAACAATTAAGTTACTTTTCTGAAAAATTAGACTGTGAGCCTACAGGTAGTACCTATCCCTTTAAAAATATTTTGTTCACCTATTTATTATAGGGCACTATATCCACATTATGATGTCTTCCACAAGCATAATGGATTAGTAAGTAGTACATATAACTCGAACTTTGCATAACAGGATACTAACATACATAAGGAATTCTATTTAATAAAATATAGTAAAATGCATTTACTTCTGCAGCATTTTCACATATAATCTGTAGGGCACTGGGAAGAATTAAGTGTGTGGCAGCCTACAGAAAAGTAATCTCCTCTACACATGGGGAGCATATTTTTTGAAGCATATTTTTCTCCAAAGGTTTTAGAAGTCAGCTCCTTGCTTCCATGTGATGGTGGAGGTTTTCCCTTCTCCCTTTCCTCAACTTCCCACTGATGGTACAATTAATAGAGCACTTAGCTTGTAGAGCAGAAAATGATCAGATGATCCCATTTCTGAAGTTAGGAGAGATTTCTATGCAATTAGTTAAGATGACCCATTCTACAGGTCAGTCATCTGCTGCAACACTAATTGCATTCATTCTATATTAATCTTTAAGATTCCATTTACTGAAAGGAACCTGTGCATCCATGTATTTTCCCCCCACTACGAAGAGCCAGTAATGCAAAAATCTAATTAGCAAAACAAATTAGCTAGGTGTACTTCAGCTAGAACTGGTGGCATACCGGCCTGGACTCGAGAAAATACAAGTTTGAGATTATTACCCAGAGAGAGGAATATTTTGCTTTACTAATTCTTTTATCGAAGAATAATCTAATTGTATTAAAGGGCCAGTATGGATATGATTCTGTTTGTTCCTTTACCACGGTTAGGAAATGAAGAACAGTCCATAGGATTGTGCAGTCTCTCTCCCTCCGTAACCCATCTAAGGCGTAAACTGTGCTTATTGAAAGGAGACCATACATGACTTTATTCCTCTACCCATCCAGCTCTTAGCCATAGTTCACTGTGCTGTATGCATCTATGTTAACCATAGCTAAGGCTATTAACAGCTCACAACCTAGAATGCATATGATCACAGTACAGGCTACAAGGGTGAATTCATAACCTAAAATCTATAGGCAATTTCAAACCCTTCAAAACAACACCATGGATGAAAAATTATCACTATGCCCATGTTATGCATCTTTAGGCAGAAAAAATTAATAGGAACATAGGCAGCTGCCTTACACTGGGCCTGTTCAGACAACACTTCAGGCACTGTGGCTAATGGAACTGTGATTCTCTGGGGTTAGCAATAATCACAATCCGTGCTGTTGCACACAACACCTTAAGTCACAGTCAGAGCCACTAACCCTACTGCAGACAGTCTGAATGGGGTTAGAAAGTGACCAGGGTTTAGCAAAACACATTGCACACAACACCTTAAACACTGCTGCTTAACCAAAAGCCTTAACCAGCAGGGTTTAAGGGGTCTTCTGGACAGGCCCACTGAGTCAGACTCTTGGTCCCTCTGGCCCAGTATTGTCAATACTGACTGGAAGCGGCTCTCCAGGGTTTGAAGCAAGAATATTTCCAGCCCTACCCAGAAATGCCAGGGAACCTGGAACCTTCAGCATGCAAAGCAGGTGCTCTGCCACTTAGCTACAGCCCCCAGCCAGCTGGGGAATGCTGGGAGTTGTAGAATTTGTTTCTGTCTAAACTTGCATAGAATTGTGCCTTATTAAACGAATATCTTAAAACAGATGTCTAGGACCTAAGTCTAGGTCTAGGACCTAAGTACTAGGTCACACATATAACTCAGAACTACTCTTAAAGTCTTTGCGCTAAAGAATGACTTACAAATATTTGTAATAAACAAATAATATTTGAAAGGCCAGCAGGTCAAAATTATATATATATTTAAAATGATTACAATCATAAACACACAGGCTTAACTGATGCATGAGTGGAAATGGGGAGGGGATGTTATTTGGGAGTAGGCCAACATCCACCCATTCCTATTTCTGACGTGTGGCAAATTAAATATCAACTCTGAATTACCTCATTCTGCAGTTCCTCCAGTTTACGTTTTCTTGCATGAAGAGCTTTACTTGGAAAAGCCCAAAAATAATTGGAAGTCCCAATCCTATCAGTGTCCACCATACCATCATCAACTAAGCTCTGTAAGACATCCTTCACTGACATAGCAGCTGCCAAAAAAACAAACACTGTATTATTTTTTTAAAATCGAGGTGGAGAGAGTTAACTACTTATTAGAACATACGAGTACATAACAAGGACCTGGTGGTTTTCTTGCTTTTTGTACATTTTCACACAATTGCTGTAAAGTTCTTCCAGTCACAACAGAATAGCAGGTTCTAAATTAGTACGGAATAGCAGGAAGATATACAGTTGCATGTGGATTTCTATCATAAGTTGACAGCATGAAAGCCACCATGTAGGAGGAAAGTAGTTGTGTGACCAATTCCTAAGAGGCTGACATAAATGTGCGTCGGCCATGAAAAAGGTGCATTCCATACTGGGGATGGTTAGGAAAGGAATAAAAAACAAAAGAGGCTAATATGTTAATGCCTTTATTCAAATCTATCATGCAAACACACTTGGAATACTAGGTACAGTTCTGGTCACCAGACTTCACATGAAATGTGAAAGTACTCTGAACAAATTTTATTTATTTGGGTGTCTAGTCCTTCTCACTTCTCAAAATTACAGCTTGCAACCATTTCTGAAATATATCAGTCAAAGAAATCTAGATGACAGCCTCAAACACTGAAAACTTAATTCTGGTCTTCAAAGCCAGTCCAAAATAAAGTCATTTTGTATATCTAGATCATGTTCAAACTCTGCGGCAAATACAGCACTCTTGGAAAACTTGAAAATGCCTCTCTGCACCCATGCTGTCTCTACCTGGCACACAGGTGACATAATCAAGGAGTACATTAATTTGGTATATTGTGAAGAGACACGAGTACGGCTAGTCTCTTCACTAGATAAGTCCCAAACTTATTCACAACATGCTTTTCATTCCTTACAGAGTTTAGTTTTATAAGCTATTACCTATTGCAGAAAATTATTTGTCTAGATAAAGGTGTGTGTTGGGGGGTGTCATCCCCTCCCCCTTCTTGACCCATTTTCAACATTTCCAGTAATGCAAGATTTTAATTGTATATAACTAATTGACTGCCAGGTAAGTCTACATCCAGGTAAAATGAGGGTACTATATATAAATTGCCTAATACGAAGCTCCATATTCGATTAGGAAATCAACAATAGCAGCAAGGTCAACAGATTCTCTTTTATCCTCTACTAGTTTACTGCACATTATAGTAAGAGGAGGATCACAGCATTCATATAGTTCCTTACAGAATTGCTATGAAGATCATACATCTAAAGCCCCTGTGAATAATCGGGGTGCTTACAGACTAGCCTTTTATTGTGCAATCACACTACATCATTCATAGAATGTTACTGGGGGTCCAGACAACATTTGTAGCCCTCCCATATTTTTCTGCTGCTTCTGTCTTTTTTCTTACCAGAAAAAAAAATCCATTAAGGAAGGAAAGACGTAATGCTTTTTGATTGTTAGTGCTAAAGCCTTCCATCTGCATATATCCTAGGAATGTTTGGAAGATCTGAAAACTTTGCAAAACAGTTTGCTCTTATGATAAAGGCTTCGTGGGAAACAAGTCTCGGTACTCACTGATTCCTTTCTCTTTGGGAGCAATTTTCTCAATGTCTTTTAACTGGAATACATCTTTCTGTTACCAAAGAGAGAGAGAGAGAGAGAGAAAGACACCATTGCTGTAAACATAGTGAAATGCAAAGCATCCAATGCAGTTTGGAATTATTTCCTCAGCAAAGAGGCCTTTGTGGTTTCAAGCTTAACAGTCATGACTCAACAGTCTTTACAACTTACATAAGACACTCCACCACATCACCACTTCCACATGTGAGAGGTGGAAGGAACTGGTTAGCTCTTTGACTAATTCTGCACCTGCTTCTTTCTGACAGCAAACAGAATATCCCCAATAGTTCTCTGAAACCACCTCAGATATCTATGGCCATACAGACAATTGCTAAACTATTTTTTGTTTCCAAATGCCAATAAATTTGTAAACCAGCTTTCCCCAACCTGATGCCCTCTGGATCTACAACTCCCATAATTGCCACCCAGCATGGGAGTTGCAGTCCAACACATATAGAAGGCACATAGTTGAGAAACACAGGTGTGAAGTACTAGACAAGTTACACTGAACTGTCCCAAACTTTAAAATATATTTAACACCATAAATATATCTCTGCATTTTTGTTTTCACTTTTGCCCTGTCTGCAGATTTGTGAGCTGTCCATCCTTCCTTTGACAAAGCCGAGGTTGCATGCAAATTGATGCACCTCTTAACATTTGCAATCTCTCTGCTCTGACTTCTGCTACCGAATGCAGAGCAGACAACACAAAAAGGGTTGAGTAAAGCAAAGAGAACTTGGGAGTTCCTTCTTATTACAGTAAAGGGGAGAAACCTCACTGAAACTGCTACATATCTCTGTCTCTCTCCTAGGACTACATGTATTGTGAGTGCTAGTAAAGCAGGGCTGTGTGATAAGTTATCATTTAAACCACACTACCACTGGAGCCTCTCTGACAGAGATTAAAAAAGCAATCTGCCCTATGGCTCCTATTTTCTTCAAACACCATACATGTATGGGTCGGGTGTGGGCAACTGACAAAGAACACAAGAAAGATCCTTGCCAGAGATTAACCTGCTTCTCCTGTGCCTGTCATGTCTTCTCCCACAGGAGAAGAACAGGGGATGTTCCCTCTCCAAGGAATATTCCAGTCACGTTTCCTAAAGTAATGGTTGCATTTGGCCTATGTCCTCATCAAGAGATCAAAGGGGAAACATTCAGGAGCTATTCTGTCCAGTTATTCAGTAAAGAAGAAGACCTGCACTTTGCTATATGTTCTAATTCAGGAACGTGGAACAGTGGCTCTCCAGATGATGTTGGACTGGAACTTCCATCAGCCCTAGCCAGCATATCCAACAACAAGGGATGATGGGAGTTGAAGTCCAACAACATCTGGAGGGCCACATGTTCCCCATCCCTGTTCTAATTAGTCAGAGCAAAAGCACTAGGATGACTGATAGATACTTTCCATTTAAAAAAAAAAAACTAATACAATTTTACATACATTTTCAATAGGCATCTCACCTCAAGTACATCTGTAGTCCACTCCTGGCAATATTTTTGGTTACAGAATTGGGGGCAGTGAGTGTGGCTGAGTTATAAATTTTGCTTCAGAATTGTATGCATTTACTTAAACTGTTATTTGGGGGCTGGTAGCAGTATTTCTCTATCTCTCCACTCCCCATACACATTTACACTTTCCAACAAGATATATCCAAGTTTGCTCATTTGTTTTCCCCCTCAGCTAGAAAAATGAAGCTCTTTAGATATAATTTTAGAAGGAATTGTTGCTACACTACAGCAGCCTATAGGCAAATGTCTAAAAAGTACCCAATATACACAAACATAAGCAAGCATTACGGAAACTGAGAAGAAAGATTTTCTCATATTAATTGCTCTTAAGATTTGGAAGTACATCACTGCATTAAATATTGACCTTTTTATTTTTGCTTAGCAAAAAGAACTGTGTTTACTCAGGCTGGGCTGAAAATATAGTGAAGAGCAAACTACTGTTTCCAACCATACCTTTTGCCAGCAACTGAACAATCCAACACATGAATAATTGAATAAAATATAGCTAAAACATTTTTTTAAAGTGCTTGAATCAGCTGAAATACAAACAAATCTTTTCTCCCATACATGCAAACGCCTCCCTTTGCAGTACAAACAAGCCAGGAAATTTTCAATTAACCAAAGGCTCCCATTTTATCCAAACCAGGAAACAGGTTGATTGGAGAATTCCTGGTTTAACTGGGTATCGCAGAAATGGACTGCAAGTGCAAGGAAGAAGCACGTTCTTATATAGGTTTATTAACGCAATATACAATTGTCTGAACCCACTCACACATTTCAGAAATCATTTTGGAAAATCTTAGTAAAGAGCCAAATTATGTAACCACGGTTGTCAATCATACAATTAGCTCAATTTAAGAAGTATCCTCATGCCTGAAGAAGCAGGCAAGTGGAAGGCTCTCGTGCTGTTTTTGGCAGGGGCCAGCTCTCTGTGCAACCTGACTGTACATTCCTAGATCCTCTCTGATACCCTGAAGGCTTCTGGGACAAACGTTCAGTTCGCAGCAAATGCCTTTGAACCAAACCTGGAAAACAAGTCCACTTGGCAACTGCATGTTTTCAGTTCAGGCTCCATATGTGCTCACAATGAAACCATTCACAATGCAGCCTCCAATAGCAAACAAATATCACTTACCGTTTCAAAAAATATTTCCATCATCCGAGTTCTCTTCTCTTCAACACTCAGCCCCCTTTTCTTTGACTAAACAGGGGAAAAACATGCAAGATAATTGATATGTCTGAAGCTAACATCTTCAGGAATGTCTAGAGACATGTCCTTGTGGGAGCTTCCCACAGAATACATTTCCAGAGGTTTATATCTAAAAAAAAAAAGGAAGTGCAGGAAACAGTATACCTGATTCTATCCCAAAGAACCCCAAAGTCTGACACATCTTCATCTGTGTGGACTGCACTACCTATGCTGACCCACAATGTCTGGTCTTTTACATAGAATGCTGAAATATTAGCTTATAACTGTGTGAAGCTACCACATGGCTGGTAGGGCATTTAAGCAGCACAGGGCCTGCCTTTGAACTGGTTTGCAAAAGTGAACTATACATTTCCAAAATGAAAAACAGAAACAGTGTGTACATACTGTAGAATCAATTATTCCATCTTCTGTTTTACATTTTAATTATAGATTCTATGTCTTTCTGCAGGGGGCATTGTTCAGTATACAGCTCTCATCTGGACTGAAATTAGTTTCAGTAGACCACTCAGTAGATCATAGAGTTATGTAGTGAGTTAATCATGCTTAGCAGATTAGTCCGCTAAACATGCTTTCAGAAGCCTTCACTTAGTTTTGGGCTTGATTCAGGAGATGAGTGAATGGGTACAATTCTTGCTCGGAAGGATTCAGCAGCAGATAAGTAGCAATGCTGCACCAAAAGACAGGAAAAGAAGATGATATGATACAAGAGGTCACTGCCTTATACCTTCTAGTGTGGTCAACCTGACAGAATGATGGGCTTCAACAGCAGTATCTCTTGTTTTTGAAGCCCTCAGCCTCCATGGAGAGCTTTTCCCAATACACTGTCTCTAAATCTCAGTTCACCATCTGTAAAAGGGTGCTTTGGGCCTGGACCATTCCACTTTGGATCCAGATCAGAAGTGAGATCCGGACACCTCAAAGCAGGTCAGCCATTGTGGGCTCCTGGGCGCCTGGGAAAGCCAGATATAGGCCGATCAAGAGTCCAATGGATTCCTCCCACTGCCCCCCCCCCGTGAAACCCACAGCCGCTGCCCCCAAGTCTTATCTGAGCTGTTCTGCAATCGCATGTTCCCAACGAGAGCTGGCATTTTAAAAGAAGACGGGGACTCTGTATTTCCTACATCTAAGGTTGCAAACTACAGTGGCTGTAATGGACCATTTCCACAGTTTGCAATCTTAGAAGCAGGAAACTACAGAGTTCCCATCTATTTTTAAAATGGCGCCTATCATCGAGGACGCGTGAATGCAGGATGGCTCAAGTAAGTCCCATGGGTGGGCAAGGAACAGTGGCTTACCATCACCCCAGATTGGGCTGAAGCTGTACAAGGTGCTTCATACCTGGCCTGATCCACTCCAGATGGCCTCGGCCTGATCTGGTGCCAATCCAGATTGGGACTGAATTGGCCCACTTTAGTTTGGATTCAAGGTTTGGCCCTGAGATGGTGCACAGCCCTGACTGCAACATACTGGATAGCCCCAACACCATTACTGGCTTTCTTCCTTCAAAACTGTTTTGGTTTATTGAGATTGTTCACTTGGGACATAGAGATATGTAGGATAAAAAAAGGGCATGGTTGACTGTCCTGGCCTCCTTGTACTTAACATACTTGTTTGAGCAACTGTTTTGCTTTGAAGTTTTGTCAGCTGGGGCACAGGAATGTTGTCAGCTAGGTCTTCCCCTCATACTCAGAGGGATAGGTGCCCTTGCAAGCTTGTCCTAACTCAGGGGTGGGTATCTTGTGGCCATCCTGATGTTTTGGCATACAGCTCCCAAATGTAAGCCTATGCGGCAGGGTCTCGCTATTTACTGTTTTACTCTGTACAGCACCATGTACATTGATGGTGCTATATAAATTAATAATAATAATAATAATAATAATAACACCAAAACATCTGGAGGGCCACAAGTTGCCTACCCCTGCCTAACTTCCCCCAACTTCTGATGGGGCCAACTAGATTAGAAGGGCATTATTTAAAAAAACACAACTGACTCTCACACAAAGATCCTCATTTTCTAACCCTGGAATGCACTTTTTAAAAAACAGGGTGGGTTGGGAGCCAAATAGCAGTAGGAGCTATACCCTCAGGAGGAGGAAGGCTGACATTCTTCTCCATACCCATTCTTCTCCAAGACAGGATACAATGCTATGAGAGACTTGGGGAAGGATAACATACAAAGACTAAAATGTGCTTAAGGGACCATGTTGCATAGAAAACTCTCCCAAGCCACAGTGAAAGAAACCCCGACTTAGAAGCCACTGCCAGACGATGACAGGGATGATAAAGCACCATTTTCCCTTTAATCAATCTCTTGAGAAAGCAAGTGACATAAACATGCCAGAACGTGAGTTTTCAACC
The DNA here is from genome assembly GCF_023053635.1 of Elgaria multicarinata webbii. Lineage (NCBI taxonomy): Eukaryota > Metazoa > Chordata > Lepidosauria > Squamata > Anguidae > Elgaria > Elgaria multicarinata. The sequence goes on along the minus strand of NC_086180.1, from coordinate 50,654,991 downwards.
CAAAGTTGAGACAGGATGCAATATTACGTTCCCAGGGTACAGAGAGTTCTGTTTTACTTGTCTGGCAATGCTGACACGCTTATGCCCTTTAACCTACCAGTTTTACTTGTGGTTATCAGAATATGTGAGAAGCAACAGGTGTTAAGTTCCAAGAACTCAAGAGCATAACAAGTTCAGTGGAGCTGCTGATAACAAGGCTGAAGAGAGGAAGTTGTAAGTGACCTGTTCAAACAATGGCTTTCAACCCCTCGCTTCTGTAGCAGTGATAGGGTGTTTCCTTCATGTCCATGGCACTGTGATGTGGATAAGACTCTGCATCTGTACTGGTTGTCACATAAAAGCCATCTTCTCCATATGCAACTTACTGGGTTAAAGAAAATGTTTCACAGAAAGCAAAATAAGCAATCTGAGATTGCAAGAATGATAAAGATGCAGGAGCATCCTCACTGCCTAAGATTAATAGCGGTTATAACTACATTCTCTGACTTAAGCCTTCTAAGGCTCAGATAGTTTCACAGAGGGTAAGTCTTTCAACAACTACTAGTCCTGATTAAGACAGTATCTCTATAGTGATCAGATTCTTGCCCAAATGACATGGAATAAAAATTACTACTATGCTCTGTTCATGGGCTTCCGAGGGGCATGTGGCTAGTCAACATGAAGTCTTGAATTAAATGTACTGACCCAACAAGGCAGTTCTAGATAATTAACACATCACCAAACCTTATGCATGTTTACTCATTGATAAACCCACCACTGTGTTCCATAGGGTTTACTTCCTTGGGTTACTGCCGAGTACCAGACTGTGGGTGGATCTTGTGTATGTGATAAGAGTGTAGTAGTGTGACTAGGGTATTTGACTTAGACTGGGAATAAATGGGTTCAAGTCCTTCACTGGGCTTCCCCCAAAGTGTCTGACAGGCAACTATGGACTGGATAAGGACAAACAAATTGAAGCTTAATCCAAACAAGGCAGAGGTGCTCCTGGTCACTTAAAAAGTAGATCAGGGAACAGGGATTCAACCTGTGATGGATGGGGTTAGACTCGCGCTGACAGTTTGAGTGCACTTTTGGACATGGTCTTGAACCTGGATGGTGGCCAGAAGTGTGTTTGCATAGCTGGGGCTAGTCCGCCAACTGCACCTGTTCCTAGAGATGTCTGATCTGGCCACGATCACACAAAACTGTTGACCGGGGCGTTACAGGAAGGCCACAACTTCACTGGCTACTAGTTTGTTCCTGGACAGAATTCAAAGGCGTGGTTATGACCTATAAATCCCTATATAGCTTGGGACCAGGCTATGTGAAAGACCACCTTCTCCCATTCGAACCTACCCAGCCCTTAAGATCTTCTGAAGAGACCCTTCTTTTGAAACCACCACTATCAGAAGCACATTTAACAGTGACACGAGGGAGGGACTTTTCAGGGGACTTTTCAGCTCACAGGCTGTGGAACTCTCTCCCAAGCGAAGTTTGCTCCCTCTCTGCTATCCCTTCCAATGACAGGCAAAGACTGCTTTATTCAAGAAGTTTGTAAGTGGATCTGTAGGTTGGGTGCTGTTTTTATTACGTAATTGTTGTCTTTTAATGTGTTTTTTGTTTAATCCTTTAAATTGTTTTTGTAAGTTGCCTTGAGTGCCATTTTTTGGTAGAAAGAAGGGTTATAAATCAAATAAATAAACAAACAAGCTACAGAAAAGGGGATACTGTAGAAACATAATACTAGAACCCAGGGTCATCTCCCAGAATGCTAGAACCCAGGGTCATCCCATGAAGCTGATTGGTGGGAGATTCAGGACAGATAAAAAGCAGTATTTCTTCACACAGCACATAGTTAGACTATGGAATTCACTACCACAGGCTGTAGCGATGTCCACCAATTTAGATGGCTTTAAAAGTCAGGCGGATAAGTTCCTGGAGAAGGTTGGCTACTAGCCCTGATGGCTATGTGCTACATCCAGTATCCAAGGCAGTAGGCCTACATGCTGGGGAACATGGCTGTTGCTCCGTGACCTTCTTTGCTGGTCCCTGGCAGACAGCTGGCTGGTCATTGTGTGAACAGAGTGCTGGACTAGATGGACCCTTGGTCTGATCCAGCAGGGCTCTTCTTATGTAGGGTGACCATATGAAAAGGAGGACAGGGCTCCTGTATCTTTAACAGTTGCATAGAAAAGGGAATTTCAGCAGGTGTCATTTGTCTGCATGTCACACCCGGTGAAATTTCCTCTTCATCACAACAGTTAAAGCTGCAGGAGCTATACTGCAGCTATACTGTGACCAGATTTAAAAGAGGGCAGGGCACCTGCAGCTTTAACTGCTGTGATGAAGAGGGAATTTCACCAGGTTCTCCATATATACAAATGACACTTGCTGAAATTCCCTTTTCAATACCACTGTTAAAGATACAGGAGCCCTGTCCTCCTTTCCATATGGTCACCCTATCTTATGTAACAGGGTAATGTAGTGGTACCGTATTGAACTAGGGCTGGGGAGGCACAGGAGCCCCTGTGTGTGTGTGCGCGTGTGTGTGTGTCTAACCTACTGCTCACAAGGCTGTCGGAGTGGGGGGTGAGCTTCTTCCTGTACTGTCTTGAATCCCTTGTAAAGATATACACTTAATAAAGAAACACACAGAGAGGGGCATGTGGGCCTTTGCTGACCCAGTTGTTCTAGTAAGAAGAAACTACTGGCCCAGGCGAGGGCAGCCTGCCATTCCTTAAAGCGCGTCCCCGGATCTCACGCGCTTTGGTCTCCCAGAAGTAAGTCCTACTCGGAAGTAAGTCCCGCCGAGTTCCATGACGCTTACAGCCGGGTAAGCGCGTGTCTGGGGTCTCAGCCTCTGCTCCCACGGGGTCGAATGAGCAGAAGGAGCCCTCCAGGAGCGGGGTTCCCTGGTCCGCTCCATGGCCACCCGCCCCCGGAGCCTCTCCTCCCGCCATGCTGGGAGCCGCTCGGCGCGCTAGCTGGAGACCCAAGCGGGCGCGGCTTACCATGGCGCTTCCTCCCCTCTGCAGCGAGCGGGTCGCTCCCGGAACGGCGGGAACTATTTGAGCCTGAGAGGAAAAAGCCGCGGGAAGCCGAAACCACTCCGCCTCCCCCAGCTGATTAACGCCATCTGGCGTCCCCTAGCCGAAGCGCAGCCTGCCGGACTGGTAGCGAGTTAATCGGCTCCGCCCTTCTCTGGACTCCGCACCACAGAGATGGGAAAAGTGAAGAGGAACACACGCCTACAGGCTGCACTTCCGGTAACTATTAGAAGCCGCCACGGGTGTTCCCCTCCCCCCACCCTCATACGGAGCGTCGTTCTAGCACTCGGCATCTCCATGGTTCGAGTGGGAAACTGAAGGGTTGTAAGAACCACTGCGATAATGACGCGTGGATTTTAGTCTATTCATTTGCTGTGGAATACTATGCATGTCTACTCAGAAGCAAGTCTTATTTAGTTCAGTGATACTCATTCCTAGGAATATTAAAACACAAACACATGCGGGTGGGATTACAACATTAAGGTGCCACAAGACTCCTTGTTATTTTTTTGCAACAGAAAAGCACGGCTACTCTCTGTAAAACATCGGATTTAAACAAGCAATAATGGGCGTGACCTCTCTCAAATTTATATTGCTTCATTATTGTTTTTTTCTATTGCATTCGTTTACTTTTGCATCTAGTTTAAAAGCAAAGCAAAAACAAACCCTTGCAAACCACGCACCCTTCTCCACAACAAGGTAGAACAGCAGCACAGTTCCTCAGAAATTAAAAGTGTGGCGAAATAAAATGAAAAGGTCAGCAGCAGTGTAGGCGCCCAATAAGACTCTATTCGTTTTCTCTCTATGGTGTCCGTCTAAGTCCCCCCCCCCCCCCCACTTGCTTCATCCTGATCTTCGTTTATTTGGAATCAACATTCTTTTTATTGAAGACTAGCTGTACCCTGCCACGCGTTGCTGTGGCTCAGTCTGGTTAAATTGAAAAGAAAGAAAAGACAAAGCAGATGTTTCTAATATGTTTAATTTCACAATGCTTGTGGATATACAATATTTTTAGTTGTTCCATTGTCTGTGTAGATATAAAGATTGTCTGGTTTGCCGACTCTAGAACACGCAACATATAATTGTCCATGTGAGAAGCAATCTGTGTCTAGATCTAAACCGCACAATTCTAAAGATTGGCCCTGAGCTTTGGTGATGGTGATTGCAAACGCCAATCGAATTGGGAATTGCAATCTCTTAAATTGAAATGGCATATCTGTTGGAATCATAGGAATGTGAAGAATGAGGACATCTTCACCTTTGAAAGGTCCTGTCAAGATTGTTGCTTTTATGACCTATAAGAGCAAATAGGAGAGAACATGCAAATAGGTTAGGAGGCAGAGGCAGTGGATTGGCCTACTGTTTGGTTTTTTAAAAAGGATGTTTTTACGGTGAGGAGGTTAGCGGAAACTCCTGGCAGTTACCTTTCTTCAGAACGTGTAACTGTCACAGGTGTGACATCTATATTCACTCAGCCAATTGTGAGAGAACATGCAAATAGGAGAGGAGGCAGAGGCAGTGGATTGGCCTACTGGTTGGCGATGTCACAATGATCAGCAGGACTGGTTTTGAGGAGGCCTATTTCTTCGATTTTAAGACAAACTTTTGTCCCCATATAAAACATAGTTACATAACAACGCTCGCGTATTCGAATGCAACGTTGTGTCAAAATTTCAAAGCAATCGGTGAAGAACTTTCGGAGATATAACGTCTGTTTCGAACGAACATTTACATTTTTATTTATATAGATATTTGGATTTTAGACCCAAACAAATAAAGAAACCTGATTTCCCTCTCCCTCTATCCCTTACTCGTGTATCTCCCCTCTCTCTCTGTCTATAAACACACTATTTTAAAAGTATCCCAACTGTTGAGAAAGACAGGGTGTCATCAGGTGAGCATTTACTGCCCACTGACGGATGTTCATGCGTCCTTTAGACCGCGACTTTCGCCTCCTGCTCCTTACCTGTTTTCCGTCACAAAATGGACCCCTTTTAATCCGACTGTTTTTTAAATGGAATGTGTCGCCATTTCCTGCTGCGTGCAGAAAATGCTACATGATTTTCTTTACTTGCTCTTTCTTCTCTGAGTAGAAGGTGGAAGTATTGTGGGACAGGAGTGGGGGCGGAGAAGTGACCATAGGGAACCATGATCCCCTCCTCTGCTCAAAAACTCGATCTAGTTGCAAATGCCCCTTGCCTTCCTATTTTATTTGTGATCTCTCCCCAAAGTCCTAGCTTGCAAAGGGTGTATTCAACTGGGTCTGGCTTTAGGAAAGGGGTAGTGGGTGATGGCGCCTAGTTTTACATCTTGACAGAAAACGGAGAAATCCTTTGTTTCTTTTGCTGTGCTGATTCCAGCATCGCTGTAACTGCCTTCATGGCACCATGTTGGCGCTGCTCCACCACCAAACTCTGCGGTATCACTGCTGCGGAGTGGTAGAGAATTATCCTGACTGGGGGAGGCAGTGTGGGCTTTCCAGCAGCCATTAGGCTCACTGGACCCACCCCAGCAACCAATGGGTGGTCAGCTTCTGCCCAGGAACACCCCAGGGCAACGGCGGAGCAAGGACAGATGGCAGAAGCGTCATGCTGACCTTGGTTGGGCAGGTAAAGGTGGGATTTTTTCCTGCTGCAGATCTTCAGCTCTTTGCCCTGAAGTGGCTCCGAATTGGCAGCTGTGTCGTATAACCAATGCAGCGCAGATTCGGAGCCACCCCAGGGCAAAGACATCATATAGACAGCCCCATGTGATGGTTTTAGGTAGCCGTGTGGATGCTGTTAGCAGATTCTACCCTCATATGCTATGATGTGCAACTATGTTTACACTTTTTCCATGTAGAGCCACAATCATGCAAATATTCACACGCTAAATTGTATTTCTGCTTGTTTGCGGTGGAAGAGAGCAATTACAGTAGGCATGGAGTGCTGAGAGATTAGCTAGAGTTTGCTAAAAGCACAGCTTTGGGGGCAGATTTAATTTAGGATTAGCAGTAGTGCTATTTGCTGCAGAGGTCTATTTGCTGCCACAAGATGCTACTTGTATATTTATAAACAAGGGAATTCCAGGTCTCCAATGTTACTGTCTTATAAAGGGAACTGAACCCCAGAAGTCTCATCACTTGGGAATATGAGGATCATAATCACACTATTTACCACATCTATAAAGTTTCAGTTGATCTACTAGTAACAGACTAATTGGATGTATGTGTGGAGCTGATTGAGTGAACGGTCCTCACATAGTTATCAGCCAAGGTGAATAATATACTTTCCCTTCTACTACCCCAAGAAAGCTCAGGAAAATTACTATTTTCAGTAAAAAAAAAAAACCCCAAAAAACCTTATTTGTACACATTTTAAAGTTTTATGACTGTGCTTTACATATATCCTTCCTAACTTCTTCCCTATCAACAAGATAACTGAGCAACAAAGATAACATGTATTATGTAGAACAAGCTAAACTTTCCCAGTTCTGAAATATAAGAGGAAACAACCGTTATTCATTTATTTTTATTTGGGTGGGTGTGTGCATGATAAAAGATACAACACATTTGACTCTGGATTTTCTTATCGTTCCAACACAAGGTAAATTTTTCTTTAAGCTTTCTTTGTAGGATAAAGCATAAAAATGCCATGGCACACATGAAGCTAAACCTACACACAAACAGTCTTCAATGAACAGCTTTCATCCTCAGCCTTAACTTGACAAGTTTATCTTTCTTCTAAACAGGAGAGGGTGCATGACTCTGGTGGGGAAAAATAACTAAGATCCTTCAGCATCATTTTCAGAAAGTGCAAGCCTTTATAGCATTCTTTACACAAAACATATGAAACTGGCTTATAAAGATGGAATGTACAAAATAAAATAAATCATTCATTCCAAGGACTGGAAGAGTACAACATATGAAACAATTCTAGCGCAGGGATATTACAATGCACAATGCACATTATGGAACATTCCCATGTCATAAAGCAAAAAAAAAAGAAAAGCATCAGGGTTAAGGCTGTGTTGCTCACAAACATCCATTGAAGTGTACATTCATCAGAAACTACCACCATTTTGGGATCATCCTACACTACAGTACAAACATCTTCCATACATTCTCCAAAAAACAAACTTCTTAAATCATTGATCACAGTTTATCTTTAACAGCATTTTCAGTGGACATGATCACTTTGTTCCCTGCTGTCATCCATAAAAAACAACAACCACAACCACCATTTTTGCACACAACAAGCATAACTTAATGGGCACTTGTTTTCAGTATGGCAACACTAGATCCTTAATTATTAAAAGAAAAATTAGCTGTAAAGTTGAAAGCCCTGTAATGTTTACGAAGTTCAACAACAGTAGACCATTTTTTTCTTACATTACTGAAACTTTAAATCAGTGTAAAAACTTCACTAGTATTTTTTTCTTTTTTAGTTAAAAAAACACCCCTTCAATATACAATGAGTATATCCAAAAATGAATTGACAGTATTTTTAGATTTCCAGCAACTATTTGCTTTGAATAAATGCATGTGCACTTGCACTGCTCGTGATGTTTTACCACTCCTTACTGCACCTTTGAGCACCACCTGACAAAAGAGGGATGTCTATAGTGCAAACCTAAACTAATATTACCAAGAATCCCTGGGGCAATTTCTGACTGTTAATCCAGCCTACATTTGCAAGGAAGATGTGCCGTTGTAACTGTGGATTTGGCAGAGTAGCAGGGTTGAGTCTGACTTGTTTGTACCAGATATTTGTTCAGATATTAGCTATTAATTCAGCAGAACAAACACTGTAATTCTGACTCGTCAGGAACAAAAAATGTTCTTTTAAAAAATGTTACATTTCTGTAGTGGCAGTCGTTTTGAGAAATCTTTGATCAGTTAACTGGGCACAGGGCAGAAATGTTTTGGTGGTTTTTTCCTGCTTTTTTTAGCAATAAGCATTAGAAAACTGGTGAACAAGAAACACTTTGATTATTGCTAGCTAATTTTCAGATGCTCATTGCTACACCAGTCTATTTTTGCCCTGTGCCCATTTGACTGATGCTGTTAAGCTTTCAATGGCATCTGGCAAGGATCTGCAATCTAACAGGGTTCCAGACTAGCACCAGTTTATAATAGTGTGCATCACCAATAGATTTTACAGAGTCTTAACAATTCATCAAGGAAGAACCAGGATCTAAAAAGTTATCGAGGGGAAGGCCACATAACCCCTTAACATGTGTTAGCTTTGTTGGAAAGGAAAGAAGCAATAATTCAAATCTGATGCAAGGTAGTACGTACAGCATTACTAAGTTATTATTTACTAGAATTAAGAAACTATTATTTTGGGAAAGCTTGGACATGTCTGCATGCATGAAATGGCCTCTCTGTGTCAGTTAAACAATGTAGGTTCTGATGTTTCCCTTATACAATTCACTGGGACCTGCTTCTACACAAGTTCCTTAAATTAAGCAGGAGTACAAAAGACCACAAGTCTTCCCTAGAAGAGAAGAGAAAACCTGGTGGGCAGTACTTCTAATTCCTATTTAGATCATTGAAGGATTTGGCTTAGTACCCTTTTTTAAATTCAAGTGAAGATTTTGTTTTGTCACAAGAACATCTGTATAAAAGCACAAGCATCTAAAACTTGTAAGTCAGATTGATTTGAGAATGTGTCTTGAAAAGTCTATAGCAATAATGTAAGATTTTGTGAGTTCCTTTACATTAGAAGCTCAATAACAATGTTGAGACAGCTTAAGGTTTTTGTTTGTTTACATGGTTAATAAATACACATAAAATCATAAATAGGATATTCCTTTTCCCCACAGAATTTAAATAGCATTCAAAATGGTTCAGTGTCCAAGACTAACAGTATCAATTGCCTTTCCAGACACTTGTTTGTTCATCCAGGAACTATAAAATTAGATTCTTGGTGATACTCATTTTAAGAGGATTATTTTAAACAGTACGTGAAGTTATGTTATTCTTACAGAGAAGGAATAAAAGACTGCAAACATTGCTAATCGATGCCTAAGTTAATTTTCTAGCTGTTGAATTAAGGGCTGGCTCTGTCATTGTTTTTCTTTTGCAAGTCTTCTAGATGGATTCATTATATAAATAAGCATCATATTGGATTCTACCCACCCCAGATGTTCAGTCTGGCAGATATTATGTTGCTAGCCTGACTGAACAAGAACAAATGCAAGATTATTTCAGATACTGGAGCCACACTGATCACCACGTCTTCTTGCATACGGCTGGAGACAGTACACGACCTCACAAGGCTTGCTAACAAATTTGTTTTCTACTCACTTGATGTAAAAGGTATTCCAAATTGATGCTCCTTATCATTGCTGGAAATGACTTAAAACACAACAGGAAACATGTTGAGCATACTGATGTGAATCTAATGAGTTTAAGTTGCAAGACGCATGTGGGAAGTTGGGGGTGTGGGAGAGGAGAAACACTTTTGGACTATCCTCTCACACAAAAGGGCTGTAAGTATTTTTGGTTGATCAAATCACCTATATTTACGTTCCTCATTCTTTGTTCTCGTATTACATACACATATGATGAAGAAAATTATGAACTGGATTTGAAAACCCTCTTTAGGCATCTTACACTCATTATTGATTTTATGCTCAATGTTTTTGGAATTTAAAAAAAAGTCTGCTTTGGTAACCCTTTGTTTTTACCCTCAAATACTGTCAACCACCAAACTTCCTTTGGTTGTACAAGATAGTTCTCTGATGGAATCCATGTGTGGCTTGTTACCCCATGTGAAAATGAGTAACTGAACAAAATGGTCTATTTTCACAACTGTAATAAGTACCTGTATGAATCTGTGACGTTAGATCAGCAGACGTTTAACTTAATTGGCTATTGAATCAGTCTGATGTTAACATGATCCCTATAAGAGTGTATTTCCAGAGTTTTAGAAGTTTCAGGTTCCTGGGAAAGCCTTCCAACACAGAGAGCAGTAGGAAAGTTGATAAACATGTACATCAATCCCATACAGGACAGGAAGTTTTGCATTGATTAAGATGTGTTAGGTCTGATAGCTAGTACAGGAAGAGTTAACCATATCTCTTTATTACTAAAAGAAACTACTTATTACAGTTACTAAGACTGAAGAATGTTACAAGTGTAATACCTACTATAACAATGTGATCTAGAAGTTTCCCAGACTTCCTGCTGGGTTAAATAATGCTTGACATTAACAACTTTCAAATTTGGAAGTTTTAAACAAGCGCTCCCATTCACATGTTGAATAAGCCCCTTTAAATAAGGTAGCTTTTAAAAATTTTCCCCTCCTTCACGAAATTAGTCAGTCAAGTTATATAAGTGCCTGATCTACAAGCCACAGTTCACATTTCTAGTATTCCACTGTCTTTGTGAATTCAGACTGGAGAGGGGGCGGGAGAAGAGGGTCTTATTTATTAATCCTTCAGTGCGGAACATATGAGGTGCAAGTCCAATGTAAACAAGGTAGGTTTGGAAATAAAACAAAAAACTGGAGACTCCTCTGGTGTTAAAACTGAAATATTTAGGAGTAGATATCCTTCACACAAAAAGAGCTACGTTGCCCCTCAGAAGCCAATAACTTCTTGAGCATGATCCAGCTCCAGCGGTTACTGTAAGTATCGATAGACTTTGAAGCAATGATTGCCAGAGTCTGCAACTACAACGTGACCATCTGAAGTAAGGGCCAAACCTTGAGGACCATAAAGTGGGTCAGCAGATGTATTTATATACGATAAAAATGATCCACTTCCATCAAAAACCTGTGAAAAGAGGTAACGAGAACATGCATCAGGCAAAGAAAGCTAACCCATACTGTGTGCACGTTGTAGTTAATGTGCATAGACAGTGATAACAGCGCACATGAGGTATAGAAAATGTGTGTAAGGTTACACGGGTTCTTGCCTGTTGCCCAAAGAATGTAAATGGACCACATTCCATATGTTGCATGGTTAAATATGGAGAGCCTCCACATCAATTTTGTAGTTTGCCTGGGCAAACAATTGCTAAACGGAAACTGCCACTGTCCCATTGTACACATAAGGCCCAAGAGTGACTTTTAGTAGTTTAGGCTGGTTCGCCAGCTGCAACCCTTTCTAGAGAAAGCGAACCTGTCTCAGCTGCATCCATATTAGACTACTATAATACACTGTATGTGAGACCACTTTTAAAGACAGGACAGGAACGTCATCTGTTAAAGAATGTCAGAAGAGTTCATGGACCACACAGTTATTCATGCCTGTGTGTTGCAATCGTTACCTGGGAGTAGCCCCCACTGAAATCAGTGATACTTACTTCTGTGTAAGCATGGATATGATTGTGCTGAAAGACATTTTTGTGATAGAGTTAGAAAACTATGTCTTAAGCCCTGAAGGCCAGTGTGTGTATGGGGGGCGGGGAGGGGGCGGCGGTGCCTATCCAAACAACACACATCAAACTAAGCCTACTGATTTGAAAAGTAAAGTTTTTCTACCTGTATTCGACTGTTTCCCCAATCTGCTACAATGATGTTTCCATTAGAATCTACAGCTACTCCTGTTGGAGCATTGAACTGCCCATTTCCTTCTCCATTTGAGCCAAACTTCAACATGAATTCGCCTTCCTGGTTAAACACCTGTATGAGTAAGAAATTTAAGAATCAAGTTATATAATACCTTATATAGTACCAGATGATGAAATTTAAGAGCCAAAGACAAGAGTAAATTATTCTTCATCATCATTATTATTATTATTTTCTGAGGCAATTTAAGGTGAGACACCCCATCGCCAACAATACTGCTTGTGGAGGAAAATTATAGCAGGTTACATAAGAATGAACCAGCAATTTTTTTTTTTTAAAAAAAAAAGGAAATCCATGCTCCATAGCAGCTAACTTACTGGCAGAGTTCCTGTTAACTATGAGACTTTGGATCTCTCTCCTTCTATAGTTGGCAGAAAAGAGGTCTACTTTGCTGGATTGAAACCCTTGCTTGCTTATAGCAGTGGTTTCCAAACTATGCTCTTGAGACCGAATGGGATTCCTCAGAAGCTTATTATGGATTTCACAATGAGAAGACCAGTGATGGCGGACAAATCTTCCCTGAAAATTGCTACTACTATTTCTCTGCATTGTACAGCTGCAGAAAAGGTTGGATGCACTCTCAGTTCATGCAGAAACAAAATCATTAAAAAAATTCTGGCCAGCAGAAATAGACTATGAGCTCCATCACACTTGCATGTTTGCACTGGTTTACCCTAGAATTATCTGCCCTCATTTCCATTCACCGTTGCGATTTTACATTTCATTCATCTTTATACCTCTCCTCTCGCTGTTGTTTCATTGAGATGCACTCTCAGATCTCCTTTGTACCTATAAAGGAGGTACCTCCTTTGTACCAGATCTCCCTATAATACATTGGTTGGTGGTAGTTGGACACCTCGCCCTGGAGAGGGATGCAAGGTTGTACATCTTCAAGTTTATAAACTACAGATCTTCTGGTTCCCTTACCCAAGAGTAAATCCCAATGATTTCAACTGCATTTACATCCAATTCATACTAAAATCCCATGCATGCTTACCTTTGAGTAAACTCCATTAAACAGAGACAGACTTACTAAAATATAGTTTACTCAAAGATAAGCATGCATGGGATTTTAGTATGAATTGGATGTAAATGCAGTTGAAATCAGTGGGTTTTACTCTTGAGTAAGGGAACCAGAAGATCTGTAGTTTATGAACTTGAAGATGCACAGCTTCAAAAGAATGGAAGATTGACCCTGGACACTTGAGAACTACCAGGAAAATGGGTTTAAGGGGGGAAATTTAAAAAATCATTAAAAAAATCAAGGAATGAACCAATATGATTCAAACTTGGCAAGCTGAAAGCCCTCATTAAGAGCTATCACTGTGCCAATTTTATCTATCTTTAAAACTTATGCAGATATAAGCATTTTTTAAATTTCCATTTAAAAACTTCCTTAAAATAAAGGGATGACCCAATCTGATTCAAACTTGGGGTGGCTAAAGCCCTCTTTAAGAGCTATCACTGTGCCAATTTTGATCTCTTTATCTTTAAAAATGAGGGAGCTGCAGGCAAGGAGGGGGCATCCACATTTCTTTTAAGGTGAAAATGTACCCCTGGTCATGCCTACTGAGAAATAAGAACATGAAGTAAGTTAAATGGGACCTCTCTCCCTCCCCCTTCCCGGTTGAGTGGAAAATCATACTGCCCTCCTCTTTTGTTAGCTAGCTCACTCTTAGACACACACACACCCAACAAAGATCGGGATGGTCGATAGAACGCAACCACAGAAATACACAGGAGGGAGGAGAGCATTTATTTCACAGGGAGGGAACATAATCCAGACTTTCTGCGCTCCAAAAAGAAATGAAACATGGAGGATAATATCCGAAATGAGTGCAGGACATGGACAACATCATGTGGGCTGCAAAACTGCATACCAGGCAGGGGGAGTGTGCCCTAAATCGCTGGTGTGATGGAGCCCATCATCAGGTTTTATTTCTGCTGCTGCTGAGGCTGTAATCCTATCTACCCTTACCTGGATTAAGTACCATTGAACTAAATAGTTTTTACTTCTTAACAAATGTGTATAAGATTGTACTGCACATCTCTGTTTTATTGTGTTTTTGGTATGCTAGATCTTGACAGATTTTATATGTGATTTTTTATTGTTATAAGCTGCCTTGAGAATTTTATGAGACAAGTATGGGATATAAGCTTTTAAATAAAACTAAAAAATGTTTAAATCCTTTTCTTTATGTCCACTTTTAAAAATTAGGGCCTCACAAAGATGGGCTACCTTTAAAGAAAATGGAAAGCTTTTACTGATATATAATGGCCCTGTTCAGAAGACACCTTAAACAACCATGGTTAAGGCTTTTTTTGTTAACAAATAACCTTAACCAGGAACACTATATCCCAACATGAAATACTATTTTTCTCTACATTCTTCTTGGAAGGTTTATATTAATAAATACCATATACTTTGTAATGTCTCACTCCTGATAAGTCATTCAGATTTATTCTTATACGGGAATTTATTTTGAGGATGTTGGAACATTGCTTCCCCCCTCCCCCTCATATTGTATAATAAAATATAATGAACTGGCATTATTTGCTTATTTTTAACTACAATAAGCAAGTAAATAAAATAAAATAAAAATTAGGGGCTCCAATCCATTTCATAACAAACTTAGAATACAATACATATTTTTCATAACAATTGTAATGTAAAAATTACCCTTTTTTGCAAGCTTTAGTTGCCCTACATTTTGTATTTTATATATTTATTAGCCGTATTTATATACTGCTTATTTCATTGAAATCCCAAAATAGTTTACAAAAAATCAAAAACTGCACATGCACATACATAAACAAAATAATATCATGAAACTGGTACAAAGAAAATTCACGACTGGGGGATTTGTTACATTTATATTCCACCTTTCCTCCTGGGAACACAAGGAGGCATACATGATCATCCTCCTTTCTGTTTTATCCTTACAACAACCCTGTGAGGTAGGTTAGACTGAGAGTCAGTGATGGGCTCAAAATCACCCAGTGAGCTCCATGGTCAAGTGGGGATTTGAACCTAGGCCTCCCAAGTCCTAGTCAAATGCTCTAACCACTGTACCACACTGACTCTTCAACAGATAGACTGTTCTATGTAAATGAAACGAACCCCTAATTTTTATTTTATTTTATTTACTTGTTTATTGTAGTTAAAAATAAGCAAGGTTCCTTGGAGCTAAAAAAAAATTGAAAAACTGCTGGCATATAGGAGAATATATACTGTAATCATACAATATCACAATTACAAAGAAAGGATAAAAAGTCCTCCACTTCCATCCCAACACTACTGGGGAAGTGAGGAAGGAGAGACGATATCCAGCCACAGTTGAGTGTGCTTTGAAATTAATTTGCTGGGCTGCACACTTGGAGCCATGAACTTAATTCAGATATGCTTCAATTTTATTAGTAAGTCCATAATAAATCCCTTTCCGTTTTCAATTGGACGTCTTGCTTCTTTATTTTCTTGTTTGTTGGAGCCTGGCCATAGACCCAATAATCTCTGTCATTATGAGGAAATCCTGCATTGCTAAACAATTGCTGCTTCTAAGGGTGTAGATTTATCAAAAGAGTAGCCCCCCTACTGCTAAGCTATGCCAACAATCCACTTTATGGACTCTCCTATTTCCTGCATAATTTCAGAAGCCTGTGAAAAATGGTTTCAATTTGCAACTGGACCTTTTAGCTCCATATTACGCACTTTTATGTCAATTAAAAGGAAAACAGAGACCCTAAAATGGACATGCTACATTTTGCTGACCAGACTACCAATATTTTAGGTTTCCCTGGGGCTATCTACACGCCGGGGAAACCCCCGCAGGCACAGCTTCACAGCCACTGTGGGGCTTCCCTGCAATGCTCCAATTTGGAAAAGTCAGGATTTACCCCGAGTTTTTCCAAAGGGAGCGACGTCAATCCAAGGCCAACCTAGGGGCAGTGCCTGGTGGAAGGTGACCAGCGATTGGTCACCTCACACCAGGAAGAAGGGGGACTCCAGGACCCAGATGGCCACCCAGAAACCCCGTGTTCCTTCCTTGGTGTCGGAATTACCTGATGCTGTGCCGGGAGAGGGTTACATGTCTTCTATTCCTGTTAAGCCACCTACTTGCTCAATGGATTGACACCATTTGATCTGCTAATTTCATTTCATTTCATACCAGACATTTCCCCATATCACTTATAAAATGTTGCATGATTGTTTATTTTGATGCAAGTACACAGGTTGGAAAAGCAACCAAACGATGTTGGCTCTAGGACACTTATTTATTTATTTACTTGATTAGTACCTCACTTTTCCATCAAGAAAATGGAGTTCAAGGCAGCATAAGAAAAATATATAGTAAAAACCTGAGTAAAACCTCTAAATGATGCCTCTACTGCACTGTAAAACACACTCGTTTCTTTAAGACTTGGAAAACCCCAGTATAAATAGTTCAAAGTTAAACAAAATATTTCATTAAAGATAAATAGCATTTAGAAATAAGCACAAGTTATTAATTTATACTAGAAACTACTTATCAGACATCTCCATGATTGCTGATACTTGCCCCAGAGGGTTTGAATTTTAATACAGGCCAACCTATTACATTCTTCTTTTCAACTATGGCATTTTCACCAGAATGCTATAACCACTGTCTACTACAGCATTTATGAAAGCACTCAGAAAATCTAGTTATATCAAAGTACTTCTCCTAGTCTGCCTTTCCAAATATAAGAAGAGTATAAGGAAGTTATAAATCCATTACATAGCAGGGCTGTAATGTGTAGTAATTGCAACGCTTATGTGATTGCATGGTGAGATAATGCCTGTCACAGAGGGCCACTTAACATATTACAAAATTCTTACACGTGGGACTTGGAAATAACATATGACTCTTGGCTGTAGGTGAGTTGTTTGCATGTAGAACAGGTACAATCCCTAGCATCTCCAGGTAGAGCTGAAAAAGGCTCCTGTCTGAAACACAGGGAAGCCACCGTGAGCTAGATAGCTAGAAGGGCTGACTTGGTATAAGGTAGCTCCCCATATAATCCATGACACAACTGAGTGTCATGACATTCGTCTTCCATGCAGAAATTTTGCAATATGTTACATGGACCAGATTAACTTGAATACTTGATCACCTGAACAGAGTAAAATTCTCCAAGCATATATCCCGCGACAATTATTATGTCAAAATGATGGTGTGAAATGTTTTATAGAGAACAACATTGTACTTCTTCAACCAACTCTAAGAGAATATATATACAGGCAAAGCAAAAGACCCAATCCAATTATTTTTCCCACATCAGATAATTCAATCTTGTTGGATGACGCTTTGGAGGTAATTAATCCATTCTCTCACCAGAACCTGTGAATTTTATTAAATACTGGAGTAACAACTTTTATGTATTAACTGGATTGTACATATCCTGAAAAACTAATACCATTCCTACCTTGACAGAGTGATTGTGGAAATCAGTAATAATAATTTCATTATTGTGGTTAACAGCTGCAAAATGAGGGCCTGCAAAAAAAAAAAAAAACACCAGGAAGAAATAAATAAAAAACTGTCCAGGAAAGAAAAAAATGTTCGAAAGTATGAATGATTTTTTCAGAGTTTGGAAAAATCAAAAAGCTTATTATTATTTTTACAAGTAAACATATTTTTATCCTTGCAAAATATTCCATCATCAACATTGATTGGAAAGAGCTATTTGTTCTTTATAAGCCTGGCATGATCTTTTACTTATGAAATACAGGCCTAGGATTCTTGAACAGCAGATATACATGTTGTATGGTAAACCAGTTTTGAAACCAGGAGGATTTTCAAAAAGTAGTTGATGATATGGCTTAAGAACCATTCATTGAAACAAAAAAGTACAAACATAAGCCCTTGAATGCATGTGAAGTAGCTTTTAGATACTGGCCAAAGTATGTTCAAAGTACCACTCAAAATTGCTGACGTAATTCATGAACTTGTTTCAGTCTCTTAATAGAAATTAATTTAGCCATTGTAATACAATGCATGATTTCTCACAAATGTATGAAAGCGGTTTTTATTCATCACGTGTATTTTTAGAAATGTATGTGTTAAGAAAAATGGAATGTGTGAAAATGAATCAACTTCATTTAAACACGTACATTAATTAGTGGGATATTATGGCTTGTAAATCCCATGGAATCCAAGATCATAGGAAAAATTATATTAGGAAAAAAATACTCAACAACCAGTATACACCTGCACTTTTCTCTTATTGTTCTAGCTAAGGTCCAACAATATGCTACAGTAAATGCATCATTTGGCCTTATTTTTGAAATGTATAAATAGCTGTGTGGAAGTCTTAAGGTATCCCTGTGGGTAGGGATACCTTAATTTCTTTCTTTTGTTATTTTGGTGTCAAAGATTTAATCATATTTGGAAACAAGATGATTTTTTTTCAAGGACAAACATTTGAAATAACAGGTCTGAGCACAGTTCAGGACTTTAATATTAATAGCTAAGGACCCCTGTAAGGCCAGTAGTAGAAGTTGGGTAGCCTTAGTGATGGACCAAATTTGTCTTTTGGGACCAAATTTCAACACCTCTGAAAATGGAGAGGGAATGTATGCTCTTTTTGTGGTGGGTGGGCACATTTCTAAGAAATGTTTTGGGGCAGGAAGTAGGCTTAATTTATTGTACAGATGGTGGGTGGGGGTCAAAGGTAAGCTTTTCCCTATTTTTTTACACTTTGAAAGGAGCTTTGCTGATCTCTTCAGTGCGATCTGGCACACTAAGAACATGGTCGGAAAGTACATAGAAGGCTGTGGAGCAGGAAGCCTGGCTGACAAGACTATTTTTAAATTGTAAAAAACCAAAACCAAAAAACCCCAGCAACTTATCCTCAAACACCTGATCTGTAAAGTGAAGTTATGTCTCTCTCTCTCACACACACACATACACACACACACTAAGTTCTCAGAAATGTCTCCTGCCCCCTCGCCCTACCAATGGTCAAACTCAGCTTAGCCAAAACCTATCAGCCCAGCTCTGGTCAATACCCAGTTGTGAAGGCAACCGAAGTTAGCCTTTGCATTTAATATGCAGGATTTTGAAAATGCAAATGGCATTAGCTGGTGCAGGGGGGAGGGCTGATATCAGAGCAGCTGACATCAGAGCAGAATGGAGGTGGAATTTATCTTCCCCTGCTGTGGTTGGTTGTAAGGAAAATCCTTTTCTAAAGCTGGAATTTCTTTGGGTGTGCGTGTGTGCAGAATCCCCAACTGGTGCCAGATTGGCACACTTTCATCCAGTTGTAGTTCTTACAACCCAAGCCAATAACCAAACCAGAAAATAATCAGCTAACTAACTCAACAAAAAAGTGAACTTGAGCAACTGCATAACTACTCTGGAGAATAAATTTAAAATACATTTGCTACATTGCCATATTTAAATAGTTTTGACTGGATTTTCCCCACTTAGATTTTCATTTTAGTACAACATCAGCATTAAGCAACAGATCATTTAGAACTTATTTAACAGATGCAAGTGAATGGGAATTCTTTTTACACCTGGGATTTTGAACTGTAATAATTAAAGAATTCATCATAGTGTTCAGTGAACAACGTTTTTAGAAATGATATGGTAGGTAAACCACAAAAGTCAGAGCATGGGTATGTTCCTGCAGTTTTTCCTGAAATATTGCTTCTTCCCATTTCAGAGCCCCAATAAACTGGGAGAAAAATTAGATCCACATTTTGTTTAACCCTGTACCACTTCAAAAGCATCATTATTAATCTGAGAGGGTTAGGATTTTCTGTCTCATTATTTTATATTGTTCCATAGATACTTTAATGGGCAAAATATACTTTAATTGTTCATAAATGTTATAAATAGTCTTTTAAAAAAGATATAATTGCAAAGCAGAATTAGTCCATCACCAACATGAGAATTTTGAAACATTGATATGGTGGCCCCCAAAACAGAGATGGTCCATTGAATAATGTTATGAAAGTAGGATAAGTGTCTATTGCACATTGTCCTTCCTGTCTATAGCAGAGGTTGCATAACTAAGAAGTATGGCTTATCAACACAGTAGGCCAAAAGGAGGGGAAAATGGTATCCAACCCATTTTTGATCTTACCCACTGTGTGTTGGTGAAAAAAACTTCACCAAACGGATGTATCCTTTTTGCTGGAGACAGGAAATATACTGGATGGAGTTACTACAATGCTCAAATTCTGCACTGAGCTATGCCAGCGATACATTTCAGCAGTTTATCTCAACATAAAAACATTATGTTTACATGATTCATTTATCCCGGGGTCGTCTCTAGGTTGTCCCTGTGCATCCAAATGATGCACAGGGGATCCCAGGGTGAACTGGGGAGGACCACAGACTTTCCCCGGGATAACTGAAACTGGGGATTTCCCGGTTTTCCTGCAGTCCTGGGACAACCCCGAGGACCGTGGCTGGTGTGGCTCAGCCTCCTGGGTTATCAAACAGGCACAGAGCTGTGTGGGGTGGCTCCGTGCCCATGGGGGTGGGGTGGCAGCAATTTCGCCATCCCTGGGGTGGGGTGGGGTGGACGCAGAGTTTGGCAGGGGGGTTAACGTCTTTACTGCACACGTGGGGCTCCTCTTAAAGAAAAATGGTGCCCGCAAAGTCCCTCCTCCCTTCCGGGAGTTGCGCAGCCGTATAGATGATGGGGGTGGGGGAGGACTGCAGAAGCAAGTAAGTCCACAATCCTCCACCCTCCCTCCCGCTACACCCTTAGGTGTAGATATACCCTATGTCTGCATATGATGAACTGCATAAATAAATCGGATGTGCAAATGAGTTTCAAGCTACATGCACCCCCTCCGGCACACACATTTATTTCTTAAAAATAGTCTGGGAAGATGGAGAGTCAGGGCAGATGAAGGAGACTGCCCCACCATTCTCCCTCAGGTTGTTTTTCAACCCAAGATCACACACACAAACACCTGCTTTTTCACCCACAGGAGATAGGGTCCCTCTATCTTCCTTATATCTTTGTTCCTTCAGATTAAAAAGCAGCAAGGGAATGGTAGTTTTCAGCTAAATGTGACCAGCAGGGGAAGGGTTAGGGCACAATCCTATGCTAGCTGGGGATCCTGGGAATTATAGGACATTCCTCACTCCAAACATGCATAGGATTGCACCCTGAAGCAGTTTCTCTCCATCTGCTACAGCTTGGAACCTGCTTGGGCTGATTTCTGCTGCTTCTTTTTTCAAATAAATGAACAAAATGGAACTTTGCATAACTTGTAGCCTGAGCCTGAGAGACATTCGCAACAAGACAGGTGGTAAATTACATGATTTCTGCTAACTAGCCATTTTGCATTGCAATTTCTTGTGAAACTGTATGCCTCATTTTGCAAAGCATTTACATTCTATTGTCTGTAGACTTTTTCTCATGTGCAGAAAGAAATCTCCTCACTTATGAAACCCTATTAAGCACTGATTAGTATCTCCATAGTCTTTGAGGATAAAATGAAGTCTAGGGCATTAATGGGCAGTTACCTGAAGCATTTTCAAGCACAGGCTAGTATCTAATCAAGACCTGTACAAACTCTGGCACAGAACATAAGACTCTAATTGCTCCAACAGATTAAACATTAACTGTAACGTGAGCCACAAAGACTGTCTTTAGTATTGCCAACTAACACAGTGTTTGGGAACACTACCTCAGATTTATTTGTGTATCTTGAAATTTTAGTTTATGTATAGTGATATTCATTCAGCATACAACAATCTAACAATATTAAAAAGTATGCTGCTTATTTCTTGATCACATGTTACTGAAAACCTGTTGTACCTTTTATATATTGTGGCCTTGTCCTAAAAGAGGGGACGTAAGACTGTATGTCTCCCATTTTAGGACAAGGCCACAATATATATAAGCAGATTTCAACAATTCAGCTTGTCATGGCAAGTGTGGCACTACTCTCTGGCAAATGTGACGAACAAGCAGCCCTCCTCACAACTTTGAAGCTGCCAAGGTGAGAAAGGATCATCCCAGCAGTTTCACGGTGACCTTCCTAGTTCCAAGTTGGGAGGAAGGCTGGGGGTTGTTTAGCAGTTATGTGGCAAAGGCCTGCAAGGCCACACCAACAAGCCCTCCCTGCCACCCTTCTCTGTTCTGTAACAGGAAAGGAAGGAAGGTGGTGGTAGTGGTGGAGTGAGTCACTGCTGCCTTGAACACATTCATGCAGCAATAGCCAAACTGGTTCCCTCCTCTTCCCAGTTGCCTTTCCTCTGCAAAACATGGGCAGGAGGTTGGCGACTACCATTTTTGGCTTGGCCAGTCAAAAATTGTAGACCACCGCACATAGGTCAGGATATTGCTTTTCCAGAATGTTGAATTATCATTGCATATTAAACCTTAAGCAATACCTGCAAACTGTTTGTCTCCATTGCCTCGGCTTCCAAACCTGGTCACTATTTTCCCATTGGGCTGGAAGATAAAGACACAACAGGCTTTGTTGTCCACTACAATGATGTGCCCATTGCGATCCACAGAAACACCTTTTGGTCCCATGAGTTTTCCAGATCCAATTTTTGTCTACAGGAACAAAGAAAGAGATTTAAGCTTCCTTTTAACACACAAATATCTGGCCATGGTAACATATGCCTTAGTTATATCACATTTGGATGACTGCAATGTGCTCTACTTGAAAAGTGTCTAGAAACTTTAATTAGCCCAGAATGTAGGTTATTAACTAGAGCTGCCTATTGGAGGCATGCAACTCCTTGGCTGAAACAGCTGCACTGGCTTGCAGTTTGTTTCTGAGCCCAAATCAAAGTTCTGGTGATGAATTTTAAAGCCCTCCACAATTTGGGATCAGGATATATGAAAGACGGCTTCCTCTCATATGAACTTGCCCTCTGGATCAAGTGGAGCCCTCTTATGCATTATATCAGCCCCAATGGTCTATGGAGTCACACCATCGGTCCATCTAACCCTTCCAAGGTATGGTGAAGTCCTCTCTTTTTAGAAAGGCCTTGGAATAAGACTTGCTAGCCCTATCTTTGGCTGTTTGTTAATTACGCTGGTGCTGTTAATTATTCTCTGGGATATGTTTTTACCTCGCTGTTTTCATGCTGGTTGTTTGAATTGTTAACAAGTTTTCATGTTGTTTATTTAAAATAGATACAACCATCAGAAGCCTCCTGTACCAAATTCATAGCATACAACTGTTTGATCTAGTAGTTTGCTGATGCTAGAAACATTTAGAATCTTCTTCACAATAATTGTTCCTGATTTTCATTAAAATACTTCATACAAGTGAGACATTTTGTGTAAATAGTCAGGGGGCTGGAGAGCTTTCAAACACTGGAGGTCCACATTGGTATTTCACTCTGGAGAGAGTTCAGGAGTGGTTGGCTCTTGACCATATTTCCTCCTCTTTTCTCTGATTCACTGACTGGCACTCATAATTTGTATGTAGCCTCTGATTGCCCCCTCCTTCCACAAGCTCGGACTTGAGGCTACTTCAGAAATGCCTGGCCCTTTAAATTCAGGGCTGTTGTTCTTAAACTGCTCTTTGCTGGAAATTAATACCGATTTTGTTTTCAAATGGTGACCGAGCCTATCTTACCCATCCCGTGAGCCACTGAGAAGTGAGAAAAGTCCTTTAATAGTGTACTTCTATACATGTCTGCTCAGAAGCAAGTTCCACTGTGTTCAACAATGGTTTCTCCCTAGTAAATGTATTTGGGATTGCAACCCAAATGGGGTATTTTCATCCTCTTGTGTAGGACAAGCTACTTAGCTTCAAGGGGCATGTGTAAACCATAAACACACTCTACCCACTGTCCTGCCCTTCTGCTCTCATCACTACTCCTCGTGTATTTATAGTATTAACCCCCAATGAGTTAACCCTATAATCCACAAATCCTCCTTAGGATGTTTGTTTGTTTGTATGCAGAGAAGATTCTGCAGTAAGTTAGTACAAGAGTTTCAGTGCAACCTATATGCTTTTCAGTCAGAATCAGGGCTAAAGTTTTTTTTAAAAAAAATATTTCCACCCATTTCAGAATAAACAAAAAAAATTCATCAATGTCCATTCAGCCATTCTTTCCTGCATCACCATCACTTCTTCCAGTCAATTAATACAGGATTAGAATTTCCATCCATTCTTCAATACCAAATTCTTAACTGTAAATTTAAAGATGAGAGGTCTGGTTTTCCTTATATTTTGCATACGTACTTTAAACTTACCTTAAATTTCCCATCAGAGGAGAATATGCTAACCCATTTATTATCATAGTCAGCAATAATGATGTCACCACAAGGATGCACAGCCACTCCTGTAGGCCGCTGTAGCTGACCAGGAGACCTTCCCCGGATACCAAAACGACTCTTGAACTGGCCATCCGTGGAAAATATCTATGTGGTTTGTGTTTGTTTGTTTTTTAAAAAAAAGGTATTTAAAAAATCAGATAATATGCAATTATACTCGTGATTTAGACGAGACACATGACAAGCACTGACAAGGTTTCAGCGTACACACGGGGCTCTGTATGCACAAAGACTTCCTTCTCTGTGAGCAGAGAAATATTCTACAAGTAACATGGATAACCTTTATGGATACATAGAGCATTTAACTTCACAGCAAAGAATAGGAAGCCTCAGCATTTGCAAAGCTCTGGGTTCTGAAGTACTATTCATTTATTAGAATTCCCTCTATCTCTGAGATTTAGGCTGTGTGCATGATTGCTTATGTAGCCAAAATGGCACCCTCTATGCACAAGAGGGAGCTATCAGCAAGTTTGGGGTTACCCCAAAGTTTGGAGGAGTACAAAAAGCCTTTAGGGGAAAAACACCTGAAGAACAGCCTAATGAGAACTGAGCATGCTCAGTGGGAGGACCAGAAAATTGGGGAATGTGTAGAACAGAGAGATTGGCATCCTCAACAGGAGCAGCCCACACCATAAATTTTGTGGAGGTTCCACTCATTCTTTATTTGTTTGTGTATTACATTTATATCCTGCTTTTCTTCCAAGGAGCTCAAGGTGGCATAGGTGGTACTTAACTACCCCCATTTTACCCTCACAAGAAGCCTGTGAGGTAGGTTAGGCTGAGAAATAGTGTCTGGCCCAACATCATGCCATGAGTTTCATGGCTGACTGGGCCTATTTTGCTGACTTAAGGACTGGTTCACATATTATGCAGCAGCACATGCATATCTGTCACCACCTGTTCACCTACTAAAGAGCCACAGTCAGTCTCTGGTCATTGGCATGTATACAGATCTGCAGGACATTCAGACCCAGAAACACACCAGCACACACATTTTTTCAGGGCCGTACAAAAAGGCCTGTATGTATGTACCAAGGAAAAGAAAAATCTGGTTCTACAGAGGCCCATACACCATTGAGTGGTAGCCAATTGTTCCTCTCCTACTGTAGTGCAGCAGTACCCCAATATGGGAGTTGAAAAGCCCTCCTGTTTGTCTGAAGAACTGTATACACCAGAACTTAGCAATGGCTTGAAGCATCCTTCAGTTGCAATGAGTTTAGGGAACAAAATTATTTGGGTAAGATAACAGTTTGACACCTGTCAAAAGAAAAAAAGAAGGAAGGAGAAGGAAACTCATCCATAGCTATTAAATTACCAGTTTTTTAGGCAGAAATAAATTGAGACCCAGGCTTTAAATCAAATTCAAGGTGTGGTTAATACATTCATGTGAGCTGCTAAGTGTGAAACCTGCCTCAGTAATTAAGGACGCAATCCTATACGGATGCCCGTCAGCCTCCGTATTCAGAGGATGACAGGCATCCTATGTGGGGCGCGAGGAGCTTGGAGGTGATAGTCTCCTCCATGCTCCTCTCACCCTGCATTTTTGCTAGATGGGCAATTTTGGGGTTCTGAAATGCAGACATGAAGGAGGCTGGGGTGGCCAGAGGATTCTTCAGAAGCCAGCTGCTCCAGTTTCCTCCTCGCCCTGCTCACAGAGCTGCCCCCTTTCCCTCCTCTCTGAGCTTGAGTTTGTGTACTCATAGAGTCAGCTGGCGCACTTCTCTCCACACAGGCTTCAAGGGGAAGGGGACAGGGAGCTTGGAATCCTGGGTCCGAGGTCAGAGCACTTTCTCCAACCTTGGATCCAGGAATCCAAAACATCCTATGTCCCCTCCCCAGGTGCTGTCTAGGGGCCAGAGAATTGCTTTCACTGATACAAAAGACCAAGTGGGGACTAGAACCCGGATCTCCTGACTCCCAGTCCAACACACTGTCTCCACAGCATCATTTACGATGAATCCCATAATCTTGCTGCTTTTCAGATAACATGATTCTCCTATGCATTTGATCAGTCCTGTGTCTTTATATAAAGATCTGTAAATTGAAAAGGAGAAAAGTTGGCATACCTGTACACATTGATTATTGCTGTCTGCTATTAATATTTTTCCATTTGTAGATGCAGCTACTCCCTGAAGATTTGTAAACTCCCCTTTGTTTCTCCCTTTGGTACCTAAAAGTAGATGAGAACACAAATAAATGGAAAAGGAAATCAACTAAATGGCTGCAAAAGAATCATTCCAACCCTTTATTTCTGACACAAAGCCTCATCTTTGTGCTTCTTCCTCCCTGATGATGGAAGCTAAGTTGTGGGGAAAGGAAACAGGATTCACAAGGGTGGGGCAGAGGAAAGAAACCAGAGGCAGAGAAGGCTGGGTACAGTGGAGAACTGGCAGAGAAATGGGCCAGATCTTTCCAAAATGTCAGAGACATTTCAGAGAAACCCCAAGCTTTCTCCAAGCCCAGAAAGAACGAGCCTATTCTAACTTGGGAGTAGGGTATGGGGGGAATGCAGCCTTGTGAATCAGCTCATAAAAGATTAATTTGCTCGCCTATAGAGTTGTGCAGAAAGAGTGGTTCAGATCACAACCACCACTCTATTCTTCATGGGCGTTCTCTGTGTCTATGGAAGGAAATGCACAATTGTAATCCTGCATACTTCCAGCTCTTTTGAGCCACACACCCCTCCCCACTGATCGGGGAGATGTTGGAAGCGCTGAATTAATCTCCTCCCTCTCATTGGGATATTGTGGAAGGTTACTGCTGGAATACTGTCAATCGGTGAAACAGAGGCACTGCTCAGGTGGGAGGACTGCAGCAGGACAGGTAGCGGGGGGAAGACTCAAGTTACGCACAGTAGCTTAATAAACTATGCACAGTAGCGTATTTGTCTGATCGTCTGCGGGACAACAGTAGTATATTTTCAAAATAAGCTACTATGAGTAGCTTATTAACCCATCATGGCTTAAAGTGACTTCTGAAGCCAACCGCAGAGTGATCCATCCTTCCTCTGCCAGCCTACTGGCTATATGAAATTCCATACTTTCATCTGCATGGAATTCTTTATTGCCTACAGTGATCAGGCAGGCTGTTAAATATAACACAATGAAAACAAAGAAAAAAGAACTTTCAAGATTGAACAGAAAGTGAAACTATAACATCTGCAATGGTCAAACAAATAGAAGTAACGGGTTGGGGAGGAATTCTGGTTTTTTTTGGGGGGGGGGGAATAACTTCCAAGAGTTATTTGTGAACTGCCCAGAGAGCTCCGGCTATTGGGCGGTATAGAAATGTAAAAAAGAAAAGAAAAAAGAGTGAGCAGACAACCAGAAAGAAATTGAAGATGACATTGCAGCAATTTAAGCCAATCCTTTTTAGTTTAGTGTCCTCACACATTCCCTTGCATGCCTCATTACTCACTAAGCTCCAGTTTAAGGAAAGGATATTTTTGTTCCTTTCCCCATGATTTTGTGAAAGTGTGCACCAAATTTAATGCAATGTTTTAATTTAAGTTTTCAATGGTGATACTGTACTGCATTGTATTTGATATGTTTCATAATCACTTTGAAAACTGGGGTTGGAGGTCAAACCAGAGATTTTTACTTGAGAAACATAGAATATTGTCTTCAACGTGCCAACCCACTTTAACTCCAATATCTTAATTTTTGAAGCGGAAGATTTTGTGTTCTCCTCCCTACTTTGAAAATGGATGCAGGCGTTCAACCTCATGTACAAATATCAGCACCTTTAACTGAATGCAGACAAATATAAATTTTCTTTCCTCTCCCATCATAAACAACCACTGATTCTCCAAGTAGCTTACTCCAGAACTCTGTTTTCTTCTGTGCAATACTACTAAAATCCTCACTTTTTAACAGAGACATT
Organism: Elgaria multicarinata webbii; assembly: GCF_023053635.1. Taxonomy (NCBI): domain Eukaryota; kingdom Metazoa; phylum Chordata; class Lepidosauria; order Squamata; family Anguidae; genus Elgaria; species Elgaria multicarinata. The sequence continues at coordinate 50,627,234 of NC_086180.1, read as the reverse complement.
TTGTTGAGAATAAAGCTTTCAGAACGTCTTGACAAATGCATTCAAAAATATTGACAGTTCCTCAAGAGATAAAAAATGCATTATTTTCTATTGATTGATGTAACTGTTGCTGGAGGGCAATGTTCTGCAACCATTTTGTGTGTTTCCTCTTGAACACCTTGCCACAAAAGACTACAATTTGTCTGGGAAGGTGAGCTAGTGATGATTTTGCAAACTAGGATAAATTGTCATTTATTGAGATGGACAGTAGAGTGTCCATACCCCTCTATACAATAGTGTGAGACTTCCTGAAATCATTAAATGTTCAGTCTTTCTCTGAGTCCCAATTTAATAAAAGCCACACTATCATATATTGATTGGCTATGGAAAACCTTGGGATTTCAAGTGATCTTTCCAAGAAGTACTTTAAACTCTTCTTAAAGCTTAGATTCCCCTTCTTTGTTAACCAGGAACATGACACCTTTCTATAGTTAAATTATTGTCATTTGTTTACTTTCTAAATAAAACTTCATTTCTGGAAAAGCAGTTCTGATCTTGTCTCTGTTGTCCTCTGAGTACCTTACGTGGGCATTCTGCTACCTGTAGTAATCCAAATTTACTCAAGCTATATTACTTTGAGTCTGGAAAACATGCTAATTCCTGGACTAACTCTACTGGATAGGCAGAATAGAGCCAGAGCTGCAGTGGGAAATGATTCGTTGCACATTGAACTAAATTCCCCTCAGTCATTTGTGTTCTGGAAGGGCTTATTCACTGAACACAAAGAAGTAGTCTGCAGATATCTATAGAGACACATCCCGAGCAAGTGTACTAAAGTCTGAGGAACTGAGGCAGATAGAAGTGACAAAAGATGAAGTTCTCAACCTTATTGACAAATTGAAAGCAAATAAATCACCAGGTCTGGATGGTATCTATCCTAGAGTTCTCAAAGAACTCAAATATGAAATTGTGGACCTCCTCACAAAAATATGGAACATGTCCCTAAGCTCAGCCTCTGTACCAGAGGATTGAGATGGCCAATGTAACACCAATTTTCAAAAAGGGATTCAGAGGGGATCTCGGAAATTACAGGCTGGTTAGCTTGACATCTGTTCCTGATAAATTGGTTGAAAGCATTATTAAAGACAAAATTAGTAAGCATATGGAATGACATGTCCTGCTGAAGAAGAAACAACACAGCTTCCACAAAGGCCAGTCCTGTCTCACTAATCCACTAGAATTCTTTGTGAGTGTCGATAAACATATCGGCAGGGGTGATCTTGTGGACAATGTTTACTTGGACTTCCAAAAGGCTTTTGATAAAGTCCCTCTTTAAAGACTCCTGAGCAAACTTAGCAGTCTGGGAACAAGAGGAGAGGTCCTCTTATGGATCAGTAACTGGTTAAAGAACAGAAAGTAGGAATAAATGGTAAATTCTTCCGATGGAGGGAAGTAAATAGTGGGGTCCCACAGGGATCGGTACTGGGACCAATTCTTTTCAACTTGTTCATAAATGATCTGGAATTAGGAGTGAGCAGTGAAGTGGCCAAGTTTGTCGATGACACCAAATTATTTAAGATTGTTAAAACACAAAGGGATTGTGAAGAGCTCCAAAGGGATCTCTCCAAGCTGGGAGAGTGGGCATCCAAATGGCAGATGCGGTTCAATGTAAGCAAGTGTAAGGTGATGCACTCGGGGGTAAAAAAACGCAACTTCAAATATAACCTAATGGGATCTGAGCTGGCGGTGACTGAACAAGAAAGAGATCTTGGGACTGTGGTGGACAGCTCAATGAAAATGTCAACCCAGTGTGCAGCCACTGTAAAGAAGGCAAACTCCATTATAAGAAAAGGAATTGAGAATAAAACTGTATCATACTGCCTTTATATAAATCTATGGTGCAACCACACTTGGAATACTGTGCACAGTTCTGGTCATCACACCTAAAAATGATATTATAGAGCTGGAAAAAGTGCAGAAAAGGGCAACTAAAAATGATTAAGGGGCTGGAGCATCTCCCCTATGAAGGAACGTTACAACAACTTGGGATTGTTTATTTTGGAAAAAAGGAAGCTAAGAGGAGACATGAGGTGTACAAAATTATGCATAGTGTGGAGGATGTGGATAGGGAGACATTTTTTTCCCTCTCTCAAAATACTAGAACCCAGGGTCATCCCATGAAGCTGATTGGTGGGAGATGCAGAACAAATAAAAGGAAGTACTTCTTCACACAGCACATAGTGAAATTATGGAACTCACTACCGCAAGAAGTAGTGATGGCCACCAATTTGGATGGCTTTAAAAGGGAGTTCGATAAATTCCTGGAGGGGAAGGCTATCAATGGCTACTAGCCCTGATGGTTGTGTGCTATCTCCAGTATTCGAGGCAGTAAGCCTGTGTGCACCAGTTGCTGGGGAACATGGGTGGGAGGGTGCTGTTGCACCATGTCCTGCTTTGTTGGTCCCTGGCCAATGGCTGGCTGGCCACTGTGTGAACGGAGTGCTGGACTAGATGGACCCTTGGTCTGATCCAGCATGGCACTTATCTTCATTATTTTACTGAGTTATTTTGTTCAGCAAGTGTCATGTTTATGACTTGCTGAAAAATAACTTCATTAATGAAGTTTTGAACTGTGTCCTTTTAAAAAAAAACAAGAATCACAGGTCCTTGAACTCCAATCATGAGTGATATCAACAACTGCCCGCACATGTAGCAACACTAAATTAAGATCACTGCTTGGGAAGCGTTCTCATCTACCATTTGCTTCATAAAACATAGACAAAACCATTAATAAATATATAGGGGGAAGAAATGCTCAAAATAGTTTCCTATTTGTCTTTTCTCCTCAATGTAGTTCTTAGAAATATTGTTTCAGAAATCCTGAACTTTATATGCAATATAGATGATTGAATTTTTCATTTCCAGATCTGCAATAGTTTGGCATAGAAAACTTGACAGAAATTTAGCTTTTTTAAAAACAAAAAACAAAAAAACTAAGGCCCATTAATATGGCTCATTTATAGTACATTTTATTTATTTATTTATTTATTTAAGGATTTTTATGCCGCCATTCAGCCAAAAGGCTCTCACAGCGGCTTACAAAAGTATTTCTTGACAGTCCCTGCCCACAGGCTTACAATCTAAAAGACATGACACAAAAGGAAAGGGGATTGGGAGGGAGGAGGAGAAGGGGGAAAAGGAAAGCAAATTCAGGCACTACAATCTTAGTTGCAAGTTCAGCAGTTACAGTTGGGAGCAGGAGGGAGGGGGCTCTCAGCTGGAGCTGGACCCAGGCACGGTGGAGAGGTGCCTGGCTGCCGCTTCCTCCCCCACTGGAGGATTGTACATTCATTTGTAACATTACAAATGTACATTCATTTGTAACACCTCTCTATACTACAAAAAGTCCTATGTTACTGTAGTTTACATAATTTCTGCTGTGATGTTGACATTCATGCAAAAATAAGACAATGCAGATGGACACCAGTTCTAAGAATTTAGAAGAGAATAAACTACTTACCTACTCTGAAGATCAGATCATCTTCAATGGGGTTCTCTTTCCTTTTGCCAGTGCTGTACATACTAGCTGGTCTTTTTACAGCCTTCTGCTTCACATGGCCACTACCAGGAGACTTAACGCGCCTCTTAACTCCTTCAGTGGTGGGGGACACATCTGCTGACCTGATTACCTTGAGTTTGAATGGGCTGCCCCTAATATGCTGTTCATAGAGTCTCAATGAAAGAGTGAAGTCCCCTTCTTTCTGGACAGTATACAAAAATTCGTAAGTGCCATTTTTATTGTCAAGTATTTCTCCATCTGCCACACTCCCATCAGGAGTGCTCAGCTCAGCTGTGAGGTAAGCATTCCCAGATTTACAGAGCTCCCCATCTTTGTCCTTGGTAGTGATGGTGACTGACATAGGCTGTCCTATCACAGTTTGCTTTAGTCCTTCTCCAGTGGCCACTGTTTCAGAAGCAACAGCATTTGTGGTTAAAATAGTACCAAGATTATGAATGGACTTCTTCAGCCCTTCTGTTTCCACTATGAAGTCCAGCTGATCATTTTCACGGGGCTGCAATGGGAAGTCTCGGACAGCCAACTCATTCAGCTTGTCACTCATCTGCTTCTTTACAAGCAAGACTTCAGTTTCAGTTCCATGGTTAAGTGCTTGAGCTGTAAAGTTGCTACAACTCTTAATATTTTCCTGTCCCTCCAGTAGGGTATCAAGCTGATTCTGTAGGACCTGGATAGAGAGAAAACACCATGATTCAACCACTGAGGAAACACAGTGCCTTAGGAAAGGCATATCAGCCTCTTAGAATGGGGGGGAGGGAACTGCACAAAAACCGGGAAACTTCCAAAGGATTGGCATTTGGGAAAAGGGGGTCATGGCCTTCTAAGGAAACCCAGAGGGCTGAGGTTCTGCACTCTGATTTTGAAAGTAGTACAATTACACTTGTGATTAAGACAGGCTGCATTAATAGAAGTATAGCTTCCAAATCATGTGAGGTACTGGTTCCTCTCTATTCGGCCCTGGTTAGGCCTCATCTAGAGTATTGCATCCAGTTCTGGGCTCCACAATTCAAGAAGGATGTGGACAAGCTGGAGCGTGTTCAGAGGAGGGCAACCAGGATGATCAGGGGTCTGGAAACAAAGCCCTATGAAGAGAGACTGAAAGAACTGGACATGTTTAGCCTGGAGAAGAGAAGATTGAGGGGAGACATGATAGCACTCCTCAAATACTTAAAAGGTTGTCACACAGAGGAGGGCCAGGATCTCTTCTCGATCCTCCCAGAGTGCAGGACACGGAATAATGGGCTCAAGTTAAAGGAAGCCAGATTCCAGATGGACATCAGGAAAAACTTCCTGACTGTTAGAGCAGTATGACAATGGAATGAGTTGCCTGGTGAGGTTGTGGGCTCTCCCACACTAGAGGCCTTCAAGAGGCAGCTGGACAACCATCTGTCAGGGATGCTTTAGGGTGGATTCCTGCATTGAGCAGAGGGTTGGACTCGATGGCCTTGTAGGCCCCTTCCAACTCTGCTATTCTATGATTCTATATACCATTTTCTCTCTCTCTCTCTCTCAGGCTAACCCCCGCACCCCCTACTCCTAACTGAGACGTTCCAACTGTCAGTTCCAACTGCCAATGAGGCTGTAATCTCTCCACGTCTCATCTCTGATTCTATTGTGGGTTTCTCCCTCTTGACTGACAGTTGCTCAGGTCCAGCTGCCAAGCCTGCCAGATCACTTTGTTACAGGGCTTAAAACTATTTGGATAATAATATACAAAAAAGAAAGTAAGAAAATGCAGCCAATAAGTAACTACACTGTGGCAAAATAAATAAAACACACATACACATCTAGATTTAACACACATATCTGGGACAATGTTTTTCATAACATTTTTGCATGTTGGTAAAAGTCTGTTAGATAAAATAAACTGGGAGTACAAGTCTTTCTGTTCCATCTTTGTTCAAGGACAGGCTGAATTAAACAGATGTATGACTAGCTACAATTCTAAATCTGACCATAAGCTCTGTATGTGGATGTGATGAGCTAAATCCCAAACGCCAGTAGGAATACACGACAAACAAAGAATTATTTTTAAATAGTAATCACAAATTTGCATCCTTCCATACATATATTTTCTCTTTCTTACACAAAGTAGAGAGAGGGAGTTTCTACACAATGCTTTACTATACGAACGATATGCCTATTTACAGGCTCTTGGGTTTTAATACACATTAAGGATACAAATCGCACACTTAAAATTTTCATAGCTGCCCTATGTCCGTAGCTGTTTTATTATCATCACTTTCATCTAAAAAGTAAGAGTCATATTTACTTATTATTTTCTGCTGTACTATACATTATGCCTAACAAAACTAGACCATAAAAAAATGGCCATGAATGGTGGCAATAGTATAATTTTTACTTTTCAAAAATGGCAGTTACGTGGATATATTAATATATGCCCTGAGAATCCAACAATGAATGATTGTTCCTTTAATACCATTTCCAATTACTGCTTCTTTCAAACAAATTTTATGGTAATGTTTCTGAAGCTGTTTATTTGCACAAGTCACTAGTTTCGATATAATGAAAATGAAATAGAAAGTGCACAGTTAAATTAAAACTGAGATCTAAATTAACCTTATATGGTACACAGGCCATTTCCCACAATTTCTCTGCCAAAGATAATGAGATTTCAAACATCATTTCTCCCGGTGGCATCATGCAGCCATTAGTTAAAACCAATAAAATTTTACCGACAAGAACAAGGGTCTTACTTTATGTTTAAGGCCGTAATTCACTTCCAGTTCCATAAGCAGCACACTTTTGCGGACGTTCAAAGTCTTCTGAAGCTCATCAAAAGTGGAATGAATTTCATCTACAATGCTGGTCTTTTGGTTGGTCAGCTGATGTATAATTTCAGAAATGAAATGAAGTGCAGTATCAATCTCTGGCAGCCTGCAGGAGAACAAATTATAGTACATGGCGTTTCAAGCAGTACTGCCATAGTTTTGGGTTCTAAAGTCATATGACAGAGAATTTTTATTTCAGGGTGTTTTTATTATACTGATTAAACCTTGGTAATATTCAAATACCAAGTCTTCCTTAGGGAAATTCTATTCTAGAGGGTGAGTTTGTACATAGAGGGTGAGAATGGTGGCCCCTTCCTGTGGAACTCCCTGCCCCTGGAGGTCAAGCAAGCACCAACACTGTGTTGCTTCCAGCACTTCCTGAAAACAGCTTTATTTCAGGAAGGATTCCTTGACTGACAGTCAGTTTTTATTGGCATTCTTTCTTTCTTTTAAAGTATAATTTTAATGGTCTTTTAATTTTTGTATCTTTTAGGTTTTAATTCTTATGTACACTATTTTGGAATCTGTTTCAGATATGGAGCGGTATACAATTTTGTAGATAAAATCAATCAATCAATCAAAACACCAATGGAGGCTGGTGGCTCCAATGTTAGTGAATCCATTCCAGGTTTCAGTAAGAGCCAGTCAGAACTCTAAAGGAAGCACCTCAGATAGCTCCTTTAGAGTTCTGACTGGTTCTGACTGAAACTCGGAATGGATTCACCGCCCCGCTGACATCGGAGCCATCACCCTCCACTGCTAGCACTAAACCATAATTTAGCATTACATGCCCAAACAGGAATGTGCCTGTGTGAAGCACAACCCACACCTGCATCTTCTCCTCAACCTGCAAAGCAGGGAGGAGAAGCAGATTCCTGGATTGTCCTTATGTGGGAACCAGGAATTGTGGTTTAAAATAAACTCTCGTCAATTGTAAGTCAACTGTGCAATCACATTCAGTGAGCAATATCCAAAGCTGCCCTTGCAATAGTGGGGAAACTGTGAACGCAACAGAAAGCTAGCACTCCCTAGAGCAGACAGATGCTGGCCAAAAGTAGCATTTCCAGAATGAAGCAAATCAGTGGAACTCGCTGATCTATCCCATTCCGGAAACAGTAGCTAGTTTCCAGGGTTGTTCTAGGATGTGTTACTTTCCCATTGCACTAGCGGTTGGGCCCACTAGAACTAGCACCGCCAGACTGCAGGCTTTGGATGCTGCCTAATATCTTCCAAGCATACAAATCTAATAGACTATTCTCTAAAAAACAATGTAAAAAGAAAAGTAAACACAGCATGAATGTAGCGAAGGATTGGTGTCATCTACCTTTCAACAAAGGAATAAAAAGAGTGATACTGCAACTTACTCACTTTCTAAACCTACACTGTACGGAAGAGCACATGAAACAGGAAGCATGAGGCACTGGCATTTTCTGTCTGTTCCCTCCACCACCATCACCCCCACTGACCACTGATGTTCAGTAACACCATAAGCACCTATTTCAAGGGGTCATAAAAACAGGCTCACTTACATTAGAAATAAGATTCACTTGTTTTCATGCTGACATTCTAGAACCCTAGAATGGATGTTGCAGAGTTAGCGTCATACCTTTTGTTGACAGCATCTAGCTGTGCTTGAAGAGAAGCCTTGTGTTGTTCTACTACATCTTTGAGAGGTACCGTGGGATGTTCTGCATGCTCTCCTTCTGTACATTCCCGGCACATGGCTGTCTCACAAGACTGACAGTAAAATTCCATCAGCTGGTTACAGAGAAGAAGAGGATGGCCCTTGTTAGATTACCAGTCCCTCAGATTAAAGCAAGCTGTTTTGAATTCATTACCAAGACCCTAAACTCATAGCAATGTTGCCACAATTCACTGAATTCAGGAAGGGGAGATTTTTCAGTATTTATGAGAACACACTAAAATGTATTTCAGTGCTTGGACATTTTAAACTGACCATCCATCCTCACTGACTGTTGTCAATTAAAACTCAAATAATTTACCATGTTTATCCTAAGAAGCAAATGTAAAATTTTGGGACACATTAATTGGGGATTTAATTGAATGGTTATTTGACAATTTGCATTTCAGTTCTAGTAGCTATAGACCCCAAGCCTTTGAAAGTGAATCCAGTTTCAGTGATTTCCCATACTACATCTGCCTGTACAGTATAAACTGCACTAAAATGACCAAAACAGCTACAGGCTATAGAGTTCCAGTTAGTATTTTCTATTAATAGTGCAATCCTATGCATGTCTACTCTGAAATAAGCTCCATTGAGTTCAGTAGAGCTTACACCCAGGTAAGAGTACATAAGACTACAGCTTTAGGCTACATATCTAATTGTAATTCATGTTGAACTCAGTGGGTTTTGTTTCTGAATAGGCATTTACTGGATTGCACTGTTCCTGTCCTATACTAGCAATGTTTCCATTCTAAATTCTGTAAACAGCCCACAAAAGTAGTATTGCATTATATTATAAATAGCCATGTATGCAGATGGACAGAGTTTAAACCTTTTGCATAGTCAATGAAATATTGGCAATGCTTATGTTTTAACATCAGGATATGGATTTATAGTTATAATTAAACATGTTGAAAATTGTCCTATGTTGCAAATACAAAGAAATACAGAAGATAGATCTGGATCGACTGGTATATCTCTGAGTGATCAGCAGTAGATCAGCAAGGGTTTCTGACTCCAAACTATTTAACAATTATTGCAGAAATGAAGAAAGCTGGGGGTAAGCATGTTTTTTGTGTGAACATAAGAAGAGCTGTGCTGGATCATATCAAGTGTCCATCTAAATTAGCATTCTGTTCACACAGTGGCCAACAAACTGCACATGAAGGACATGAGTGCAATAGCACCCTCCTGCGCAGCAAACTGCCCTGATACTGTCCTGATACATAGAGGTATCAGGATTAGAAGCCATTGGCACCCTTCAGACAACACACTAAACCATGCTGCTTAACCACAAAATGGTTAATGGGATGCATTAAGGTTATGCATTGATAGCCTTCTTCTCCATGAATTTGTTCAATCCCCTATTAAAGGCATCCAAATTGGTGGCCATCACTACATCTTGTAGTAGTGAATTCTATAGTTTAGCTATATACTGTATGAAGAAGTACTTCCTTTTATCTGTCCTGAATCTCCTGCCAATCAGTTCCAAGAGATTACTTGGATTCTAGTATTATGAAAAGGAGAGGAAAATGTCTCTCCATCCACTTTCTCCACACCATGCATAACTTTGTACACCTCTATGATGTCTTCCCTAATTCACCTCTTTTCTAAGCTAAATAGTCCCAGATGTTGTAAACTTTCCTCAAAACTGAGTTGCTCCAGCCCCCTTTTTTTAGGTGCAGGGACCAGTACTATATATAGTATTCCAAATGTGGTCACACAATAGATTTGTATAAGGGCAGTATGATATTGGCAATTTTATTTTCAATTTATTATCTAATTGTATCTAAGATGGAATTTGCCTTTTTTCACAGCAGCTGCACACTAGGTCAACATTTTTGTCAAGCTATCCATCACAACACCCCAAGATGTCTTTCTTGGTCAGTCACTGCTAGCTCAGACCGGATCAGCATATAGGTGAAGTTGGGCCACCATGGCCAATTTGGTCACAAGTTGCATTACCTCTGTCATGCTTAAGCAGTTTTACTTGCCAAGTATTAGATTGTGTTCCACTTCTATATAAAGCTTCCTAATCATATGAGGCAATGCTTGCAAAGCTATGATTGCAAGGCTGTTCATATTACATGAGTGCATTCTGAATGCACTCACTGATGTATCAACAGTGATGCCAACCCGCCAGCTCAAGTGGAATAATGAAATAATTCAACCCATATGCTCCATTTATTCCCTTGTTAGCATAGGTGCTTTACACATATGTTTAAACTTCTGGTGCCACGGATTACCAAAACTGGGGAGCAATGACTTTGGGTGGTGCAATGTTGAATCCAATAACATTTCATCCAAATGAGTTTTGTTCACATACAGGATCTACCTGCTGTCAGAAAGAATCATACTGTGTTTAACGTGGAGAGCAAGTAAACTGCAGGAGGATATACCTCCAGATCAATTAAGCAAACAAAGCGAACTCTTCCATAGTATGGTTTGCTTTGTTTGCTTAATTGATCTGGAGGTATATCCTTCTGCAGTTTACTTGCTCTCCACGTTAAACACAGTATGATTCTGGAATTGTATAGACAGATGAAAGGAAAGAACACACAACAGTGCTGATAGTGGAGAAGATGAACTTTGGGCCTTCCCATTGAACAAATATATAAATTTATTAGTGAAAGAAAGAGGCAAAAGGTGTAATTCACCATCCAAAACATAGACATTTGCTTTCACTTACAAAATTTGCTTTCACTTACAAAATGGATGCATAAAATGTAGCTTACCGAATAATGGAACATTAACATCTGAGCTTAACTAACCAACTTGATTAATATCATAGCGCTTCACTGCAATAAAAAGCCTACAACATGAAGATACAACTAAATGTCTCAATTCTGTGCTCACAACAGATTAATCAGATTGCTAACTCAAATGCATCCTAATTCACTCTCTTCACATATGTAAACATTCATATGTTAAACATACAATCAAAATTGAATAAAATTTATCTAGTTTTTTTTTTACAGGAATAAACAGTCAATAATTTGCAACTCCAATAGTCCCCAAATGTAATGTTAGAATCAACTTGATACACAGAGAACCATCTAATCAATTCATCAACATTATAGGAGCTTAATCCACTTACATTGCCTTCATGATTGGGACAGGAGAGTGGTTTCCCTGCGGCAACAGCTGTGACAGTCTCCAAGATGGAAGACTCCTCAATGCTATTGTCTGGAGTTCGCTGCAGGACATCCATCAGGTTGGTGATGAAGAAGTTGTTCTGAAGTGCAGAAACCCCTTTCTCTGGTAGGATGGATGTCTGGCGGCAGACTGGGCAGGAAAGGGTTAAGCTGTGGGCTGGAATGTAATTCTGTAGGCACCTAAGGAGGATGGTAAAAAGATACGCTGATATCAGAACACAAAAGAACATAGGAAGAGCCATGCTGAATCAGTTCAAAGGCCTATCTAGTCCAGCATTTTATTCATACAGTGGCCACTACATCTTGTGATAACAAATTCAATAGTTTAAGTACATACTGTGTGAAGAACTACTTCCTTTTATCTGTTCTGAATCTCCCACCATACCCAGATACCTTGAATCTCCCATCTGGATCTCTGTTGTTGCATTTGCCATTCTCCAATCCTCAGGTCCAGAGGCTAATCTTAGGGACACCTTACATATTTTTGTTAGAAAATCAGCAATTTCATGTTTGAGTTCTTGAAGAACTCTAGAATGGATACCACCTGGATCTCCTGATTTGTTAGTTTTCAATTTGTTAATAAGGTCTATAACTTCATCTCTTGTCACCACAATTTGCCTTAATTTTTCAGACTCCCTTCCTGAAAATATCAGTTCAAGCACGGGTATCTGCCCTAAGGCAGATGAAAGACAGGTGGAAAGAACACATTTAGTTTTCCAGCAATCTCCTTTAACTCCATCCCAGTGAACGTACGAAACAATTAATGTAAGCCTTTGATTTTGACTTTAACAACTGTACAATTATCGTATCATATATGCTTAGAAGTTAGGATAATCTTGACTCCAAAATCCTAGCACATAAAGCATTATTATTCATGCTTTCCAGCCAACCATGGCCCATCACATGAGTTACAATGCTTTAGGGCCCAGACTTTGCTGATATCTAACTGCTTCCGCCTGTGGTGAGGCAACTGTGCACATTTGTCACTACAGGCTGTGCTCAGCCCAGATTTGGCTTTTGGCCACCATTATAAATGTGGAATATTTGCAATGCAATGCCAATAGTTGAAGCCAGACTAAATTCAGCCCATGGCAGCAGATGCATATGACTGTCTTTCCAGTTGAATTGGCCTCTAAGATGATATAACAAGAGGGAGGGAGGGAGGGAAAGAGAAAGCTTCCTTAAAGTTATAGGAAGATAAATGGAGCCTAAAAGAAGACAAAGTAGTCTTACAAAATGAAAATAAAAACACCAGGAAAAGGCACTAGTGCAGAAACTGTGGAAAGATCACTTCCACTTTCAGAGAGGGTTGCAGAATACTTTTTATGATACAACATGGAAATGCAGTGCAAGAAAATGTCCTCTGTTAAATTTTTGTATATGTTATAGCTGTTAAAGGCACAGGAGCCCTGCCCAAACAAAAGACGTCAGCAATGCTTCTAGACATCTACAGCAACAAAAGTCTTTACCTCTGACAAAAAAATTCCTCTTTTACTACTAAACTTTATGTGCTGATATTTAAGCCTTTAATTCTGAACATCCTATTCATGCTGATGGATTTTATGTTCAAGTTAAAATGTGCTTAATTTTACAGCCTAAGTTCAATCAATTAGGGTGACCCTACGAAAAGAAGGACAGGGCTCCTGTATCTTTAACAGTTGCATAGAAAAGGGAATTTCAGCAGGTGTTGTTTGTATGCATGCAGCACCTGGTGAAATTCCCTCTTCATCAAAACAGTTAAAGCTGCAGGAGCCCTGCCCTCTTTTGTATCTGGTCACACTACAAAAGGAGGCAGGGCTCCTGCAGCTTTAACTGTTGTGATGAAGAGGGAATTTCACCAGGTGCTGCATGCATGCAAATGACACCTGCTGAAATTCCCTTTTCTATGCAACTGTCAAAGTCACAGGTGCCCTGTCCTCCTTTTCATAGGGTCACCCTAGCAATGGCCAGTAGGAAATGACTCTTTTGCCTTATTTCATGCAAATGTACTGATCATAGCCAAGGGGATTCCTAAAAAAAAAGGGGGGGTAGTGTCACAATAAAAACAGAAGGTTTACCAAAAGAGCACAGTGAGATTCTAGAATACATTTGGCATTTCCTTCCATAGAAGCTGAATCCTCTTTTATCTTCTTCTAAGTTTAACAAGCCCAAGGGCATTTTATCCTTTAATTGGTTAAACTTAGTTTTATATTTCAGGAGATCATTTTGACTGGATTGAAAGTTCATTCTTAATTAAATGTAATTCGAGACTTCTGTGGGAACTGATCGCTGTAGTAGACCAGACTGACGTTCCCCAATCTGGAGATGTTTTGGACTCCAACTCTGGCTACAAGTGCTGGGAGTTGCAGTCTAACATGTCTAGAGGACACCAGGTTGGGGACAGCTAGTCCGAACAGACCAAGCAATGGAAAAACACTTGCGAAAATCATCCTTACCTCTCACAGAAAGTGTGCAGACAGGGAAGTACTTTGGGGTTCTTGTAACGGTCCAGGCATATGCTGCAGATCAGAAACTGTTTGTCAATCTGACGCACCACAGGACTTGGGATGTTGGAACCTTCACTGGCCATCCTAGACCACTGACATGTGGGTCCTGCTCCTTTTTACCCGACACGCTGCTGAAATGTTTAAACAAACAACAAAAACTTTAGAAGTTAAAAAATAATCAAACTTCCTGCTAACAACGAACTTTAGACCCAAAGCACATGTTACTTTGAAGACCTACAACTTCTGTCTGTTTTGCTCTAGAATAAATGCAGGGGGACCCTAACATGAGAGATAAAACGGCTTTAATCCTTTTCTCTCCACCCACCACCATAGGTACTATCCGGATCAGATCCCCTGCACCTGCATTACTTATTTAGTTTAATACATATGTATTGCTTATTATAATAAAGGGGCATATTGCCCAGCTGTGATCCATTTTTGAAGAAATATTATAATGAGGATAGCATCCAGGATTTAATAATAATAATAATAATAATAATAATAATAATAATAATAATAATAATAGAAAAAACTATGTGTAATGCCTGGAAATACTACACCACCTTGTTTTAAAACTGCTTGGACAGATGTTGAGAAGAACTATATTGTATTATCCATACTAGTTCACAAGAAATGCGTATGAGAGATTTCCAGATCTCTTTATCAGGCAAGATGCTAAAAGAAGAAGGTTTCGACAGTGGGGTGAGGGGAGTGGGAAATGGGGGAGGGAAAAATCTGATTTGATGGTGAAATCACATGTTCAGAGTCCCAAGATGAAGTAGGAGAAGAGGAGCCTGCAGACATTCAAATAAGGCTCTGCAGGTCATGTGATGGTTACAGGTTGGACCTGTGGCTGCCCCTACGATTGCTGTGAATCAAAAAGGGGAAAATGTTGGATGCCCCCATTCTGGAAAGCCCACAGCTACTCAGATGTGGTTCCATGCTTGTCGAAGTACATGGGCCCTTTCTATCAGTGGATCACAGAGAGGAACTAGGCAGTTTTTATATCAACCAAGTTGGAGATAATTTTAGATGTAAGGTTTAAAAAAAAAGCCAAATGAATCTAAACTGGGTTGCTTTAATTCGTAGCTAGAGGGGTTGAGCCCTCAGAGAATAAATACAGCCATTCTACAGTGGGATCCTACACTGGAGGAAGAGGATTTTACCCTACCTGAATCTGGGACTTTATTCAGGGATTGACCCAGCTGAAACCTTTAATTAATTCACAACATAAGCTTATGATATTTGCAATAACAACAAAAGAAAATTAGAAATCAGAGAAAAGCATGGAAAAAATCAGAAAAACATACCTGAATAAAAAGCTGACAGGTATTTATGATGATGCATGCATCCAGAAAAGCTACCCTGTGGCAGTGCATTGTGGGATTTTTACTAACCTGGCCAACTGACAATACTCCCAGTGTGCAAACATGAGGGGGATACATTTCGAATGCTACAGAGGTACTAAGGCTCAGTGGTAGAGCTTATGCTTTGCATGTAGTATTTTCACTCCCTGTCACCTCCAGTTAAAAGGATCAGGTACCCTGTGATGGGAAAGCTCATCTCTCCTTGAGAGTCTGAAACCTGCAGCCTGCCAGATTAGACAATACTGAGCTAGACAGACAAATTGTCCAACATATTAGAAAACAGCTCATTACGTTCCTACGACATTTTCACTAAAGGTAATGTTAACACACATGGGCCGTGCTAAATGCAGCTGTATACCAGGCTGGCAAATCAGTGAAAGCCAACTCACAACTAGAGCATATAGCAAAGTATTCCTTTGCTGTGTACTATTTTTTTTACTTATAGCATTTATATCCCACCTTTTTTCCTCCAAGGAACCCAATCCTTCTCCTCTCCATTTTATCCTCACAACAGCAGCCCTATGAGGTAGGTTGGGCTGAGAGTCTGTGACTGGCCCAAAGTCACCCAGTGAGCTTTCATGACTGAATGGGGACTAGAACCTGGATCTCTCGACTCCCAGTCCAACATTCTAGCCACTACACCACACTGGCTCTCTAGTCAGCCTTCAGTTAATAGGAAGAGCATAGGAAGCTGCCTTATACTGAGTCAGATCATTGGCTCGTCTAGCTGAACACGGTCTACACCAGTGGTAGCGTTGCAACCTGGTTCTCTCCATAATCACTGACCATTGGTCATGCTGGCTTGGGCTGATGGGAGTTGCAGTCCAAGACATCCAGCAGTAGATCAGATGGCCTGCCCTTGGTCTACTAATAAAATGACTGACTGTGGCTCTCCAGGGCGTCACACAGGAGTGAAGACAAGCAAGGGATTGAATCAGGGATGTTTGCATACAAAGCGTGTCTCCGCCTCAGAGCTACTCCATTCTGAGGCTCGGGCAGTGAACAGCAGCAGCCAACTTGTGTGTTTAAACCCTGCCCCTTCAGAGATAAAGGTGCAGAATCCTCCATACAGCTGCTGCTTACCTCACCACAGCCTCTTCCCTACCATGCCTTTGCCCAGCTGAGCACGCTTCCATTATTGGAGCTTGGCTGAGGAGAAAAATGTCCTCAGAAAGATAGAGGAGGACTAGCATTCCCCCACCCACCCCCACCCACCTGTGCTTTCTCTTTGACTCTCAAAGTGGGACCCTATACCTACTTATATATGAGGCCGGTGCAAAGCCAGGTTTAAACAAATGAGTCTGCTGCCCACAACTGTACTTTGTTCTGACACATAGAAATTAAGGCGGAAGCCTTTCCTGGCCTGGAAATAATAGTTGGGAAATGCTTCACTAGGGAATATAGTCAAAGATAGTCAAACAAAATGAAAACAGCAGTAAAGGGCAAGAGTGCAGAAATGACAGAGGATTGCAGCATCCTTTTTATGGCAAGATGTTACAAGAGCATGGAGCAAGCTTCTCTATTTTCAGAATGGGCAAAATAGCCTATGCACTGATGTCACCACCAGTAGTCAGAAACACAGAGTACAAATGAAAGTTTACAGAACATACCAGAGCCTCTGAAATTGGATTGGCTGAGTAATTAAGTGACCTGAATAAGTATTTCTTCCCCTTTAAAGTCTTATATATTGCAAAGATAGGCTTGGACATCGCTGCTTGCTCAGACCCACCCAAAGCAGTTGAAATTAAACAAAGTAGACATTATAGAGAGAGAAGTTAACTTGCCACATCATGTTTAAAGCACAGAACACACACATCCCTGTTCCAGCTAGTTTGAGATAGTAATTCAAGTGTTGGGCTAAGGCTACAAATGACCATTCAGCTATGAACCTCCTTGGGTCAGTCACCATCTCTTGGCACAATGATAAAATAAGTGGAAGAAGACCATGTCTTCCACACTGAGTTCCTTCCAGGAAGGGAAAGATAGAAGTATAACACACAGTATGTCGCAGGGCCTTTTCAGTGGCAGCCCACCCGGCTATGGGACTCCCCTCCATTAGAGATTCAGCTATCCCCCCACCCACACTTGTCATTTAGGAGCAAGTTGGAGATGCATTCATTTGCACAAGCATTGGGGACTTAGATACATGTTTTATTTTATTTTTTATTGACTGGTACTGTCAATGGTTTTATTGTATTTTATTATATATTTTTTATTTTAGAGTCATGAATTTAATGACATTTATATGATGTATTATGTTTTATCAAGTTTGTCAGCCACCCTGGGCTCTTTGTGAGGAAGGGATTTATATCAGCCCTATTCAGGTGTTCTAAATTAGGGAAGAGTAAACATATGAGGAGAAGGAGCTCTCTAGCCTCTCCCACCTTCATCATCGCTTTCATGGCCCTCTACACGTGGAATGGTGACTTCATAAAGAAGAGAGGCTCTTCTCTCCGTGGGGGCTCCACATGACCCAGACAGCTGCTTTTCCAGCATTCTGGTTCATGTGGAGAGTTTCCACAGATACAAGGAGGCTCTCCTCTTCACAAAGTTGCTCTCGACATGTAGATGGCGATTAAAGCGCCGACAGAGGGCATGAACATAAAAACATAAGAAGAGCCCTGCTGGATCAGGCCAAGGGTCCATCTAGTCCAGCACCCTGTTCACACAGTGGCGAACCAGCTGTCAGCCAGGGACCAACAAGCAGGACACAGTGCCACAGCACCCACCCATGTTCCCCAGCAACTGGCGTATATAGGCTTACTGCCTCTGATACTAGATGGGGTTAGCATGCTCCCTCTTCCTCACATGTTTACTCTTCCCTAATTTAGAACTCCTGCATAGGCCATAGTCACCACATTTTCCTATGATTTCCCAATTAACACTTCAATAATAAATGTAATATACCCTGAAACCATCTAGATTGGACTTGGATGATCAGTGGAGGAAAAGAAGCCACTGTGGCTTTTCCCCCTCCCCATCCTGTGCATGCTCTTTGCCCACCCATTTCCCTAATTACCCTTTCTGCAGCGCGGGTTGCCATGTCATTCGAATCTGGAGAGCTGTGCAGCAGGGGTGGCTTCCAAACCACCTAGAACTGCAACAAGCCATGGGGTTGTGGGGATGGTTTGGAAGTCATCCCCACTGCGCACCTCGCCAGATACAGACAACATGGCACTCTACGCCATGTCAAGGATAATTAGGGAAACAGAGGGTGTACAAGTTGCACATGTGGGGTGGGGAAAAGAAGCCATAGTGGCTTTTTCCTGCTGACCATCCAAACCCAATAATTATGAACTACAGAACTTTTAAGGTTTCCAGGCTTTCATTTAGTTCCCAATGAGGAGCTCTTACCCCATCCATGTTTTTAAAATCATTTCAAGTTAGTTAATGAGGCTTACTTCCAAGTAAATGTGCACAAGATTGCAGCAAGTGAGTTGCTGATGCTACACAATTTCTGCATTCAGGCAATCCTTCAATCCACGGTTTAGGGTAAGGAGCCATGGCTCCTGAACACTCCCTTCTTCCCTCACATTGCTTCCTGACCTAATCAAACCATAGTTTGCCATTTTATCTGAACTGGAAAATGATGATTTGAGCAACCCCTGGTTTGGAAGATCATCTGAACACAGCCAATCAGTTCATGAAATAGCTAACATTTGAACTCATGTCTCCCTGTTCCAGGACTTTCTATTGTCTACTTCACATAGTCTCCTTGTTTAAAGTTACATTTAACAATGGAGCACCTCTTGTGTCTAAAAGCTTTCTAACATGAGTTATATGTTTAGATACTTTATTATTCAGGATGCAGAACAGTTTTCTAGTGACCTGAGAAGCACACATATAATAATTTCATGTGCCATCAAGGTGGAACAAATCTAGGCATGTAGGGTTATGGAATAAGAAAGGGTTAAACCAACTGTGTTAAAATTCACTGCAAAGCTATGAAGAGAAGTTGATATGTTTTAGATAGGAAACAATTATTTTCACTCATTTTTTAAGAAAGGTAGAAGGGGTGACACACATACCACTGGGATGAACCAACCTAAATAAATCATTAACATTGTGTAAATTCACCTCTAGAAATGAAATCTAGAGTAAGAGTTCGTAAATATCTAGCAGCCTTTGATAAGGGATCAATGCTTGCATTAAGAAACCTTCCAGAAAATGACATCATCTTTGTTTCTTCTTGCAGGTTTCCTATTGTAGAGATATAAAGAGCAATTCCTGATTTCTTATCAAAATGCCCTTTAAGACACACGAAAGAGTATATGCACAATGGGTTTGTGCATATAATACAAGAACCCCAACAGAAAATGTGTCTTCATGAAAAAAGAAACCAGTTGTCTGCAGCCACACCCATCTGGAATAGAACTCCTAAAAGGGAGGGGGGCTCTAGAAAGTCTTTTATACAGTTTTAATAAACAGATCAATCCGTATTAGAAATATGATTCTACAATGTAGACCAAAACGTATAAAGATGATTGATGCCGGCTTATTCAAAATGTATAGGGTTTTCAAATAAAGGCAGTGCTCCACCCAACCAGAGAAGTGATTAGACTCTGAAAGAACAGACTAAATCGCCTACCACTTATCAATGATTCGCAGAACCCAGAGGGTCTAAGGCATGCATTATGAATGAATAGGGTTTTAGGAGCTACGTTTTCATTGGATCTTTCAAGTCTTAAATCTGTAGGCAAGGATGGAACTCCTACTATAAATCAGCTACTTCAAAAGACAAGATAAGGTATCGGTAGAATTCCACAAGCGGAGCACTTTGTGGGACAAACCTTACGGAGGAGAAGAAGCTATAAAAACAGCATGTTTCCTGGCAGAATCAACAATAATCCATTTTTTAAAATACACTATTTTTTCTTTTGAAAAACCAGTTAGGGAAAACTCTCTCTCCCCCCCACCCCCCTCTCTCACGTACACAATACAAAAGGTTTCTCTTTCCCATATCATTTCAATCAATTTGGTCCCCTATTGTTTCAAGCACTTATCTAACCCTAAAGCATACAGTTCTATTTATTAAAAACAAAACAGAACAGCAGGGAGCATCACTAAAAATGCATTGCCTGCTACCCACTAGGCAGGCACAATACTGAACGCACACGAATGCTAAAGACATACCCATCTTCAAGGGAAAGAGCTTAATCAGTGCGATGCCAAGTAAGAAATCCTTTCCAGGAGGGAGCTGTGTCCTGCAGTAGTCCAGATGAGCCAACCATAATTATAGTAAAACATCAAGTCTGAAAGCCTCACGTGTGAAACTGCAAGAGAATCCCTACGACTGCACAGTCGCTCTTAAGAGATGCAGCACATTTCTTGCTTTAGGTAACAATGCTCCATCTCATGGAGAGAAGAATGGAAGAAATGAAAGGAGGCCCAGTCAAGGCGTCATTAATTCCCCCACCTCCTCTCCAGGGTCACTGACAAGTGGGAGACCCCCAAAAGGATTCCAGCCAATCAATCTTTATTGAGTACATCTTTCTCACTCAACCCGCACTGAAAGACTGCAGCAAACCCTGCAAGGGATTGTGGGATAGGGATGCAGCACAGAGCTGCAATGAGATTCGCTGGGTGTATTTTTTTTCCGTTCCCTTTCCTAGTCAGCAATCAGCTGTTTCAAGGCAGAGTGCTGGCCCATTGAATTTGATCACCGGAATGCTATTACAGGATTAGCAAGCAGGGACAGCTACCAGCCTGGCACGGCAGCAAAAGACGCATGTAAGTATTTCCTGAAAATGTTAAAGTATGGATGTAATACTAATACTCTGATTCAACACACGTTTACTTGGAAGAAATTATTTTTGATTTCTAATGGAACGTGCATAGTGAAAATGAGGGAGAAATTTTTTGATCCATGTCACTCATATTTTTTTGTAAAACTCTTAGCATGCCCCCCCTTGTTTAACATGGTAATCAATAGGAAGCCACTTAATGTGCAAATGCTGAACAAGATAAATTCAGCAATTCCTGCCAATCCATCCAGAAGTGTTTTAAGGTAATCTGAAATAATCTAATGCTTCTCACCTTAGAGGAAACTTTGTGGAAGCAAAGAGATTTGACGCTACTCCAGATTGTGCTAAAGTTGTACAATGGTTGACATATCACAAAACCCCACATTTAAGCAGCCTAATCTGAATACTATGCAAAGTGTTTTCTGATTACAGAAATCCAGCATGTTAGTTGTGTATTTTCTGCCAAGCGTTTGTCAGTTGCTCCTGGCAAGTACTCAAAATAGTAGGGTCAGGAGCACTGTCTTCTTACTTGGCCATTTGCTCCTGAAAGGAAATAGCAGCTTCTACTTGCCATTCATCTCTGAAAGCACAACAAAGTATGTTGGGGAAGGCAGGCTGATTGGTCCTACTGTCCCTTCTGCTGCACCAACACTGCATAGTTGTAATCCTGCTCTTCAATTAATGGAGAAATAGAAGTTCCAGATATAAAGGGGGTCTCCTTGTTTTTCTCCCAATATCTCTTGGCAAATCATTTTCTGTTTCTGTGAGTAGTGTTGCTTATGTAGCCAAAACAGTACCCCCCCCCCCCCACACACACACGAGGAAAGAATCAGCAGGCTTGGGTTTGCAGAACTCTGAATGGTACGGCTGCTTACTTTTGTTGCTGATTGAATTATTTCTGATAGATTTCATTGTTGTTTTAAAATATATATTTTTATTTTCTTTATGCACTTTTAAGCTGCCCAATAACCAAAGTTTCCTGGGAAGTGTGCAATACTTTGGTGCAAGCTGCTCTGGGAGCTGCAAATGTAGTGGAAGACTGAAAGTAAATATATGCATACATAAATGCATATATACATCAGGATCACACAATCCTGCCAGGAAGGATGTAGCCAGGCAAGAGATGAAGCTTAAGGAAATTTTATTTATTTATTTATTGCATTTTTATGCCACCCAATAGCCAAAGCTCCCTGGGTGGTTGCTAGGTGGACTCTTGGACTTTATGTAGTTTGCACACCAAAAAATTGTGAGAGACTCAAGAAGCATATGGTTAGCTAGGGCTAATCCCAATTAGGGTTATAACTTTCACTTTCAAAGAAAAGGAAAGCAAGTTGTTGTGTCTGGAGTTAATTGACCTTTCACAAGCAGTTTTGCAATTTCTAAGGTGGTGGGGGAATATGAATGAAAATCAGACAAAAGAGCCCTGTCCCTCCCAACAAGATTCAGTGTTCTTTCCAGGTCTGTGAATTATCTGTGGGCATACCAAAACAGTTAAACATTCTGCTGAGCTGAAAACTACCATTACGTCCTGTGACCGAAGTTTGAATAGTTTCCAAAACATCAAATCTTGGCATTGATGCAAGAGGCAGGTCACGTGGCCTTTGAAAACTTGTTATTTTATAAAGTGTCTAATGACATGAGCCACTGCCCTAAATAGCCAAGATACCGGATCATGCAGTCACTTGATACCATCAGGAATCCACAGAACAGTTGCTTAAGCAGCATACTAGCAAGTGGAAAATGAGAGTTAAGAAGAACAAAATCTTGATTTGGACCTTTGTGTAAGACCAAGGCAATTTTAGCTCAGGATACACCCGCAATAAACTAGTTCAATCAACCAAGGTTCCAACCTGACAATGCAAGTACAATAGTAATCATTTAGGCATTGGATACTTTCACTCCACCCCTGTAGGGGAGCCAGTACTATTTACAAACAAGTCACTTAAGTTACATTACATGTGACAATTCCAAAGTTAGGTATACATGATTTTTTTTTGTGTTTACTGAGTTTATGTAGGGATTGCTTTAAGTTACTTCAGTGAGAAGCTGGATAAAAATCCTATCAGTCAATCAGCAAAATATTCTGAATAGTTCTAATATAACATATTCTGACTAGTTCTGATACAATAGAGAGAGAGATCTAGTCAAAATATTTTGCTGAGTTTCTATCTTATATATGGATGTAAAATAGAATCCAAAAAAAGAATAAATGAGGGTAGGGATAAGGGAAAAGTTGTGTTGGACGTATTTCATGTCTCTATATACATCTTTCATCATGTTCCGGCATGCTAACATCAGTACTAGTTATAGTGAGTATATTGCCCATGCACTACCTCCACCACCACCTTTTTCTTATTGGTTTAGCTTCTTCTTCATATGTTTTAAAGAAGGAGACACAAAGAGAGAGAGAGAGAGAGAGAGAGAATGAACAAGAGACAGACATATGAAGTGGCAAATTTGAAGTGACTCCCATGTTGCACTTTGGGGTTAAAGGTAGCTCCTATATCTGGAAATTGGATATTAAAGTGACTCCCAATTCTACATTGTCAATTAGTTTCTTGTAGTGAGGTGACCAGGATATACTTTGAAACTTTCCTTTCATCTGCTGTTTCATTAACATTAAAGTGTCAAACAAAATATCAAGCTTGCTTGTTTGCAAACTCCCCCAGTAATAAAGCCAGCTAGGACAGGAAGTTCCAGAATACCCCCTGCATATTTCACATATCTGAGATTACGCCTTTGTCTTAAATTAGCTATGCTTGCTTTCATGTTACTATATGTGAGTCAAAGAGACAGAGTCACAGAAATCCAGTGCTTGTTCACCTAATGTAACATTCATGAGCCTTTCTACACGAGGCATTTATTGTGTGCTCGGGCAGTTGCTTACAGATTCTTTAGATGACATCATGATCCTCCAGTTTTGCTTCTGTTTTTTAGGAGCACTTTCCCCATTTTTTTAGAGGAAGGAAAAGGGGTTACTATTTATGAAAGTGAAAGAAAAGGTATTTTTCTACTTGCATAATTGCGGCATTCTGCTATAGCACAGCACCACCTAGAGATTATGCATTGGAAAACCAAGAAAGGAAAAGCTCTTTGTGTAGAGCTCAGATCTCAATTCTGCAACGAAACCCAAAGTAGATACAGCGATTAACAGTCTTGTGTGGAGCAGCTCACAATTTTATTGATTTGTTACACTTCAGGACGTATTGCATTCCTAACTTTAAAAGACTAAATATTATAGACTTTGAGGATTCCACATATTATAGGCTTGAAATAAGATATTATTTTTTTACTTGCCTTATAGCTCCCATGAATTATTTATCACAACCATTCTACAACTTTGATCATAACGAGTTTAGTTTACTGTTTGGAGACTGTATGCATGGGATTGAATTGTAAATTACTAACAGGATGAGTAATAGGGGCTCAAGTTCCTTTAGCATCCTCAGTGTGGAAAAGGAGCAATCGCTTGCGCCCAAGTGTTTGTGCAAGTATCAATGATAGGATGCAATTACTGCACACTATTAAGTTCAGAAAGGGGAAACAGCATCTTAGGGTGCAAGCCTATGCATGTTTCGACAGGAAAGAAAAAAATCCTACGATTTCCAACATTTCCCTGGGAGTTTTAGGACTGTTTTCTGTCTAAACATGCATAGGATTGTGCCCTTAATTTCTGTATTTGCTGTGACAGTCACTGCATTGCTCAATTGTTCACAATGTTTGTTGCTTTTAATAAAACTGCAACAGCGTAAAGCTCTTGTTTCTATTAAATATGCCAACTCTTCTGGTTATTTTAGAATCTTAGCGGATTTTTTTCTTTTTTAAAAAAACTATTACTTAGGTCTTAATAAGTGAAATAAAGAGAGATTTGGCTAAAATGGAGATATTGTAGATAATCCGGGCGATCTCAGTTTTGTACTCCAATACTAGCCAAATTTACTTGGAAATGCTATTCACCTAGTTCGCATGGGTGATGCTAAAGGAAGGTGACGTAAGTGCCTTTAGGCAGTGGCATTCAATCTTCCCCCCCTGCCCCCCACCCTACTGGGTTGCCAGTTTGGCCTTGTGTGGCTAAGGCACTTTAGTTGCCTTGGACATGTAGAGCAGTATCCAAAAGTAACATCCCTAAAATTCAAATAGTGCTATTGGAGCTCCACTGAATCTTTCCATTGTGCAAGCCATTGCCCATTACATTTGTCCAAGTGGGTGTGCAGGCAGTTGCACAATATGTTGCACAATGTGTGCAAGCAGTTGCATAACCAGTTGCACAAATAGAGTGCACAATACATTGCACAACATGTTGCACACAAGTTATGTAAAACTGCTTGCACAACCATGGTTGTGCGAACATGACTTTAGTGGGATTCTTCTCTTGCACATGATTCAAAGCCTAGTTTCCGCTAGCACAACATTTACACTAACAGAATGACACAGTTGGATACTGCCCATAGTTGCCAAACAACCCCCAGCCTTCCTGCCAACTTTGTGACTAGAAAGACAGTGAAGATTCCTGTAAGCTGCCTTGAAAGTGCTTCTGCCCTGAAAGACAGCCAAGAAATATGTAGAATAAAATAAATAAATAAATAAATATTTCTGCTCAACTGCAGTTATAGTCTCTGGCCACCAAGGCAGCTTCAAAGCTGAGAAAAAGTCTGGTCGGTCATCTCACACACCAAAGGGCAGCGCCACACTTGGCAAGGTGAGAAGAATCGCTGAAGCCAATAAATGTGGAGATAGACGTAACCATGGAGGTAGACCCATGCATGCAACCATGAGCCCTCAAGCATTAGCAGTGCAGTATAAGACCAGCTGCCATGCACATGAAAACAAGATACAGATTGGGGCCTCACTACCTGGTAAGTATGCAATGGCTTCCTACAACCATCTGCACTACCCCCATGCGTCATACTCCTAGGAAGAAAAGTAAAATGGACTTTCAGAGTGTGTTTTAAAAGAGTAAGAAACCAAAAGTGGTTTACAACATTAAGTGTATGCAAAACTGGCAGATTGTGATGACCTTATCACCTCCTAGCTTGGCTCCCAAGGATAGGTAAGGAGCAACAATCCTGTGATATGTGGCTGTATAATAACAATGTACTACAGCAGTTTCACACATAGCCTCGTTCAGACAACATGCTAAACCATGCTGTTTAACCATTTTGGGTTAAACAGCATGGTTTAGCATGTTGTCTGAACCAGGCCTCTATGTAACAAGCAATAATGACAGTCATCATAAAAAGAAGCCTGTTTCAAGTTACAGAGTTTCCACACATGGTCCAATGTCAAACAAGCTTAGTTTCCTAATGGCTTCATCCTGAGGAGAACTTTTAAGCTGCTTTATGGACTTATATTACTCAAAAGATATGATACGAATTTCTTAAATGTACAAGATCCTAATTCACCGCATTGCTAGGTGTAATCCAAAACTTGTGACACTTACCACTGACTAAATCACACAGATGGCAAAGTTTGAGACCAGGTCTTTCTAAACTTCAGACCTCATGGTGACAACATCTAGCCAGATTTTTGGTCTTTTCTGTTTCTCCCCCATGCTTTGTCTTTTGTACAGCCTACCCTGATGAGGAGCTCTGGAGAACTCTAAAGTTTGCATATTTTTTGTGGAATTTTGGTTGGTCCTAATAAAGGTATTGTCCAACTATGTATTTTAGATCTCATGCCCATGGACTAGCACAGCTACCTTCGTTTTTGTTTTTAAAAATTCATTACTGTTACTGTGAATGCCTGAAACTCAGGGATTGACACCATAGTTTTTCAGGTGAAATGTTAACAAATCACCAGTGGAACGTTTGTTAACATTCAGTGAATGCCAACAATTTACAGTTTCTGCCATCTGGCACAGAGACAATAAGACCAGAGTATGCAACCAATTTACAAACTACAATAAGACCCTGCAACATGTTCACAAAAGGTTTCAAAATACTCCGATCCAAATTGACAACAACAACAACATGCACATCATTTAAAATCAAAACACTTATCACCTGAAGCAAGTTGCTAATGAATAAAGATAAAACAGCCCAAGTACCTTTAACAAAGCCACTAATTCTCTAAGACCTCTCAAGAAACACAAAGTTATTTCCTGACATCTTCAATATATGAAATAAAAATACTGAGCACCTCCAAGTGTGCTGGTTTACCTTAACTGTTGAATAAATTTCTCCAGAAGAAACTCACATTAGATTCAGGTTAAAAAAAAAAAAAAGGACATATTTTTTTAAAATGAAAGATGCTTTTTCTCCTGGAAGATATGGCTATATTATTGGTATGAAGACACTTCTTCACATTTCACAAACAAGCAATATGCCTCTGGTCCGGGTTTTAAAAGTCATTAAAAACACAGGAAATTGTTGTTTTTCTTTGTCTTGGCTTTTCCTGCTTATGCATCAGTGCACAATCTCTTTGGACAGATAACTTTTTCAGCCAACTCCTAAAATGCAGGAATGGATAAAACCCTTGTTTTTCCTCTTTGTGAGCGCCTAGCTGATATTGGTACTTTCAAACTGCAGTGACCGACGTTCTAAAATAGATGTTATTCTTCTGCAGCAGAAAACTTTCAAAGTGCCAGCTCTTGACCTCACTCAGGGCAATCACCCCTCCTTCCGAAAACAGACTTGGAGGAGGGGCACTGCTGTCCCTCCCTCCCTCCCTTTCTCTCTCATCTTTCACACTCACACAAACAGCAGAATTTCTGTTAGAAATCTCAGCAGAAGTGTTTTCTTAACACTTTCATGGAACACGTCTCAGTGAAAATTAATGCGGTGAGTTATAGTGAACGTATATAGTATTTAAAAAGGCAATGGCAAAAGAAAATTCACTTCCACCTTTAAAATGCAACGAGGAAAAGAATCAGAAGTTCCTTTGAAAAACTCTTTTCTTACAAATATCTTTGATCAATTATTCTATGGTGTGCTGAGCTCTGAAACATTATTTCCAGAACAATTCAATTTCTGCCTTTACGTAGACACATACCAGTGATGTAATTACACAGGACTAAAGCAAACAAGCAATGTAGACAAACCTTAACCCAGTGGAGGGTGTTTTCCCCTCCTCCTCCTGGCAGTTGATTTTACTGTGTGTTAACTTCCAGGCCATTTAAAACATCTGTTCTTCATGAACTGAAGAAAGGAACACAAAGACGTGTTCTGTCCAGTTGTCGGTAGAGTTTCACAAATGTAAGTAATCTGAATCTCAAAGAGGCTGCAAATATCCAATAGCTGGCTGTTTTAAATCACAGTTATTGAAGCTGTGTTGTTGTTGTTGTTGTTTTAAAAAGTTGGTCCAAATGATTATCAAATCTAGCTTGGAATTTGAGACACTACAGCCAAATACCTTTAAAGCAACTTTAGATCTCATCACTGCAAAGTAATATTTCTACAACCAGTCTAAAAACAGATCCACAGCCTGTTTCATGAGCTCTTGACCTGTTTCCAGCACTGTATCAGTATACAAGTCCCCAAGCCTAGCAAATCACACCGGTGGTGAATTATGAAATATCCAATGAAATTAAGGCTGGACTGAGTACATCGTGTCCACCACTTCTTTTACATTGCTCAAAATGCCGGGATGGCTGAAGCTTAGCGATAAAGCTAAATCCTGCACACACCCCACCCCAGCTCCAGCTGACCTGATTCACAGTCTGATGTAATCAGAGGAGAGAGTGAGGCATGGAAACACCACATCCCCCTAGCAGATCACACAGTTCATTGAAATGACACCAGCTGGCCCAGGTGATGTGTTAGGAATGCCAAAGGCAACACTGTCACAATATTATTTCTTCCAGCTGGCGTCAAGCATAACAGACCCCACACAACCGTGTAGAATTTTTGACAGAGTTTGGCCACTTTCTATTATGATTACTTTGCACGCAGATGTGTGACAGTAGTCAAAGAACGCACACGCTACATCAGCACATTCACCTTCACGCCAGGCAGAGGCTGTGCTGATCCTCCTACGGTTGTTCCCTAGACTAAATGGCAGATCAGGGACTTGCAGGATAAACATAGGTGACCCAGTACAAATCAGCAACTGCAGATCAAAGCCAATCAGATTAGATTGTATTTCTCTGTCCCTGGTGTAGTTCTACAGCATGGAATCAGCATAATATCTTCCATCTGAGCTCAGCCTAAATTTCTACTGGTTACACACACACACCACAAAACAAACAATAAACATCATTTGGGGTGAGCCCTGGATTTGTTCTTTTGTAAATCCTAATTAGCTGCCCCTTTTAATTCTAACTCTACGAACTCATACTATAGAAGAGTATAACCCTGGATTTGCCATGCTTCCATATTTTAATCTACTTTTCTGAAAAAGACTGGTTCACATATGCACATAAACAGTACTTTGTGACTCAATCACAGTCTCAGTGATTCCCAGAGAAGATGGGAAGTGCTTTCACTAAGAAGTACTGTGAGATGCTATAACAGTCTTCCCCAACCTGGTCCCATCCAGATATTTTGGACTACAACTCCTAGCAAGCCTGACCACTGGCCATCCTGGCTAGGAAGTATTGGCATTGCACATCTGGAGGGCACCAGGCTGGGGAAGGCTATGGTAGAAGGTGCTATGGATGTCATTGTCTTTGATTTGCAAGTTATAAATTCATAGTGAAGAAGATGTAAACATGTTTCTTAGTTATGTTTGCATGTTCTTCACTATCAAGAACATGTAATAACTACATAGCTGAGTTATTAATTTTCCTATATCAAAAGATTGCATTCTTGATTAAGTCTTGAACACTGTTCCAAATGTGGTTTGAACCTAGAAGTTTATATACATGTGTTTGCATATAAACACAGCCATGCAAATCCTGAACATCAAGAAAGAGTAGAGAAGAGAACAAGATACAAAGGGGAAAACAGGAAGCACAGAGGCACACCTTCCTGGACTGCTTGCTCATCCCTGATCCCTGACATCAAAAAGATAATTTAAAAGCTGGACTATATATTTTCCCTGATACTGATAAGACTGCAGAATTCTGTTTTAGATGTCTGGAAGCAGTTGAATTGCAGATGTGTTGGTAGATCAGAGGGTCACTCTTTGTACATTTTTTTCCAATTAAGAATTTAAACAGCCAAAGAAGAAGAATGAATATGCCTTATTTAGTTACATGAGACAGTAGCAGTTTCCTGTTATGCACAGCAGAGCTTGCTGGTAACAGCAAGGACCAATAAAGGGGTGAAGGTCTTGCCTTACTGACCTGCACCTGACTATCAATGGCAACTAGTCCTGATGGCTACCTCCAGTATCAGAGGCAGTAAGCCTATATACAGCAGTTGCTGGGTAACATAAGCTGGAGGGTGCTGTTGTTCTGCTTGTGGGTTTCCTGTGGCCAGCTGGTTGGCCACTGTGTGAACAGAATGCTGGACTAGATGGACTCTTGGTCTGATCCAGCATGGCTCCTCTTATATTCTTATGATGGCTATGGCAACAGGAGCAAAGGGTGGGAAGAATTTTCCTACCAACCCTTCATCATACCACCATTAATCAAACTCTCTTCTGCTCTTGCTGTCCTGCTGAGGTGCAGTGATAGTTCCTTCCAACAACACACCAGCATCTTGCAAGATAGTGGATGCTAAGAAAACAGCTGAAGAGACCAGGACAGCCTTCTCATCACAGATGCAGGGCTCTGTCTGGAGTAAAGGCATCAACCACATGGGAGAAGAGCTGCACAAAAAGCTGGGAAGCCACCACATCATCAATGGTTGCAGGAAAAGGGAGTGGGACCAGGGGAAAGCAGGCATGGCCATCTGGGGGGAAACTGGGCAGCTGGGTTTGGGTACCAGATCCGATGTTCTCCACCCATGCACTATTTTTGTCTTCAGCAACTGGTAGCCTAAAATGGCATAGAGCTCAGACCAACCTGGCAAGCTTGGGTAGATGCCAGGATCATAGCAGAGCACATCAATGGTACCTGTACTGACACTGTTTTAAAGGAAGTGTGGCCTGATGCTCCAAGCAGCACCAGGCAACTGGGCCTAGCCACCACTTACATCTCCCACAAGGCCTGGAGTGGTACTATATTAGAGGCATTGTGGGGAATCTACATGGCAGCAAAATCCAGCTGCCTGGTGGTACTCAGAGTGCTGCCACTGCAGAGGGCTGCTTGCACTTGCCAGAACCCACTGATAGAGGAGGGGACCCACCAGGGTACACTTTGCCCAGTACACCTTGGAGCTGGCCCTGCTTATAGCCATCATGGCTACTAGCTTTTGGTAGACCTGCCCTCCATTATTTTCCCCACCATGGTCTGTAAAATAATATAATCATGTATTGTTGTAACAATATGAAGTTATTCATTCATTCATTCATTCATTCATTCATTCATTCACAATGTAATCATTCAGTTTCAACATGGGTGTGATGCACATGCCCTATTCAAACAACAGCAACAAGAATAGCATGCAGCATTGATTCAACCCTGTAAGAGCCACAACATCATGTTCTACAACCATTTAATAGAGAGCATTGTGCAATGTTTGTACAGAACCTTGAAGCAACTTGCTCTGCCAAAAGGATCATAATCAAGATGAGTGAAGGCCAAAGGCAGTATTAAGAGCTAATAATCCATATGGCTGATGCCTTTACTCCAGGCGGAGCACCAGCAAAAAGCACTTAAAAAAGACAAGTACCTTTCTCCCAGTAAGTACATGCAATAGAAACTCATCTAGGCAAATTGCACTTTGGTAGTGCTAGAGAGGTGACCCACAGAATTCCAGAAGACAGAAATGTTGTCCTTTCTCCCCACCCCCAGTGTGTTCTACAACAAGAGAGCTTTAGAGCTTTTTATCAGCTCCATAACTTGGCAGGGAGAAGGATTTATTTATTTATTTATTTATTTATTTATTTTATTTTATTACATTTATATACCGCCCCACAGCTGAAGCTCCCTGGGCGGTTTACAACAATTAAAAATAGTAAACATTAAAAGTATAAGAAATTTAAAAACAGTATCCACAAAATAAAAAACAGTATAAAAACAACAGTATCCATTTAAAAACAACAATTCTGGGGTCCATTAAAAACAAACTTAACTTTGTTAAATTAATGTGCTTTAGGCAACTTTTCCAGATGATACTTAAGCCATTGTTTACATTTCCCATATCTGAAATTAGAACATATAGGCTATGTTGTCTTCAACATTCATTCAGTTTAAAGTTCCAAAATCCCTATTAATGTAACACCTTTATTAAGCCAACCACAAGATCACTAAATACGTGAAAGCTTTTGACATCTCTTCACAAGGCAATATTTTTTTTAAAAAGCACATTTTGGGTTGGGGAGGGGGATTAAAATACAAAACAAAACCCTGGCTTGGTGTCTGCATGATCATAATCTTGAGGTGGACTGGGGGGGGGGGAGGTTCTACAGACATTCAAAGGAGACTCTACCAGGTGATGTGATGGTTTCAGATTTCACCTGGAGCTGCCGGAGCTGCCAATAAGGCTGCTGGGATGAAGAAACGCAGATATGTTTGAACCTCCAGTTTAGAAAATACAAAATCCAACAGTTTACTGAGAAATTGCTTTTATAATTCTTATATTTATATTTTAAATAATGGAGTATCAAACAATTGCCTTTCTTCCTCCCAGCAGTGCTAGGGGCAACTCCAGGTGGAACCTGAAAGCATGCTAGAGCAGTGGTGGGCAACACATGGCCCATGGGTCACATGTGACTTGCCACAGACATTGTGCACTCCCCCACCAGGCCCTTGCTGCTACTGCTGTTGATACCACTGCCACTGCCCAAACACAAGCAATTCAGTTGGGAAACAGGGCATGCAGGGAGTAAGCACCTTGTTTTTCAGCAATATCACTGCAATTCTAGCAGCACAATCACTCCTGGGGAAGAAGGGGGAAAGGTACAGCCCCTTGTAGGTTTCCAGAGTGGCTTATGCGCCCCCCCTCCAAAACTGTCCACCCCTGTGCTAGACCCTTGTCTGCATGCCTGAATACCCTTCCTCTCTCATTCCATCTCAAGACTGTGATAATGCAGACAATATCAAGTCTGTTTCCCCCCCCCCCCCCCTTTCCTTTGCCCCTGACCCAAGCTGCTTTTTGTAACATCTTGGCTGAAGAAGAGATCTCACTTTTGGTGATCTTTTCATTGGCCTAATAGATATATTACACCAATATGGATTTTGCTTATGGCCATCACAGCTACATTTGTTTTCAGTGTAAAGTGTGATAGCCATTTTCTATAACACATTAACAATGTTCACATTCCACACCAAAAGGGACAAAGTAACATATGTTCATTTATTTAAGAATAGTACTCTGTCCAGCTCTATTTGCTTAAAAAAAACCCTGGTGAGCTAGCAAATAGGATTGCTGCCAGGGAATTTTGAAACTACCCTTATCAGATTATTTTTCCCTAGTTCAGCCTCCATTCCTGTCAGTATAAATGTTAAATACATGTTGTAGCAGTAACAAATGGCAAAGAGAATGTCCAGCTCCACTGGTCATTCCTAAGAGGCAATATTTAAAAAGGTTTATCTGGAGTAATGTGCCCATTTCCCCCTCACTTCTTCCTTTAACAGCTTGCATGGCTAGTGGAAATTCAACAGGCAAATTTTCACCCATCAGATGAAAATTGATTTTCAGTCTGGAAAGCAAAAAGCATGGGAAACCTGCCAGACCATGAAGAAGCTGCTTTTGTGATGGCTTCACCTGATATTTAGCATGCCTACTCACTTTATAAAATCTAGGTAGTTCTTTTAACCAAAGCAAACTACCATCCCAGTAGGAAATGTATTCCTTATTGAAAAAGACTATTAGTAGAAATTTTGCAATAAAACAAAAGGCAAGGCAAAAGACTCCTCGTTAAAGTTCTAAAAGGCATTAATTACATACCATGCAGCCTAGGGGAAGCAATTTAACCACTGTATCTGGATTTTCCCCATTTAGAAAGTGGGGTTTTCATGAGATCAGTTGAGATTCAAGTGTTGAGAGACTGTGCACTAAATGCCAGCTTCCAACCAATGTTGGTGGTGCTACAGCAATTTATACCTTTCCTGAAGAAAAGATTTTTTTTCTTTTTTAAAAAAAGGAAAGCATTTCGTGTCTATAAAATACTTCATTTAATGCTTTCAGATAACTTTGTAGAGGACTAAATTTGCTTTGTGAAATGATGGAAATTTCAGGGTGGCGCAAAAATACTGTATGCTGTATATCAGCTTCATAAGCTTAGGCAGGCCAGTTATTCTGACACTGCAGAGCATGGACTATTTATTACTCAAAAGACATCTTAGTACACCAGAGCACTAGCTCAGCACTTTTCATTTTTATGGCATGCCATCTCTTAAACTGTCACAATTTTTGAAAGGATTATGCTTATTACCTTCCATTCGCGCACGCACACACACAACTCTTGTCCACCCTGTAATGAATTTCTGAAAGTCAATATATTTTAAATGTCTTA
The DNA here is from genome assembly GCF_023053635.1 of Elgaria multicarinata webbii. Taxonomy (NCBI): domain Eukaryota; kingdom Metazoa; phylum Chordata; class Lepidosauria; order Squamata; family Anguidae; genus Elgaria; species Elgaria multicarinata. The sequence goes on along the minus strand of NC_086180.1, from coordinate 50,593,007 downwards.
AAGAAGCACTTCATGTCAATTAACTCATGACTCTGGTTCTTTTATAGTTGAAAAAGTACCTCTTCAGCTATGCTGTTCTATTAACTTTATTCTACTGGCTTTTCCCATCTGTTTCTATTACCCTTCACAGGATGATCTCACTCTCGTTTGAGGTAGAAACAGAGAAATCTTCAGAAGCATGTCACTGAATACAAAGTAGCTGCTCTTTCAAAGGTTAAGGCTTCCTTCCAAACAGACAAAAGAATTGAGTCTTGTGCAAATCCAAAGTTTTCTGAATGATAAACTCATCCCCAGGTCTGCTAAATGAGGATTTTCTATCATCCCAGGCTATATAGTATTAAAGAAAATAAAGAAAATTTGATGGCACAGTTAGAAGCTTACTTACAGGCGTTCCATTATGTCCTTCCAGGGACTGAAATACAGCCTCTCTGAGGAGAGGAGACTGCTCCCTGCAGCATTCAGACAATTGGTCCCATTATAACCATCAGGAGTCTGAGTTAAAGGGTGGCCTTGCAAAAAACATAAACAGCTTGTCAGCACAACCAAAGAGGCGGGACTGTCGTATCAGAGGACAACATCAGCCAATGACAAACCTCTTCAGCGGCTGTTTGGTTAAGATATTGTGTTTCATTCTTAAGAGGAGAGTGGGGGAGTGAGAAGAGCTGACAAGAAGAACCGTGCCACAGTGCTCACAGCTGAATGGGAGGGAGGCAGGGTGGAGGAGTTTGTAGAACAAGGAAAAATAGAAATCAATACATCACTCCAGCAAAAGCACATATCTGCTGTGTGTACGAACTGGAAGCCACCATGTAGCATTTAGCTTGGTCCTGCTTTTATGTTAAATAAAGCAAGCATACATACCCCAAATATGGAACATTTTATCTTGCTCCGAATATCAGCATAGTGCTGGACCAGCCCTGGGAAAACCTGGGTTCAAATCCCAGTGACTTTTGGCCAATCACTATTTCTCAGCCTAACCTATCTCTATGCAGCCTTCCCCAACTTGGTGCTCAATAAATGACCTGGATCACAACTCCCATCATGCTCACTGTCCATGCTTGCTGAGGATGATGGGAGTTGTAGGCTGATACATCTGGAGGGCACCAAGACTGAGGAAGGTTGCTTTAGAGTGTTGCTGTAACAATAAAAAAGGGGGAATCATGGATATCAGGAGTTCCCCAACCTTTTTGGACCCGTGCGCACAATTGGGAATTAGAGAAACTCCTGTGGTCACCACCAGAAAAATGCAAAATCAGTTGAACACTGCTTTGGCATATACCTGTTGCATCTATGGATCTTAGGCTATGTCTTATTCAGCAAAAATGTTTGTTTCATGTCTGTTGGACACCACAACATCTCTTTAATATGGGATTGCCTATAATTCAGCTAAGTGCTGGCGGTGCAATACAGTTAATGCTTCTTTTAAACATATTTTTGACAATTGCAGTAGTTGGTTCTTTTTTTGGAAAGGCTATTACACAGATAAATTTTGTACTGGAACAATTTTTATATTCATTGATGCACAGGCTCTTTTAAACTATTTACCTGCTTCACAGAAATTAATATATGGTCAGCACAAATTAATTCACCACATCCTTTTTACATCATTGGAAAGATAAACACTCACCTGCTATAATACAATGGATTGAGAACCTTACAACAGTTCAATATTTGAATATAGACACCACCCTCATATGGATACTTATTGGATATTTGGTCCACTTTTGTTGAAACTATATATAATTGCTAGGAAGTTGTTTGCATTTGATACCTCTAACATCCACATGACAAGCAGAAATTCAATAGCTACAGTTTTCCCTGGCATACAGCTGCAGTAAAAAAAATTTTTATTATTATTATTTTATCAGTAATTGCTATTTAAATAAAGTTTGGGCAACTTGTGATGTGACAGTTTGTTTTGCTCTATAACCTCCATCAAGCCTAGCCAGCATAGCTAATAGTGATGGATGATGGGATCTGTAGGCCAAAAGGAACAGTCCCACATTGCCTACCTCTGCTTTACAGAGAAAAGACAGACAAATTCAGGCTTTCAAGAACAGAAGACCAAAAAGCTACAAAAAGCTCACACTTCTGAAAACAAGCACGAAGTCCTAATTGATTTCTTTGATGAACCAAATCCCAAGCTTTGTCCATGCATGTAACTTCGTGGGCCTTTCAGAGCCAATACTTTGTTGTAGGCACAGGTAACTTGACAGGGTAGTGATTATTACAGGAATGTTGATGCCTGCAGTGAAAAGAGTTGAGTTTTTGTAAAAAAGTTGCAGGAAGACAATCGTTGCCATATTGAAATTTTTGGTAAAATCAATCAGACCACTGGAATTGTGGGATTTCTTTTCAGGACAGTAATTTCCAGGTTTTCCACATGCTTTTCCAAAGCTCTTTTATACAGAAGTCTTCAGAGCAGCAGAGGGAAGATACAGGGATAAAGGCCCCTTTGCTAAGAAAACTGGATACCTGGACAGTCGCCCAGTTGCTAGCACCACATCTGCTATTACATTAATAGTGCATCCATGATTTAATCCAAATCTTTCCTCAATGTATACTAGTAGTCTGTTGCCTTTGACTTACAGGGTATTAAGAGGATTATAGTATTAGCCTAAGTGAAAGTACAATTTCATGGCTAAAGCATGGCTGTGGAAGTGACAATCTATATGGCTGCACTACAGTCCAATGTTACATGGTTCATGCTGCACACTTACTTATGAGTAAGTCTCACTGAACACAGTGGTGACTACTTCCAAGAAAATATTCCATTTCCTGCACATAGGAAATGCAATGATCATTCTTAACATACAGTACAAGCACTTGAAGATGTGCCATGGAAATGCAACACTGTAATTAGGAGCATTATCGATTTGGAAAGGTAGCCTTCCAAATCTACCAATCAATAATTATGTAAAGGCCCTATGTCAAAATCTGTTCTGAATATTAGTTTGTCCTGAAAGGTAATATTGCTTCCAACCCTGTTGTTGTTCTGTGATTGGTAAAGCTTCAGAAGACATACAAGATTTGGTGAATCAACAGCATAAGGTCAGCGTATTGATAGTCACAGAGTTTAATATCAATATTAAACTGCTTTTAAATTATGTATTGTTTTAACTTGGTTCATGGTTTAACTTGTTTTTAGCTGTGTATATTTATTGTTTTATACTGTATGTTTTTTATCTGTATGCCGCCCTGAGATCCTAATGATATAGGGTGGGATACAAATGTTAATATTAATATTTAATAAATAAATATTAAGATTCAAAATTCATCCTCTCCCTGTGTTAAGTTTCTCATACTAACATGTACTTCTCAGAATCCTAAACATCAATTATGATTTAGGATGTAATCTTACATATGCTTAATTCAGAAGCATGCTCCTTTGAAATGTTTAAGATTAAAGCAGTTGCTTTGAAGGCACATTTTTGTTTGTTTATTTACACAAAGACTTGTAAGCATTATTATTATTATTTCTCATTTTTATAGCACTTATACTATTCAAAGTACTCTACAATGCTTTCCCATATAAGCCTCATATATTCACTATATGCCTCCATGCTGATCCTCCCTTAGTGGCCATGCATTTAGTGTTAGCATGAAAAAAGTATAAGAATATAAGAACGTAAGATGAGTCATGCTGGATCAGACCAAGGATTCATCTAGTCCAGCATTCTATTCACAGCAGCCAACCAGCTGTCGACCAGGAACATGCAAGCAGGACACAGGTGCAACAGCACCCTCCCACCCATGTTCTCCAGCAACTGGTGTCCATAGGCTTACTGCCTCTGACACGGGAGCCCTGTACCACTACAGCAGTAGGCATGTAGGGCTCCACAACCCAATCAGGAATCCAACTGGAAGGATTTGAGTAGTTTAGAAAGTAAATATTTCATCTTTAAACTTTAAAATTTAACTAGTAGCTATGAACTGTACTAGTAGCTATGAACTCTTATGAGAAAATGCCCTGGAAGGACACCCAAACAGTATTTGGAATATTTTCTGGCAGGTACAAACAAGTTAACAACAGAGTTAGTGGCTAAGTTCCTCTTCTCCATACAAAGGTCTTGCAAATCGATTTCGTCTTAATTGTAACTTCTATCCCATGCTGCTGTTGCTTATCTTTTTTACCAGGTGTTCTAACTATGCCTATACATTTTAAATATGTGTATGTTTTAAATAACTCTTTTAGCCTGTTCATATAATGAACAAATGACTGTGATTTTATGGTTTTAAATTAATGATTGTGGGTATTGTTTCTATTGGGCCTGTGACCGCATAATAAAAATGTATGTATGTATGTATGTATGAACTGTACAAGGGAAGAACAAGGGCAAAAATAATTGAAAATGAAAGTAATGATTTTTAATTTTGTATTTTATTTTTAAAGAATTCCTGTTCAATTTATTGAAAGAATCCTAAACTCTAAAAAAAAAAAAAAGGACGGGGGAGAAATTCTCACAATTTTCTGACATATACGTTTACATTTATGTATTGGTACAAATGCAATTAACTAACCTAATTAACTAACGTTACTGTTCTAGCATGCAAGAATTACAGAAAAGAATTCTTGTCTTTGAAAGAGGTAGGGATGGGTAGAATAGCTCTGTTCTGCCCATCAATGTTTGAGGGGGTTGTTTACGGAATGCATGTCAAAACTCAAGACTGCATTATGAAATTTGTGATTAGTGAAAAAGTACCTCTGATTCCCCCATATACCCAGTGCTGATAGGAGCCTGAAGTTCTAGATAAGTCTACATAAAATCTTAAGAGTAATCAAACAAGCTAAAATTATAATATATCAGTGGCAAATATAAGTGACTCATAAGTGTCTATGGTGGAACACAGAGCACCATCCTGTCCCCAATGCTATTCAGCATCTATATGAAGCCATTGGGAGCAGTCATCAGGAGATTTGGGGCAAAGTGTCACCATTACGCTGATGACACTCAGCTCTATTTCTCTGTAACATCTGAATCGGGAGAGGCCGTGCACATTCTGAACCAGTGCCTGGATGAGGGCCAATATACTGAGGCTGAATCCTGTCAAGATAGAGACCTTGAGGGTTGGTGGTTCCCAGGTCTGGGAATTGGGGTGTTTGCCTGTTCTGGATGGGGTTGCACTCCCTCTAAATGAGCAGGTCTGGGGTTTGGGGGTGCTCCTGGATCCATCTGTGTTACTGGAGACTCAGGTGGCCTCAGTGGCTCAGAGGTGACCCATTATCAACTTCGGTTGGTACACCAGCTATGCCCATTCAGGATAGCCTAGCCACGGCCATTCTTGCACTGCTAACCTCACGATTAGACTACTGTAATGCACCCATGTATGTGGTTTGGAAGCTGCAACTTATGCAGAATGCAGCAGATAGGGTGCGCACTGGGACACCTAGCTCTGCCCACATAAAACCAGTGTTAAAAGAACTGCACTGGCTGCCTGTTAGCTATTGCGCCATGTCCAAGGTTATGCTATTATCTTACAAAGCCCTAATAACTTGGAACCAAGATACCTAGCAGACCGCCTTCCCTTATATACACCGAGGCGACATTTACAATTTTCAGAGGAGGCCCTGCTCATCATCCCAACACGAAAGAATGTCGCCATGAAGAACCTTGGTGGTGGGCCTTCTCTGTAGCGGCACCCACCCTCTGGAAAACTCTCCCTCATGTGGTTCGGGAGACAGAAAATGTAATAACTTCTAAACGCCTCCTAAAATCATATATTTTTAAACAAGCCTTCCCCTGTACTATAATTTATTCTGGTTTTATGTGATCATAAAGTTTTAATCTGGATGTTATGATTTTAGTTGTAAACTGCTCAGAGAGCTTAGGCTGTTGGGCAGTATAAATATGTAATAAATAAATAAAGTCTATGGCATCTTCCATTGTTCCAGTTGTTGACAGAATTTGTGTCCCACTTATGAAAGGCCATTCTACAGGGCTATCATTCTGGATCTCGTCCTGTCTGCTGGTGGGTGTTCCTCTTGTTCACAGTTACAACTTTGATTGAAAACAAGCCATGCCCATGGAAAAAACTAGGCATGCTGAGTGGAGAGGGGGGAAAGAGAGCTTGCACTGTGTCTTTATCTTGCTGAAAAAAACATTGCTTGTCTTGTCTAAGGACCAGCAATTGTTAACCACAACAATACAATCTTTCAGCAAATATTTTTGCAAATGTCATCTGGAGTTTCTCGTACCATCCACATGCAGTTTGTGCTACTTACCAATTCCGCCTTAGTTGAAATTTTATTACTGCAGCATTTGTTGGACATGCTGACATGCAAGTCAACATAACCAGAATGTATTTTCATATATGCTTTGGATACACAGCAACAGAAGTACAATTGCCACTAACAGCCAACCTATAGCTTCATCCCACGTACCTGTTTCCCTCGAATTATCCCCTATAGCATTAAGCTGTCGCCTTTGTTGTTGTTGCTAGCTAAATCACACCCCGGGCTGCAGTGCTCCTAAGATCCTTTGCATACCTGGAAGTTGGTTTAAGGGGGAAAATGTAAAAAATCATAAAAAATCAATGGTTGACGCAATCCGACTCAAATTTGTTATGCTTAAAGCTCTCCTTAATATCTATTACTGGGGCAATTTTGATGGCTTTATCTTTAAAGCTTACACATGTAAGTATTTGTTTAATTTTTCTTTAAACATATCAAATCCTGCTCTTACGACCCCAGTGGCCGCTCGGAAAACAACAAATGATTCACTCAAAAAGTAGTACCAAAATAGGGCAGGTCTTTTGCCTTTGAAGCACAATTAAAGCAGGATGCATGTCAGGATTTCACAGTCAAAGCAGATTATAAACTGGAGAACTTCAGAGTCCTTTGCACGCAATTCACAGTGATTGCACAGTATAACCCTGGTGTGATAAAGCTCCTAAACACAAATAAGGTGAAATAACCTGGAGGCCAGTATGTTGGGTATCCATGACTGGATCTCTCCATATAATTTTCTTCTAATAAAGTAAGCAGCTGGTGAGTGAGTGTGAAAGAGAGACTGTGATTTGGATTGATATTGTTGGGTAGGTGGGCATAACCCTTTCCCTTGTGCCACTGGCTATATCAAAATCTCTTATGCAAGTTCTAATTTTCTTAAATAAATTCAATTTTACTTTTAAATATAAGCCTGTGCCTTGGATTATTCACATTCATGCCTGATGAAATGCTTCTCCTCCTCCTCCTTCTCCTTTTAATAAGACGTTTAATAAAACATTTTAGAGGCTTAAACTTAATATAGTCCTGTGAAATCATTAAGATAATCAAAGGAGGCCTTGCTACTTGTATAGCAACCTGGAGGCTGCCATCTTGGGGCAACCCGGAAGCAGGCCTTCTCTGTGGTGGCACCTGATTTATGGAATTCCCTGCCTGTGATATTTGCCAGGAGCAACCAGCTATGGCATTCTTTAAGCTCCAATTAAAGACCAATCACTTTACTTAGGTCTTCCCTGATTGATGGTGCTGCCCAGTTTGTTTTGTTAATTATGATGTTTTGAGTTCTTGGCTTTAATGTTTTTACAATTGTTTTAATATTTATATTATTTAATATACATTTTAATCTTTATTTGTAAACCACCTAGAAATATTTTTAAATATGGTAAGCAGCATATAAATCAAATAAATAAATAAATAAATTTTGTTCTATAGATTTAAGCTCTTTGGGGTCTTGTGAATGGGCTGGGGAAAAGGCAGAATCTGAAAGAAAAACGGTCCATTCTGATTTGTTATATTATCAACCCTAACAAGAGACTTGAATAGCTATGGAATTTACATAACCCGCAACAGAGAACAAAAGTTAGTCAGGTCTGACACTACAGAAAGTAGCTATACATTGGTCAAGAGAAATATAGAAATTAATGTGCAACTTTGTTTAAAACAATGTAAGAGCCGAAAGTTGCCTCAGTGCAATTTTTTTTCTATTCACATTTTCTTAGTAGAACCAAGCTGACATGATGAATTAGAGACAATTATTTATATTCTGTATCCAAAGTGTCAAGGTCAGCACTAAACTGAACTACCACCAGCATCTCAGTAATTACACTGTAAATAATTGCTTCTTTTTTCATCAATAATTATTGATTCCTAAGTACTGCATTTCATGGCTGATAAGGCCCATGCAGTAGTGTTTGTAATTAACCCTACATAAAGAAACTGTGTTATGTGTCTCATCCTGCTGCTTTCAGATTGCCTTTTCATCATATTGACTTGTATTAATAGATTTTTTTAAAAAAAAAATCTTGCACATTTTCAGACTGCAACAACAGTTTGCAATTTATTGTGAACTAATCACAGCGGTCACCTGAGCAAAGAAATAGAAAGGGTTGGAAACAATAAGATGGTAAATTCTGCTTTAAAAGAAACAGATGCTTGCATACATGAAGGCAGAAAGAAGATAGAAGAAGATATTATACCAAGAACAAGTTCACATTAATCTATATTGGGCATTGCTTAATTTCAGTCCTTAACCAGTTTTAAGCATCACTGGTTAGCTTTCGCTTTCTAATTACCTACTGCCTGAGCAGTAACTGATTACTAATTTAAACTTTATCTGTAGGCTAAAGAACCATCACAAATCCATGGCCACCTAGGGTTTTACAGTTTCCTCAATTCACTCTGACATGGCATTTTCCATGCCTACTCCTCAATACTTTCTTCCATGAAATATAAATGTTACATTTGAACTGGCCTGAAAATAACAACAGATGACCATATATTCTGTCATCTACAAACCTATTTTAAATTTTGCAAAAGACCGTCACTTGTGTGATATTTACAACATGCACAAAATGTATAAATTAGATTTATAGATTACTTGAGTTAGACCACATACAGAAATTAGCAGAGGTCTCCTAGTCCTTCTTGGAGGGGCAATTTCAGAAGGTGTTGCTGAGGGATTCCTGTTTAATGTTTTGGCCATTGACCTATAGTGTCAATTAGGACTCCATCTTGTCTCCCATGCTATTTAAATTGTACATGAAACTGCTGGAGGAGTTTGTTTGGAGTTTGGGAGTTTAATGCCACCAGTATGTTGATGACACCCAAGGCTCTCTCTCCTTTTAGTTTAAATATAAAGAAACTATTCAAGCTCTACATCAGTGTCTGATAGCATCATGTCTGTAATATGCTTGATGAGAGTTAACAAGCTTAATCCAGACAAGAATAAGGTGCTCCTGATCAGTCAAAAGGCAGGTCAAGAAATAGGGATTTAGCCTGCCTTGGATAGGGCTACACACGCTTTGAAGACTCAAGTTCATAGTTTGAGTATACTCCTCGATTGAGCCCTGAACCTGGGTGCTCAGGTTTCAGTAGTGGCTAGGTGTATGTTTGCATAGCTAAGGCTAGTACACCAACTGTGAATGACTGTGCCTATGCCTGGAAATATCAGGTCTGGCCATGGTGGCACATATCTTAATGACATTTTGTTTGGAGTATAGTAACATGCTCTATGTTGGGCTGCTTTTGAAAAGTTTTCAGAACATAAGAAGAGCCATGCTGGATCAGACCAAGGGTCCATCTAGTTCAGCACTCTGTCCATACAGTGGCAACCAGCTGTTGACCAGGAACCATAAGCAGGACTCAAGTGCAACAGCACCCATGTTCCCCTCCAACTAGTGATCCAGATGCTGCAGCAAGACAGGAGTGTTACAGCACTCTCCCATCTGCTTGTGGATTTCCCACGGGCAACTTGTTGGCTACTGTGTGAACAGAATGCTAAACTATATGGACCCTTGGTCTGATAGAGCGTGGCTCTTCTTATATTCTTATAAACAGCACTTTGAATTGAGCCCAGAAATGAATTGGTAGCCAGTTAAGCTTTTGCAATGTGGGAGTCAGCACACTCCATATAATGGCCCCAATCAGAAGTCTCAGTGCAGCATCTGTATCTATAGGTTATCTGGTTATAATCTATAAAGCACTATATGACTTGGAACCAGGCTATTTGAAAGATGATATTCACTCTCATATGAGCCCACCTAAATTTTAGGTACCTTGAGAGAGACCTTTCTCTTTGCCTGTCATGATTGGATGCATATTTGGCATGAAGGCAAGAAAGGGCCTTCTCAGCAGCTGCCCCCTTGAGCTCTGGAACTCTTTGTCAAGGGAGCTCCATCTTATGGTATCCGTCTTTCAGCAGGCAAAGATGTTCTTATTCAGACAGGATTTTGGCTATTAGGCCAATCTGTCAATTACTGAAATAAGTTTTAACTGGTGGGTGCTGTTTATTTCTTATTTTTATTAAAGTGCTTTTAATTTATTTTCTTTTACATTTTGATTATAATTTTGTATTTTAATCTCATATTTTATTGTTTATTGTTAGCTACCTTGAGCACTATTAGTGGTAGAAAGGCAGGATAGAAATATAAATAAACAGCTATATACACTGGTGTCGTACCACTAGCAAAAGCTTCTATCTCTTGCAAAAACTCTGTTTTCATCTTCGCACAAGTGTCAATTCTGCTTTAATTCTGCATTGCACAAGCCATCCACAACTTCAGTTTCTGATTCACCGCAGTCAAACCAGGAATGCCTTTGGCCGAAATAGCAAAATATTTAAGCTCAGTTGCCATAAACTGAACATACCATGGGGTCACCCATTTTCTCCTCTTTCCCCCATGTGGTTCCTCCCCTCTATTTCTAGACCGCAAGGTGTTTTGCCATAACACCTTAATTAGGTAAACATAGAGCACTAACCTCTAAACCCGGGGTAGGGAGCTTGTTAGGGGTGGGGGTAGGACCTAATTATTTTGGCCTGATTATGTCAGGGTGTTTGGCCATGCCCCAATGACATTTGGCCCCCAGCTGAAGCACTGGCTGGAGCTCCTTTGGCAAAGGGCCTGGCTGTGGTTTACTGGTACACATCAAAGCTTCCCCAACGAAGGGGCTTGGTGTAGAAGCACCTGTCCACCTGGGGCAACTTCACCTGCCTTCTACTTTCTCCTGTTGGGGAGGTTGCAGGGCAGGCAAAATTGAGCCAGCTCAGTCGCCTTTGCTCTTCTGTTGCTTTGTGATGGAGGAATGAAGCAGTCTAAGCTGGCTCAGTTTTACTCCACCCAGGAAAGCCCAAGCAGAGCAAAGCAGTCCACCTAATTCCCGGCTTCAATGCATGTAGGCTTTCCCTGGCTGGAGAAAGTCCACTTACACCAAAGCCACCTCCAAGCAAGGCTCCGGGTGAGAGTGATCCTTGGTTGGGGCGGCTTTGCCCGCAATGCACCTTCTTCCATTGGGAGGTGTTGGGTGGATGAAAAACACTTAGCATACTGGGCCCCTCCCACCTGGGAGGGGGAGCAGCATGCTTAAACGAGGGGAATCACCCTGTTATCTCCAATTTCCCAATGCACTCCCCCAACTGGGAGGGAGAGCAGTACATTCACCCAAATTCATACTAACCATATTCATCCAATTCAGATGTCACAACAATGATTATTGCAACCCAGAAAATGGAGAAGGGAATCTGCACATAACTGGGGAGAAGGGAGCATGCAAGCCCACCACACACATTCCCAGGCTTCCAAACCATGGTCTACAAGATCATAAAAATTGAGACATAGTATACACAGCTTTCTAGTCACTTCACGCTTTCCTCTCTTAATAAGCGTGTAAAGGAATTGCAGTAATAAAATTGCTACATAGTTAAGAAGTAGGATGCCATGACTGAATCTCTGTTAAATAAAACATCCTGGAAATAAAGGAACAGGACATGACAACTCAGACAAATTGGAAATGGCAGGCATTTCTCATGCAATTATCAGATATGAGTACAGATGGTACCAGTTGCACCACTTCTAGCATACACTTTTTTTATTTTTAATGAGATATCACAAGTTGCATTCTAAAATCCATCATTTCTGTAGCCTTATGTATTGAAAGCAAGACTATGTGAACAAAAATGACTACCATTAGGTATAAAATGCAGATTAAGGGGAAAAAATAGAATCCATGCCTGCATCACTGAGAAAAATCCTGCCTTTCCACTGTTCCCGAGCAACATTATTAAACATTCATGCCTCATAGGCGATGAGATATCATCTCTTTATACATTAGAAAAGGCTTTATTATAAAAAGAGGGGGGAAAGGCATTCCTCACCATTCTGTTGGCATTGTTCTTTTCCCTTCTGATGCAGGTTTAATACTGCTTTACAATGGCTATTTGCTTCAGCAATTCCAAGCAGATCCTGTAGAATTTCTCTGCAACAGGGCTGGTCCCTCCCCCATTTTTTAAACCAGGGATCCCAATTTTTAAAACAACAACACCTGTTTTAAGAAATAAGTCGTTCCTTACAGCTTTCTAGATCTAACACTTTAAAAATAAATTGTGAAAATTTCTTGTGGTTCCGGATATTACCTCACAAAAAACACAAAAAACCCTGCAGCCTCTAATCACTGCGACATACGAGTACTTGCGCTATAGAACTACCAAATACTTCCTTTCTCTTTCTCTTATACGTTCCATTGAAAGTCAGTTCAATGCTGCAAAAAAACACATTCCTGCCTGATTGTTCTTTGCCTTTCATCTTCTTGCTCTTTCAACTAGGAACACTGAAGTGTTGTTTTTTTAAAAAAAAACCCACACCCCTTAATTGACGATCTGAAAGCCGCAAAGAAGCCAGGAATACTTACATTTGCAATTGTTTGCGAGACTTGTGCACGGATCCAGCAATTAATAATTACAAAGGATAGAAAGAGCCTTTTGAACCGCCTTTCAAGCCCAGGACCAGGGAAAAGGAGGCTGCTATCTGAAAGCCGCTCTTTTTCTGCAAGACCTGCTCTATTTGCCTCCCCTATGCATGCACAGCCCAGCTGCCAGATTTAATAAGCATGTCAGGCTGTTCTCCCCATAAAAGAGGAAAAGAGGTGACAAAACAAAATGAAATAGCCAGCGCGTTAATCTGAAGTTATGCCAGCACTAAGCCGCTGTATTCCCCCCTTCAATTAGGGGAAATAATAAACCAGTGCTATGTTCTGTAATTGAAAGGGCTGTGCTAACATATCTTGCAAACATTATTGAACACTGTGACTGTGATTTTAAAATGAACCATGCACTGGATTAGGTAGGACCAAAATCATACAACTTTACTGTGATTTACTTCATATTAATACAGGATCGAATTTTAAAACCTATAGTCCTTTAAAAAATGTCTTGGTTCCCCCCACCCCCGAGAATGGTTTCCCATGTGGTATATTCATATTACTGCTTGCTGTGTCTCTAGATAAAAGAAGTCAAATAATAAAGAGTTTTCATTTACCAGTAAAATCTTCCCATGCAAAGTGTTTCATGAAATGATGGACCTTTAATGAGGAAGTGCCTGGTTTCAGTTTTCTGTTGAGAAGGAACATTTCCAAACCAGTAGCAAAAAAATCACCTCCATACAGGCCAAAGGTATTACGATGGAGAGTTTTACATTACAGGATGCAGGAAATCCCCCCTCCCTCCCAGACCATATATCCTTGCAATGAAAAAAAGTGAAGAATAAGAATGGAAAAACACACACACAGTGGCTTCGGCTACAGTGCATGTGTGCTGCAGAGATCATGTGACCCTTCTCATTTCTATTCCCTCCCCTCCCCTCCAAGGCACCTGTCTCAGCAGGGAGCAGTTTCTGTGGAAACTGCAGCCAGCCAGTTTTCCCCTCAGAGAAATTGTTGCCATGGAGACTTTACATAATGTATATGGCCCAGATTAGGAGACTTCTCTGAAACTGATGTGACATTTACATCCTAATATTGTTGTTGGGTTAAAAAAAAACCCACTAAGAAAAACCCCTGACCATGTTCTTGCAGGCAGCCTGAAGAAATGCATGTTTAGCCTTTAAACACCAGCTGAAAGCCACATTATTACATGCACAAATAAATGATTCAGTCCAATGAATGTTCTCAGAGAATTTCAAAATGACACTCCTCTCTGAATATAAAGAAGACTGCCTAATATTTTGCCCAAACTGGTGCTTAAGAATAATATTCACCACTCCAATTTAATTTTTGAAGGAAAGATGTTTCATCTTTATCACTCACTCACACCCACCCACCAAACAGACACATGTTTCCATAAAGAAGTAAATTAAGAAATCTCATTTACTAATAAAATATTCCATTGCAAGACTACTCTTTAATCATTGGAACCTCAAAACTGAAATGCTATGTAGCTAATTTTCAGGATGCCTTTAACTCATTCAAAGTGTTGATTTTGGTCCATAGAACCTGATGAGTAGCAATAACCACCTTGCATAAGAACATAAGAAGAGCCATACTGGATCAGACCAAAGGCCTATCTAGTCCATTCTTCTGTTCACACAATGGCTAACCAACTTCCTATGGGAAGCCCACAAGCAGGTCCTGAGTGCAACTACACCCTCCCACTCGTGTTCCCCATATATAGCCATCATGACCAGTAGCCACAGATAACCTTCTACTCACTTGGCCAAGACTTCCAGTTCTGTAGGAAGGAAGCCTTCTTTTCTCTACCAGCTGCTCATTAACTATGCTGGTGACCTTTTGGAATTGGTGCTACCTTTTCTGACCTGTGGTATACATTATAGCTGAGCTTCTACTACTGTTGTTTTGAGTAACCCCCAGGCACCATGGAGAATTTTAACCATCTCGACTTCCCCTTTCAACTTCCTTTTTACCAGTCCCCTCATTTTACAGCAATTTTCACTTTTGGAGTAAAATGTGACTGTGTTGGACTTTCTTGGAAATCTTCCACTTATGTGAATTAATTTAGATAACACCGTGGTTACTATTTCTAACTGGAAACACTCACATCTAGCAGTATGTTCTGGATTACACCATTTCAGATTGTCCAAGGTTGCCTCCCCTCTGATTAGTTACCAACTGTTGTAGGAAACAGTCATTTTGATATCGACAAATATAACTACTTTGTTGCCACTGGAATATGTTTTTATCCAGTCACTGTGAGGGTGATTGAAGTCACACCTTACTACAACTCATCCTTGTTTGGATGCCATCTCATTATCACCCTGAGTATTTCGGTCAGAGGGACAATAGCATGTTCCCAGTACAAAATTACTTTTGGGGCCTGGTACTGTCACAGTAGTTCTGTGGAAGACCTTGCCCCATTTGAGATTTCAGGTTTCAATGCCCTTTTTTATATACAGAGCTCACCACCTCCAGTACACCCTTCCCTGTCATTCCTATAGAGTTCGTATCCAGAGATTACTGTATCCCACTGGTTCTTTCCATCAAAGGTGGGTTGTCAGTTAGGCTGAGGAGGAGGGCACTCTGCTTGTGTTCCCATTCGGCAGACAT
Organism: Elgaria multicarinata webbii; assembly: GCF_023053635.1. Classification (NCBI taxonomy): domain Eukaryota; kingdom Metazoa; phylum Chordata; class Lepidosauria; order Squamata; family Anguidae; genus Elgaria; species Elgaria multicarinata. Next base: position 50,577,733 of record NC_086180.1, on the reverse strand, counting down.
CCATAGTAATCTGTTTTAAAACAAACAAACAAACAAACAAAACTTTTTTTTGCTGTGAGTGCTTCATTTTTTGCGTGGTCTTCCACAATGGAGTTGGGGATGTGCAAAAGGAGCACAGCTCCATGCATGCTCCTTTCTCCTCCTCTGCTTTGACCACTTCCTCTAATCCTCTGGCATATCACACGTCATTGGGTCCTCCACTGCCTCCTCCCGCAGTGCCTTGATTTCATATGTGGGCACACCAGAATGAAATCCTTTCCCTTCCTCCACTCCAATTGGGTTCTTTAAGGTGGCGGGGGAATAACATACTTTCTGCAGGACTCAGAAAGCTGCTTCCCCCCCACACACACACTAGGTGTCCTCTTTTTTGGTTTCCCAAATATGGTCACCCTAAGATAAGGAAATCAATGGCTACTACTCATGATGACTCTCATAGAATCATAGAATAGCAGAGTTGGAAGGGGCTTACAAGGCCATTGAGTCCAACCCCCCGCTCAATGCAGGAATCCACCCTAAAGCATCCATTAACAGTATCAAAAGTACTAGGCCTCTGAATATCAGTTGCTGGGAGGATGTTCTTGCATTCGTGTCCTGCTTGTGGGGTTCTCATAGGCATTTAATTGGCCACTGTAGGAACTGAAAGCAGGATTAGATAGGCCTTCAGTTAGATACAACTACAGCAGGGCTCTTCTTATGTTTTAAGCAGCCACCCTTTAAATTTCCCCTAATGCCCCAGTATGACACTAGGTAGGGCAATGTGGAAAAATAAAAGGGTGGCTAAATCCAGCTGTTTCTTGGTGCTTGGAATTCTGGTCCGTGTGAATGAGAGACTTGTTTATTGTATCAATTGTTTATTGTGATCCTAAGATGAAAAAATCAATCTTCTTAAACTTGCCACAACTTTATAACCTTTGTGGCAAGTTTTAGATTGATTTTTTTTCATCTTAGGATCACAATAAACAATTGATTTTGCAAGCACCAATGCTTTTAGTCTCTCATTCACACGGATCGTGGTTGTGCTGTTTTTCCCTTGTTTTTCTCAGCTTGGAATTCTGAGCCAGAAAATAAATGTAAGGGGGAGCCAGTCAAATGAGGACCTCTCCAACAGACGTCTCTCACCATCCACAGAGGCTGAGGTACACAGTGTCTTATAGCCCCTGAGATGCCCTTAGTATTTTATATTGTAATTACTACTTTATTCATTCTATCTACCACTTTGAGGATACCCTTCAAAAAGTGGGCTATACATTTCTAAAGAAAGAAATCACGCTATTCATAGTTTTGTGTCCACTATTCAATATGGTACTGAAAATGAAGAGTCTGAAAGACATTGTGCAAACAAGTGAGCCATGCAGTGCAGTGGAGCATAAATAATCAAGACACATTACTGTTTTCTCCAGGTCCCATCTTTCAACAAATTAGGGACATTTTTATCCTGCCTAAATCCAGAGAAGGATGAAGGAGCTAATGAGATTTTAAACCATCAATTGAACCAGGTATCAATGTATTTCATGTGATTGTATTTTTAAAGTTTGAACTAATAATCAGTTTGGAATATGGAATAAGATCATTCACCTTTCAAATTACACAAGTAGGTCAAATTCTAGCCTAAGGAGGTTGAAGCATAAAGTAGCAACCATCTGAGAGATGTTCATTGATCTGTGTATACAATGTCTTGATGTGCTCTGCCTTGTTCCTTGAGGATAGGAATGCACCACATGCAAAATACAACCATATTTTATATTCTTTAATACTATTTTTAGGCTAAGCAATGGGTAGACAAAAGGAAGGAAACATTTTCACTCATACAAAGGATGTCTTGTGTAAATGGAACTACAGCCACACTACAAATAATTTCAGCAGAAATATACATTCTTCTAACATGGTATGGGGTGATACTTTCATATGGTCACAATTTTATTATCATTAATTTTATTATCATTAATTTTATTATCATAAACTATTTCATAATGACTCCACAATCATTAGTAACATAGTCACTCCTAGAGCCGGACCATGGGGCATGGGTCCAGGGCCCCATGGTCTGGGAGAGCCTCCCAAAAGACAGGCAGCAATGACAGAGGGACAAGTCATGGTGTCCTTTTTATCCCCAGTTGAGGTTGCAACTACATGCCATTTAAAATCCAATTCTCCCCCTTGCTGTTCCAGTGCCCTTATTCGCCACACCGCACCCCCAAATGAGCTGATTAGTTTAGCTTGCTGCCACTCTTACACTTGAAAATACTTGTATTGAAAATCACACACTGCTGCAGCCTTCGCCGGCCAGTGCAGCACTTACCTACTGCATGCTATGGCTTGCCCCACCTCCACTGCTGCCTGTCTTAAGGGTTGTTTGAGGCCCTGCCCCAATCACCACAGCTGCCCCTACTTTTTTCTGCTGCTGCAGATAAAGGGGGAGGAGAAGAAATAGGAGGTAAAGAGACTGCGGAGAAAGGGAATAAATGGGTCCCTTTTCCTACTCCCCCCCCCAATACAATACATATAACCAGGGACTTCTCTAAATACATGTGATCAGGGACTTCTCTAAATGAGCGATTCATAGCATGCTTGTGACTGGCCGCTCACAGGAATTTGTGGGTCGATTTCATGACGTCGTCAACAGCCAGGATATCTCCTGCGTTTTCCTCCCAGTAATCCTGTGTTTTTATAACACAGCATTTTCTCTGATAAAGTCCGATGAAGATTCATACCTGGCTCCTGAAGAAACTGGGAAAATCTCCTCCCCTGCTTCCTGTGTTGGCTGGTACATTTTTAGTCTTGTTTCTTCTGGTTCAGAATCTGATGCCAATTGATAGCCTGAAACTCCTTCCCCCATACTAAGGGGAACAGGCCTGATCAAGACAATAACCTCCAGATGATCTGTGTGCCTGCTCAGTCCGCTGTCCAGGTACAAACGGTTGATGGGCAGCTCCAAGCCCCTACACGCCCCTCTTATGGTTCTTTTCCTTTAAACTGGGTTTGGACCAGACAGCCTTTCAAACAGACGGATGCCTTCAAATAAAGAACTGTCCTCTGTAAAACAGGACCCATGGCCACAGTAATCCATAGAGTATATTTAATCACTACTCCACATATAAAACTATGGAGGATAGGGATGGGGTGCAGGCTATGTAGATCTACTTTTTGCCATTCTTTTCCCCCCTATCCTGATTAAGGAACAAATAATCTATGTCAGGAAATTCTGAGGATGTACAGTACCTAGGAGACATATCCTACTAGCTTTCATTGTTGCTAATGTCATTCCCCACCCTGCTTTTCCTAGACATGAGCAAACCTGCATCAAATTAACCCATAAAATTGTTGCTTGATTTTGAGCCTAAAAGCATAGATATTTTCAAAGGCTTTTTTTTAAAAAAATGAGAGAGATCCCTTGAGAGGGTTAGAAAGAGTTGAACTGCCACTTCAGCACTGAAGCTCTGTCAGATTTCTAGTGCAACACCTTGAACTTCAAAGGCACAATGCTCAAAGGCAGCAAGGAGAACAAATTGAAAAATGAATATTGTATAATACAAGATTCTAAAGAAGTCAGGGACATGATTGCCTGGTACCTGATATTTCAAAGGCTTAAACGCCTACCAGAGCTTTCCCAAGCGCTTGAATAGGAAGCATAATAACCATTGTGGAAATATATGTTTGCTTTCCCCAACTAAGATAAAGTTAAACTGATGGGCTAGAAATAGCTCTTTTTGAAGATAATATTCATATACTGCTATATGAACAAACTGAATGGGCTTGATTATCTAGTGCAGAAATAAATAGAGGCAGGTGGGTAGATTTGCAGCCACTGGTCTGTTTAAGGCTGTATTCTGTTGGCCATTAATAATTTACTAAGCCATTTCACATGAAGGCAACCCATGCCTAGCAACTGGAGGGAGGAGAAGCAGGGGAGATCGGTTTAGAAAGATAACGGGTGGGGAAAGCCTGCTTTGCCAGCAATATCTTCTTCCCTTTCAGCTAGGGTGACCATATGAAAAGGAGGACAGGGCTCCTGTGTCTTTAACAGTTGCATAGAAAAAGGAATTTCAGCAGGTGTCATTTGTATATATGGGGAACCTGGGGAAATTTCCTTTTCTTCACAGCAGTTAAAGCTGCAGGAGTACTGGCCTTTTTAAATCTGGTCACTCTAGTATAGCTCCTGCACCTTTAACTGTTGTGATGAAGAGGGAATTTCACCAGGTTCTTCATATATACAAATGACACCTGCTGAAATTCCCTTTTCTATGCAACTGTTAAAGACACAGGAGCCCTGTCCTCCTTTTCATGTGGTCACCCTACTTTCAGCGTCACTTCAAGACAGGCCTTCCACCTTTCCTTAGCTATTGGAAAGGAAACTTCAACATTTTGGGTAGTCAAGGCCTAGCTACTGTTTGCATTTTGAGTGTCACAGGAAGCCAGACTTTAATGTGTACATAACCCAGGGGCTGAAAATGTTGCCAGAATCTGAGTGCTTCATTTCTCACAGAGTGAGAAATTACAGAATGGAACATGTCTGTAATGCAGCAGGATCGTAACTTAACCCTTTGTCCAGGGGCAATTTCTCTGCTCAAAACCACCTCCCCAACTGCTTTTTCCTCTTGTGGAGGGAAATATAGATAGGGAATAGGTAGGGTGACCATATGGAAAGAAGGACTGGGCTCCTGTATCTTTAACCACGCAGAAAGCTTCAACTATGGGGCAGTATATTAAAAATAATAATAATAATAATAATAATAATAATAATAATAATAAATGTAAAAAGAACAGCAGAGGATGCAAAGAACAGTTAATAATAGACAGTGTTATCATGAAGCAAACAGAAAAACAGAGAGGAAACCTCCACACCTGCTACATAGACTATAAAAAGGCTTTTGACTCCGTCCCACACAGTTGGCTGAAAAAAGTACTTGAAATATACAAAATACGTCCCTCGATCCAAAACTTTCTGACAAGAACCATGGAGACATGGAGAACAACAATACACCTAACAACAGAAAGGATCATATACAGACAGAAAAAATAAATATCAAACGTGGCATATTCCAAGCTGACGCATTCAGCGCTCTATGGTTCTGCCTGTGTCTCAATCCACTATTCAACACCCTTAACAACACCCCATATGGGATCAACATAAAACACCAGAAACAAGCAAAGCACAGAATCAATCACCTCCTGTACATGGATGACATCAAAATCTAAGCCTCAACTCTGACACAGGTAAAAGCTCTCCGACCTGGGTGGGCCCGGGTGGCTCTTTCGCCGGCAACAGGAGGCCGGCGGGCAGGTGGGCGGCGCCAAGGACGCAGCTGATTCCCCGGCGAAACCGCCGGGCCCGGGCCCGGCAACTCTTCACCCCGTCCCCGTCCCCGCCTCCTCCTCCTCCTCCTCCGCCTCTTTTTGGAACGCTTAAGGTATTGTCTACATCATCGATTTCGGGGCGCACTGCAGGTGCACTCCAGGCGCCCCGAAGACTCTGTGTAGATTTGCCCCATATGACATGAAAATGGAATTCAGGATAGGAAAATGCAAGATACTACACATAGAAAGAGGAAAATGGAAAGAAGAAGAAATAGCAGAAATACTAAATACTAGATAACATGGAAGAAAATGAAACATACATATACTTAGGATTCCAATCACTCCACAGTAAAAACTCAACTAAGAATACAATACAAAACTCACCTACCACAAATCCTAAAATCCAAACTCAACTTAAAAAACATTTTCAAAGCCATCAACATCTACGCAATACCCATCCTCACATACTCATTCGGAATTGTACACTGGTCACACACTGAACTCGAAGAAATAAACAGACTCAATCGCACCGAACTCACAAAACACCGCATGCTCCATCCCAACTCATGCATTGAAAGAATAACAATCAGCAGGAAAGGAGGAGGAAGAGGTCTGCTGGACATCAACACAATCCATGCTAAACAGATAAAATCACTCAGAATTCTTCCACACTAAAACCACCCCCATTCATAAAGCCATAGTAAAAGCAGATAAAAACTACACCCCACTCAAAAACTATCATGCTTGCAAGCAGTGACTGTTTAGAATACTGTCTTTGGGCTTTCTTTGAATATTTGGAATTATACTGTGTATTGTGGGAAGTGACATCTGATTATCTATATTGTTTGGAACTTTTAAGTCAGTCCCGTGAAAAATTAGCCAATGGTACTAAATCAGCTTGGCACTGGCCATTGAGGAAAACCAAGAGTTGCAACGCGTCTGGCGAAATTGATTTAGTCTACTGAGCATTTTTTGTCTAGCAGTTTGATTGTTTTGTTGTATTATTGTACATGTGAAATGCTCTGTGTATGTTACTTTTAACATTATATTTTAGTTTATAAAATTGCATTTTTAACCTGTTTCCTTAACTTCCTTGCTTTCATTTATATTGTGTTAGGTTAAGCTTATAACCTTTTTGTTGTATTTGGATACAAATGACACCTGCTGAAATTCCTTGTTCTATGCAACTGAGTGCTCTCCTCGTTTTCACATGGTCACCCTAGTAGGGGAAGGGAATTTTATGCAGAAAATAGCCCTCAAAAAAGAGTCAAGGAGCTCTTTTCCTGCTGCTCTTCTAATGTCAGTCTCCTAAGGCTGCTTTTCATTTATGGAAAAAACACCATCAGAAGAATCTTGCATACATCTGAATATAATACCTCATTTGACCCCATCAGTCTTCCTCTCCCCTGCACATCCTCTGATATCCTTATTCATTGGCCAGTTCATGCAACACAACAGTCCATTGTGGGTTAATTTACTTGCGAGGAGCTGCAGCACGTGTCAGCCACCATTATGAATATGCAAGCCCCATTGCGGGGTGGTGGTGGTTGGCTTGTCCTGTTGTCTGAATGCAGCCAGTGGAGGTTACTTGAGAATTAAACAACACTCACATAGCCCATGGGTTATGTGAGGGTTGTTTAACACTCCAACAAGCCATGACACCTTAATTCAGATTACACAATAAGCCTCAGTTGAGCAGAGATTATGCAAATCACACCTGGCATGCGCTGCAGTTCACAACAAGCCACCACTGCTTATTTAAGCTGTGGTGGCTTGTTTTGATCATACCAACTGGCTCATTGTCTTCATTGCTCTTTTGTCACAGAGAGCAAGCCAGGATCACGCAGATGAGTATTAAGGGAGATGGGAAATATTAGTATTGGAATTAGGGGATCTTAGTATGAGAATTGCAAGGCTGAGGAACAACTGTTGTTAAATTAAACCACACCGTCAGTGTATTGAGCCTTGTTCATGTGGATTAGTTTCTGATAGGGATGTGCTCCGTTCCGATTAGAAGCGGCGAATCAGAAGCGAATTGGCCTGCTCCGCCTTGCCCAGAGGCGGAGTAGAAGCGGACCAGGGACCCATAGAAGCAAGGCGAAGAGAAGCGGCCATTGGCAGAGCGCTTCTCTTTACGTGGAGCGATCTGATCGCCATTTTGAAAAATTTCGCCCATAGGATTGCATTGCGAAAAAGAATCGGGGATAACTGTGTTGTTTTTTAAGCTATGTTTCTGAAACTTATTGTGCTTAGAGAGTCATGGATGGGGGTAATTTTGAGCCTACTCTCAGCTCTCTGCGTGCTGCGGTGTGCTAGAATTTTTGGAAAAGTGGGGTAAACAAACAGGGACAGCGGGTAAACCGGCGGTTGTTTTTTTTTTGACGCGATGACAGGCACATTCAACTCCCAATCCTGATGAGAATTGATCACCTCATGAAGCATCCTCCAATCCCAGCGTTGGAGGGGGGGACTAAGGCAGAGGCACCCTCAGAGCTTTGAGCTCTCAGCGTCTTGTGGGTTTTGCGTTCGTGGGGAGAGGAGTTAGTTAGGTGCTGCTGCTGTGTTTGGAGATAGATTAGATTTAGCTTGGTGTGTGTGTGTGTGTTTGTTTGCTTCTTTCTGACTTTTTGCTTAGTTTGCTCTGTGTTTTTCCCTTACTTTGATTTAATATAAACATTATTTTTAAATTTTGGAGTGTTTGTTTGTTTGGTTGGTCCCACCCCCTTCCCTCTCTTAAAGCCTGACTGTGTTTCATCTTCCTTCTTTCTTCTAAATACAAAAAAATACCAAAAAAAAAAAAAAACTCTATTTCTTCTCTCTGTTACTTGGACTGTGTGTGTGACTGTGTTATTGTGTGAGTGTGCTGTGTGCACTGTTTGTGAAGTGCAACAGCCACAGATTGAGCATTTCAAATCCTGTTTGGGCAAAGCATACACACTTCTTGTCCCATTTCCCTACATATAGTATTAGTAATATTCTTATACATATTATTATTAGTATTAGTATTATATTCTTATACATATTATAATTAGTATTCGGGTGGCATCTGGGAGAGTGCCCGCTTCAATTTTTTTTATCTGTCGAACCGTCGGAGAACAGCCCATGTCTGCAAATGGGGTGTCCGATTTTCATAAATTCCCCAAAAATCAGGGGATGATGGGACTGCCTTGAGTCTTGGCATGCATGTGTATCCCTGGATAAGCTGTCATGGTGGCGAGTTTGAGGTTTCTAACATGCAAATTGACGAAGCTATCGAAAGGGGTGTGAATGGGGTGCCCTATTTTCATAAATTCCCCAAAAATCAGGGGATGATGGGACTGCCTTGAGTCTTGGTGTGCATGTGTATCCCTGGATAAGCTGTCATGGTGGTGAGTTTGAGGTTTCTAACATGCAAATTGACGGAGCTATCGAAAGGGGTGTGAATGGGGTGTCCGATTTTCATAAATTCCCCAAAAATCAGGGGATGATGGGATTGCCTTGAGTCTTGGCATGCGTGTGTATACATCCATGAGGTGTCATGGTGCCAAACGAGGTTTCTAACTTTAACAGAAAAAAAGTTGTATACTTTTTTAGCTTAATGAAAGCCTATTGGGGGGGGGGAAACGGAGCTCTGATCCGGATCCGGAGCTCCGCAGTGGAGCAGAGCGGACATAGGCGGAGTGGGGGCAGAACGAAGCAGCCCGATCCACAAATCGCGGATCTGGAAGAGAAGCGGAGTGGGGGGTCCGTGCACACCCCTAGTTTCAGAGCCTTTTTAATGGAAACAAACAGATTATATTTGTTTATGTTTCTATGAGATCATAGAAATGCTCTATTAACTGTATGATTCCATAGACAACAGGATCAGGCTCCAGAGCTCATTTCCAATCTCACTGTAATTTCTTTAGCACAAGAAGTTAAATGAAATGAACAAAATGAACTAGACTCCAAAATGACTAGCACATTGAGCTTTCGGTTAGACTTCATTATGATATAACCTCCTCTTTAGGATGAATAAACCACTGTTTTTGAAAGGCCAAGAATGATGGAAAAGATGAAAGCCCTTCTTTAAAATGCCCATTATTGCCACTATTTTCCAGTTCAAACTAGCTATTTTAGCTCGTGTAATCACAGGGTGTTTCAAAAGGAAACATTAAACTCGCACAAAAATTTATGTGAAGTAGTATAGTCTTTTTCTTGTCTTGTGAATTCCTTGTCCATATACTTTATCCATGTGCAAGGGAGACAAAAGGGAAGCTGTAACTGGTTAAGAAAGATATAACTACGTTTAGCTAAAATATTTTGTAGAGCAGTAACTATTTTATGTGAACCCTATGTAAATTATTATTTTATGTGAACCCTACATAAAGCATAATTTTCCTATGGAGATGGGAAACCAACTCTACAAAGAATAATTGCCTTAGATTAAAAAAAATGCCTCTCCTTAAGGGCAGAATCAAAAAGAATACAGTGAATACAGTGATAATCCCTTTCTCCGTCCTCCACCAAAAACGCTTTCATCAAAATGTCAGTGATCCAAATCATGACAAATCTCTATTGACAAGCATTATAAGGCTCAAACCTGGAATCCTGTGGATATCAGGAATTGCATATTCTATTTGCCACCAGTGTCAGTATTTGGATGAAGGAACTGTGGGCAATGCAAATGGTGATACTAATTAGGGATGCTTATGGAACCCACCTCAACTAGATTCTGCCCTGGATTGTATAATTCTGTATTTCTAGTATGGATTCCAAAGTGGAATTTAGCCAAACACAATTGATGATCCATGATGCAGTGGCGTATTTTTTGCCATTTTTATTTCAGGAAAATCAAAATTACATTAGATGATTGTTGTTATTGTTGTTGTTGTTTCCATTTATCAGATTGTAAGGCTGCAAAATTGTACAATCTCACATTTGCAGACTTCGCCAGGAACTTGGCATCTTGTTAAATCAGCCTCAAAGGAGAGACAGACTTAAAAAGACCCCAACCTCTCTTTTGGCTTGGGTAAAACCAAGCCCAAGGTTCCCCCCTTTCCAGTAGCCCCTGCGACTGTCCTTCCAATGTTTCCGAGCATATGTGATTTTTATTCAGAGCACGTTATATCTAGCCAACTCATAGGTTAGGCAAATCAAGTGACTGTGGTGATAAATAATGACACAATGCATAGCAATGATGCAAATCCCTTTACATTAAGAAGTGTGACTCTGTGTGTGTGTGTGTGTGTGTGTGTGTGTGTGTGTGTGTAACCACTATAAATGCTCTCAATATATTCTGTCTATTTGCATGTCATTTTGAACATATTCCAGAGTGGGCCTTTGACCTTGCTGTTTAATCCTTGAGCAGATGGCAAATACACAAGATAAATAGAAGCAGAATCTGCAAATATTTCCAGATTCACAGGAATGCTGAAGAGTGCATCACAATTCTAAACACTTAACACTTATCTGGAATATTAAAAATAGAAATCTGGTATAATGTCTGAAATACATTAAAAGTGTATTCATTTTTGCAATGGTTGGTTTCAGTTTTCCATTATGACTCACGTCTTTGTTGGCACTTTACTACAGGTTCCGATTGAGCAACACAGGGTGTTGTGGGGACGCTATTAAATGCCAGAAATCTGTGCCAGCATATTACAGAGAGCACAATTATGCAGGAAAAAAGTTTATTTTTAATGTGATTTTAATGGAAATCTTGCCCATTCTTTACCAATTGTCCTAGTCAGGCCTGATAGAAGTTGTGCTTCAGTCTGAATTGTGGCTGATCTATAATGAGCTTGATGTTTTTGGTTCAGTGTGTAATGGATCCAAAGGTTTCCTCAAAATAATCAATGACCTCAGCTTTTCTGCATTGTCTGTTACCTAGTAACCCTTCCCTGCCTTCACATTACTACTTCTTTGATCTGGTTCCTCCCATTTTATAACCATTATCATCATTATCACTTTCTCTCTTTATGAGTATATATTTTTAGTCCAGTCATTCACAAAAAGTTCTTATATTTCATCCTAACCATGTTTGCTCAGTGGGACTTGCTTCCAAGGGCAGAATCAAGGTAGCTATTCTCTAGGCAGCCATCAGGCTATTTTTAATTGCACGCAGTGCTCAGTGTTGACTTTTAGTAACTCCTTTAATTGTTGCAGTAGATTAGAAATAGTAATCAGCGCTATGGGAAAGAGGCAGACAGTGACTGTTATCGCCCTTCTTTGTAAACATTTATAAGGAAAGCATCTAAAGTGTTTCATTTCCCTTTGACATGAAAGTGGGTTGTGATGGAAAAGCCGTATATGCTTTAGTAACATCCATCTTAGATTCTTACAAGTAGACTCTGCAACAAAATTTTGTAGTATGAAGTATTCCTGTTCAGTATTCAAGCCAGCCATGTATTCTTTGGAGATGCTCCAATGCCCCACCCCATTTCCATTTCTCCTCCTGCAACAGTCAATCTGTATGCCACTGAGCATGCTTGGGCTGCTTTGAGTTTCCCTCCACCCACAGCCTCTTCAGCTGTTTTTCATAATTCTGCAAACCATTGACCATGCTGGCTGGGAATGATGGGAGTTGTTGCAGTCCAAGACATCTGGAGGGTACCGAGCTGGGAAAGGCTGGTCTAAGGCATGGCAGCGGAAACACACAAAAAGAGCTTGTTTTGGTTGTGCTGACTCGTTTCTGGAATCCCCCTGCTAGAGAAGCTTGCCTAGCTTTTTCTACTGCTCGCCTTTTGGTGTGACTTTCTGACAGGCGGGGACTTATTTCTGAACACAGTGGGGACTTACATACATAGGATTGTGCTGTTCATTCGCTAACTTGGGGGAATTCCACATGTCGTACTGAGGGCGCTTCCGTGCGCCCCCAAAGCGATCGTGGAGCTTGCCTGTTTGAAGAGACGAGGAAGAGGCGTCCTTGCTGCCGCTGGCGGCAGCAAGGACGCCTCTTCCTCATCTCTTCAAACAGGCAAGCTACACGATCGCTTTGGGAGCGCACTGGGGGCGCATGGAAGCGCCCTCAGTACGACGTGTGGAATCCCCCTTGCTCATGGACAATACTGACCAATCATTTGGTGGTTAAAAACATAAGGAGGGACCTGCTACATCAGACCAAGGATCCATCTAGTCCAGGGGCTTGTCTATACATCTTCTTTACCCTGACGTAAATGCGCAGATTCGCGGTTTAGGACACATGACGCAGCTGTCCATTTGCCGTAGTGCCGTGTTTTTAAGATTAACGTCTGAGTTTGCACCGCATTAGAGTTATGTGTCCTTGAGGGAGTTAAATCACATTTTGACTTATGTGGGCAGGACAAAATGATTGGCTGATTTCCCGCCTTCCCACCTATCATGTCCTCTGGCTGCCTCATTCCTTCCTGCCATTCAAAGCCCTAAACGGCTTGGGGCCAGGTTATTTGAAGGAACGCCTCCTCCCATATGTGCCTGCCCAGACCTTAAGATCATCTACAGGGGTCCTTCTCTGTGAGCCCCTGCCAAAGGAAGTGAGGCAGGTGGCTACTAGGAGGAGGGCTTTCTATGCTGTGGCACCCCTGCTGTGGAATGAGCTCCCCAGAGAGGTTCACTTGGTGCCTACAGTGTACTCCTTTCGTCACCAGCTGAAGACCTTTTTATTTTCTCAGCATTTTAACACTTAATTTAACTTAACTTTAAACTTTGCTGTTTTAATTCTATATTTTAACCTATATCAATTTTTGCTGTGTGGTTTTAATCCTGGTTGTGCTTTTTATATTGTATTTTGTATTCATGTTTTTAAATTGTTGGTTGTTTTTATGCTTTTCATGGTTTTAATTTTTGTGAACCACCCAGAGAGCTTCGGCTATTGGGCGGTATAAAAATGCAATAAATAAATAAATAAATAAAATGTTGAATTAAGATGGAGATTTTAAAATGAAAACCAAGAGGGGGGAATGGGCAGTGAGAGACAGGAGATGTGTTCAGTCCCCCTCTCGCAACCTCCTCTGCTGCCTCGTTCCTTTCCCCACTTACTTTTCCTATTCTATGAACCTGCGGAGCTCCACAGACAAAATGTATTGCTTGCCTCATCTATAATCCATATCCTCGTATGTGCACATATGCGCATTAATAACTGCACTACAAAAAAAATCAGGAGATAAATCGCTGTTGCTGCTGCAGTGTGATGCTCTTTACCTAGATTTGAATCAATGAAAATTCGGGTTTATATTCAATGAGGAGCAATCCCATTGTCGTATAGACGGGGGCCAGCACTCTGTTCACACAGTGGCCAGCCAGCTGTCAACCAGGGACCCACAAGTAGTGCAACAGCACCCTCTCATCCATGTACCCCAGCATCTGGTGTATACAGGCTTACTGACTCTGATAATGGAGGTAGCCCATAGCCATCATGACTAGTAGCCATTTGGTTTCCAGCTTTAGTGCAGTCTAAATATAACTGGCTTGAGGGTCGTTTGGTATTACCCATCATTATCTTTTGGGCTGTTTACTCACTTCACATACTTACTATATAATTGGCCAAGCGCTCTCTTCTTTGGGGCCAATACAAGATTAGTAATCTTTATCTAGAAATTGAAGTCCTTTTGAAATGGTGCCACACATTGCTACTGAAGCTAATAGAAGGTTTGTAGAAGTTCTGCATTTTCTCGCAAAATTAAAGCCAGGTATTTAAAAGTCACAAATACTTTTAACTAGTCGAGCATGTAGAACTATCCTCAGACTAGACCACTAGCACAAGCCTCACTAATTCAAATTGGATCTATACTAATGCATTTAACACATTCTGCATTTTTCTCACATAGTTACACAAATAACAAACCACCTGAAAGCCAAGGAAAACTAATCACAGTAGGACACCTAAAATAATCAACAATGATTAAGGCTGGGCTATAATTCTATACACACTTACCTGGGAGTATGTCCCATTGAACTCAATGGGGCTTACTTTTGTGTAGCCACATATAGGATTGTAAATGTTTTGCAGGAAAAGATTAAAAGATGTATAATGTCAAAATCTTCTTGTAGCATAATATTTTTAAAGGGAACCAAAATATTTTTAAAAAGCATTTCTTTAAAAGAAGATTAAAAAACTCACTGTCAAGACAAACAAAAATTATCTCTCTGTGTTACGGGAAACTGAAAGTCTGTCAGGCTTGATAAGGTTCATCTCTAACCAAAACCAATTGCCTTTGCTGCAGTTTCCTAAGCGGTTTGCTGGCAAGCATTCTTTATGTAAAGACTATAATCCATCTAAGAAGCATTTAGCAGTATGAATTTTAGCGAGCCACAAAAGAGAATTGAGACCAGAAATTTCCTCCATTCATAGGGATGTGCTTTCTGGCAACTCCCCCTACATCTACGGCTCCTTACACCATATTTCACATTATATTTTACACTATTTCACATATAGGGAGATGGGAAGGCCTTGTTCCATGAATATAAAATCTATTGATGTTTGCAGAAAGGAAGTTAGGATCCAAGGTCTCCCTCTTCTCTCTCTCTCTCTCTCTCTCTCTCTGTCTCATACAAACACACACACAATTTATTTATTGTGTGTGTGTGTGTGTGTGTATATATATATATATATGGAAATATAATACATACTATAAACATTATAGCATTCATACAAAAGACAAGCATCTGCATATCTAACATTACTGCAAGATATCATTCTAAACAGATAACTAGTCTGTGATTAAACATCTGAGAAAGCAAAACAAAAACGGGTAAACTTCACCTCATGGTCAGACTATAACAAGGAAAATCATTCATATCTGTCTCTACATTCAAGTTCTCTTTAGCCCTCATAAAGGCAATAAAAAGGTGGCAGACATGGGGGAAACAGGCAGGCTTTTGTCTACCATCTTTTAAATGGACATATTCAGATAGCTTAGTCATCTCTGCAACCTTCCGGACTTTACACAACCATTCTGTCAATGTGAGGGTAAAATTACTCCTCCACATTTTATTGCTAAGTTTATTTTATTTACTTATTTATTTAAAACATTTCTATCCCTAGTGATGCTGCTAGTACTGGAGCAGCAGACAGAGATTCAGGGTCCTGCAGCCTTTAGTGCCCCCAAATTCAGTGTTTCCCTCCCCCACCGGCTCCACTCCCCCACCCCACCCCTGTCAGTACTCTGCTTGCTTTCCCTCCCCACACCAGCACTCCAATCCTCTCCCTTGCTTACTTCCTCCCTGGCAGTAGCTCTTTCTTTCTTTCTTTCTTTCTTTCTTTCTTTCTTTCTTTCTTTCTTTCAACTTTGAGAAGAGCTCAGCTGGCTCCAGAGGAGCCTACAGCGGTGCCAGCCTTCTTTGTTTCACTGGGCCCATTCAGAAGACACCTTAAACCATGGCTTTAACCACAGTGAATAAAGGTTTTTACTTTATTCACCCTAGTTAAAGCCGTGGTTTAAGGTGTCTTCTGAACGGGCCACTTTATATCCCAGAGGCATACTGAGGGAAGTGCTGCTGCCTGGTAAGAAGTGGTGATGAAAAGAGCAGGTGCAAGGGAGGAGAGAGAATGAGCAAAGAGAAAGAGTGGTGGCAGGGTTGGCGGGGAAGGAGAGGGTATGCCCGAGAGTGGGTGCCACCATGGAAAAGGCCCTCTTCCTGGTTGCTATCAGATAGACCTTGGTAGAATGTGGCACAACCAGGAGGATTGCAGAGGTTGGGCAGATCTACATGGGAGAAGGCGTTCCCTCTTCAAGGTGTGAATGAAATGTGTACCGGCCACCTGTACATAGCTGTAATCACAGGGTTATCATCCATTGTTTGTGTGTTTGTTTTAATCACCTATTTCAGGATTACAAAGCTTGAAGGTATGTTGCAGGGCTGCTGCAACATGCTCCACCAGACTTGGAATGTGATGTGGGGCAGGCGGGCTCCTGCTGTTTTCAAGTCGAATGCGTTTGCCCTTCCCACTTTTGCCCAGCATTGGGTTATGTTGGCTAAGTGTTGTAATCTAGGTATGGACTTTAAGGTACCCATATGAAGGGCACAGGGCAGACAGAAGTGGAGCCGGAGGCACCTTTATGGTATTTTCTACAGTCATGATGGCTGGAAAGTCACTGTTGGGGTGGGGGTGGGGGAATGTCAGTGACTTTATTAAGAAACCTTAAGCTAAGAGATCCGTATGCGTCCCAGGTCCTGATTTGGGATCCATGTAATTTAAAACTTAGAGCTTTTCTACACAAGGCTTTTATTGTGCACTTGTGTTTGCTCACACGCAGTAGTTTGTGGGTCCAGGGTCTTCCCCCATGCTTTGCAACCATTATTGCAGGGTTTTTTTCCCCATAACAAGGAAAGTCTGGTATTGCTTAGAAATGGTGGAAAAAGAATCTCGTGTAATTGCATAATTTCATTATTCTGCAGTGCTATCTAGTGGTTGTATAATGAAACGTATAGAAAGGCAGAGAAAAGAAACCCCCTGGGGAAAAAACAATGTGTAAAGGAGACAATCTTAATCCTTCAAAACATCCAGAAACAGAAGCCTCAGTAAAGGTGCAGGATAAAAGCCTCAAGTAGAAATGTCCTTAAATGAAAGTATAGAAATGTTACCAATATCTTGAGTGAGGCAACAATTGCTGAGCCCATGTACTGTACATATCCTGACTTATTCCAGGCTACAGTTTTGCTGATTGGGAAGAAGCTGCAAACATGAGGAAACTGTTTACCCATCTTCCTGGTAGTAGCATACAAAACATGGTGGAGCCAGAGGCAGAGAAGACTGGGTGTTAGGCAGCAGCCATGCTTCCCGCCTACCCACCTCCACCTACCGAGTTCAGCTTCAAGCATGGCCCTGTTCCCATCCCATTGACCCAGAGTAAGGGAAGTGAGATACAGGAAGCATTCCCACTCTTTGAATTTGCTTTGTTTGCCCCTAATGATGTTTGTCACAATGCCAAATTTGATTGGCTGCTTGGTACTGTGACATCAATACATGCAATCAATCAATCAATCAATAAAAAATTATTGCACTAAATGGAAGCCTAGAATGGCTGGGAGAGGAGGAAATGATCGAAACAACTTTTGCAAGGGGTAGGGAAGAGTGGGGTAAACAATGTAGAAAAAAAGAGCTATGGGTTGGGTGTGTGTGATTTGGATAGCCTTGGGACACCATCCAATTCATGGTTGCTTATTTTTCCTCACATGTGGCTGTCATGAGCTACCTAAATAGCATAATTACCCTCACTGGGCACAGGTTGTCCTGATGTCCGACCCTGACAATGGTGGGTTGGTAGGGGTTTATAGATATGTAGCTATATCACACCAGCGTTATATTGTGCAATCACTGCAAATTGCATGCAAAGGGCTCCAAAGTTTTCCAGTTTATAATCTGTTTTTATTGTGAAGTACTCTGAAGTTTTCCAGTTTATAATCTGCTTTGACTGTGAAGTACTCCCATGCATCCTGTTTTAATTGTGCTTCAAAGGCAAAAGACCCGACCTATTTTGCTACTAGTTTTGGAGAGAATCATTTGTTGTTTTCTGAGCAGCCACTGGGGCGCAGGAGCAGGATTTGATATGTTTAAAGAAAAATTAAACAAATGCTTACATCTGCATAAGTTTTAAAGATAAAGAAATCAAAATTGGCACAGTAGTAGATATTAAGGAGAGCTTTAAGCATAACAAATTTGAATTGGATTGGGTCATCCATTGATTTTTATGATTTTTTACATTCCCCCCCTTAAACCCATTTCCTGGTATGCAAAGGATGTTAGGAGTGCTACCGCCCGGGGTGTGATTTAGCTAACAACAACAAAGGCGACAGCTTAGTGCTGTAGGGGATAATTCGAGGGAAACAGGTACATGGGATGAAGCTATTGATCTGATGGCTTTCAGTAGCTGACTATAAAAATGGCCAGTGAAGGGGCATGTCCGTGTCCTTCATCATTTCTCCACTCCCTTGGCTAGGGCAGCATGTCAAAGAGAAGGAAAGGCAGACAGGAACATACTAAAAAAGTCAATACACAGTCCTGAGAGTCTTAGGATATTGGCTGCAACTGAGATGTAAGAGAAATTCACAATATGTTAAAACGAGTTCAGATTTCTATGAATCTGACCTGCGGAATCAGCAACGGACCACTTTTTCTGAGTTGCGTGCAAGTGCAAACAGGAACGAAATTCTCGTAAAAAATAAATCTATCAGCGAGCAGACAACAGAATGAAAGACGCCTCACAATCTGTGAAACAGACAGAACAAATTTAACAAAATCTATACATCTGTAGCTGCAACCCTATCCATCTGAGGGCAGAGCAGCGTCTATCAGAGTGTTTAATTTTGTACCCCAGCCTGTCTATAAGTAAATAAAACACAAATCTTGCAAAATTCCAATAAACTGCCAGTGACCCCTTCCAAAAGAGATCAAAGCAGCATTAAGTGCTGCGCCCTGAAACCTCTCACTGCTGGAGGAGTGATGTGTGTGTAGCTCAAGTATGCTTCTGAGGGTCTTTCAGGAAATGTTTCAACTGGATCAAAAGCCCTTTTCATGCTGAAAATCCATTCCCAAGTAATTTCCCTAATCACAACAGAGATTTAGATACCTGGGCTGTTAGGCCACAACAGGGGAGATGTTAACGTAACACAAAAGTCTATTTTGTCAAGGTCTGAAGTCAGTTCAACTCAAAGGAATGGGAGGAAAAGCGATAAGAGATCCTTCAATATATTGCTGTAAAACAGGGTTGCAAGGGGTGATCAAGTCCACAGCCAGTGGGATTTCTGTTCCTATCTACAGGGTTTGCCTGGGATAAGGCTGTGCTCCCTAGGATCAGAATTTCATTCATTCGGTGGGGAGTTATTCTCACCATCTTCACTAGAGAAATGTTAGGCCCTATTTCCAGTCATTAACACTGTGTTTTTCCTAATTCATAAACTAGTTAGGTGGGGTAGAGATTTAAGACTTAAAGTAACACTCTAGATTCATTTAAAATTCAAATCTGGGAATCTGGTGAAATTAACAGCAATGTACAGACTCTTCCTCAATTTCCTAAACTTCAACCTCACCAGACAGGCAGCCATCGTTCAATCTAGTGGAACTGTCTCTGTTCTACACCAGACTCTGCAAATCCAACACTTACCTGAAGTTGTGTTCCTAACACACCACCAGCACTGAGATCAAGGTGAGGAATGAGAAATGTTTTGTGCTTTCATATTTGTTCTGTACAGTTTTAAAATGTAAATTTCTCTGTACCTCTATATATCACTGAACTAATAACTATGCATTTTGGGTTAGGTTTAACTGAAAGTTTCCATGTTTTCAAGGTCATCTTGTTATCTTTGTCAGTGTGCTAAGCGGATTTAATGGCTCTAAGCCACCCTTTAAGACTCTAACAATAGATTACTAAGGCATTTGTACAAATAAAATATTTACCAAAACACTAATACATGTAATAACTAAAAATATATGATAGCCATTCCAAATTAATATTAAGATGATTAATTTTAATTTCTTGTATCTGTATCAGAGGTAATATCTTTATCATTATTTTTATTTTAGCACATTAGTTAGGGAACTTGAAGAAAAGAACATGCTTATATATCATTCTAAGATATCATAGCAAATAAATTAGCATGACCACAATAAAGACATTTCAAATGTCAAAAGCATCAGATATAAGTCTCTTCCATATGCATATTGGAACTCAAAATTTTATTTATTTATTTATTATGTTTCTATCCTGCCTTTCTTCCAAGGAGCTCAAGGACATGATCTTTCTCATCTCCATTTTATCCCCACTACAACAACTCTATGAGGTAGGTTTGGCCGAGAGTAAGTGACTAACCCAAAGTCATCTCAGTGAGCGTCATGGCTGAGTGGGGACTAGATCTAGGTTATAGTCCAATGCTTTCACCAAAAGTGTGCTTCTTACCAGCTTAAACAGGAAAGTACTGCAGGAGCAACATGTCTAACCCTATGACAAGGCAAGGTGAAGCAAAGCTGCAGACTGCAGCACAATGGATGGCAAATTCTGATCTTTTTAATTCGAAACAAAACACAAGCACGTGCATGACATAGACTGACTTGGCGCTTTCATGCATTTATGGCCCCATCTTGGAAATATCACTGCTCCTGCACCCTTCTGCTGCTACCAGAGGAAACATCACCCTTCTGCTGCTACCAGACGACCAGGCTGGTGACAATCCCAGACAGTTGAGCGACCCTGTGTATCTGGACCAACACATAGACCTTCCTCCCCCTTTGATCAAAAAGCTATTGCTGTCCTTGAGAAAAAGGCTCTAGATCTCTGTCCAGCTCCCCATCAAGTGCATATTTAAGGAAAAGCACAATAAAATACCTATTTAACCACCCTAAGTGACCATTTTCTGACTGCTGCTGATGTCCACACTGTTTTTGCAGACCACGTCCCGGTTTTGACAATATTTCAGACTGAATGTCCTACCTTGTTCTCATTTTCTTTGGGGCTGCATTCTTGTACCTTTCAGCTCTGCAGTATTTCCATACTGCTAGCAGCCATGCAGCACAAACACGGCGGATAATACATTGTGACAGAGGCTCGGCTTGCCCGTCTGCTTAGCACTGATTTATATCTGAAGACTTTTTTTTAATCTGTTTTCTACAGACAGAAGCAAAGAAACAAAAGCCATCGGGGGAAAGCCAGGCTGTGGGTGAAGGCACACGGTGTTCTGCTATCCGCATGTCGGAGGGTGTTTGGTCTTTCCGCCACCTGTAGGACGCGGAAGTTCAGAGGCCAAGTGAGGCCAAGGGCTCCTGTCCCTTGATAGGATTTAGGAGTAATCCTTGGAAGAAGCAATGAGAACCAATGTTAGTTGTGAGGTGGGGAAAGAGCTAGTTCATCTACAATAACAGGCAAGTAATTGTCTACCTTTTCTGATCAAGACCCACTTCTAATCCTAACTTGTTACATGGGACCCAGTTTTTTGTTTATTTGTTTTTAACTATAAATGTCTTTCTCCTGGTCCTGCTGTGTGTGTCTCTGGCCGTTTCTACACCTGGCTTTCCCCCCCGGGATCATCCTTGTGCATCCAAATGACACACAGGGGATCCTGGGAGCAGGCAGGAATAGTCCCTCCATTTTCCTGGGATAACCCTTAGGTGTAGAAAGGTCCTAAGTGTGTGTGTGTGCCCCCCGTCCACTTTATCATTTCCCATGCTGCATTGCCATATTCCACTTTACGCTTTGTTCCCCTAGAGACCATGTGGGTACTTATCAGAAAGGCCTTTTCTGTGATGGCACCCTGGCTTTGGATCATGATGATGCCAGGGACTTTTGCCTGGCACCATCATGTTCTGCCCTGGATCCCCATAAGCCTCTGAATTCAGAGGCTTACAAGTACCCAATGTAGAGCAAGAAGTATTCTGTATTTTAGCTAGATGGCATTTTTGCCCATCTAGCAGAGTCTTCAGAGAGGGAGAAGGATGGTTGGGGATAGCTTGCACGTTTATGTCCCCAGTCTCCTTCCCTCCACACCCACTGGCAGACCCCCTGTCTTTCCTCTATGAGCTCATATTTACAAGCTCATAAAGGCAGCTAGCACAGTTCTCTCCGGACCGTCTGCAAGGGGGCAGCTGCTCAGACTCCTGGGTCCGTGGTTGGAGTGCTGTCTCCAGCTTCGGATACAGGAATCCAAAATACCCTGTGTTCCCCTAGGGGCCATAGGATTGCTTTCTGTGCCACCAAGCTAAGGCTGCCCTATTTTCTTGACCTTTCAGTTAACAATAACTTTTATATTATTTATTTATTAATTATATTTTTACAATCAGTTAAAAGAACAAAATTTAACTGTTTTACAAACAGTTAAAAATATAAAATACAATACAAAAATTAAAAAGAATACAAATAGCACAGTAATGGATAAAACAGCCATAAAAATCTAGAACTAGGCGCCTTACTAGACGAGGCCTTAGTGCGCCTTCTGACCCGGTTTCCCTGCTGTGCGTCCAGATGACACACAGGGGAATCCGGAGGCAGGCCGCGCTGAGGCCTGGTCTAACGCGCCATAAGCGAATGCGCTTATGGCGCGCTTTTTCCCCAGCTCCGGCCTCAGGCCGGGGCTGGGGGAAGTGTGGTGACTTCCGCAGCTTTTCGCGGCTCCTCACTTACTCGCGAGGAGCCGCGAAAAGCCGCGGACCTGCCTGGCACAGCGCTCATAGGAGCGCTGTGCCCATCGGTGGGGTGGGGAAGAGAGGGGAGGGCGAAGGATGGCAGGGTGGGTGGCACGGGGGAGGGCGGGTGAGATCACATTTGCCAGGCATTTGCCAGGCATCCAGAAGCACTCCCAAGCTGAGCACCTGATCTTACAAGGGGAGTGCAACACCCTCCAGGACTAGTTGAACATCACTCAGTCGAACAAACCTCCTACTAATTATTCCTCCACCTTGTCTGGATTGAGCTTCAATTTATTGGTCCTCATCCAGGCCATTATCCTGCTCAGGTACAGATTCAGGACATCTGCCTTGGGTTTGATGAAATTCTCACTCTGGGTCAGATCGTAAAAATCCCTTCACCACCTGAAACAGCTCTGCTGAACAACACTATGGAGATGCAATGGAGATGGAAAAGAATTTCCTCCTTACCAGCAAAGGGTAGGCTTGAGAATGAGCTCTAAGCAGTGTTTGGTCGGATTCAACACAAGTCTTTTTCCACTTGCGTTCCAGAGAATATCCCACTTGCTTCCTTGCCTTCAGCTCCAAGGTGTACCAAGGAGTTAATTTGGCTCTACTAAGGAAGAAAGGACACTTGGCCACGATATTGTCAACCACCTCGGTCATCCAATACAGTGAACAGGGTTTCGACAGTCATTCCAACTGGAAAGTCACCTGCATTATTCTCCAGAGGCAGATGATTCTGATAGGTCCCACACTCTTAAAGAGGGGGAAAGCTGCTGAAAGTCTAAATCTCAACAGGTAGTGATCCGACTATGACAAAGGGTAGATGTTAAATCCCCCACTTTCAGATCACCATCTTCCTGCCCAACTGAGACAAATCCAGAGTGTGACCTGCCACATGTGTTGGGCTGATGACATGTTGGGACTGCCCTATGGTTGTCATGGCATCCATGAAGTCCTGGGATGCACCAGATTGGAAGCCTCGGCATGGATATTGAGGTCCTCCTGGAGTCCTCAGCACTAAGGACTCCATGCTGGGAGTCCTCAGCACTAAGTCTGAAGTTATCTCTGTCAGTGACAGCATCAGGCTTAGGCTCTGTGGTGTGGGTCCCAAACTGGACTCAGGGGCTGAAGAAGATCAGCCAAGACAGGCAGTGGGGGAGAAAATTCTCCAAGACTCTCCAGGAGACAAGGAGGAATCTTCCCAGGAGCTTATCAAACAAGAAGCCCAGGCTGAGAGATCATCTTCACCTTTCTCCCCTTCCCTGATAATTCAGTCTTTCTCAGAGGGGGAGGGAGCATTAGAATTGACAGATTCCAGAGTATTTTGCAGGGTCAAGCAGGTGGAGTTGGGATGAGGTGGAAGCCAGGCCACTGGACTAGCCACATGGCAAAGGTTACAGCTTGAAGACCCTTCCTGAAAGAGGGGTCCAGTAAAAGCCTGTTCGGCAAGAGGGATGAACCATCCATTTAGCTGATAGGCAATTGCCTTGCTTTGTTAAACTAAATAAGCTTAGAGGATTGTTCCCTTCAGGTGTGAAGAATTATCTATATAATAATAATAATAATAATAATAATAATAATAATAATAATAATAATAATAATAATAATAATTTATTTCTTACCCACCTCTCCATTCTGATCAAGGTGGGGAACCACAGTAAATATAAATACATAAAACTGAATTAAAACATAATATACTGTACATTGTTAAAACATCCTAAAATCATTTTAAAAACATCCTAAAATTACAATCAATAATAATAATAATAATAATAATAATAATAATAATAATAATTTTACTGAATAAAGCTTTTGTGGATTGCACAGCAGACCCCTTTATTGTCTCACACCTTGGTGGGAGGGCTTGAAAACACAACAGTCAGTCCCTCCCACTTACACCCCCCCACTTCAAAAAACATGAGAGCCAGAGTTCCACGATAATGCTCACTCATGTCATTTCTCTCACGCAAAACCTTTAGAGTATATATTTTTGTTACGTTTGAATTCTGTCCATTCTCTAGAAGCTTAAGGTGGCATCCACGGGGGTGGGGTGGGGGTGAACTCATTTTATCCTGAAAAAGCCCTGTGAGGCAAATTAGGCCAAGAGATGGTGACTTTCCCGGTGAGCTTGAGAAAAGGATACAATAGTTCCCTTCGGGGATGCCCTTCCTTGAACGCATCTCTCACTGTTTAGAGAAAAATGGCCCTGTGCAGTGAATGTTGTTTCCCAATAATTCTTCAGAAGGTATTTGCACCCCTTGGGAAATTCAGCTACTGAAAATCAACATTACATTTCAGGTGGGTTTTTTTTTAATATCTTTATTGCACCCTGTGGGGATGCATTTAACAGCACACATAACCCCAGAAGAATTACAGGGAAATCTTTCCTTGTTTCTTTGTGAAACATGACTGGATAAACTCACCCTCAGAAAAATCCATAACCACGAATTATCATTTGAGGAGGTTTCGTAATCTTAACGTAATTTCAAGGGTTGCTGATTTGTAATTCAGATCCAATACTGCTACTGAACTTTTGTAGTTCTGTCGCAGCAGGAACTGCAGCTTCCTAAAGCAACCCCAGAAATGAATGGAAACACTTGTTTCTGGATTGGGACAGGCCAGCAGCTTCCTTCGGTGAGCTCCGCTGACCTGCCCATTCCGGAAACTAGCATTTCTGCTCTTTCTGGTGGATTGAGGAATTGCTAACGTCTCACTAGCATTCATTTTTAAATTAGTGTTCAAAATTATCATTAACTATACAAACACATATTCAATCTTTCAGCCAGTGGAGGCTGGTGGCTCTGATGTCAGTGGGGCAGTGAATCCGCCCCGGGTGTCAGTCAGAACTCTAAAACTTTGCACCTCGGATAGCTCCTTTAGAGT
The DNA here is from genome assembly GCF_023053635.1 of Elgaria multicarinata webbii. Taxonomy (NCBI): domain Eukaryota; kingdom Metazoa; phylum Chordata; class Lepidosauria; order Squamata; family Anguidae; genus Elgaria; species Elgaria multicarinata. The sequence goes on along the minus strand of NC_086180.1, from coordinate 50,552,499 downwards.
TCTGACTGGTTCTGACTGAAACCCGGGGCAGATTCACCGCCCCACTAACATAAGAGTCACCAACCTCCATTACTCTGGACTGATTTAACAGAAGTACACAAAAATAGGAAAACTGGTTTGATGCCCTGCACAGGCTCAGTGGATAACATGCACTACTGCCTGAATATACGTTTTTGCTAATAAATCTGTCATGCACTATCAGTATAAAAGCTGAACATTTGACTACTTTGCTTCTGCTGACAGAGAGCCAACCATCTGCTATCACTGATGTCACGGATGTTCTAAATAAGGACAGGACTCTTACTGTGGGCTTAATCCTAGGAAATCTCTACTGAATTATAAGCTAGGTCTCTGGTTTCCAAAGTGAAGGCTCTAAAATCAAGGGAAAGGGTGGGGGTGTATTAGGGCCAGAACAGATTCTGCTGCTAACCCAAAATGTGGCTTTCTCCATTGACCAAAAGAGACCAGAGAAGTGTGATTTGCAGTTCTTAGCAACCACAACCCGCTGTCCCACCAAAGTTGCTAGGATGATTATGAAACAGAAAATGGGGACACTGCATCCGGCATAGATTGATCCACTTGCTTAGAATGACCTTGGAGCTGTTTTACTCTTTTTCATGAGTACTTGCTTGTTAGTATGGGCATGTTCACATGTTACACTAAACCATGCCCTGGCATTATAGGAGCAAACTAAAGCAGTAGCAGCTTCTATGGTATCTCCAGATGCTAAAACTGTGAAAAAGAGAGCAGCTAGTTCATATTAAGAGTTTGCTCACATTGATATTGGCCATTAATAATCATTCTAGCTACCACAAGAATATTGGGTAATGGGAATAAAATGAAAAAGGATGTTAAAAGGAGTGAATGAAAGTTGTGAGTGATCATTTCCATAAGCTATTTGAAATAGGTTAGCAGCTGTCCTGATTAAGAAGCATCTAGTGCCACCTAGTGGAAACCTCAGACATATCTATACTAGTTTTTTTTTTTTTTAACCAGGTACACATAAGGGGCCAATCTACACAGGTGATTTAGTGCAGAGTCAAGCGCATTATGGTCATTCATGACACATGACATTGGTGCCACTCCGCAGCAACCATGCAGCTTTCATCTCAAAACGGTACATTTTCGCAAAGTCGTCTTACTGTGTCTTTTCCCCTTAAATGTGGCTCCTGCGTTGTTCCACTGCAATGTGCCATGTGCCCACCCCCAAATTAAATCCTGTGTACTGGGTGTGCCTAGGGATTTATCTGTGACCTGGCCAAGGGGTGTTTTTCTGTTGCGTCATCATTGTGTGTGGGCCGTCCCTTTCCCCCCACATTCGCAGTAGCACACTTTGGAGACATGGTTCCTTTCCCACTTCACTTAGCATTATTTCACGGAGGTGTTGTTCCACTCCTTACTGCTGCACTATTTCTCAGTTGTGCAATTATGCACGTTCAATATAGGGCACTTCACACTGTCCTGCTCCAATTTTTATTTTTACTTCGAACGATTTCACAGTTGCTCTACTTCGGTTTCAGGAGCTAGGGTGAAGCTATTCTTATTCACTTTCTTCACAGTTGCCTACTTTTGTTTTAAGGGCTTTAGTTTAAGATACTTTTCATGCCACACCTTTGGAACTACTTCACTGTTATTTACAGTGGTGTTAACGCAGTCACTTCGCAAGGGCCGTGAGGTATCATGGCAATACATTGAACTCATAGATCTCCTCGACGTATACTGGATAGTAACTCATTCTCCACCATTACGATGATGACGGCTGTGGGAAGCAGGACATTCAGCAACGCACCTCTAATGCTACGTCAGCACACAGCTTTCTATCCATGTAGCCATTCTAGAAGAAGCCAAGCACACTTCTGAAGACAAATGGTGGACGAGAGGGGAGAGGTGTGAGGTAAACTACAGGGGCATATTTCATCTCTTCCATTGCACTTTCCTGACCAGGGGAGCATGGAGAGGGTGACAAAATGCCGTTCAAGCCCCTTGGTCTGTGACTAGTCCTGCTTCATATCAAGGGAAAGTAATACTGTAGTACAGGACCCTGTAGTGGAAGAGGAAATAAAGCCCAGAATATAAATGCTGTAGAGAATGAATGACAAACATACATTTTGTTGAAAGGGAAGTAGTGTACAATTTACACTTCCTGTTATGTTAATCTGAAACTGTCACTAAACAGGAAGAACCCAAAAACAATTTTAAAAAGAAGAAGGAATCAGGAGGGTTCAGCAAAGGTTGTCTCTGATGGGAGTTGAAACTGTCTGGGGACAAAATGGGCTGATTAGTGAGCTTGTCATGGGATCATATCGATTTCTCAAGTCACATTCCTGCTTTATTGCCTGCAATGCAGTAGGCCCCAACCTGCCCCCTCCATATGTGTTGGACTACAACTCCCATGATCCCCAGACAATGGCCATGCTAGCTGGGAATTATAGGAATTGCGGTCCAACACATATGGAGAGCGTCAGGTTGGGGAAGTTTGCAGTAGACATTCCCCCCCCCCCCCCCAAGTATGCAAGCACTAAAGAGTAGTGTGTCAAACAGTGACATGGCAACAAACCTTTGGGTTAGGCCATTTCGGCTTTTCTGCGTCACCTTAGGAACCTAGAAAGGGGGCTTACAAGGAGACAGGCCATTGGTCCATCTTGTCCAGTATTTCTGACACTGACTGGCAGCGACTCTCCAAGGTTATAGGCAGGAATTTTTCTAGCTCCACCTGGAGATGCTGCAGATTGAAGCTGGATGCAAAGCTTTTGCTCCACCCCTGAGCCAGGCCCCCTCCCCTTGTAAGATGTACCCAACAACATTCCTTGCCCAGTCCTCGCACTAAAGGACCATAGTTAATCCCCAAGTGCAGATTTTGATGGGGAAATTATGGTGTTGCCGTGAGCTCCCCCCTTTTATTTTTATTTTTTAAAAATGGGAGAACGGAATTCATGCCAGAGTACTGAGAGCCTTGTCTATTTAATTTCTGCTACCAGAACTGGGGAAGTGAAACTGACAAAGCTGTTTGTGATACTAAGTGAAAACTGTGTGTGAAGAGCTAAAATAGAAAGGCAGTTGGTTCATTTTATTAGGGCAAAATGTGACGTTAATCGCATGAAAGTAATTAATGTCCTCAGTTTTAAAAATACAACTAGCAGCTGTGGGGGGGGGGAGCAGCACAGGGATGACAAAGCTGAGGGAAATGGTTAAATTCTCACTTCCCACTCCATGCGGTTCCAATGACACTTGATCCCTACTGTCTTATATTTAGATTTTTAAATATGTGCACAGATGATGATGATGATGATGATGTTGAAGTCCCACCTTTGCAAGGAACCCAAGGCAGCTTAGATGCCTCTCCATTTTGGGTTCAGGCATCACGCCATCCTGACAACAAGCTATCTTTATCAGCCCTATTACAAGCCATGGGTTCTAAGGGTGGCTTGTTGGAGGAAAATAACCCAGGTTGGATTGCCCACACCGTGTTTGGATGCACGGTTGCCACCATGGCTTATCATGATGTGTGAACCCTGTCCTATGAGCCCTGGCTCCACTACAACACTATTGACTGGGGTTTAGTAGGTACTGTAATTGGCTCTGACCCAAAGCCACCATTTTGTATCTTACTCCAGTTCTCGACCTTGGGCTTCAAGTAAACAAGCAAGCACGCAGGCAGGCAGGCACGCACGCACGCACGCACGCACACACACAAATCAATCCTGCAAGCCTGAAGTCTATCCTCCCCTAATCTAGGGGCTTTAAAAAATGAAAATGCATCCGTGCATTTCTACTCAACAAACAGACAGATGCCTCTTTTTTCACCATGAAATAGAGTTGTCAGAGAAATAACTGATGTGAACCTATATCGTGAGAATTGCATGTGCTGAGCTAAAATAGGAAGCACTTGATTTGACTAGTCCACAGGCAGTTCCTGTATTTCATAAAACCATGCAAATTAACAGCCAGCCAGGCAGTGCTAGGGAGGATCTGAAACACAATATTTATTTCCTTTGAAATTCCTGTTGAGTTTTCCATTATGAAGATGGATCGTATATTATTTGCCACACTCCCAGCATCTGCTGCTGCAGGCAAGGTGTAGCCAAACTGAAATTTCCACCTATTTCTTTTTTGAATGAAGAGACATTGTGAAAATTAATTTACCTTTTATATTTATAGTAGCAAAGTACCGTCTTTCCCTTCCCTGCACTGTCATCCCTCCCTTGCCTCCAGCAGCAGGGACTAGACTGGAAATTGTGGCCCCACCACTTAAAAAAAAGGGGGAGGGAGAAACCGTTTTATTCTGAGACTGGCTGCCAAAGCTAAACTATAGGACCACACCAGAAGTAGGTGTAGCTGAAAATTGTAGGAGAGTCGCATACCTCACTGCAAGCGATCTGCAAGTATTGGCTGATGACAAGAGGTTAGCAAAGCGTGCTGCTCTGTGACTGGGAGACTCCTTTAACCAGTGATTTACTGTACTGTATGACAAGTGAGAGAGAAAGCACATCATCATCATGATATGAATATTGTGATATTTTGTACAAAAAGCAAAAGGTAGCCACATGGGCCAGGAGGAGGAGGAGGAGGAGGAGGAGGAAGAGAAGCAGCAGCAGCAGCCATAGTGGCCAGCTCAAAGGTCATCCCCCAAAATGTGCAATCTTTTGTGATCTCCAGATCTCTTGATCAGGCAGGATGTTACTAAAACCAGGTTGTGGGTGATGGGGGGAATAGGAGAGAGAGAGAGAGAGAGAGAGAGAGAGAGAGAGAGAGAGAGAGAGAGAGAGAGAGAAGGGTCTGATGGTGTTGAAGTCATGATATCTGTATGGTCAGAGCCTAAAAATGAATAGTGTTTATGAAGCGAGCAGAGGTTACAGACATATTCAAATCTAGCCAAGAGTGGCTCTATATTTGGGACAAATGGAGCAGCAATGCCCAACCCAATGGGTGCCAACCACAACCGAACTGGGTTTTTTTAGGTGATGTGATGGGTTCAAGTTTCACCTGGAACTGTCCCTAGGATCACTGAGAACAACAAACTGTTAGAAAAATTGTGGATTACAACCCAATTAAGTCAATTAAAAAGCAATCCAGATGCAGTTTTCAAAAGGAAGGTTTATTTCCCACTTCAGGTACCAAGAAATCTCTTTGAGCAAAGGTCCTCCCCTCAGATCAAATGGGAGAGTAGAGGCCACAAACGGAAATGAACTTCTTATTTTATACAGGAAGAACCATTTGTACACATACAATTGGCTGCTAGCCCAAATCGTCACCCCTTACGTCACCCGACATACTCACCTGGGAAGGGAAAAATTTAATTCTGCACAATCTCCCTTCCTGCCCAACCCCCTTCGCAATGTCCCCTGGGACATTCCTTTCCCACCTTGCCTACGTGGCAGAAAACTTCCCGCTTCACCTCCCCTCCATCCAATCAGTATTCACTATCCCTTCCCAAATTCCTGGGAAAGGAAGGTGAAGAAGCCCCCAGCCCCCCCCCAAATGGCGCCTGACATTCCTTTCAATGGGTGAGCTTCCCACCTCTTATTTCTCTCCGTGGTTTCCCGCCGAGCCGTGGGGAAAGGAAAAAGGTGTGTGTCTGCGCACGCAAGCGCCTGGTGATTTAACCAGTGGCTAGGGCTCATTCTTTACACCTGAGTAAGCGACCTTAGCCAAATAGGTAAATGGGGCTTTTCTTCCCTACATAAGAGTAAAGGGTCTACTCTACTCATCTAAAACCAAAAGATGGTAATTTGGGGCGGGGAAGGAGGGTTTTAGAGAGAAGGGAAGGGGAGAAATGGATGAAGGGAATTATGGAAAATCAGTTACATTTCCATAACAAAACCAACAAACAATGGTTGATCCCCGGCTGTGAACAAATAAAATCCTGCTGTTACTCAGAACCAGGGAGATCAAAGCCCTAAACAACTTGAGACCAGGATATCTAAGAGAGCACCTTCTCCCCTAAACAGCATGCTCCTGGTGGTTCCATATGGACCTACAGCCGAGCTGGAGTCCACCAGGAGAACAGTCTTTAATGTGGTGACCCTTTTCTTTGGAATTTCCTGCCTCTGGAGGTCAGGCTGTCTCCATCATTGTGCTGCTTCTGGCACCTCCTGAAAACAGCTCTTTTTCAGGAAGCATTCCTTAACTGACTAGATGGACCCTTGGTCTGATCCAGCATGGCTCTTCTTACATTCTTATGTTTTTAACACCCCATGTGTGTTGATTGAGGCATGGGCCAGCCCCAGCCTGCTGCCAATGAGGCTGGCAGCGACACCCTATGAGCCCTGCATTTGACACATGTGAAGGCCCTACATGGGTACCAACATATAGACTTCATGCAGGGGGGAGAACTTGACATTCCCCCTTTGGCATTATTGCAAGATTTCCCCTTGAATGGAGAATGCGCATGGAGTAGATTCACACATTTTTGTCAGGTTGTGGGAAGTGCCTGGCCAGCATAGCCCTGGAACTCCTTCATGAGCTTGAACTCCATGACAGAGTTTGTTTGACTCCCCCTAAAAAGTATTCACCATTCATTTTATGGGAGGAGTTGGTTCTGTATCACCGAAGTGAATGGTGAAGCCTGCATTGAGTAGAGATATTCTTCTAAAGAATCACAGGGCATCTGGGGGTACGGAAGAGATTATTTTATCACAAGACCCATGGTTTTAATGCAACCTCCAGATGTTAGGAACCTGTTTCTACCAGACATGTAGTACAATGGCTAAAATAGGAGGGTGATGGAACCTCTCTGAATTATGCCAAACTGGATTTTTATCAGACATATATTTACAGAGTTGTGTTTTTCAAATTTACATAAGCATGATCACAGCCACATGTTCAGAAATTTGACTTCCGGGCACCTCTTCAGAAGTTCCGCTTGCTCAAGGTAATGGAATCTCCTTCAAATTCATTATAGATTGCTCATGCTTAGCATTTATCACAACTGAGAATAAGTATTGACACATTATTCCAGCCTCATATGCTTTAGGAAGGAAGCAAGATATTGTCTGTGAGAAAAGGAACAACCACATATACCCAGATGGCATTCAAAATCACATGGCAGAAATTTGTGACCGTAGCATCATCAAACAGGGTGGATATTTAGATCAGAAACAATCATTAAAAAATACGTTTTATCTTTGTTTTTTTTAAAGAGATCAACCAATTGATTGTGGAATTAACTTAATGTGTGTGTGTGTGTGTTTTGTCAATGGGACTTACTTCTGAATATGCATGAATAGCATTGGGCTGTGTTACAAAAATCAACAGCAGCAATAAACAAAAGGAGAGATTACCGAGTGTAAATAATAAGTCACATGCAGCACTTCCAAAGTCACAATGTCAATGGACTTTTTCTCCTAGGGGTTGTCTTCACGGTGCTGGGTTGGCACTGCCTCCCTCCAAAACCCTGTGGGTTTTGTCTCTCAGGGTGGTGTTGGGTGATCCCAATGCTGCATGGGGTTTCCAGCAGCCATCCAGGTACCGGATCTGCCCCTGCCCTCTTCCTGGTAGAAGGCGACCAATTGCCACTCACCTTCCAACTGGGATCGCCCCCAGATTTGCCCACAGTGACGTAAAATGGAGGAAAAGCCATATTGACCTTGCTGTTGGGTTGGTCCCCCAACTTTTTCAATGTGCAGCTTCGCGGGAAAGTCCCGTGGTGGCTGCAAAGCTGCAGCTGTGTCGTATAACTGACACAGCTCAGATCCACAGCCACCGCAGGGCTTTCCCTGTGTATAGACAAACCCCCTAGAGTGTCTGCCTCAAGAAAACAGCTGAGACTGTAGCAGTCTGGGAATGGAGGGATCATCACATGGGACATTGTCCTTGTCCTTGTCCTTGTCCTCCTCCTCCCTTCCGTTTCATTGCTGCCTTTCAAGACCAGTCTTCCCAAGGCAGCATACTGAATAAAAACAATATAATAAAACATAACAAAATCATATTAAATATTAATAATTTAAAATAAAACCAGTTCCAATTAAAAATATAATTTAAAAGACCTGCCTGCAGCAAATATTATTACAAGCAAGAGAGAGCAGATGAGATTTTAAACAGTCTTAAAAAGCAGTCACAGATGGGGCCAGCCACATGTCTCTTAGTAGGGCAGGGGCCACCACCGCCAACCTTATTGTTCTTGGGGGCAGGCAGGCAACAAGCGGGCTTCTGAAACCAAAACTGATTTTAAAACAGGTAAAATAATTAATAGTTTAATCGGGTACATGAGCCAGAACAATCGTTTTTCTAAAAGTTTATCTGATGTTCTGAACTGCCCTTTTACATGAAGCAATATATCCCAAAACTTGTTTTGCCACTCTATGCAATGGCCAGAGGTTCTTCTAGATTGCAGTCACTGGCAGTTATGACTTCTGAAGTCAAGCCATAATGATCACACTGTAATCCACGCACTTTGCTTATTATTGTCCCGAATGATCTGCATGTATGACTGTATCAAATAAAATAGCCTGGACTTTCCGTAAAATAGAGCAACATACTGTCCTCCCCAGTGATTACCAGTTCTTGCTTCTGAAAAGCTTCTGGTACTTGGGTCATAATCCAAGATCCTTAACACCATCCTCATACAGAAGCCCTCATCTTTAAGCAAGGGATCTTGCTTACTACTCTTTCATGTATCCAGAGAGTGTCAGACAGAAACCCATTAATTTCACAATTCTACGTGCTAGGGATGTGCTCCGCTTCTAATCGGACCGGCGAATTAGAAGCGGAGCGGGGGGCTTCGCCTGCCCTCCTCTCCCTTACCTGCCTCCGTCCGCGGTCTGTTGGCATCTTCAATTGAGCCCGCGGTTCAACCAGGAAGTCTGGGCCACAAGACGCCGATGGACCGCGGACAGAGGCAGGTAAGGCCCCCCTCTCCCTTGGTCCCTTACCGGGCTCTGCCGCCGTCGCCGCATGGGCAGCGACGGCGGCAGGACCCGGTAAACCTCCCGCCCTCCTCTCCCGGCCTTACCTGGCGCCACTCCCCTCCACTGCGGAGCTCCGATTCGGAGCCGGAGCTCCACAGCAAAGAGGAGCGGAGGATGGGTGGAGCGGGGCGGAGCGGGGGGTCCGTGCACACCCCTAATGCATGCACACACCTTTTTTAAGCAGACATAATTTTGTAGTGTAAAAGGAATGTGGGCAATATGACCAGGTGTTTTGGATTACTCTCCTAGAAAGTTTAAAGAGTTGCAAACCAATATATGTTTTGTTTCAGCAACGAATTAGGATGCAATCTTGTTCAGGAAACAAAGGAATTTTAAAAAATGGGCAACTTGATTTAGACTAGTGATTTAGTTCAGTCCACCCTGCCATTAGATGACTGTAAAAAGACAGGTCTCTGACAGAAAATTAACACCCCAAACAAGATGGAGGCGGCTTCCATCTGCCCCAAACTGTATCTTGATATTATTTTTTCCAATCCTGAAAAGCATAGCATAATAAGGAAGAAATGCAATTCTAATGTTATAAAAGCTAGACACCGTCTTGGCTTATACCGAGAGCCAGGTCATATTGGCAATTGAAATAGTGCCAATAATCGAGTGATAATCATATCCCCATTGCATGTACTAGGATAGCCATTTCACTTTACAGCTGCATTGCCATGTGTGTGGTGGGGAGGTTGTTTGAGAAATTGAAAACGAAAGCCACCTTCTAAGGTGAAACGCAACCATATGGATGTTTACTCAGAAGTAAACCTCACAAAGTTCAATGTGACTTAGGGTCATATAGCACATGTTACGCTGCAGCTATTGTTAAATAGCCCAGTGACATCTTCTCCATTGCCAAGTGTCCTCTCGGCTGCTTTAACCTCTGCCAGTGTTCAGGACCTATGTTACTTTGCAAGCATGGAAACCTAAGCTGGGGCAGGAGGAGGAGGAAGAAGCTGTGAGAAAGCTTTAGTAGGGAAGTGGATGTATGGGGAAGGGTTAAGGGTTACCCCTGCGACCTGCTTCTCAATTGCAAAGTAGTTGCCAAGAATTGAGATGCAAAGTGTGCATGGTGGGGTGGACCAACTGGAGGGTGATTTGGAGTAGCAAAATAGCAGGCGGGAAGGCATTAAGCATTTAGGGCAGTATCCAGTACTGCCTCTGTGTTCCCACTCATTCTCTTGTGCAACAGGACCCAACACTCATGCACCAGAAAGTTAGCGGTTCAAAAAGCAACCCCAGAAACAAGCAGAAATGCTTCTTTCCAGATCGAGACCAGTTGGTGGAATTTCCTTCTGTAAGGTTTGCTGACCTGCCCCGTTCCGCTTGTTTGTTTGCTTTTAGAACTGTGAGCTCCCAGTTACACTAATGGTGGTCCTACTGGCGCATGAGCAAACTTGGATATTGCCCCTCCTCATTCCTTCACAGTGGCCTCTCCCATATCTTCCCTCTGTGGGGGGCGGGGGAAGGACAGTCGGTGGGTTGTTGCGTACATCTATAGAATGCCTACTTCAGCCCATCAAAGAGTTAACTCTGATGACTGGTGCTCCATCTTGAAGTTGCCCTTTCTGAGCCATGCCACAGGGCAGGTTTTACAACCATGACTTCTTCGCTTTCGCTCCTTTGTAGATCTGCTCCTTTTCTGCCACAAACACATCACTCAACAGAATATTTAGGAGCTGGGAATACAACATGGACACGTGGACCAGCTGTGTGTGTTGACTCCCCAGCCCAGTGCAGGATAGCTATCGTTAATCTGAAACCTTGACAATGAGCCAAAGGGAACACTTATATAACTCAGAAAGTTAAAACTGCATAGGACAAAAACAAACAAGTAAGAGCCACTTTTACTTGAAAGAACACTTAGCCTGACTTACTTACCAGCCTGCACTTTTTATTATCACACCATCGGGCAATCTGGGCTTTCATATATATGGGTGGGTAGGTGCGGGGGGAATACACAAATGATAGAGGAATAGCAGCGCTAATTAAAAAGTGCAGGCAAGTTGTTGAAAGGCAATAAATTGTTTAAACAGCCACTGTAGCATAAATGCTTGCAAGGATTTGCGAATTCTGTTACACCTGGGCTTTCAAAATAAGCAGATCATAATCTTGTTTCTTTTTGCCAAAACAGCTGTGTCGTGCTGTCTTTGCCAGTCAGATGCAAAACTAAGATGGCCGATGAGCTGCTAATACCAAAGATGCCCCACGCCAGCGGCTGTTCCTTCTCCCAAAAGATATCTTGCATCGACTTTAAAGGCTATTCACCCATCCTCCGTCACTCCATGCCTTCCACCTGCTTATTTCTGTCAGTTTCCTGTTTATTCCCTTCCGTTCTCCAATCCTCTTCAGGCAGGATGTTTTTAAGCAGTTCCTCACAAGGACAAACAGCCGAGAGGAATGTCCAGTTATTATTTTACAATCTGAGCTACAATATCTCATTGTCTTGAAAGAGACTATTATATAGCTGTGAACTGATGCTCCTGAACATGTTAATGTTGGAAAGCATGAGGTTCCTTTGCCACATAGTCTTAGCCTGAAGTGCTTGCCAGGATACACACGTTAGGGTGTGATAAGTACTGAGGGGGGGACGGGACTTATACTTGCTACTGAACAAGAATATAACTGTAGAGCCAGCACTACCATTAGGCCAACTAGACAGCTGCCTAGGGCTCAGACGTCAGAGGGGCACAGCACTGACCTTTAAGGGTCACAGTTTTATACAAATTAGCTGTTTTAAGAAAAACAGTTGAAGTTTTGTGCTTTTTATTTTTTCTACAAAACATCTGTTCTTAAAAATCAAAGTTAGCAATTTGGGTGGGGTGCAAATAGCTCACCTTGCCTAGAGCACAAAATAGTCTGGCACCGGCCCTGTATAACTGTTTTCTACATCTTCAAAGCCATTGACCCATTGTTGTAAACCGCCCAGAGAGCTTCGGCTGTGGGGTGGTATATAAATGTAATTAATTAATTAAATAAATAAATATTGACATCAGAGTTGTCAAATTCAGGGCTGCCCCCCCCCAAAATGCTGCCTGAAGCAAGGGACAAGATGGTGTGCCCCCACCCCCTTCATTATCTGTGCAGAAGCCAACTGGAATTGCAGTTGAATCTTTCTTCAACACTGGGAAAGAAAGAGCGACTTCTACCACACCCAAGGGCAGTAGGCTAATTTAGGGGTGCAGAATAGGCCATGTGGCACACAGAGCTCTGTCCTGCAAGTCAGGGGAATGGTGGGGAACAGTTGGCAGGCTGCCCCCACCCCCAAATCTGCTGCCTGAGGTGATTGCCTCAGTTTGCCTGATGGTCTGATCAGTTAAATGTACTGTATGTATATATACAGGGAAAAGTTCCAGCTTTTATCTTCATCTTGTTACAGTGATGGACGGTAGTGACCGTCAAATTTGTTTTGTTTTTTATTTCTTTATTTAGAAATGCAGAATGCATTTCTGGCTGGAAAAATGAGAACCTGAAAATGACAATTTCAGCCATCCATAAGATGTAGTCAGCAGCCATGAACAGTACAGCCAGATCCATGGAGCCAAGGCAGGGTCTCTCGTCTTGTGATTTTTCAGCTGCCGTGTCACTTTAAAAACTGAGGTAAGTTGCTACAGCGAGGAGAAACTACTTCAACGGTGCAAAAATAGAATTCCATGCAACATGTTGCATGTTAGGGTCAGGGGCAGCCCATCCATATAGGTCAGCCTTCCTCAACCTGGGGCGCTCCAGATGTGTTGGACTATAACTCTGGAGCACCCCAGGTTGAGGAAGGCTGATATAGGTGAATTGGGCGGTTGCCTAGGGGGCCAAGTTCAGTGATGCACCAAATTCAACCGGAGGGGGGGGGGGAATACAAATTTCCAAAATACAAATAAAATAACAAATATGTCATTATTTCAATACTTGTGGCCATACAGAGGGAATATGACTGAGGGTGTGGAGGTGAGGGAGGGACTGACTGGGGATGGCGGGGGAGGGGGGCTAGATCAGGCAGCCTGCCAGGCCACCCTTGGGTCCTGGACTTCCCTGAGGCAGGATGGGATATCTTCCTGCTCCATTGCTGCTCCCAGTTGGAGGCTGGGGGGAGGTGAAAGGCCTCCCTCAGAGCCTAGAGGCTGGCACCACCTCGTTGGCCATGTCGCCCTGAAGATGCAGCTGGGACCCTTCTTCCAGGGACTTCCCTTGGGCCTTGCGAATGGAACTTCTGTTCCTTTGCAGAGTGGACAGCTGTGCTAGTCTCCTTTTCTGTTTTTATAAGACTCTCTGTGCTGATACAGTGCTTAGTAAAGAAAAAAACATTTTGGGTGTGTTTTATTATAAATGATATTATTTCTGCTTCCAAAGATGCAGGGAGGGGGGGAGACTGGCTCTTCATTAAACCAAAAACAGGGTCAACATTTTCCACAGTTTACCAAGGACCTCGGCCTAGATCTGCCCCTGGGGCTTGGGGGTGGGGATGCTGATTGCATGGTTCACCCAAGCGCCTGCTGCTCTCACGGCCACCCCTGGTTTGGGTGTGCCTAAAATAGTCAACTGGATCCCAGCCATCGTGATCATTCCCATGAATGTGAATCTGAGGATAATTGGGACTGCTCACATGGACTAAAACGAACCACAAGAACAGGCTGACAGTCCCATTGGCAATGGGACAACAGCACTTACGGCTATACAAGATGGGGCAAACCTGTCTAACATCATTACCACATAATATCTATACAAATGGCCAGGGGACACTTCAAAATGTACCATCTGCAACTGTGTGCATGAACCTATGCACATCAGTGTGTACACGCATAAGCATGTTGCGGATGTACAAATGAATGCATATACAGTGGGGGTGGGACTTGCTGCCATGATCCAGCTGTCTTTTGCACATGTTGTTTGTATGCATATTGTATCATGTAAATACGCATGATGTGATGTCAACACACTCCAACATTAAAATACAAATAACAATTAAAAATCCCACACATAAACAGAGGTCCAGACTATTCCCCAAAGGCCTGGCGGAACAAAAATATTTTTGCCTGCTTCCTGAAGCAGGAGGGAACCAGTCTAGCTTCCCTGGGAAGAGAGTTTCAGAGCCCTGGAGCAGCCACCCAGAAGGCCCCCTCCTGAGTTCCCACCAGGCGTGCCTGTGATGGTGGTGGGACCGAAAGAAGGGCCTCCCCTGAAGATCTCAGAGCATGGGGAGGCTTATAAGGGAGAATATGGTCTTTCAGATAACCTGGATCTAAGCCATAGAGGTCATAACCAGCACTCTCTATTGTGCTTGGAAACAGACCAGAAGCCAGTGGAGCTGTAGTAGCAGGGAAGTTGTGTGCTCCCTGTAACCAGCCCCAGTCAGCAATCTGGCTGCAGCTCTTTGAACCAGCTGAAGTTTCCGAACACTCTTCTAAGAGCCAGTGTGGTGTAGTGGCTAAGGTGTTGGACTGGGAGTCGGGAGATCTGGGTTCTAGTCCCCACTCGGCCATGGAAACCCACTGGGTGACTTTGGGCCAGTCACAGACTCTCAGCCCAACCTACCTTACAGGGTTGTTGTGAGGATAAAATGAAGAGGAGGAGGAGGATTATGTACACTGCCTTGGGTTCCTTGGAGGAAAAAAGGTGGGATATAAATGATAATAATAATAATAATAATAATAATAATAATAATAATAATAATAATAATAATATAACAAGGCAGCATCACATAAAGCGCGTTACAATACTCCAAACGGAATGTAACTAAGGCATGTGTCACCGTGGCCAGGTCAGATATCTCTAGGAACAGGTTGCACTGCAGTAGTGTGGGAAATCTCTGAATCTATCCTTAGATGAATATGCCTGTAGTGTACACATCCCATTGTTATGCTCCCAACCCTTTCCATAGCTCAATCTTCTAAAATATAATTATAAATGTGCAGGTAGCACTTGCTTTAATTAAAGATTTGTTTTGGCCTAATGTATAGTTTGTAACCAAGGTATTCTTCAGTCTACGTTCCTAGGATTTTGTGTGTTGATTTCTGATAGACATTTGATATTTCGGAACAAAGGCGTTTAAGGACCCAGGCCCTGGAAACAGGATTAGTCAAACCTCGACCCACCCAGTGCACACATAACTATTTTGAGAACCCCTTTTAATGTAAGTCATGCAAAAAGGTTGCCAATATGTCATTTCTTCTTCATCCCTCCACCGGAGCCCATTCAGTGTGACTGCTAAAAATATACTTGCAAAATGCATTCAACGACATGATCTTTTAGCCTTTTCCATTTAAACAAGAAAACCTTCAGTTGCAGTGGCAGGGACAAGTATCGCTGGCTGCCAGAGGCATGTTTTCCATGCCAACTACAGTTAATAATATGTAACATTCATATGGTCTTATGTATCTACAAAACGTTGTACAAAACTTTTAACTAGGGGTGTACACGGACCCCCCGCTCCGCCCCGTGGGCCGATCCGAGAATTTCGGATCGGCCCGCTCCGCGCCGCTCTGCCCATAGTCCGCTCCTCTTCGCCGTGGAGCTCTGGCTCCGAATCGGAGCTCCGCAGTGGAGGGGAGTGGCGCCAGGTAAGGCCCCCCTCCCTCCTCTCCCTTACCTGCAGAGCCCGGAGGGGGGCCTTACCAGGGTCCGTCCGCGGTCCCTCGGCTTCTTCAACTGAGCCCATGGCTCAACCAGGAAGTCTGGGCCGCAAGTGCATGGGCGACAGCGACAGCGGCAGGGCCCGGTAAACCCCACTTACCTTTCTTGTGGAGCTCCGGATCGAGGTGAAGGATCCACCTTCACCTCGATCCTCTTCGCAACGCTCCGCCGGCCCCCCAATCCTCTTTGCCTCCACTTTAGGGGGAGGCAAAGCACCCCGCTCCGCTTCTAATTCGCCGGTCTGATTAGAAGCGGAGCACATCCCTACTTTTAACTAGTTAAGCTACTGGAGCTGCCTTAGCACTCTCTCTCTCTCTCTCTCTCTCTCTCTCTCACACACACACACACACACACACACAGAGAGAGAGAGAGAGAGAGAGAGAGAGAGAGAGAGAGAGAGAGAGCGAGAGCTCTAACTCAGCCTTCCCCAACCTGGTGTCCGCCATATGTGTCGAAGTACAAGTTCCATAATCCGACAGCCAGCACAGCTGTGGGATTATAAAAGTCGTAGTTCAGCACATCTGGAGAGCACCAGGTTGAAGAAGGCTGCTCTAATTGATTGTAAAGTCCATCAGCTACTGTTACACCATGGTGCCTAGAACTTTTCAACGGAGACTGTTGTCCTCCTTTTTCAGTAGTCTGTACTTCTAAGGCCTTATTTACAAGGAGGGGGGTGGTTATGGTAACTATGGACAGAGGAGGGGTAGTGAAACCACTGCAAGCAGGCCTGCCACATGACCGTGGAACCATGTGGCACCTTGTGGTTCTGCTACCCACCCTCCATAGTAAGTGGATATACCTCTAAACAATTTAACCATACATCCCAGTCTCCTCTGTGATGTGAATGGGATCCTGACAGCCACTCTGTAGAAAAAAGGGGGGAAGTTGCCGTGTGATCATAGAGAGCAAGAGTGTCACTGAAGTCACAGTTGCTCTGGCTGGTGGACTCTGTGGTCACAGCCTACAAACCACTCAGAAGCTGTTTAACCACTGAGAAGCTCACCATATGTAATGGTAAGCCACCCTGGAGCTCCTTACCCCTGCTGCAGGGAGATGGTTAGGTGGTGTGGTTCCTTAACCATTGTTGTAGCATTTTTCTCCCACAACATGACACACGAAGACACCATATTTAGGTCAAAATGCTTAACTATCATGGCTTAGTGTGACATCGGAACAGGCCCTATGTCTGAAAACAGCCCTGCTGTAGACTGAGATGGGAGGGGTCCTCAGCCCAGTGGTAGAACTCATACTTAGCATACATAAGGACCCAGATTGAATCCACTCCATCTCCTGCTAAAGGATCTCAGAGTAGCAAGGGTAAGAAGAAGACCTGCTTAAGATCCCAGAAACCCACTCTCAAAGTAATGGGCTATATGGACCATTATCCATCACAGGTTCAAATTAGACCCCTAGAAGCTGTAGATTGTAAGTTAAGGATGTGTTTACTAAAATTCTCTATTGTGCCTAAAGGTAAAGAATAATAATGACATGACCTTCAGTGCTTCCTAGTGGGACATGTTTTAGAACATGATCATGCAATTAAGAGCGTCATCAGACGAGAATTTTATCGCACACTCGTTAGTGCCCACTCATGGGTTTCAGCAGGTCATTTTGATGATGCCATCTGTTTCCTGCGTGTCGCCCGCCCCTTCTGCTCGTTTTCCCATTGCAAAAAAAAAAGGCCCAGAAAATCCGACTTCATTTGGCTGTAGTGAAATGCCCCACCATTTCCTGCTGCGTGCAGGAGAAGCAGTGGGATAAAAATGCCCACTGAATGGGCCACGTGGTCATTGTTTACTTCCTCTTTCTTCCCAGTGTAAAGAAAGAGGAAGTATTGTGGGACAGAAGTGGGTGAGGGAAGTGACGGTAAGGAAACACGATTTCCCCCTTGTCTGATGATGTTCTAATTTTCTTTTGGAGCAATATTCAGTTTCTTTAAATACAGTTACCACATAGCAGCAAAAGCAACAAAGAGTCCTGTGTAGCACCTTAATAGACTATCATATTTATTGCCACATATGCTTTTGTAGACTAGTGTACACTTCATCAGATACAAGATCAGATGCAAGGTCCATAACTGCTTATACCATAATATATGTCTTAGGCTAAATCTACACTACTGCTTTATAGCAGTACTGTAGGGCAGTGATAACTGTTGGGACACATTACACATTCCATGTACCACTGTCATGGTGTTATTTCCTGCTTTTTATTCCTCATTATCCAAAATACCATAACAGATGTCATTGTGTGTCCTAGGAGGTATAAAAGCGCAGGAGGGATATAGTGTTATCATGATGGGATCATAATGATTTGACACAAGATGTAGATCTAGCCTAGTCTTTAAAATGCTTTGTTACTTTTTCTAAACACAGCTTTAGCCAATTGATCTCAAGTTTGAACACCCCACTTACAAAGCCACCAGGGATACCCAGAGCTCAGGCATGGCAATGTCCATGAACTCCAGAGATCAGCAAATCCCTCCTTCACCAGCCGCACCGGGGTGGGGGTGGCCCTGAATCAACATCACTCACGCTTCTGACTGTCCTGCGTCTGATATATAACAAGTGTTTCTTGTTACACATTACTTGCAGCTGGAGCCTTTAAGGTACTTTTGTAATAAAGGTTGCAGTGTAATTAAGGAGTCCTAAGAAGGTGTAAGCAGACATCCACCGCAACGTCTGTCATGTTTGTCAAGCGTTGTAACAAAGAACCAGGCATTCTGTGATTTGGTGCAATTTAAGGAGGCCTCAAAAACAGAAGGTTCTCAGAACACACTGTTCTCGAGTAAATCACAACCCACTTAGTGCTTTCTATGAGTATTTCTACCAGGTAAAGAACAGGTTTTTAAAACAGTTTTTTGATAAATACACCCTCTCTGACACATTGCAGTCCAGGCTGAGAAAAGGTAACCACCCTTGCCTGGGAAGCCAGTGAACATCTGGAGTCTTGGAACTTCTGAGAACATCTCATTAGCATCTGGAGCAGCCTTCCCCAACCTGGCGTTCTCCAGATGTATTGGACTGCAACTGCTGGTTGGTAAATATGGAAGTTATCGTCCAAACACATCTGGAGGGCACCAGGTTGGGAAAGGCTGATTGAGGGCATTGAAAAGCTATTTTTGAAAAGAACTCAAGGCAGCCATCAGAAAGTGGACTGGTTAGTTTGTCACTTGCCAGGTCCATAGAACACATTAAAATCAAGGGTGTAACCATAAGTGATCTCCCCAAAGTCAATTTTGACCTGACAATACACAAAAAGTAAACCCACTACCCTTTTATAAAAAAAAATACTGGTGCTAAAAAAGGATGAAGCTCTTCTCTGGAAGTGGAACATTTGGCTACTCCTTAAATAAATAGCCTTGCCTCTACATTTGTACTTTTGAGATTACTAATAGTAGTCTGATCCTACGAGTGTCTTCAGTAGGGCCACTGCACCATCTCTGCACTGGTCATGCTTGTTGGCGTCTTATTCCCAATCACCATTTTCTTTACTTTATTACATTTATATCCAGCCTTTCCACTACAAGTTGGCCCTGTTCAGAAGACACCTCAAACCACCATTGTCAAGGCAGCTAACAACAATAATCCTCACAATAATCCGATCCTTTCAATTGACTACTCTCCGGGTCTTGAAGGTTAACAGTTTAAAAATGTAACAAGTTTCTCTGGGCCTTGAAACTTGAAGTATTTTTAAGCAGTTAGCTTTCATGCAATCGAAAGGTTTCACAATAGTGTGGCTCTCCCTTCGCTTCTCACATTCAACATGCACGACTTGCACAGTGTAGTTGCACACTTTGCTAGTCGTGCAACATTGTGAATGTTTTGCTGCATGGGGACAACACTGCAACACTGTCCTGCCTGTTCCTGTCCATTTTCACCTTGCAAAGAGAACCATAGGATTAGGCTGCAAGCCTGAGGAAAGCTAATTTCTTTCTGTATTAAGTTTATAATTGGCCCTGTAGGGCCTCATCTTGACAAGCACAGGAGGAAAGCACATTGCTCTTATTCTCCTCATTATGCTGAAATCAGCTCTGCTCCATCAGGGTTACATGGCAGAGCCAGCCATCTCTAAAACCCTGATTTTCAGGGCCAGGAAAATCATACTTCTGGGGTGGAGGAACACTCCAACAAACTGTCAGGGAGTGGTAGCTTCCACCTCCTTCCCCGCATTATGCCCACTGTTCTGTGAAGAAGCAAAAATCCCAAGTTATCTATCCAGGGCAGGATCTGAAGGGAGGCTCTGCACATTTCTGGAGGGAGCTTTTTTTATCCTTTACTTATGCGTGATTTTCACCTCTGTTTCATTAGTGCGTCAAGCTAATGGTCTCGTTCACATGTGTTTGTGGTATTGCCACTGTACCCGTGATATCTCCTTTCAGTTATTTGCTCTCCCACTCCATCCCATCCCACCCCACCCCTTCTCCTTCCCCCACCAGTTCATTGTTTCTCCCCGCCTCGCTCTAGCTTTGTTGTCTAGCATTTTACCAATTTAACATTTCATCAGCTGGGTGCAATTTCTGCAGGCAATGAGAGTGGGTTTGGAGCAGCAAAAATCCATTCAACTGAGTCAGCACAAGCCCGTTAGTTCCACATGGTGTGCTGGAGGAGGAGAACTGCCCCACCCTCCTCTTTCATCAGCAAGACCTCCCTTCAAAGCACACACCACCAACAGAAGACATAGTGCAAGGACAGCAATACGTGGTGTAGAAGGGCACTTTAATCCCGCATGGAGGAAATAAACTGGACTTTCTCCCCTCTAGGAAAACACAGAAAATGTAGGGGAAGAGGCAGGGTGACTGCAGGACAGGCACGACATCATGTGAGTACCACACTGCAGAATGGCAAACCAAGCATGATGAGAGTGCGATAAAATGCTGGTTTGATGGAGCCTGACATCTGTCACAAGGGACCTAACAATGCACCCAAGCTACAGGAACACCACCACCCCGCCCCTGTGTTCTCTTGTAATAGAACAACATTAAATCACTACATCTGAGTCGTCACTGAAATAATGTTCAATATGTTACTCCATAACTGAAAATAAAATAAACAATATCGTTCGCTCTCAGTACAGACCTATGCATCTTGACTTGGAAATAAGTCCTGCTGTGTTCAACGGGCTTGCTTTCAGGTAGGTGTGCATAGGGTTGCACTCTCCGTCTCATATTAAACAGCATGTAGGATCCCTACTCAGATGCACGTCCCTTGCACGATAACAAATTGTGCATCTAGGGGGAGCCTTTTTCTTCCTCTGGGCTGCTTTGATCTTGGGGTACCAGCAAGTTTTAAATGGAAATTGTAATTACAATTTTAAATGGTTGAACAGAGTGACAGGAGATACTTCATCTCCCACACTTTTCCTCCACTGGTCCCTTCACCCATTTAACTTGGGGCAGAATCAGGATCTCGATTGCTACAACAGGCAGGCAAAGAAACTGATGGATTAATCAGGCAGCTGTGGTGCCGAGCCAAACTTTGATGTCCCATATGACTGAGACCCCCTACTCTTGATTCCCTGTGATGCATGAGGTGAGGCTTTCCATAAGATGTAGCTCATATCCCAATCTGTCCCTTCTGGGTGGGGATGATGGGAGTTGTAGTCCAACACATCAGGAAATCACTGGGCTGGGGAAGGCTGATGTTGCTAAACTATCCTTACACTCACATCCCCATCTCATTAACACCTTGCTCATGTTATTAGAGGGCCTTGCCACTTGGTGGAGCTAAGAACCAGTTCTCCAGAAACATGTCTGAACTTGCAGTTCAAATGAAGAACAGCCGTAGCGCATTCAAACCCAGTCCAAATTTGATTGTTTCCACATGCAATTAGCCCTCAGTGAATGCTGTCAGGAATTGGTTACACATTAAGGGCTGGATTACATGTTACCTTCAATATGTAGCATGCAGATTCAAAGGGTGCTTTTCCTTACTCAAAAGTAAGTACAGGGGACCTATTTGTGGCTTTAACCCTTTTGTTCTCAAATGTGGTCCTAATCCAGATCAGCCCCACCCCAATCCCCCTACCACACAGGCATTTTTAATTAGCATAGGAAGACAGCTCCCATTCAGGTGAATGGAGACTTTTCCCCATGCCAACTGCAGGTGCAGGGCCAAATTGGGACCATAACTGGAGACAAAAGGTTGAACAACCTCTACCTGCCATGAGAGAATCCCAATTCAGAGCAGGTTCCTCACATTTACTTTTGAGTAAGAAAAGAGCATGGACACAGCTGTGTGCCACCTATAAAAGGTAAAGTGTATGTTAACCCCTAGGCACTGATCTTAAATGCATCTTTGCATTTAATGTGCAGGGTTTGAAACTGGAGATTGCATCAGTTGGGAGGGGATAATTAATGGGACCAGAGCAGGCATGGGTCAGGAATGTCATTCTTTCCTCCCCTGCTTTGGTCCTGAAGAAGCTAGTGTTTGCATTGGGAGAAAATCCCCCATTCCTAGGGTGACCATATGAAAAGGAGGACAGGGCTCCTGTATCTTTAACAGTTGTAGAGAAAAGGACAAGAAAATGTTTGTTTCCCCAAAAACAAATTGAAAACCCAATCATACTATTGTCGGTGTGAGAAGAATTCAGTTTGGTGTAAGAAATTTTGACTCACCACCATCTGTAGGGCTAATGTCATGGAGAAAAAGAGAGAGTTCAAACCTCCATTCTATGTATAACCACTATAAAAAGTTTATATATGTATATAGTATATATTCTTGGATGTGAACCTTAAACTATTTTAATCAATAAAGGAATAGAGAAACTCCAACCTTGAAAACCCAGCCAAACGCCTCAAGCAGAATATTCTTAATAGCAGCTGGTGGCTGTTAGTTCATTCAAAGGCTTTTTTATCAGTGAAAGGCTGATAACTAATTGGCAAACGGCTGTGGTTAACCCAAATAAATTGAATAATCTAGATTGATATTTAGTCAATTAGGCTGTGTTGAATTTAAACGGAAAATCCATTCCGCGTCTTTTTTGAGAAGTAGATTATTATAATCACACCAATTATGTTGGTGAGTATAGATCCTGTCAATCACCGAAAATTTGAAATCATCATTTTTATGTGAATTGTCAATGAAATGCTGAACCAATGGTGCTTCCAAAATATTATGTTCCAGTTTGGAGCGGTGCTCTATGATCCTTGTCTGAATACTGCATCCAGGAACACATCCTCCGGGCCTTTCCCCAGTAAACTGGGGCCCAGTCCCGGTTACCCCGGAGATCCCTGTTTTTCTGGAGGTCTCCGGGGTTTTCCAGGTTGTATGGTCACCCTACATTTAGCATAATATTTGGTTACCTCCAACTGTTTTGAGAAAATTGCCTTGACAATTAGACCATTCTGCATCTTCCTTTCCTACCTAATTTGGTTCTTTGGCATTTTACAGGGAAAGCTGTGACATTTAGAGAATTGGAAATGAAGTGTTAAAGTAAAAGTTACTGTTACCGGAAAGTATTTAAAGATGACCCTATCAAGCTGTGCTGTGTCATCTAAAGTATATGTGACTATTATGAAGCAAAAGCATTGTGCCTCCCCCAATCCCATAATAAGCTTGTAATATGCTGGGCATGTTTGTGTGTGCATTTAATCCTGTCTTGGCCAAGTATCTTCGAACAGCACCTAGCTGTATTTGTACTGTGGAAGAGGGGGAGCTGCTCTCCCTTCAACAATCACTTTACTCTTCGTAATCCCACAGAATTCATGCTCAGCCAGTAATACTGCTACGTTAACATTTTGGTTCTGATTGCTTTGAATGATCTAGGACAGGGGTAGGCATCCTGGTGTCTTCCACATATTATGGGCTACAAGTCCCATCATACATAGCCAACTTGAGCATCATTCTTTGGCCCAAAGATGGCACATAAATTAAGTAAATAAATACGCAACCCTTAGTTATGCTGCCTGGGCATTATGTAGTCCAACACATCTGGAAGGCACCAGGTTATGGATGGCTGCTCTAAAGAAACAATGTAATTTACATTAGCTGTAATCTGGATAGTCCTCCAACTAGACATCTGTGGGGATGTGAAACTTC
Organism: Elgaria multicarinata webbii; assembly: GCF_023053635.1. Classification (NCBI taxonomy): domain Eukaryota; kingdom Metazoa; phylum Chordata; class Lepidosauria; order Squamata; family Anguidae; genus Elgaria; species Elgaria multicarinata. The sequence continues at coordinate 50,528,927 of NC_086180.1, read as the reverse complement.
ATAATCTCTGTTCCTGCAGTTGGAGAGAAGCATTTATAGCATTTTATAGTGTTGGTTTTATATTTTTGATGGTTTAAAATGTTGCATACTTTTTAATGTTCACTGTTTCTAACTTTTGTAAACCGCCCAGAGAGCTTCAGCTATGGGGCGGTATATAAATTTAATTAATAAATAAATAAATTATAGGACTTGTTCAGACAACATGCTAAACCATGGTTACGCCGCTAACCCTTTTGCAGCAAAAGGTTAGTAAGCCTATTTAAACCATGGTTATGTAGCCACCATGGTTAGGAATGGTTCACATGACATTAACCCATAATGTTTCGCTCAAAGTGCTCAACCACAGTGGCTTAGCGTGTCGTCTTTGAATGCAATCCTTAGGAATTGCTGCTCAATAGGCAGAGGGGAGCCCTCTGTCTATCCAAACTCTGCTGGGTTTCCATCCTCCATTTAATTCTTTTCCAGCTGGATGGGCCTCTTGGCGTCTGGTAGGAAGTCATTTTCTGCCTATCTCTGGCAAAAAATTGGCAAAACAACAACCACCTCTGCATAGAACTGGTGATCCTAAACAATAATTAGACATATCCTCTCCCTCTGGCTCCACCTCAACACCTACCAGTGGATATATAATGATATGGTTGCCGTGAGCAAGTATCCCTTCGGGCCACCTAGGCACCACAGAAATTAGGTGTGGACACCTTGCTCCCCAAACATTCTGAGCAAAAAGAGAGCTGAGTAGGAGGAAATAAATCTTTAGCTACATTCCCTTTTTGCTAGTTATTCAACTCCATTTTTCTTCTATCTTGCAAATTGTTTACGAACATGCACACTGAAATCCACCGTTCTTAATATGATTGTCTGGGCACCCTTTAAGTGTAGATAGGTAAACAAAAACCACTTGAAATAGCACTGGGAATGGATTGTGTTGCGAAGTCAAGCATGGCTGAAGCTGTATACAGCTGCTAGCAGCAGACTTGCAAAAGAGCGTTCCAAGCAAGTGGCACCTCATTAACAGTAAGCACAATCTACCAGGAAGTTTTCCTCCACAGGTTTTATTGGAACAAGCTTCATAAGAGCCATTGTTCTGTTTCCAATCATGTCAATGGGAAATGGGTCAAATCCATCTCTCTCCCAATTGCCTCAGACAGCAACCAAAATCTGCTGCCTGAGGGGCAGTTACCTCACCTCATGGAGTAGGCCTGCAACTGCTTCCCTGCCGCATGAAAATAATGACTCCTCTTTTGCAAAACAATGTTCCCCATTTAAACTCAACGATGGTGATCTGATAAGCCAGCACTTTAGGGTCCTTGTGGAGTGATCCTATACCGTAATTATGCTGAGGGCAGAGATATGCCATTGCTATGCCACCAGCATGGACACTGTATCTTGTGCCCTCTGAGCCCATGAGGGAGAACTGCACAACACAGAAGAACACAAAGTGATGTAGAAATGGTGGTCATGTCACTCGGGTTCCTGGACGCATTGCTGTAGCCCACCAGTCAGGGACTCTACTGGTGATGATGCCCACATGTGACATGGAAGAAGCCAATGGACTCACAGAAAATACGGAGACACACCCTATCAGTGGTGTAGCAGAACCAAGGCTCACAAGGACATAGCTGATGCATCTATGTCCTATGGACCTAATACTAGGCTGACCATATGGAAAGGAGGACAGGGCTCCTGTATCTTTAACAGTTGTACAGAAGAGGGACTTTCAGCAGGTGTCATTTGTATGCATGCAGCACCTGGTGAAATTCCCTCTTCTTCACAACAGTTAAAGCTGCAGCAGCCCTGCCTAGTGTGACCAGATACAAAATAGGCCAGGGCTCTGAGTCCTTTGTATGCAACACACCGTGACAGCAGGCTATAACGCTGGTGTGATGGAGCTCTGAGTCACTCAGGAGCTTGCTCTCCAGGCGATGACCCTTCTTCCCCAACAGGGAAATGCTCTAGATAAGAGCTTTTCCCTGCTAAGCAGGGGAAAGGTCTCATCTCTGATCAGTAACAAGAGCTTTTCCCTGACTGGAGGGGGTGCAAGGCCTGGGAAAGAAAAACACAGGAGATCAGCCAGGCCTGCAGGGAAAGGAGTGGGTGAAGTGCTGCTGCAATTTTATACTCACTTTCCTGGGAGTAATTCCTGTTGAACATAATGGGGCTTACTTCTGAGGAGGCATGCATATTAATTATTATTATTATTATTATTATTATTATTATTATTATTATTTATATATCGCCCCATAGCCAAAGCTCTCTGGGCGGTTTACAAAGATTAATAAGGTTGCACTGTTAATCTTGTTGTAACGCATGTTAAAAAATCAAGAATGAGAGTAGAATATAAATGTTTTAAATAAATAGAGATCTTCCTTCTAATAGAATAATAGCTTTTGGTTACTGAATCACAAGGTATCTCACATCTCATTCGTATGGCCTTAAAGTTTTGTTAATAAGCGAGTTTGTTTAACTGTAATTGATCAATTTATTAAAATCCAAATGGCTTACATCCACTAAAGTTTGTAATTGATGCACAGGCTTAATAATATTGATAATGAAATTCCTCTTTTTGTGGGGAACAGCTGAAGAGTTCTATGAACATTTCTTTTCAGGACCCTAAAGTGAGAAGACAGGAGAGCTCTTTTAATCCCTTTTTGGCTTGTTCTTGATTTCCCTTTGGCTAATTTAACGGCCGGCCCAGCTCACTTACAAAGGCAGCTTGTTGCCTCTTAGGCCAAAGAGGTTACCTTTATGGCCAGGGTCTGCTGTTTGTTGTTTATGTTGAATGGCTCAGCTCTGGCACAAGATCAATGCAGTTGCTTTACTGCCAAAGAAAGTTGTCAGTAATCACAAATCTTTGCGCCTCTTGTTCATATAACTTTGCCCCAAGCATAGCCTTCAAGCCACAATCCGCTGTGAACACTCCAGATAGATTCCAGTTACAAAGGCAAAATGCACACACCCATTTCTGCCAGCATTAAAAGCTGACTTCAGCACTGTGAAAAGACCCTCTGGCCACTGGCATCATATATACTGGGAGAGCCATTTGTTCAATACCGAGGACACAGACAACTGCTGTAGGCTTATTTTTCAATCATTTTTAAAAAAGAGAATCTTTGTAGGAAAAAAATATGGAAGCATAGCAATAATGAATTGACCTATGCAGAAATGTTACGCATCTCTATAATGCCTCAATAATCCATCTATTGAGAATTATGCAAATTGAGAAGATAAGTCCTGAAGAGGATGGCTGTCCTCCCCACCTTCTGATGGCCACAGCAAATGACTGTCAAATAATATTTATTTATTTATTGCATTTTTATATCGCCCAATGTGAACCGCCCAGAGAGCTTCAGCTATTGGGTGGTATAAAAATGTAATAAATAAATAAATAAATAAATAAAAATAAAGAAATAAATATAAATAAATAAATAAATATAAATAGTCAAAGCTCTCTGGATGGTTTACAAAAATTTAAACCACAAAAACCATTCAAAATAGAAAACTGCCAGTATAAAAGCATAATATCAAATACAATATAAAAACACAAACAGGATAAAATTAAGCAGCAATGCAGAAATTAATAGAGATTTAAAATACAATTTTTAAATGGCAAAGTTAAATTTAAGTTACTAGTCTGTTAAGCATGGTGGCTGGGAATTCTGGGAGTTGCAGGCCAACACAATATCCCTTACAATTGTGGCAGGACATGCATTGTGAATGGTAAACTCTGGATCTTGCTGCTTAAGCCAATAGTAAACAAACACACCTTGGCCTAAAGAGGCTGGGGAACCAATGAGAAGTGAAATAAGTACTCCATTGGATGTGAGCATGATTTGTTCTGCCCTTTCAAAACTGGCCATGAAGGTTGGCTCATGTGTTCAGCCAACAAACAACGGTCACCAGATGCAACCATTGACCACAGCAGCTTGGCTCATCTTCATCCAAGACAATACACAGCCTTTGCTAAACCAGCTTTGTAACTGCATATTTTGCCCACACAACATCATCTCTTGTCACCTTTTAAAGATGAATGGGGCAGGTTATTGCCACTAAGGATTAATCAATAGGCTTGTGAATAGAATAGTCGGCAGGGTATTTAGCCTGGCTGCTGGCAGTTTTCTCTATTCTCCTGCTGGAAGTCACAGATTTTTAAATTCTGCAATCAAGCATAGTTTCAACAGGAAGAACTAGGGCCCAAAGCATGGTGGCTGGGAATTCTGGGACTTGCAGGCCAACACAACGTTGGGGAAGACCGACTGAAGGCTTCTCATGCTGTCTGTGAACTGACCCAATGAAGTGACAGGTCTCATTAAGGTAAACATCATTGTCTGCTCTCACGGGCTGCTTAAGAGACTGATGCCAGTAATCAGATCACCTCTAATAGGAAGAAGAGGTCCGGTGAACATTCTGCTGGTTTCAAGTGACAGGCAAACTTCCTCTGCCCCACGCAACCTCTGACCTTTCCCCTTTACAGATAAAAATCAGCTCGCCTGGATATGCAGCCCACCCTGCCACCTTTCCTTTCCCACTTTTCTGCAGCTGCTTTGGCAGAGGCGTTCCGTCGAGGTTTCCAAAGAACCACCCAGCACTGCCACTCCTTCCAAAGGGCCGGGAGGGATTGGGTAAGTGAAGAGCAAGGCACGTTTCACTTCAGCTGCGTTGAAAAAACAGTATTGGCGGACTCACGTTCCAGCAGCGTTGCCAAACTTGGAGGAATCAAAAGCCCTCAGGGCCCTTCCAGATGTAGGTGTTGCTGATCTGTTATGTGGCCAGACCCCTTTCCCTGAGACAGTGGCATGTGAGTTGCATGTTGTGAGCTGCTCCTCTTCTGCCCTGATCCTTGCCCCAGGTCCAGCATGCTTTTCACCAATTGCCTTTTGATTAGCTACCCTTGCTAATTGTTTCAGGAAACATCATGCCTGCACCTTTCTGTAATCAGGACTTCAGAGCAGAATATATTTTATTTATATCCCAACTGTCCTCCGGGGAAACGCAGGGTGGACTACATACATCCTCATGTGCTCTTCACCACTTCCAAGGCAACTTGAGAGAGAATGGCTTGCTCAACCACAACTGCTAAACGTTTTGGCAGGATGCAGATTTGAATCTGGCTCTCAACAGATGAAGTTGAACATTCTGTCCACTACATGGGCCCACACCTGGCCTAGTAGGATATAACACTTTGAAAACGTTTTGAAAACAGTATGTGGAATGTGTCCTGGGCCTGAACAGTTGTCAAAACTGTTATAGATTGTTATAAAGCTGTGGTGTAGATCCTGCCCTGTACTCCTTCGATCCAGGAATTCTAAGCATTTTCTTTGTCTCTTAACAGAGGACATTTTATGTTTCACAAGTTGCCATTTTAATTTTAACTACGTTTGAATCCTGGGAGACACAGTGGAGGTTCTGAGACCCCAGGCAGTTCACAACATTAAAAGGAGACCAGCCTAATAAGGCTGACCCTAGACCAAATGGTGCATCTTTGATATTCCTGCTCCATTTGTTCAACTTTTGAATACCTTACTAATGTTGTTTTAAAAAATGTATTTGTGGCCCATTGAACAATTTTGAGGCACAACTTATACACATGAAAGTTGCAAATACAAAATGCATTTATGTGCATCTTAGGCACTGTCTAAATGCTCAGAAAGCCCTGGAGTGGGTGCACGGTGGTGCAGCATCAATTATACGATGCCACTGCAATCGCACACCCACCCTGGGGATTTCTGCCGAAGCTGCAGAAAGAAAAAATCGGCGACTTACCCCAACTTTTTTCTCCGAAGCAAGGCAAGGATGTGTAAGATGGCATCAAGACAACTCCAAAGCCATGTGCTAGAGTCACAGCAGTGGCGTGGCCAAGCGGTGTCTAGTGGAGGGTGACCTGTGATCAGTCGCCTTGACACTTTCCACCAGGAAGAGGGCCGGGGTGGCTCCGGTCCCCAGATGGCTGCCCAGCAACCCACACTGCCTCCTTGGGCATGGGATTACCTGATACCACCCTGGGGGAAGGAAAGCCCAGGGCTTTTGAGGGACATGGTGCCAACTTGGCGCTGAGAAGGCACCCCCTTTGTTCTCTAAGGATTTTGCAGCAGCCTTTTCCCCCAGCAGAAGGAACCTTGGTTGGCTGTAATATGCTGACACAGGGGTGTGTAGAATTATACATTTCCGGTGCATATCTACAGTTTCCATCAAAGGTCCTGGGATCTGTTTGTACAGAAAAGAAAAAGAAAAAACCCAACAACCAGGCAGGTGAGTCAGGCCCAAGAGTGAGTAGGAAAGAAAAGAAGAAACAGGAAAGAAAAGGTTATAGGAGGGTGTGGGAAAGAGGTGTGGAGAGATGACCAAAAGACACTAGATTTGGGGGAGCATGGGGGACAAGTAAAGTGGGCTGAAAGAAGTTAAAGGTCAGAGAAAGTGAAGTACAGTTAAAAACAGGGAAAGAAGAGGGGATAAAACAGACTCCTGTGCGGGGGAACTGAGAAGCATGAATGATAGTGAACAAAACATTTGTATTTCCCACAGAAAACTTGTCAAGCAGCTTAGTGCTGTTCGTTTTCACATAAAAGAGGGGGTGACGGGGGAAAGGCCTGCTCAGTCTTGTCTAAAAATCCTCCAACGGTGCTGTCATGTAGGCTGAATTCCCACAAACTTTTACAACTCTGTCACTCCACGCTTGTAGCAGATGTGCACGTGGAAGAGTTCTACATGCGTCAGAAAAGGATTTGCAAACGCAGATCGGCACACAACACTGGGAGCCATTGAATGTCTTTAAATGAGCAATTTGTTGCACGCTCATGACTGGACACTCACAGATGTTCATGGGTCATTTTGATGACACCATAAGCCCCCTGTGCGTCTCCCTATCCATCTCCCGGTTTTAACATTAAAAAATAAGCCTCAAAAAACCGGACTCTTTTGAAATATGTTGGGATTTGTTGGGATTTCCTGCTGTGTGCAGGTGAAGTTGTGCTAGAGGGTGATGTCCCATAGAACTGTATGGGCCTTATGGTCGCTGGTCGTTCTCTTCCCTGTGTAATTTCAGCTCATTTCAAATGTGGAATAGAAGCATGAAGCAGAGCAATGGTAAGGAAATGCAATTTCCCCCGTCTGAAAATCCTCATTGGCAAACTAAAATAGTGACTTGAGTCCACCTTTACTATCCCATTCACACCCTTAGGAACTAGTTAACTTATATTAACTAACATATACCTTCCATTTTTTGCAGGTATACTTTGGGTGGAGGGCGGATACAATAGCTATGAATGACCCAAACTCTCTGCAGTGCGAAGGCACATAAGCAATGCCATGCGAGCAAATGCTATCCCTTCTGCTTGTGTCCCATACAGACCACACCCTGCCAGGTGTGCATAAGAGCACCTGCATATGCAACAGAGCTTCTGCATCAGACTCTGTTTTAAAGACTGCTGTCAGATACGTAAGAAAAAGTTTGGGCTGATCACAGATCTGCAGGCATGACTATGTGATGGCTTAACGCAAACTTCTGGAGAGCATCTCAGGTGTACTTCTTTTATGAAACATACTTATTATTATATTGCTTAGGGAAAAATTACATGTTTTTCAAAATCACACATAGTAGAACTATGGCTTATTTAGTTCAGTGTAAATGCACATGGCTCTAATTTGGATTGGAACCACAGTGCTCTAGGCAGGGAAGATTTAAGCTTTCCCCTATTTTTGTTCTGTCATTCCACCCTACATAGGGTGGGGGTGTTAAAAAAAAAGAAGAAGAAACTTCTCCATTAATTCTGTCATTCTGCTATGCATGATTTGAAGACCACTGAAGAAACAAACCTAAAGACTAATATGGCAGCGATACAACCAAGCCGTTCACAAGAATGACTTCCCTCTGTCTTCAAATGCTGTGACACAGCTGCTACGTAAACACAAAACAGCCCAATTTTAAAGCCAACGCTTCACTGCTCAACAGCATCCCATCTAGAGAACCTTCCTTGAATCCTTATTTAGCATGGTTTCGGGACTGCCGCCATAGGTCTGGCCCCTTGCCATGCTATTTCGTCACTCTTTATATATTACTTCAGAGCAGTTCGTCAAGTTGCAGATAAAGCGTTAGTCATCACCTTCCGAATAGCATTGTCATCTATGCATGACTCGCTCCTGCACATGTTTGTGGATCGGATACGTCCCAACACCCCCAAGCTCTACTGGACAGCTGATGCTGGATCATCTCCACTTATGAATAGTATTTTCAAAAGTAAAATGTTGAATCCTTATAAATATGGAGATACATCCTCACCGTGTTTATGAGGCTAATGGCTCAGGATCCATAAAAGCAAATAATATGCTTGCCCTGTTGGGGACTAAGGGTTTTGGACATGCCCCAGCCGGATCTGCCCTCATGTCATATTGATATGATCCCATCATGATGACGTTCTAGGTATTTTGGATAATACAGAATAAAAAAGCAGGGGGAAATGCTAGAAAAGCAGTATATGGAATGCATAATGTCCCTCAACAGTTACCAGTGCACTTCAATGCCAATAAGAAGCACCAGTGAAGATCTAGCCCCAGTCAGCAGCAGGACTTTTGGCAGCTCAAGAATCCACTTGGATGTGGATGCCGAGCTGACTGTTGCAAGGCTGTGAATATTCTGGTGGCTTTAGGCCTACAGCTGGGTAGCAAAGGGATCACTGTGCCATGTTTATGCTGATGAGCCAGTTATCTGAAGACACCATCCATGGGGATTGGCAGGTGCTTAAACTTGCTGCAGCAATCAAAATGCAGGGAAGTGGAGCATGAGATCACAGTAACGGCTCATCCCATTGCCAGAGGCCACTGATGATCAGCTCCCCGTGTAGTTAGATGCATGAAGATGTATGTGTTAAGAAGCCATCACATGGTCATGCCTGCGGTTCCACTTGAAGACAATATTACGTTCCACTTGTAATATGTCAGAACATTCCCATGAATTTCACCATGGCAAACAAAGTTACCCCATGGCAGCTTTAACATCTTGGCAATACAGCTGGACTCACCATTCTGAGAAATTAAAATGGAATAATTAAAAAGAAAACATCTCATAAGCAACTGCACTTAGGCTATGATCCAATGCACACTTATTTGGGAGTAAGCCCCATTGAATACATTGGGTATTACTTCCGAGAAAACATACTGTAGTGTAATCTGCTTTTATATGAAGGTAGTTTCAAGGAAGAGGGGAAAGCAAGAGGGATAGTGTAGGGTGACCATATTTTGGAAACCAAAAAGGAGGACAACATGGTCACCCCCAAAGGGGCGTGTCCAGTACCAAGGGGGCGTGCCCACCCAAACATAGCCTTGGTCACACGTCTGATTTTACAGCACACATTTAAGACAAATCTCTTCTACATAACATCTTAATATTAAAATCACTGAAATAAAGAACAAGTGAGAGATTCAGTGTATCTGAAATTAACTTCACTCACTCCTACTTTTGTAGGTTTTGCTGTACTTTGAAGCTTTTGCTATACTCTGTGTGTTACATTCTCCCCTTCCCTCAAATATCTTTTCTGACTGTATCTTCACTCATTGCAAGCTGCTGTTGTTGTTAACAGGGTTTGCTACTGGCCCCAGATCAGTTTCAAATTTGGTGTGGCTAAAGCTCTACCTAAATCCTATCATGGTACAAAGTTTCATCTCTTTAACTTTAAAAATGACGGTTTTAAAAATAATAATTTTAAAACCTCAATTTTTAAAAAATTCCTAAAAAAATCAATGGATGAATGGACCTGTTTCAAATTTGGTATGATTAAAGCCCTTCCTAAGAGCTACCATTGTGCCAAGTTTCATGTCTTTATCTTAAAAAATGACGGCGTTATAAGCATTTTTGTTAATTCCCATTAGAGCTGCTCTTTGGGGGGGGGGGAAATCCGGATTTCCCCTCCCTCTCCCGGATTTGCCATCAAAAACCCGGGCAAATCTGGTCATATGGTCACCCTAGGATAGTGGCCACTATGAAAATGGTATGAAAGCAGTATATGGTATGTGTTATGGGCCCCACCAGTTGTCAGTGCACTTCAATACCGCTATAAAGCAGTAGTGTGGCTCCTGCCTTTCATATACTACTTTCATACCACTTTCATAGTGGAATATCCTGCTTGGTGTAGATGAGCCCTAAGAGGGCAGCAGGTAGAGGCTCCCACTTCATTTTGAAGCAATTTCAGCTGCCAGAAAGTATGTATAAATATTGAGAGGAGGAAGGTGTCTTGATGGGCATCAAAGAAGGTATGTGTGGGTGCATTTGTGCCCATGGGCACATGTTGCCTACCCCTCCTTTACCCATAGTTTACCATTAAATGTGCTCACCACCCGCAACCATATTTAATGCCAGTGAGGATTGTCCTTGTAACAAGAATTCAAATCTGGAGCGGGTTTGCAAACCCTAGTTTCAGATCCTGCTCAGCCTTAAAATGCATGTCAAATTAAGAACAGGACATTAGAAGAAGGCAACACCGAGAACTCCTATGTGGACCTGGCGTCCTATGAAGAGGAGCTATGATAAAGAGGGTGGTGACGCATTTCTTTTGCAGCTGCAAAAACAGCAAAGAGTCTTGTGGCACCTGAAAGACTAACAAATCTATTCTGTCATTAGCCTCGTGCAAGTGGACTGTAGCGCACAAAAGCTGATGCCACAATTTGTTGGTCTTTGAGGTGCCACAAGACTCTGTTATTTTTGAGTTCAGTGGGACACACTCAAGTAAATACAGTGACTTCAGTGCAGTGCAGATTCATATTTTTGTGAACCGCCCAGAGAGCTTCGGCTATTGGGTGGTATAAAAATGCAATACATAAATAAATAAATAATTTCAATTTCTATCCTATTGATTTATTTAAGTTATTTACATCCTGCCCTTCAACAAGGTTCTCAGTTATATACAAGGCATTCCTTGATGGTGGGAATTTTGCACACATTCCAATTAAATTGATTCTGTGGCAATAGGCACATTTATGAAGCAACACAGTGATATACACTGCCGACTATGAATGAAATGAAATGTATGCATGGGCCATTATTCCACTACAGTTTTCATTCAAATTGTTGGAACTGGATTGCCAATGCAAAATTAAAATATGCAAATTGGTTGCCAGCTTCTGACATAAAAGTTCCGTGAACATTCCTTTTACAAAGGACCAGTTTCTGATGACTCCGTATCTTTGCGAAAGTTTAGACTACTTCCCCCAGGCTCCCTGTTTCGGTTCTCTTTCAAGTATAGGTAGGGAGATGAAATGATGACTTTCGTGTGATCCTTGCTTAAGAAAAAAACTCTTGACTTTTGAACTAGTAACTGCATGCATGGTTACTTTGTTCTCAGACAGGAACCTTTCTAAGCACACAGTGTTGGGGCGGGGAGCAGGGGAAGAACCACTATTTTTAAAGGGACATTAGGTAATGGCTCTATACAAAACTGTTTCTCTTACTATGCGACACTTGTAGAGCTGAAGTTTTTCCTGCACGTAACTGATGTCAGCCATTTCACGGCACAGTGCAGGACAAGTGAATATATGGTTGGGCTTCTTCTAGACCATCATAATTGTGGGAGCATAGAAGATCAGAAATCCATCAAATCTAGTCTTGGGCTATGATGCTCAACCCATAATCCATTCTCTAGCCCCCAGAGCTTAGTTTGTTCCAGGCCTGGGCCTCAGCATCTGTTTTCAACTCCACCAGCTAAACCCTGGAATATATTAAGATAGGCTAGAAGAAAATAGCCCTGACAAGCACAGAATGCAAGTTCCCTTCCTACCTAGTAGCTACAAAGAGTCCCCACACATCAGAGATTAGGAGAAAAGGCTTGCAGATCAAAGGGTGGAATTTTCCAGGAAAACATGAGCCCTGATGGAATCTCTTTTTCTAGAAATTAAGCACTGTGTAGCCCTGAACAGATCAGCTTGCACTCTCCAGATCACAAGAGACCGCAAAACCCAACACAGATGCATTTCCAAATGCTGCTTGCAGACTTAAAACAGCTCAAGATCAAGTCATTTTGAATTGTTACACACATACCTTCCGCTTGTGAGCAGTGAGACCTTTTAAGGCTTCCAGCTTTTACCTGAGATTCAGTTTCGTTAGATTTGTGGCAGTTTTGTGAAACACCTATTTATACATATGTACAGGCTGAGCACAAGATGAAGGTTCAAAGCATTAGCCCTCCAACAGACTCTTGTTCCCCCCAGATGTTGAGGGAACCCATGTTGTCATACACTTTCCTGCAGAAGCAAAGTCAGCTCTCTGCCTCCTTGTCAGACACAGTTCCAGGGGACTGTATTCATGGCGCTGGGTTGGTGCCAACTCCCTCCAAAACCCTGCAGTTTTCCTCTCCTGGGGTGGCGTCGGGTAATCCTGACGCTGAGGAAGGAGTGTGGGGCTTCTGGTGACCATCCGAGTACTGAAGCCGCTGCCCCGTCCTCTTCCTAGTGGAAGGCGACCAATCACCAGTCACTTTCCACCAGGGATTGCTCCCAGATTGGCCCCAGAGTGACATCAGATGGAGAAAGAGCCTCACTGACGTTGCTTCCATTGAACAAGTCAGGATAAATCCATGATTTTTCAATGTGCAGCTTTGCAGGAAAGCCCTGCAGTGTTTGCGAAGCTACGTCTGCGTCATATAACTGACACAGCACAGATCCGCAGCCACCACGGGGCTTTCCCCGCATATAGGCAGCCCCCAGCACAGACTGACTTCCTGACACACACACACACACACACACACACACACACACACACACACACACATATGCCCCCCTCCCCTTGTCTGTTGCAGGTTCCTGTTGGTGCTGAAAACGGGGGATTCAAATGAGTTTAGTGTGTTGGTGCTCAGGCCCCACCTCTGCTTTGTACTCAATCTTCTGGGCAGGTTATTTGTCCTTTTCCACACCTCCCATGGCAGCCATTTTGTGGTGGTGCCCAGAACAGTTTCTCTAATTGCCAAATGTGCCCATGACCCAAAAAGGGTTGCTGTCTGGGGAATGCTAGGATTTGTAAGACTTTTATTTCGGTCTAAACATACATAGGATTGCACCCTTAAGCATCTCAGATATAGCCATACTACAAGAAAACTAGCTTAACTTTACCCCTGAAGTACTTTGAATGATGAAGATCCCCAGCTAATACTTAGCATCTGCACAAAGTAAAATACCAGGGTCCCGTTAAAGGATACTATATAATTGCTAAGATAATTTAAATAGTGTATTGTACTTTCATCATGATTGTACAATATTTAACAAATCCATAGCCACATGTTAACCACAGCCTGAACTGAGCAAATATAAATAATACACAATACTAATAGCTGGATTAAAGAAAATATGAACGGAGACATTACTTCTGCCCCTGGCCACTCTGTGATCAGGATTACTGCTCCACAAATCTGGTGTTGAAAGAGAAAGAAAGAGAACAGCAAAAAGGAATAGGAGACACAACACACACACACACACACACACACACACACACACACATTGTATGCAGTCAAGCACCAAAGCTTTATTCTTCTCCATGAAAATTTAAAAACACACTAAAACAAAAAGACTCGAAAGACTAACATTTCTTATGGCATAAGCTTTCAAGGGTAAATGTCAGATGCGTGAAATGGTCTCCAAAGTTAGTAGCTATACACACTGATAGGGAGAAAGAGAGAGGTTATAGAATAGGCCCATGAGAACAAGAAAATGTTCTCCAAAAGTGGTTGTTTATTTAAAGCGTATTTTTCATATTTTTGCTGGGCCCAAGGCAGGTTGTTTCAATTGGTTGTTAACATTCAGTTACAGGCTCAAGGCAACAAATCAAGGGTTCTGAAATCAACCTGAACATTCTAAATAAACTTGCTTTATATAACAACAACAACAACAATGAAAACAGCAACTTCATCTATTGCTAGCTCACTTATCTAGGTACAAATATATAGAATATTTCCATGCTCTAAGAATAGAGCTTTTAGCTTCCAGTGATATGTAATGAATCTTTATATTTACCTTAAAAGTCCATATTGCAAGGAAATAGCTTAATACTATGTGTAGTCAAGAACATTTACAAACTGAAGCTACACTACATTATTGAGTTGAATGATCTCCTGTAAGAATCAGCTGGCTGGCCACTGTGTGAACAGAGTGCTGGACTAGATGGACCCTTGGTCTGATCCAGCATGGCACTTCTTATGTTCTTAATCATTCTGTTACTGGACAAGTGTACGTTTGTTGTGCAGTTGTAAACTGACTTTCCGAACCTGTAAAATGGGAACAATAATGGTATCTTACTTCACACAAGTAGCTTGGGGAATTTAAGGACCGATTCCATAATCATAACCAGGGTTACCATGATAAATATTTTCAATGCCCAGGACCTGCAACACTTGCACTTGTGAATAGGTTGACAAGGTGGTGAAGTGTTAATGAAACAATTACCTGCGTATGTTTGTGATAAAGTTGTTAGGAAGGCTATGATCCCAGGCTAGACAAATAGACAAAGCTAACTTTGGATAGGGACAGCTCCCTCTGTACAAACAAGGGCAGCGGGTACAGAAAGAGGTGTGCCAAATGGGAAATCCATCTGAGTCACACATGGGCTATTATTCCAGCAAGCCATTACAAGATATTCGGCCGATGGAGGTTGCATGGGAGAACTCCATCATTTCTTATGTAACTCTGCTGGAGATAAGTCTTTAAATCATTTCGCCATTTGTCTAGGTTACTCATTATGTACTGGACAGAATAGGGAATGTACGTATGCACTAAGTAGGGAATGGATGTACTAAGGAAAAAAGGGAATCAAGACTCCTATAAATAGTCTCATAACAAAAAGGCACAACATAGGTGTAGCCATCTGCCACATCCTTATCAAAGACACAGTATGACATTCTGTTTTAGAAACACAGGGACATGAATAAAACACATTTACAAACACTCTCTACAAGATGGGACAACTAAAATGGTTCCTGTACATACAGCCTTAAGAGGAGTGATGTGAAAAGCAGAGCTTAACCTTTTAAGTTGAGAAGCAACATGGGCATACACTCACATCCTATATTGTGTGAGGCTGCAATCCTATGCACATGGACTAAGTGCCGCGGAAATCGATACGTCTTACTTCAGAGCAAACAGACATAGCAGCGCACTGTTCATTGCAATAGGAAAGGCAATGTGCATTTCTTTTAGAGGAAACGTGTGTAGCCAAAAAACCCAAGGGTGAACCCAGAACCTGCATACTCCTCTCTGATATGTTACCCTCCCCAGAACAGAAATCACCAAGGTAGACATCCATGTCTCAAGATGCATGAGCACATAATGCAAGAGGAAGCTCTGGAAACAAAACATGGCAACATCACAGAGGCAGAAACAATGGCTTAGATCTATATAAATGCATGTATAATGGGGCTGGCAGGCGCTGGCTTCCCCCTTCTCCCCCAACCTTCTGGAAAGACTCCTCAGAGGATTGGATGACCCCGTCATGGGCAAACACAACCTAATCTCAGGGATCCCACATGCCACAGCCCACACCATTCAGCTCACATCTTCAGTCCTTTGGTGTTTGATGGCTTTGGGGGTCAATAATTCAGCTTCTGCCAGCCCCATCGGGCATGCATTTATCTGGAACCAATCCAATGTATAACTCTGTGTGTATGTGTATTTATATTCTATTTTAAAGCTTTTTCATTAATTTTTTCTCATTAAATAACACAATCTTTCTCTTGTGGGATGCAGTTTAGAATAACGAGTATATAAATTAACAAATAAGCATTAAGGTAAGAAATCAGAATAATCAGCAATAGCAAAAGGTATAACAATGGTTTGCTTGGACAGAAGTCTAAAAGATTCCTGTTATTTCCCTGCTTTAATAATAGTGTATTTATTTTAGCCGATCTCAAGCTTAGTGGCTGCCTATTATAACCCTCTGAACTCATGACCTGTTTTGTTTTATGATAACAATGGGAGAAAAACGAACAATTTCATTCCAGGGAATTTTCTCAGAGCAAAATTTAAATAAACTATAAAGACGAGAGCACTTTTTCATATCAAGTTAAGAAAGCTAGAGTAAGGCATGATGAAGTAGGCTGCAGATGAGCGGAAATGGCCAGGCTCCCATGCAATGGTGCGGGAGTGGGGTGAATAAATGGGAAGTCACCCTCCCCATTCCTTTGCTAGTGAAGTAGACACTACATGTGTTGTCTCTCCACTTGAAGAAACAATGTCGTCTTTCATAAGATGCAGGTGTTTGAAGCTTTAGAGAAGCGGAGCATTGTGAATAACTAAGACAGTAGTGGCTGAATGGCTAAGAAGCCCTCCAGCCCTACATACAATGACAAGTTGCTGAGAATATTGCTGCTTGCCTGAACTGTCACTGAAAGCTGTCTCTCTGCTGGAATAAATATAGGCCTAAACGAAGAATGAAGCAGTCTGCACTATGCAAAACTGCAGTATACACATCAATGGTTACGTAAGTCGCCAGGACAAGGCTTACTGTCTCAAAAACTGTGTCCTAGCAGGACTCCCAAAGCAAAGAAAAGCAATGCTTTTCGGTCTCCAAGCAGTAATGCACAAAAACGAGAGTTTGCTATATTCACACTTGATCTAGGAATGGGTGGGAAGATAGAAAATAAATGATAAAAGCAACCCTAAATGGACTCCCGTGACTCCCAGCCCAGAAATACAAACCCAGGTAAATAAGAAGGCTGCAAAAAAACAACAACACCTGCCCAGCAGCCTTGTGTTGGCACATGAGCCCAGTGACTTGCCAAAGAGCTGCCCACTGCATAAAGTGCTCCTCCCTCCTCCTCACCCCCAGACAGGTGCATATGGGAAAGGCAGGAAAACCCAGTGACGTGGCCACAATCCTCCCTTATCTACACCTCCCTTATCAAGCCCACCTCCAATTTGCCTTTACTTGGTCTTCTCTTCCTTGCCATACAGAACTTTGTCTTTCAGATCTTGTTTTACTGTTGGAATGTGGACCCTTTGCAATTGCAAGCTAGTAAAGACTGTTTAATAGCACTGGTAAAGACTAGAGCTGGCTGTAGGTTTTGAGGGCCATTGGGCAAGACACTCCCAATGGACCCCTCCCTCAGTGAGCCTACCGTCTCACCGCCACTGTCACCAGCTGCAATTGCTCTTCAACCTTTCTGTCTCTCAGCATTACTACCATGTGATTACTTGACAGGCAGAGAGGCAGTGAGCACTTGGGCAGTGGCATCTATACACCTCCTTCTCAGTATCACTTATATGGGCCAAAGCAAGAGTAGGTGAATAAGCGGGTTGCAATGTTGACCTTGCTGGCCTTCAGCAAATGCCCACCCATGCCTACTCTTGATGCCTGCCCTGGAGTAGGTGGTCATGTATTGCAGGACCCTAGCAGGGGGTTGCACTCGATGGCTGCCTAGGCCCCTTCCAACTCTACTATTCTGTGATTCTATGACCCAACAGGGGTTCCAGTGCCTGGCTGCCTAAGAAGATTATTTTACCAGTAAGGTCCATGAACAAAGTTAGTATCTGTAGCAGAGGGGATGGGGGGAGCAGGCAAGGAAGACAGACACAAAAACACAAACCACAATAGATTAGTGTGTTGTGTGGAAGGAGATTTCCCTCCCTAAGGTGGATCATGTGCCTAGACTCGCTACCCATCTTCTATAAGATGGGTAGAGGGTGTTTATGGTGGTTCCCATGTTATCTGATGGGATCCCTGTGGTTAGATCACTGTTCAGAGGGGGGGGGGAATGGTGGCAACCATAGAGTCCACTGGCAGGAGCGACTGCCAATTCCAGCAACATAATTCTTGCTACTGCAAACATTTTCTATGGTCACATGGTCCTTTTGCCAGCTGGGGAGGCTGCTGCAGCCTGACTTGGGAGTTGCTTTGGCTGAAAAGCAAGAGAAAAATGCCTTAAATAAATAATAAAATATAATGAATACAAAAACATATATGCCAAGATTGTCCACTAACTTGACATTTCAGGTTGGTCACGACTTGGTAACACCATTATTTTCAGTCCTAAAGGAGCCTAGTTCTAATCTGATGATCAAGTCACTTTCTTCTCTTGCAGCCCTAACCTGCCTATTCCACACCAGTTGCTGAGGGCGTTGCTAGACCTACCGGGTGTTCCGTCGTTGAGGAGCGGTGAAAGCGGCTTTTCCCGTTCAGCCGTGACGCCTCATGCTCCACACCTGCCTTCAATTTGTGGCGGAAGTTTGCGCCGGTTGTGCTGCTGCCGCCGCGAGAACGGTTGCGCAGCCACACCGGCCTGATTGCCGCGGCTTTTTTTTTCGCTCACTGCACGGTTTGCGCACGTCCGAAAGACCGCAAACTTGCGCAGCCGTCAGCGATGCCGCCGCCGGCCCTGGCGGCGGCAGCGGCGGCAGTGCCAGTGCCAGCTGAAGTGCTGCTGGTGCTAATGAGGGTCAACATTGATGCGCTCACTTCCTGATGGGGGTCGTGGCGGGTGTCATATGACCCGAGGTCAATCGTCTGCATGGCCACTCTGTGCCTACATCTCCCATCATGCCTCTGAGGTGTCGGCGGCGATGACCGCCTCTGTGCCCTGTGCCCCATCCCAAGGAGCCAACCCACATCTGGCCGTAGCCATGGCAGCAGCCCACAAACAGCTCTGCCCTCTGCCAGCCTGGTACCCACACTAACAGGCAGCGTACAGCACCGCCATTATGCGGCCACGGTAGCTGCCCACCGCAAGGAGTCACCAGCCACTTTTCCGGTCCTCCGGTCCTGCGCAAACTGTCACTGGGGAAATAATTAAAAAAAGCCGCTCCGCCGCGCTGCCCCAGCTGGCGGACTGCGCGCAAATGGCGGAGGCGGCTTGACCGAAGCCGCTGACCACTCCCCCTTAGCACGCCTTTTCCTGACCAGTGCCGACCGCAGTGACCTCACATCCTCCCACACGTACTCCGAATTACCGCGGGACAGCAGGAAAAGGCGCCCTAAAACTCACTTTTTTAAAGTCGGGAGAAAGAGGCTTCACCGCGGGATAACGGCGGATCCTCGTGAACGTCATCTGGAAGCCTCGACGTGACTGCGGAAGGTAACGCGCGCTAGAGCCTCGTCTAGTAACGCCCTGAGTTTCACCCGTAGCTCAGCATAAAGTCGAATTCTTCTCAGCTAGACCATTAGTAGTCTATAGTGGAACTCTGACTTTCTCTGCTGTTTTAGACCTTCCTTCTCCTGCAGTCAAAGCTAAAAGCAGCATTTCCAGAAGTGTTGAGCTGCTGGCAAAGATGAAGAGCCAAGATATATTTTATTAAATTCCCAACATCTGTGAAGCTCTTCAACCTGAGCAAATTAGAAACTTTATTGGATTATGCTGGCAGTGGGTCATTTTGTTGTTGTTGTTGTTGCATGTGCTCTAAAAGCCATCTACCTACCAAGTTCATTACCAAAGCTAGCTGAGACAGCAAAAAGAACAAATGGAAAAAAGCGAAGGCTCTGTTGTAACCTGAGAGAACAAGTGTATGAGAAAACACCACAAAGCAATTAAATGCCGATCTCTTTTGCTGCTTCAAACCCATCTGTCTTTATCCGCGGCAGCCAATTACTCGTGAAATAGATGCCATTATCCCAGAAGAGTGCAAAATCAACCCTGTTGAAATCAAGAAAATGATTTAAAAGTGATAAGCACAGGTATGTATTATCTGGCTTTTTGGCCAGGGAAAGGATCCATTCTAAATTCTAAATGTTTACTGTAATTAGTGGCATCTGTTCAGCTGACTCCAATTCAATCCAGTTGTAGACTAAGGATGACACTTCTTCTTTTTTTACTGGACCTTAAACCAACAGGCAAATCTTTTCCTTATCATTGCATCTCTGTGCCGGGAAAAAGGTATAGCTATTGGATTTCTGCTCGTGATGATGCCCTAAATACACAGGAGCCATGCGCATGGGAGGGGACATAAGGTGGCCACCCTGCTATAGCCAGCTATCAGTTGCCACCGCTGCTTAGATTTTTCTAAATTCAGATAATTTGAATGTTAAGTAAAATAACTGTACTCATTCCGAATAGAGGTTTCCAGAGCAAAGTAAACTAATGTCAACAGGCACCAAACTTCTCTATTGCCAGCAAACATTCCACTCAAGAACAAAGGTATCTGAAGTTCTTCCCTCTCACACAGTTGGCCAATGTCACCATCAAAAGAGAGAGGAGCTCCGTGTCTGTAAAAGATGTATTCATGGCCTCCATTGAAGTGAATAGTCTGTCTATGGAACTGGGTATGTTTAGCCTGCAGAAGAGACTATTGTGGGGTGATAGTATTTGAAGCCTGTCACAGAGATGACAGAGCAAATGTGTTTTCTCTTACTACAGAGCTTCAAAACAGGTTCAAAAAGGTACAAGACAGGCGATTGCATGGAAACGTTAAGAAGTACCTACTGATGGTGTGAGCTGTTGAACACTAGAATAGACTGCCTGAGAAGGTGGTGGACTTACATTTCTAAAATAGAGGATGAATGGCCAGGCTACCTATCTGAGAAGCTGTAAGCAGAGGATTTCCCAAATCAGCAGGGGAGGGGGTTGGACTAGATAACCTTTGAGATACATCGTGACTTTATGATTTCACGATACTCTGTGGACTGCCATACACATGAACAACAACAACAATATAATAGTAATATTTGTAAATTGAAATGCTGTGTACATGAAAAGTAATACTAAGGTCACACTTCTATGCATGTTTAAACAGTAAAAAGCTATGCCCATGCTGGGAGTTGTAGGACATTTTTCTGTCTACGCATACATAGGATTGGGCCCTACGTTACTCAGATATGCTGGGTCAATGCAAGATATAATTGTGCTGGAGGAGGATGGGAAAGAAGTCGTTTAAAAACAGTGGGAGAAGTGAATACGTTTACATGGTTGGACACCGTTACTCCGTTTTAGTTGAAATGGGCCTACTGACCTCTTCAAATGTTTTTAAGCAGGAATTAAAGACCCTATTATTCTGGTAGGCCTCCCCTTTTTAGAATTCTTTTTTCTCTTTGCTAACTGTTATATACTGCTTCTAGGCTGTATTGTTTTTATTGTAAAGGTGTTGTTTAGGGTAAACTATTTTTAACTCTGTATGCCACCTAGAGTATTTTGTACATAGGTGGGTTATAAATTGAAATACTACTACTACTACTGCTAATAATAATAATAATAATAATAATAATAATAATAATAATAATTTCACTCCAATTCACTGTGCTTGGACTTGATTTTCAAATATAATTATAAATAGCTTGGAAAGGTAATTTGGGTGACAGACAAATAATATGAGAACGGGCCATAGCTCAGTGGTAGAGCACCCCCTTTGCAAGCAGAAGGTCCCAGGTTCGATGCTTGGCAGGTAGGATAGGGGAAAAAATCCTGCCTAAAAGTCTGGAGAGCTGCTGCCAGTCAGTGTCAACAATACTGGACACTTGATGGACCAATAGTCTGACTCAGTATAAGGCAGGTTCCTATGTTCCTATGAGTGTTGGGAGGCAAGAGAGTGAACTTGATGGCCTTATAGGCTCCTTCCAAATCTACGATTCTATGATTCTATGTCTGACTGTTAAAACCTTGCTTAAAGACAGTTTTCAGTTATCTCAAGGCAAGGCCCGGAGCAGTACTGTGTTCTGGATTGAACAGGGTACTATTGCACACATGGCCAACGTATGCACTTGCCCTGCTGTAGTCGTCTCCTTTGCGCTCTTGCAGCTGCAGCTGTTACTACTCCATGGCTGTGCATGCAACTTAGACAAAGATGATAAGATCCCTGGCCTGAGGAGCTTCCAGTCTAGTAAAGACATGTAGCACAAGTGTAAACATTAAACCACAAGCAGGGAGTGGGGACTGGTTAGGGGAGAAGATGGAGAAATTATCTTTGGCTCATCAAAGAGCTGGAAGGAATCCATCAACGGAACCTTTGAGCTATTACACATTTTAAGCAGTCAGATGAAATCATGAATAATGAGTTCCTGCACAGGCACTGCTCAAACAAGCGAAGTGGTGAATTGAGGAGCCTCCATCCTGGTGTGTTGTTGCATGTCAAGTAAATAGGATCTCCGAATGCAGCTCACATGGACTCCTATTTTTGGGAAGAGCAAATGTGCCCATTGGAAACCAGCCTAAGTATAATTACCAACATTCTGAATCTGACTCTATATCATAGAATCATAGAATAGTAGAGTTGGAAGGGGCCTATAAGGACATCAAATCCAACCCCTTGCCCAATGGAGGAATCCACATTAAAGCATACCTGACAGATGGCTGTCCAGCTGCATCTCGAATGCCTCTAGTGTGGGAGAGCCCACTTCCTCCCAAGGTAATTGGTTCCATTGTCATACTGCTCTAACAGGCAGGAGGTTTTTCCTGATATTCAGCTAGAATCTGGCTTCCTGTAACTTGAGCCCATTATTCTGTGTCCTGCACTCTGGGAGGATCGAGAAGAGATCCTGGCCTTCCTCTGTGACAACTTTTCAAGTACTTAAAGAGTTCTTTCATATCTCCCCTCAGTCTTCTCTTCTCAAGGCT
Organism: Elgaria multicarinata webbii; assembly: GCF_023053635.1. Lineage (NCBI taxonomy): Eukaryota > Metazoa > Chordata > Lepidosauria > Squamata > Anguidae > Elgaria > Elgaria multicarinata. Next base: position 50,506,431 of record NC_086180.1, on the reverse strand, counting down.
AAACATGGCCAGTTCTTCCAGTCACTCCTCTTAGGGCTTTGTTTCCAGACCTTTGATCATCTGTGTTGGCCTCCTCTGAACCCCCTCCAGCTTTTCTGAATCCTTCTTGAAGTGTGATGCCCAAAACTCGATGCTCTACTCAAGATGAGGCCTAACCACTGCTGAATAGTGGGGAACCAGTACCTTGCATGACTTCTATTAATGCAGTCCAAATAGCATTTGCTTTTTTTGCAGCCACATCACACTGTTTGTGATCTACAACAATTCCAAGATCCTTCTCACCTGTAGCATTGCTGAACCAAGTAGCCCCCACCTTGTAGCTGTGTATTTGGTTTCTTTTTCCTAGTTATAGAACTTGGCATTTATTAAATTTCATTCTGTTTTTTCAGTCCAGTGAAGATCATTGAACATTGTTTCTGTCTTCCAGGGTCTTATCTATCCCACCCAATTTTGTGTCAACTGCAAATTTGATAAGCATTCCCTGCACCTCCTTATCCAACTCATGAATAAAAATGTTGAAGAGTGCTGGGCCCAGGACTGAGCCTTGTGGTACTTTGCTCATTACCTCCCCCCAGTTTGAGAAGGTACCGTTGATAAGCACTCTTTGAGTCCGATTCTGCAGCCAACTGTGGATTCGCCTAATAGTTGTTACATCTAGACCACTTTTACCTAGTTTGCTAATCAGAATATCATGGGGCACTTTGTCAAAAGCTTTGCTGAAGTCAAGGGATATCATGGCCACAGCATTCCCACAGTCCGCAAGGGAGGTTACCTGATCAAAAAAAGAGATCAGATTAGTCTGGCAGGATGTGATTTTGACAAATCCATGTTGGCTTCTAGTAATCACTGCATTGTTTCCGAGGTACTTACAGATTGTTTGATTGATTGATTGATAATCTGCTCAATCCACACACCTCCACATCCAGAGCACTTGTAACTGTTTTTAAAGCTATACTCCTATACACACTTGCTTGGAAGTAAGCCCCATTGAATTCAGTGGGACTCACTGCTGCGTCAATATGCCTTAGATTGTTCTGCACAGCCTGTATTTTTCTTAGTAGGAATTATGTTTGCATATCCACATATATGCCTATGAAACCCCTTTTAATTTCACTCCTTAAAGAGTGAAATTGACTAGACCAAAAGCTGCCCACATTCTGGTCTAGGCAATTTCACCACTCTGGTGAATTGTGTGGGATTGTGGAAAGTAAGTTCAATTAGGAATTAGGCTTTTACAACCACACACAAACACAGGCTCCTGTCCTCTCTACATTTACATTTCTACAGTGACCAAATTATAATGGCTGGATCAAAGCTAAATTACAATCATAGTCAGGGAGGAATCTCCCATTGCAACAGAGATATAATAGCTATACAGCTAATAGCTAATACAGCAGCCTGACCAAACTACAGCCTCTCCAAACCATTTCCCTTTCTTTTTCTCCTTCAATCTAAGATCAGGTCACTTAAGAATAAAGTTAACAGTATGAAGTAGCATATTGCGTGCAGTGCAAACTGAAAGGAATGGAAGCGTGTCAAGAACCTACATGAAGCTGGAAGATCTTGATTAAACCACTGCGGTAGTTTTGCGTCATGGCCTCTTTGTCGGTCTCCCTATACAAACACTGTCTCCTTGCATTTTATCTTCTCCGCTACAGGTGAAACAAGCCTCACCAAGAATCTTTGCACACTGGTGGCATAAATCATAATTTCATTAAAAAGGAAGAGAAGGAATACGTGACGTCCTGCAGCATAAGACAGAGCTCCTAGAGAGGCTAAGGTTTGCAGTATAAAAAGGAATTTAAAATGAAAGTCAGGGTTTTCTCTTTTTTTTTAATGATCCCCCACCCCCACCCCCACTCCATTTAAAGTCAAAGGTCGCAGAACAAAACGAAGGATATGAGATCAGACTAGCACACAAGGCTAGAGTTCCCAAAACTTGTTTTTAAATTTGCAGCAGATATATCAAGAAATTAATAAAAAGGCGTTCCCAACGTAGTGCTCTCCAGATTTATTGCACTATAGTTCCCATCATCCTCCAGTCAGCATGCCCAACGTATTTTGAGGACACCAGGTTGGGGAAGGTTGTGTTAATATTTTATTTATTTATTGCATTTATATCACACTTTTTTCCTCCAAGGACCCCAAGGCGGCATACATAATCCTCCTCCTCTCCATTTTATTCTCACAACAACAACCCTGTGAGGTGGGTTGGGTTGAGAGTCTGTGACTGGTCCAAAGCCATTCAGTGGGTTTCCATGGCCAAGTGGGGACTAGAATCGGGATCTCCTGACTTCCAGTCCGACACTCTAGCCACTACACCACGTTTAGTAGGAGGCCAGGATTTACTGAACCACACTATCTTTAGTTACCAGCCTGTTCCACTGCTAGGTGAAAGTACAACTGTTTAAAAATGGGGGAACCCTCACATGACTGATCAAACTCTGTTTGCATCTCATCAATTGTTGACAGTTGTGGACCAGGTAGAAATGTTGGAGAAAACTGCAATGGAATCAAATGAGTTTGGATTTCCATAAATCTGACCTGCTGATTCAACAGCAGAGTAGCTTTATTCAAGTCACATGGACTTACAGACTTTTTTAAAAAAAACTTTTTGGAATTTTAGACAAATTTAGTTGAAAAAAGTTACTTTAAATAGAAAACATTGGCCTAAAATACTCATTTCCCCATAGGCTAAAACATGAAAATGCATATTTGGGGTGATTTGCACATTTGGGGTAGGGTGGGGTGGAATGCGTACATTTTCACAAGTGTGGATTTGCACAAATTTGGGAAATTAGAAAAAATCCGATTCTATCATTGAGCGGACAACAGAACCAAAGGCACTGTACAATCTGTGAAATGCAGACAGAAGAGATTTTAAAAATCCATACATCTGTAATACCAGGCAACCACACTCATTTCAGTCACCACTAAACTAAAACCTTAACTAGCTCACTGCCGATTCAGCACACAAGAAAGCAGACATCTTTCAGCGGTATCCTTGGATCCTTCCAAATAATACTTTTCTTGCAATTACTCTGCCTCATTCACAGAATTTTATGGTCCAGGCAATGACAACTTCCATTTATAACTCTCCTATGTTTTCCCTGTTGCTTTTGTCTTCTTTCTTCAACCCCCCCCCCCAAAAAAAAATTCTGTTAAGGAAAAAAGACAGAATAGCTGCATAATATCTCTTGACGGTTAGGGCCGAGAGTCCTCCATCTGGAAGCAGCCTTTGTATTAAGCTAGTGGTTTTTTTTCAGTGTTCCTGGCTAGTATAGCTTTGAGCAACCCTAATGAATAAATCAATGATTTTAAAGATGAAAATGGTTCTGAAAGATTACACTTTAAAAAGTTTTCTGTATATGAGGAACAAATATCACACTCCTCAGTTACTAAGGGCCAAACCTGAAGTGATGTTATTCATACAATTAGCAAATGTATGATTAAAAAAAAAGTTAGTAGCAGCCAATCTGGATCTGGATGTAGCGGGACAAAGGTTATCCCAGCAGTGATGATCGGACCTGGCCCCGTAGCACCTGTCCAGCTTGCCCTATGGTGAGGTTGTGCCTTGGGAGGGTCCTGGGAAAGCATGTATTATCCCTTGATCCCTCCCATGCTGGACTGAGTCCCATGACTTCATCCATCCTGCAGGGGAAAAGGGCTAGTGCGAATAATGGGCAGGCTGCCAGCCCAGAAGACAGCGCTCTTCTCAGTCATTCTAAGGAACAAGCAGCTAACCTTGAACTCTTGCCAAAGGCTTGATCTACAAGCCTTTAGCGGTCAACAGAATCAGCCCTGGGAAACGATAATGCAAGGCACAGATAAACTACCCCATTATGGCACTCGAGATGTGGGCAAGAGAACTGGTGCACCACTGATCCTCCTTGAGATAACAATGGTCTTGCTCATTTCCAATGGTCTTGCAGGCATTTATCATGCACTCGTCATTCCCTATCACAGTCACTTACAGGGTTTTAGATGAGTTTGTGACCTGCCACTTTTGCTTCTTTGTCTAGCCAGAACTTTTAGGACTTTTTTTAGAGCAGGGAAAATGCAGCATTTCCTTGTGAAAGTGAAAAAAAACAACAACCCATGATTTCCTCTTGTATATTTGCACCATTCCACCAAACCACAGTGCCACCTAGAGGTTTTGTAGTGGAAAAGCAGGAAAGGAAATGCTTTTCATATAATGCTCGGATCTCAATTCTGCGTAGAAATTGAAAGTACATAGGGTGGACTATCATCCGATTAACAACCTCATGTAGAAAACCTCATGGTCCCAATCGGATTTGGAGCTGTGTGTGCTTACGCAAGAGCAAAATGTCAGACAAGCCTCAGCTACACGACGTGTGATTCGTATAACATGCAGTTTGCCTCTTTTTGCTTTAACACTTACAAACGGGACAACTTCTGGATACAAAAGGGCTTGGCACCCAGGTGAGCACATCCTTGAACTCCAAGGGAATGAGCAAGAGACTCTTAGATTGGAAGTGGGCCATCCAACTCAAATGGCAACCTCAGGAACTATACATAGGAGAGATGCATTCTGTCTCTTTGGGCTGGTGGCCCTCCCGAGGCTGAGGAAGAATGCCTTCTGCAGAAGGAAGGCTTAGGCCAGCTTTCCCCAACTTGGTGTCCTCTAGATATTTTGGCAGTAGTATAACAGAGCCAGGGCTCGCAGAGACATAGCACCAGCACTTTTTTTTATTAGCAGGGAGTCTGACATCATCTGCCACCACCACCCTTCAGAATCCCTGAACGTAGCTGCAATCTTCACAGTAGCTAGGAAAAATGGATTTTCTGAACAACAATTATATTGTTGCAAGCTATCCCTGTTGTAATGCAGAGTATTTTGGGGTGGCATGGCCTTGAATGGCAATTAAGATTTAATAGCTTTACAAAAGTCCTGCCCCTGCTAGAGATGATACCCAGTTTGTTGATGTGGATCAATATGGTTGCCTGAATATTTGGACATTCCTAGGGGCAGGGCTATGAAGATTGCCAGGATGAGCATCTGCACTTCTAATGTACCATTATACCACCATGTTTTGGACTACAACTCCAAGAATTTCTAACCATTTGCAATAATAACGGGGGCTAATGGGAGTTGAAGACCAAAACATCTGGAGCGCAGCAGGTTGAGAAAGGCTCGCTTAGCCTCTTCACTTTGTGAAAGTCCAGATTGTAGACATGAAAGCAATGGACACTTTCCTGAAAATTAAAGGAATTGGGAAGGAGGAGAGCTTCCAGCCCTGATCAAAAGTGAATCCCTCTGAATAGAGCTTGGAGACTTTCTGGTGCAGATATTGTGTTCTGACAACATGCAACTGAGTGTGGGCTGTTTGTTGAACCATGGGTTAGCTGTTAAGAGTGTTGTCTGAACGTCCGCAGGGTGGCTTGTTAACCATGCAGTGTGGCTTGAACAACCCAACAACAAACCATGGGTTCTCAAAGTCGTTTGAGAAAAGAAACCACACTACATAATTAACAAGCCACCCTGTGGACATTCAGACAACACGCTAACTCACAGTCCAACAAACAGCCCATGGTTCAATAACCATCCACACTGAGCCACTGGGTGTGGGCTAGCGTGTTATCTGAACATCCCCATTGTCTCCCTACTGAAATGCATACATATAAATAATTTCTATGACATTCTCTAGGAACTGAGCTGGGGATGTGGCTTGTGGATTTCATGAAAGGCTGCTGATCTTTCCACCGATAATTCAAGCACTGCCTTATCACAAGGAGAGAGAGAAAACAGTTTGTCTTTCCACACTTCTTTCCCCATTTTGACAAGCCTTTAAAATTCCTTTGAGATTACTGTTCTATTGACAGACGTTGAGCAATTTCTCCTTATGCTGAAAATTAAGAAATTATGGGAGGGAAGAATAGATTTCTTAAACCATTTACCATTTATAGCCAAGCAAATTTTTAAGGTGCAACTGAACTCAGAAGATTTAAGGCTGCCATCCTAGCTAGGCACACTTTTCTGAGAGTAAGCCCCATTGAACTCCATGGGGCTTACTTCTCAGTAGACATGAATAGCTCTGCACTGTTAGGGTAACCACACACGGAAGGGATATACTACTTAGAACAACCCTCCAGCTTTTCCTAAGAGGTCAAAGTACTTCAAGTATCTCATCTCAACAACCCTGGCAACAACTTTGCAAGACAAGCCAGAATTGCTCTCTCTCTCTCTCTCTCTCTGGGCAAGCTGATGGTAAGAGAGTGTAGCTGAATTGAGGCCACCCAGTGAGTTCACAGCTGAGCTGAGAATGGGTGATTTCCCAGTCCATGTACTTCACCCACCCCCCTGCCCCCAGCTCTAAAAAGTGAACAGAAAAATAACCTAAAACCCAACTGATGCATTAGATAAGCCTAATGATCCCTTCTGCCAACGGAAGTAGTATAGTAAGTTAATTGCCAGATGATGGGTTTGTGTACTGCCTGTATTTCAGGAGAGGTCAATATTGATGTCTGTTACATTAACCAATTTGAATTCATACCAACAATTGCCTAAATCCAAAGGTAGGCGGTGCCCACGCCCAAGTGTGCAAACCTGCCCCTCGCCTCCAGGTTCAAGCACGAATTACCTTAATTCACCCCTTTATAATCCAAGCTAAGTGCTAATTAGAGAAGGCTTCCAAGTCTTCATGCTAAAGTGTGGTACAATGAATCATGACATGTGGTTTAAACAAATATTGTTGGAAGAAAGGCAGGGTTGTGTTGTACGTACTAATAGCCAGCACTTGTGTTTATTACTGCTAGGGAGGAAGGAAGGAAGGAAGGAAGGAAGGAAGGAAGGAAGGAAAGAAGGAAGGAAGGAAGGAAGGAAGGGAGAATGTGGCAAAGGGGTGCCCCAGTGGCTCAGACGCTACATATTATTGGTCAGACTGCAGTAATTAGTAGGCCATGAAGGTGCCAAGTTCTCTTCTTTGGGCATAGTGTGTGTGGTTCATACTCAACACAAGAAGTGGTTATGCAGGCCCAGCCAAACGCATTTGGCTGCCTGAAGCAAGATTCCCCACACCCCATTACATCTACAGAAGCTGACTTGACCAGAGGCTGAAGCTTACTTAACTAGTGGCGATGGGAACCTCATCAAACCTGGGGGAAGCAGGGTAGCTTAGGAGGTACAAGGCAGGCTGTGGTGCACATGCAGCAGTGTCCCCCAACAGAGAAGAACAGGCAGGGGGGCTCTGTGGGCCTGGCTAGGGATGTTGTAGTCGCTGTCATCCAGTGGTGTAGTAGTCCAGAAGGTCATCATGATAGTCCCCACAGCCACACCTCCAAGGATAGTACAAAAACCCAGGCAATTGTATTGACTAATATCAACAGACCAGATCTAGCAATTTTATCTCCACTGAAAACAGGTTCTTTCTAAAGCAAATGGGTCTTAATTGTCCATTCAAAACCAACAAATTGTTAAATACTTTGCATTACAACAGGGAACAATATGTTGTTGCCAGAAAATTAATTCCCTCCCCCCACCCCCAGTCACTGTGGGGATTTCAGCTAAGCTCAGAGGGAAAAGAAAATTCTGAGGTGTGGTGTGGCAGATCCCTGCTAATTAAAAAGTGCTGGTACTGACTCCCTGGGCATGGCTAGATGGGGCGATATCCCAGGGATTGCCCTGGGATCGTCCCTGTGCATCCACCTGACGCACAGGGCATCTCAGGAGCAGGGAGGGATGATTCCTCCATTTCCCCAGGATATCGCCCTACCCTTTCCATCCCCCTTTTTCCCCACGGTCTCAGGATGATCCTGAGTCCACGGGACGTGTGGCCCGCCATCGCGTCCCCCCCCCCAGCTCCTGGTGAGTAACTGCAAGGAGCAGGGCACTGGCCACTGGGCACGGAACTCCTCAGGTGCTCCTGTGCTTTTCTCCGATTAAAAAATGACGGGCGCAACATCCTCTTCCTCTCGGGATGTCATGTGCATGTGTAGATGAGGGGGACAACCTTGCGATCATACAATCATGAGATCATACCCCTCCACCCCCTTGTCTAGACAAGCCCCCTGAGAGCCCTGGTTCCACTACATCATTGCTGTCACCCCAACTTCCTAAGGCTGCCACTTTACCCTGCTTGGGTAAAGTGGGACTCTGTTGGATGCACTCCAGTGCACATGAGACCTGTGAGATTTCCCTATGTACCATGATCCAATATTGCATCATTTTGCACTCCAGACTGGAGCTAGAGTGGTGTAGGGTAGTAGTGCATCATGATATAGAACTGTAGTGCATCACATGCATTTCCTGTTTGAAGCACACAATTCATTCCACTTTTTTGTTGCAGCTATAAGCAGGAGCACAACAGGTCCATCCATACATTTGGGCAGCCAAGCTTACCATTAAGTGGAGCTCTGAATCTTTTAAAGCTACAAGACATGGGTGGGGGGTGGGAGAGAAGAAATCACACTTCTATTCAGTATTATTTGTGATGTATTTAGCGATCAAAGTGAGATGATTCCATCTCTACAACACCATGATGGAAAAGTCATACTTTCTGCCTAGCATGACTAGATACAAAAGAGGGCAGGGCTCCTGCAGCTTTAACTGGTGTGATGAAGAGGGAACTTCACCAGGTACTGTATGCATACAAATGACACCTGCTGAAATTCCCTTTTCTATACAACTGTTAAAGTTACCTCCTTTCCATTTGGTCTAGGGGAATCTAGGGGAAAGGTCTGGTAACAACCCTGCATGCAAATCACATGGACAAACGTAGGAAGATCTCTCTTCCATTTGTAAAGTGTTACTCCCCATTTGCAAACACGGGAGCACCACCAGCCGAGCAGGTCCTCCCAACCAGGATATCAGGTTACAAGCATTACATCACCCATAGCCTCACTGGGCAGATGAGTAAAATGGCGAGCAGCGGCACTCAGTTGCCTTGTAGAAGTGAACCCTGTCCTGGCTAGCAAACCACAGCGCCAGAATTGCCGGATCCAAAGGTTAACAAGTAAATAATCCCCTAACCCACATGTTCACACATTTGACTCCCCCTCCCTCCCCTACAAATTTGCCTAGACATGTACTTGTGTGTTTTCAAAATTAGGCTTGTCTGGGTTTGTGCTTTCAGTCATCACCATAAAGCCTTGAAAAGTTCCCCTCTAATAAAATAAAGCTGAAATTCTCAGGTACGTGAAAAGTAGACGTTCGTGTCTCAAGCCACTTTAGAATTCAGCCAGACAGCACCACACTTTATTCAGCTGTGATTCAATTCAAGGCCTGTCCATTGTACTGGTGATCAAAGTGATGAAATTCTGTCCAGTGGATTTGCATGTCTGGGATTCCCATAATCTTCCAGCCAGTCCTCTGTGCTTGATAATGAATGTGGGAGGAATATTTCATCCATACACATACCTGTCTCTTGCTGCCCAGTTTCATGCTGCCTACACAAAACATAATAAAGCATCTTTCCCCAACCTGAAGCTCTCTAGATGTTTGGGATGACAACTCCCATTAGTCACAGCTAGCATGGCCAATGGTCGGGGATGATGGGAGTTATCATTCAAAACACGTGGAGTGCATCAGGCGGGGGAAGTGTGCACGCGAGTGCTGGGGAAAGTGGCCCAACTTGGCTTTTGTCACAATGAATAATGCATTCTTGGTGAATTACGTGCAACATTTTCCTTTAGGAATACCGCTTGCCTGGCTGCTCACCCAGCAATCCATGTGACCATGAACATGTTCCATCCCTAAGTGGTAATTATATCATCTTTTTGGTAGCCCAGGAAATAGTGCAAGTCTCCTCAAGCTGCAATGAGTCACTCTGAATCTGCCTGGTGTGGTTCTGGTACAGCAAACCACCCTGTTACTCACCGCATTGTTGAGTAAACAAATGGATTTAAGATCAGGTTGGCAGCTAAACGGGCTAGTACAGGGTGGTGTTTACCAAAGCCAAGGCATTCCAAAATAGCAATTAGCAAAGTGCCCCATTCCATCCTCCTCCTCCTCACCACCCTACTTACCAACCTCCCAGCATGGAAAATACCATAGTTTTTAATGGTCGAAAGAGGTAACGTAGCTATAGTAGGAAATCACATAACAGCACCTGCATAATTGCAGGAAGTCTGAGCTAGTGCCAGTTGCTCCTGTAGAGGTGTTGAGGAGAGACAACTGCACCCACAAAACGTGGGCATCCAAGAAGTAACGAATGGCTGTTCAGTTCAGGCACATTCTCAAAATAGGAGCTAAGAGCATAAGAAGAGCCTTACTGGATCAGACTAAAGGTCCATCTATGCCAGGGGCAGGTAAGAAGTAGATCTCTAAATGATGTGGACTTCAACTTCTAGAATTCCCTGCCAGAATGGCCCTTGGTCAGGAATGCTTGGAGTTGAAGTCCAAAATACCTGGACATCTGCTTTCTGCCCACCTCTGATCTAGACCAGCATCTGTCTTCCTTCAGTGGCCAACCAGATGACTGAAGGAAACCCACAACCAGGGCAGGAAGGCAATTGCCCTCTCCCACTGTTGCGCATCTGGCGAAACAACTGGGATCCAATGGCATCTCAACATGATGATGTCATATAGCCGCCACGACTAATGTGTTGATCAATGGCCATCTCCCTGCATGAATTTATTTAATCTCCTTGAAAGCCATCTAAGCTAGAGGTGTCATCACACTGTGTGGCAATGAACTCCATCAATTAATTACGCAAAGAAGATAAAAGTGCTTACCCATATTACCAATGTAAATATACGTGGCACTCAACAGGATGATAGGAAGAAGTCTGGGAATGCACTATTGTGTGGGTGCCAATAATTCTGTTATAGATCACTTCTTCTTCTTAAGGTGCCTTCTCCTATTGGAGGTTAGCTATCATTCTAGCTATTTTCGTTTTTGACGCTGCTGCTCTAAATAATTGTATAGACGTACAGTTATGCCATTCCCTCAAGTTCTTTAGCCATGATGTTCCTCTTCTTCCCACTGACCTTTTTCCTTCAATCTCCCCTTGTATACTAAGTTGGAGTATGGTGTATTTTTCTCCTTGAACAATTTGACCAAGATATTGCAATTTTCTTCTTTTGATGGTATGTATTAATTCTGTTAGCTTGTTTACCCTATGTAGTATGTCCTCATTTGTTATTCGGTTAGTCCATGGTATCTTCAAAATTTTTCAGTATATCACCATTTCAAAATATTTCATTTTCCTCAAATTGTTCTTCTTACGTGTCCAAGCCTACACTCCATAAAATAATACCGAAAACTAAAATAATACATAAAATGGCGAGGAGGCCTGTGTAACCACCTTGGGTGCCTTGCTAGGTGGGATATAAATAAATAATAAAATAAAATAATTATAGAACTCTAGCTGTTAATCCTGGAGAGAGAAAAGCATACCCTCTGATGTCAAAAAGACGCATCATAGCGGTATTAAGATGTGGACGTAACAGGATCCCTTCATGTTTGCTCCTTGCAGAGAGGGGGAAGACAAATATGGTCTCAGCTATCTGTATCAACAGCCTCAGGTGAGGATTCCACTCTGACAGGTGTTGCATTTGCTTATACCAGATTCTAATGTATTTCTTTTAAAAACACCACAGATTTCCCAACAGTACATTTTACAACAGGGTTAAAGCCCACCAGGCATATTTTACATGCGCTGGCAATGTCTGGTTGGCTGCTTGCACGGGATAAAAAGAGTGGGAGGGAGTTGGTGGTAATTTAGCATAAATCGCAGTGGCCAGCACAATTTACATCCCCCCTCCCCAAGAATTTAATTCACCTTAGTGTGTTGGGTGTAAGATGCATGCATTGTATCTAAGTAGACAGAGTGATATACTTCTCTTGCTAATTAGCCTTTTTGCACTTGCAGATCTTAGTGGATGGTTTTGCTACAGGCCGCCTTAAAGAGAAAAATCAATATAATTTTTTTTTAGTTTATATCCCACCTTTCCACCCAGAAATGATCCTACAGCAGTTCAGATTATTATTTGTTGCCGCTCACTCACAAACAGATTTTAAAATCAAAGTAACTATAATCCAAGCTTCTAATCGATCAGGTCTACCAGGCCTCAAAGAGCAAAAGTGGCACTACAGCAGACTTTTTTTTTCCTAAATGCAACGCAAAGGCCATTGTTGCAACAACAGCCAGTGTACTTAAACAGCCTCTTGCAACCACCAGCCTTGGTTAACCACACCCATTATAAGAAAAGGGCAATGGAGTTCAAGGCACATGCTAGAGACAAACTTGGCTAGTCGTGACTGTACGGAAAGGAGGACAGGGCTCCTGTATCTTTAACAGTTGCACAGAAAAGGAATTTCAGCAGGTGTCATTTGTATGGATGCGGCACCTGGAGTGACCAGATACAAAAGACGGCAGGGCTCCTGCAGCTTTCACTGTTGTGATGAAGAGGGACTTTCACCAGGTTCTGCATATACAAATGACACCTGCTAAAGAAATCAATATATGAAATAGAATATACGCACAGTATCATAACAGTAGTGTGTTTTGAATTTTTATTGTCTTTGGAGGGTGGATACCCTCGTTTATTTTGTTTGTTTGTTCCTTTTCGTATGGCCATCCTGTTGGAAAAATTGTGGATTGCAACCCAATTAAATCAAATAAAAGGCATCCGGATGCAGTTTCAAAAGGAAAGTTTATTTTCCACCTCAGGTACCAAAAATCTCTTTGCACAAAGGTCCCTTTCCCTTGCCAATGTAAAGGAAAAGGGCCCGGAACAGAAGTTTACATTTCATTTTATACAGAGGGAAACATTGTACACAAATAATTGGTTGCTAACTCAAATCATCACAGCTGATCCTCCTCTCTGATTTTCTGACATGCCCAGATGGGGAGAGTCCCCGTTGACCTTGCAAAACTCCATTATCACATGATTCCCTTAGTAATGAATCCTGGGACATTCCTGTCACGTATTCCATTGTCTTTAACTAATCCCTGTCCACCACTCCCTCCCTGGTCCCCCCCACCCTTTGCAATGTTCCCCTGGGACATTCCTGTCCCACTTTGCCTATGTGGCAGAAACTTTCCCGCGTCACCTTCCCTACCCAAATTCCCACCGGAGCGTGTGGAAAGGAAGGTGAAGAAGAAGCCTTCAAAGATGGCGCCAGTCATTCCTTCTGATGGGCGAGCTTCCCACCTCTTATTTCTCTCCCTGGTTTCCCGCCGAGCCGTGGGGAAAGGAAATAAGAGAGGTGTGTGTGTATGCCAGCTGCACAAGCAAGCACCTGGCAATTTAACCAGCGGCTAGGGCTCGTCCATTACACCTAAGTAAGCGACCTTACCCAAATAGGTAAATGGGACTTTTCTCTTCTACCTGGGAGTAGAAGGTCTATTCTACTCGTCTAAATCACTTAGAAATCACCCAAGGATGGCATTTTGGGAAAGGGAAATGAGGGATCTTGGAAGAAGGAGGGGAGAGAAGAAATGGGCAAAGGGAGTAGTGGGAAATCAGTTATTTTTCCATAACAATCCTGTCCTGCAGGAAGCATAAGCAGTCATATCAGGAAGAAAGCGCTGGCTGCATTCAGTTGCTGTTTACATTGATTTGTTCAAGAATTGGGAGGGGGAGTCTGTTGCTATGATTGTTATGGTTAGGTGAGACATGATTGGTTTGTTAAAATGTTCAGCTAAAGTACAGTAGGTGAGGAACAGGGCTGGCCCTACCATTAGGCAGAGTGAAGCAGTCACCTCTGGCAGCAGATTGTAGGAGGTGGCAGCAAAATGTCAGAGGAGAAACCTGTATGTCATGAGGACTGTTCAGTGCCCTTTAAGTTAGCCTAAGTTAGCTTGCTGCCCTCAGGTGCAGTGGAGGACAGATTCAACTGCCCATTCAGTCGGCTTTTGTATATGGAATGGGAGGAGGAGCCATTTTGTTTTTCACTTCGCGCAGCTAAATGGCTTGGGCCAGCCCCGATGAGAAAGATCCATAATCTGATCTCTGAACATTCTTTTTAAGACTTAAAAGCAGCTGTGAGGGGAGGGGGGTGTCATTGAATTGGGTCTGCAGCCAATGTAAATCTTCCCCAGATGTTATTTTCTGCCGGGGGATATACCACCCATTCCCCCAACTATCTATTCATCAGATTGCATTTGCAGTATTCATATTTTATAATACATGTTGCATAAAAGTCACCGTGCAGCATTCCTAGACAAAAATGTTTCAGATCTCTCTTCAAATTATGTTTTGTTCTCTCCACCATATGATTATCTAATAGCATTTTGCAACCAGTCGTGCCCATCTGTAGGTCCCTATTTTTCTACTCCTTTGCCACATTTTTCTGGCATCCATTAGCATATTTCCCAACACTGTTTTGAGAACTCCTGGCAATAACACAGAACATCATATCCCAATATCAGATGCATAAATCAGATCCCTAAATTCCTTATGTCAGAAGAAGAAATTTTCACAATTTCTGCACCTTCCTCAAAATATATAAAGAGATAATAAGCCATGTGTTCCATTTGATTTTAGATAGGTCTTGGAGATGCAGTTTGTACATTCGTTATACTCTAGCTCTAGCTCTAGCACAGTTTTCAAATAATGAAGGGTTCATCAGACAAGTGTTTTATCTCATGCTCACTACTGCCCACTCACAGGTTTTTCCTCATCCTTTAGACAATGCTGTCCATCTCCCACACAACTCCTGCTCCTTCTTTCTTTTTACTGTCACAAAATGGACCCCTTTTAATCCAACTTTTTTGGGGGAAATGGAATGTGCCGCCATTTCCTGCTGTGTGCAGGAAAAGCGGCATGGTAAAAATGGCCCCTGAATAGGACATGTGATCTTTGTTTACTTCCTCTTTCTTCTCCAGGAAGAAAGAGGAAGTAATGTGGGACAGGAGCGGGGGCAGAGAAGTGATGGTAGGGAACTGTGATTCCTCCCCACCCCCCGCATCTGATGACACTCTAATCTAGTGCTGATTCACCAAACATGACGTGGCAAAGTTGTGATTGCCTACCATAAAGTTTAGAGTTCTATATGATCAAAATGTTTATAAATCTGCATGTGCCTTGTGGGCATGATAATGAAATATGACTTCTAATGTAGTGCCCATATACTCTGTGTGTGTGTGTGTGTGCCAAAAGAGATATTACTTTAAATTCATATCGAGGAGTGATCTCCCACTCCCCTTTTTAACTCTAGACTAGGTGCAGGGCCCTAATTTGGATCTTAAAAGCCCCCTTATCCCCATGCTAGCGTCCTAGTTTGCATTTGGGGCTCTATGGCTACTATAGAGTAAAAATGGAGGGGGGAAACAACCAGAACTGCTAGATACAGATTTAAAGTGATGTCTATTTTGGACCTCAAAGACAAGTTTAGGGTGCTTCCACTCAAGAAAGAAAAGATGGAATAGCTGCACAATGTCTTTTGATTGTTTGCACTAGGCCCACTGTGAGGAACACACAGTTCTGCCCTCACCACACCACCCATCATCTGCCACCAAAGGTGATCACCTCACTGTACCTAATGGTAGGGCTGGCCCTGACCATCATGATTTCTACATAGTTTCCCCCTCTACCTTTAGTGAATTGGTCAATGAATCCTAATGTTCCTTGCCCAAGTCAGGGAACAGTATCCAACAGGGTCACCTTGCTCCTGTTGATTGTGTTGTGCCAGCAGGACTGACCACTTGTGCAACAGGGAGTTAGTCCAGCAGGCCGAACTGCTAGCATGATGGGGAGTTAGCAGTTCTAAAAATAATCCTAGTAATGAGTGGAAACACTCATTTCCAGATGGGGGCAGGTCAGTGGAGCAAGGTTACTGAACTGCTGCGTTCCAGAAAGGAGTTTGTTTATTTTGGATTGCTTTTCGAACTGCTAACTCCGCATTGCGCTAGCAGTTGGCCCTGCTGGTGCATGGGCACGATAGGATACTGTACAGGGCTTTTTAATGCCACAGTTTATATTATTCCCTCAATATATTCACTAATACTATGTGGTACTATTACCTTCTCTCTCTCTCTCTCTCTCTCTCTCTCTCTCTCTCTCTCTCTCTCTTTTCCCAAGTGGAGGGCCCAGACTACCTCCATTCCTCTCTCCTGAAATGAAAATACAGAACATTGAGGGTCAGATGTGCCCTGAAAGTGATTTTGCTGCTTTTGGGGCCAGTGGGCTTGCCATCTTTCAGTTCCCATGCTTGGCACTGCAGTGTTTGAATTGGGTGGTCTGCAGATGAGGTGCCGTCTACCTGCTACATCAAGCTGCTAGTCGGATGAAGGGACTGCAGTCAACTCTAGTTGAGAGCTTCACAAAGCAGCCCATTATCTTCCGGGCTGGGAAATAGGATGATAATAGGGAGGACCAATTTGGTGTGCTTCTGGAAGGTGTACAGACTTGCTGGATTCCTTTAGTCTGGGCCTCCTGGGCCTCCCTCTTGGCCCTCAGACTTTTGGCTTCCAGCCACCCTGCCTTCAAGGGATCCACCCGTTCTCGCCCTGAGTATTTGACATTCTCTTACTTACACGACGTTTGTGACTGGAGCCCTCATCCCATCCCCTGTTTGAATCAGATTCTCCGGTATCTATGTGCAGTTGAGTCACTCTGGCAATCAGGCCTTTACGCCCAAGTCAAGATGCATAGACACGGTTGGGCTCCAGTCATCCTACTCTTCTAAAATGCAAATGTTCAACATCAATGATTTCCTATTCTAGTTTATGATATCATACTTTTCTTTTTATTATTCCACTTCATGGAAGTCATTTGGGGACTGAATTTGCACAAGTTATCAAACTAATTTGGAAAGGGAAGGAACAACAAGAACAACAAAAATGCCATGAGAATTAGGAAGAACATTTCTGACTGTCGAAACTGCTTTGATTGCATTTGCATTCTAATTTCTTATCCCAGAGGTGACTGGGAATTTTAAAGAAAGTAGACTTTTGGGCACACAGATTCATAGAATAGTAGAGTTGGAAGGAGCCTATAAGGCCATCGAGCCCAGCCCCCTGCTCAATGGAGAAATCCACCTTAAAGCACACCTGACAGATGGCTGTCCAGCTACATCTTGAATGCCTCTAGTGTGGGAGAGCCCACTTCCTGCCGAGGTAATTGGTTCCATTGTCATACTGCTCTAACAGGCAGGATTTCCCCCCTGATGTTGAGCTGGAATCTGGCTTCCTGTAACTTGAGTCCTATTATTCCGTGTCCTGCACTCTGGGATAATCAAGAAGAGATCCTGGCCTTCCTCTGTGAGACAATATTTCAAGTACTTGAAGAGTTCTGTTATATCTCCCCTCAGCTTTCTCTTCTCAAGGCTAAACATGCCCAGTTCTTTCAGTCTCTCCTCATAGGATTTGCTTCCAGACCCTTGATCATCTGTGTTGCCTTTCTCTGAATCCCCTCCAGCTTATCTGCATCCTTCTTGAAGTATGGTGCCCAGAACAGGACACAGTACTCAAGATGAGGCCTAACCAGTGCTGTTGGCCTTGCTGGCTGGGGTTGATGGGAGTTGTAGCCCCATATTTCGGGACGGCACTGAGGTTGGAGAAGGCTGGTCTACACACTAACTAGCAATGGCTCTCCTGGGTTTCAGAGGGGGGGTTACTCCATTGACCCTGTTCAGACAACACGTTAAGCCAGAGTGATTAAGCATTTTGAGCTAAACCTTATGGCTTAGTGTGTCATGAGAACCATTTCTAACCCTGGTGGCTGCATAACCATGGCTTAAATACACTCAATAAACATTTGCTACAAAAGGATTAGTGGCCTAACCATGGCTTAGTGTGTTCTCTGGACAGGCCCAGAGAGTTCTACCTAGATATGCCTGCGATCGAACCTAGGACCTTCTGCATTTGACCATTAACCTACAGACCCTCCGATAACCAAGCAAAATGGACAAGGACAATTCCTACCTTAGATCTGAATGATTTCTGTCTGACTGTGTGATGCTGTTATGACAAATGCAGGGAGGCAGGGCATGGGTACTCATACAGCTCACTCCTTGCCCTGAATCCTATGCTCATGCTAACTGCCCATCTGCCCTGCACTGCTGATGGGACAATGCCCCAAACCGTGCAGCAGCCATGCTGCCTACTGCCCAAAGATAGGCCAGTGTGCAAGAATTCTGCAACCTCTTCATCTCTTTATCAGACTCTCTGCTCCCTCACTCCCTCTTTGCTCAGAGCAGGAAGATGAGAAGCCAGAAGGAATGACAAAAGTTGCCAATGCGAAAGACAAGAGAATTTTGATTTTCTCCACCCTGCTTCCAATTTCAGTTTAGTTCTGTTGCACTATGCCAACATTGCCATCATGTTAGAGGAGGAGATGCAGATCAAGTTAATACAAGTCACTTCCAGTATACATTCCTGTAGAAAGCTGGCATTCTTAATAACAAACTTAACAATGTTCAAGGCCTCAAATCAGCCCTGTAAACAGCTCATGTAGCCATGCCCTGGTGTCTCTTGCCCTGGTTTCTCTTTCCTTACAAGACCGGGAGCGTCATCAGATGAACTTTTTATCAGACACTCTTTACAGTATTTCATGGGACCTTTTGACTATGCTGTCCACCTCCCGTGCATCTCCTGCCCCTTCTGCTCATTTTACCATCACAAAGAAAGCTTGGAAAATCTGACTTTTTCAGCTGTAGTGAAATGTGCAAAACATACAACCTGCCTGAAACCCTGGAGAGCCACTGCCAGTCAGAGCGTCATCAGATGAGCATTTTATGGCACGCTTGTGACTAGCACTCATGGTTCTTCGCAGGACATTTTGATGACACAGTGATCCTCCCCCACCTCTCCCACTCCTTCTGCTCTTTTTTCCATTACAAAATAAGATCCAGGAAATTCTATATTTTTGGCTATAATGATACTTGCTGCCATTTCCTGCTGTGTTTTGGAGAAGCTGTGAGATAAAAATGCCCACAGAATGGGCCAGGTGGCTGTTGCTTACTTCCTCTTTCTTCCCCGTGTGAAGAAAGAGGAAGTTGTTCATGCCTACGGGACAGAAGCAGGAGGCAAAGCAACGGTACGGAAATGCGATCCCCCCCCCCTCCGATGATCTCAGTGTCATACTGGTCTAGAAGAACTGATGGTCTGACTTGGTATAAGGCAGCATTCCTATCTTCACAAGGTGTTCAGTAACTGGGGGACAAGATTACCATCTTTCAGCAAGATGGTAGGAACTGAATGAGTTCACAGCTATAAACTATAGGGTATCTATTGTTCCGTAAGCCAGTTGTGTTTGATGCTTTTCCCAACTCCCCTCTCAAGTTTAGAAGACTAAGGTCAGTCTCACATATTAGAAATTTGAGGATGTGGGTTAAAAACTGAAGTGCAACCAACTATGTTGGCCAGGGGAGAGGAGGCTTTGGGATGAAAAAACAACATTCCAATACAAACAAAGGAAAGGTAGGTTACAGCTGGGCTTGTTAGGAGAGGATGGAAAAAAAGACAATATATGGAATGGGAGTGGGAGGAAACTGTGCTGGACACAGTTAAAGGAAGGGTCGGAATAAGAGAAAAGCAAATTAAAATATCAGATGGGGAAACGCACATAAAATTTATGTAAACAGTCTAAAAATATATCTATAGGTTTGTTGAGTTTTGGAATGAAAACAAACTTGTGCACACACACACACACACACACACACACACACACACACACACACACCCTACCTCTTTAAACAGAATCCCTACCAAGTTTGCACTTGGAAAATTCTGCAGTGAAACCTGCAGTAACACTTTAGTAGCTGCTGTGAGAATCAGCATTGGGGTAGTCGAAGCATTTTTCTCACACTGCAATTTAAGGCATTAATGAATCCATGGATGGATCCATTAAAAAGCTGCAATACCTAAATTAGCTAATATCTAAACAGTATATAAAACATTGCTATACGTATGACACAGCCTTTGCCAGAGTAATTCAAGTGATAATAGGCCTTGTAATACTCCTATTTAAATGGATTTGATAGCGCATACACTGGAATGGATTTGCATTCCATACAGCTCATGAGAAGAAGCACTGTTAAGACAACAAGGGAGTGGTAGAAACAGACCTGGAAAAGACCGGATGATAGACCATCTTTACCCAGAGGCAGAAAACTTTATACCTAGAGCCCTTCTGCAAGATGGCCACCCAGAGCCCGCTCAAAGGCCCATCACTGAACAAAATCTCTCAACATGCTGATGCAAATTATTGCACTTACCTGCTCTTACCTTAGGAACCTGACTCTGTTTTGTGACATCATAAATCCATCAGTATAGAGTGAGCTGGATAAACCAGTTGTACAAGCAGGTGTTAGATTTAATCTTTGCACTTGGGTTGATTTTTGTTTTTCGGGATTTAAATCAATGTTTGCAATAAACTGAAAATACATTATACAATTAGCTATGTTACAAAGCAGTAATCTAGACCCAGCAGTTTTCAGTACAGGAGCGCTAATGCCAAGGCTAAGAATAATACTGCAATTTAAACTCAGTATAGGAAGGAGATGGAGTCATTGGAAGAAGCTGCATTTATTTCATTTACATGGACTTGGGCTAAGTTCCCAAAGTGCCGCTTTCCCCAGCGTGGTGCTTGCCCTATGTGTTGGACTTTGGGATGTCGGAGAAATCCCCAATGGAATCAAATGAGTTCAGATTTTATGAATCCAACCTTTGGATTCCACAGCAAATGGCTTTTCCCCAGTCAGGTGGATTCTTCAGACTTGTGGAGAGTTTTTCTAACTTTCCTGAATTTTGGACAAATTTAGTAATAGAAAAACGTGCATTTAAAAAAAAACAGCTGAAAATGCACATTTCTCCAATAGCTTAATTGTGAAAATGTTATTAAACTCCTCATACCAAGTCAGACCATTTGTCCTTCTAACCCATTATTGATGATACTAACTGGCAGCAGCTTGGCGGGGTTTCAGAGAGGAATTTTTCCAGCCCTGCCTGGAGATGCCGGGGGATTTACAAATTTTTGCAAGTGCAAATTTGCACAAATTCAGAAACAAAAAGAAACAAACAAAACCCATTGATGAGCAGACAACAGAACATAAGGACCCTGACAATCCGTGAACTGCAGAGGGAATGGATTCTACACAATCCGTACATCCCTAGTTGGACTACAACCTTATCATCCCCATTAGGAATAATGGGAGTTATAGTCCAACACATCTGGAAGGCGCTAGAATCATAGAATAGTGGAATTGGAAGGGGCCTACAAAGCCATTGAGTCCAACCTCCTGCTCATTGCAGGAATCTACGTTAAAGCATCCCTGACACAGAATCATAGAAAAGGTTGGGGAAAGCAGACTCAGGGAAGAAGGACAGTGGGGTTGTGCCAAAGGCTTCACAGAAGAGGTGGACGTGGAGATGAAGGCGAGATTTGAAGCAAGACATGTTCCAAACGGCAGTTCCAGGCATAAGAGGCAGCAAGAGGGAGTGACATTATTTCGAAACACTGCTTTCAGGCTGCTTGCACCAGCCTTCATCTCATAAGAGAACCCATGTAAATGTACTTTTCAAAAGGATATAACTAATTGGAGGAAAGCACCGTTCCTCAAATGACGTCTATTATACTTAATTTATCTTTTGTGGTCTTTACGCAAGCAGACATTTCCCCTGAAATGTAGGAGTAGCAACAATGCATCTTTTCACCAGGAATTGGAAATCCATATGGGAACTTTCCCTGACTTTGTCAGCATGGGATATGGAAGGTATAGGGTATCTTTCCATACGATTCACATCCAGTGAGGAGGACACCCTTCCTTCTCTGTATCAGAGCTATGGTGGAAGTAGGTTTGGTTAAAACCAGACCTACTTCAGGCCTTCTTGATGGCTGTACTAATATTATGGAGCACCTTGCCCCAAGAGATTTTATGACTCCATCTTGGACTGCCTTTACTGGCTTGTTAAGATCTCCTCCTCCTCCTCCTGTACAGCTAGGTAATTTAGAGCCTGAACGCAATAGTCTTATAGTGCCCCTCCCTTTATACAATCTTGTGTATTACTTCAATAGTGAAGCACAAAACTAACATTTCTCTTCCACCGCCAACACCATTGCATGATTTACAACTGCTTCTACATTCCTTATATGTTAAAATATTTGCCAAACCTGCTTGAAAACAACAGTAATAATAATAGCAACAACTCTGAGCATGTGCAGTTTTACATTTTCAGTTCCCTTAAAACACAGCACCATCAGGACTACAGGAATAAAATGGAGTTTACCTCACCTGCTGCTCTCTGGGTCGTCATGGGGGGGAGGGGTTGAGTTTGACTGCAAGGTCCATCCCTAGTTACCCCACTGACAAACTAGGAATTTTTTCAAGCTTTTCAGGTGGAATTGGAAAACTGGGAAAGTAGAAAACTGTCCTGTCCCCCCCCCCCGCTGTGTCTGATGCTGCTATATATTTTTATCTTCAATTACTATTTTGTGGTTTTTAAAGTGTTGATATTTACTTTTTATAATGAGTTAAATTGATGTATGCTGTCATGTGTAATACATGTGTACTAGAAAGGTAGGGTAAACATTCCTACATAAAAATAATAAAAAAAATAATGGGGAGCCCCATTCTCTGCTCCAGATGTTTTGGACTTCAACTTCCATCAGCTCCAACCACCACAGCCAATGGCAGGAATGCAGAGTGTCTTAGTCTGAAACACCTGGAGAAAAACAGGTTGGGGAAAGGCTACCCTAATGTACACTCATATGAGCAGTCAGGTGGATCAGCGTGTATTCACCCTCTTGCCACACCTCTCCTGACAGTTTGTTTATGGACTAGCCACCACTGGCCTTAAATGACTATGGTTGATTTCTGCTGCCTTCAATCCTAAAACTCTCTAGCCTTTGGAAAAGACTGGAGCAGCTAATCAAGCCTATTTCTGGCAAATGTTATGTTTATTTGTCCAGTTATTATTATTTGGGGATGGACACCAGGTAGCTGCAATGATTTTAGCCTATTACTGCTGCTGTGAGTGATTTGCAGTTTTGTTTTCATTTCCTATCAGTTTGCTGCTGCTGGCAAACATATACCAATACAACTATTCAAAATAGCCTTTTAAGCGGACATAGCGTAAGTCTCCCCGCTTAGCTCAGAGAACTTAACAAATAACCTCAGAACAGGACAGGAAGGGAAAGACTTGAAGCTTGTGTAAAAATCCAAGGGCGAATACGCAATGCCACTGCTTCTAACAAAGCACCAACGTTAAGATGGAATTTTCCCACACTCTTTACCATGTAGTAGGAGTTTCAGCTGACAGCTTATGCAATTCCTGCCCTTCTAAACAAGGGCACCCTTGCTAAAAAAACAAAGCAAAAAACCAAAACTGATTCTGCATCTACAAGAGCCCTCCCAACATGAGGTCATAATGCTAATGGTTATCTTTGCATTGAAATCCACAATCCAAATCACGTGGAAGGAGTAACAAAGAGAAGGAGATTAATACATAGGAAGGAGGAGGAGGATTTTTTTTTTTTTTTACTTTTGTCATTCCTGTGCCAAAATCCATTTCCCAGGGTCAACGAATGCTGTGTTTGAAATTTTCTTTCGTAGTCGTTGTCAGCAACTTTGCCAGAGACGCCACTTTGATTTTGAAATATCAGACTGGTGCAGCCGTTTCCTACAGTGCAATTTCAGTATGTTTTAATCTCACCTGGAGGAGAGGCTGCCCATATACAGTAGCCTGGGGCCCGAGGCCTGCTTGGGACTTCAACTCCCATCAGCCTCAGCCAACATAGCCAATAGTCATGGCTGATGGGGACTGTAGTCCAAAACTTCTGGAGGGCCCCTGGCTAGGGAACGCTGAATCACAGTTATACAAGGGAAGCTTTTTGAAATCATCA
Source organism: Elgaria multicarinata webbii (assembly GCF_023053635.1). Classification (NCBI taxonomy): domain Eukaryota; kingdom Metazoa; phylum Chordata; class Lepidosauria; order Squamata; family Anguidae; genus Elgaria; species Elgaria multicarinata. The sequence continues at coordinate 50,482,679 of NC_086180.1, read as the reverse complement.
TCATCATCATCATCATCATCATCATCATCATCAAACTGGGGTGAGTTTCAAGGCTGTTCCTGTAGGTGTAGAATGCAAAGCAAACAGAAAAGGCCTGAGAGAGATAGGGCTATCTGGAGGAAGAGGCGGCAGCTATCAATAGCTACTATTTGTGATGCTTATAGTATAGCACCTCCAGTATCAGGGGCAGCATGCCGTTTTATGCCACTTGCTGGTGAACATGAGCAGAAGAGTGCTGTTGCACTCACCTCATACTTGGGGGCTTCCCACAGGCAGCTGGTTGGCCACTGTGTGAACAGAACGTTGGACTATTTATTTTTATTTATTTAAAAAATTATAACCTGCCCTATATCACTGGGATCTCAGATAAAATCAGAACAATGTAAATATAGCTAAAGATCTATTAAATCATTAACAAATTTAAACCAGATTTTTTTTAAAAAAAACACACACAATTAAAAACTATTAAAACTATGTGCAACCATGGAGAATTTAGCCATCAAAGACTTTAAAAAAACACCATGTTTTAATCTGGCGCTGAAATGAAGCCAGCGTCAGCCCAGTCAGGCCTCCCAGGGGAGGGCATTCCACAACTGGGGTACCACAACAGAGAAAGCCCTCTCCCATGTCCCACCATAATGTATGTCTCATGTTGGTGGGATGCAGAGGAGGGCTCCTCTGACAGATCTCAAATCTTGGGCAGGCATATATAGGGAGAGGAGCTCCCTCAAGTACCAAGATCCCAAGTCGTTTAGAGCTTTAAATGTCATTGCCAACACCTTGAATTCCCACCAGAAGCATATAGGCAGCCAACGCAATTCTTTTTAAACTGGTCTTTATAGGATGTCCCAGTGAGCAGTCTAGCTGCTGTATTTTGCAATAGCTGCAACTTCCAAGTCATCTTCAAGGGCAGCCCCATGTTGAGTGCATTGCAGTAGTCTAATTGGGAAGTTACCAGCGCCTGGACTACTGTGGCTAGGTTGTCCCTGTCCAGGAAAGGCCGTAGCTGGCAAATCAGCTGAAGCTGACCCAAAGTACTCCAGACCATGGAGTCCATTGGGCCTCCAGAGACAAAGATGGATCTAGAAGTACTCCCAAGCGACACACCTGCTCTGTCAGAGGGAGTGCAACTCCACCCAGAACAGGTCGCTTACCCAATTTTCTAACTTGGGAACCACCAATCCACAGAGCTTCTGTCCTGTCAGCTTCAGTTTATTAGCCCTCATCCAGCCCATTACAACCTCCAGGCACTGGTCCCACACATTCACCACCCCAGTTGACTCCGACAAGAAGTAGAGCACCCTTGGTCTGACCTAGCGTGGCTCTTTTTATGTTCTTAGGAAGAAAAATAGGGTTGTTTGAAAACATGCAGGGATACACAAAACAGGATCTTACAGGTCCAAAAGACCAAGGGCTCATCTACACCAAGCAAGTCTCTTAAAGCCTGCTTAGTTCCCCCTGATTATGTGACAGCTCAAAATTAAGAATACACATGTACCTCCTGAGAAAAGCAAATACGGTGACAAGTTAAACATCTGAAATGCACAGCTATTTGATTTATCCCCAACCCCCACTCCCACTAATGATTTTCCGCAAATATGCAAAGGAGAATAGGACACAGAATTTTTTAAAAAAGAAATAGGAGCGGTAGAAATGGTTAATGTTGTTTTGGTTGGCTGAGAACTCCTTCACTTTGCACGCGTGTCCTGGGTTCATGATCTTTCATTGTTGTTTCTGTCATAGCAGGATACTGTTGGCTCTGCAAACCATGTGTAGACCTTTCACCTTAAGTCCTTTAAAGCTTTGTTGCTGTTTAATATAGAAAGCCTTTTGGCTTCTTGGCTTGCAGACACTAGCACTAAAGGCCTTTCACCTAACATTTGAAAAATTGACTAATCATTAAAGTGATCATCTAAACTTTAATTTATACTTAATTTAAATTTTATACTGCATTTTGTATTTGTGCTTTTAACCTGTTGGTTGTTTTATTATGGTTTTAATTTTTGTGAACCGCCCAGTGAGCTTCAGCTATTGGGCAGTATAAAAATGTAATAAATAAATAAATAAATTGCTAGTAGAAATTTGAAATCTAAAAGCATGAAATACATGCCTAAGTAAGAAACCATTCAGGAGTATAATGTATGTGCATAGTAGTTAGATTGTCAAATTCCCTAGCTAGGGAGGTCTACCTTCCACCACCACACATGGCCTTTAAGGGAGAGAATTTCTGACTGCTTCAACATATAAACTTAAACTTGATGTTGTTGGATTTCCAGTGGTTATGGTGATTTCTGCCAGCTCTACTGCTGTCGGTTGCTGTTTTTTTTTTTTAATGCATCTGTAACATTTTTAATCTGTACTTTGGATTATTCTGATTTTGAACAAAGTGACAGAACTACTGCCACATGCCTCTTCCAAACCCGCCCCCAAACAAGTCTTTAACTCTCTGACAAACTCCTTGAAGTTGTTTAGTGAGATATTCTGAAGTGTTTTAAGCTAGTAAGAACAAATGCAATAATAACAGGTTCAAACTTGCTGGTGGTAAATATTCAAGAGACAAGAATAGCCAGAACCTAGCAGTCACTGTCAGGCTGTTTATATATTATGCTTCAAAGAATGGATATGTTTAGCATAGTATTTGGCATCCTAACAATCACAGCTTTTTTAAAAACACACACACACACCAAGTTTCTAGCCATCATGACTATAAATTAAAAAAAAATGTGTAAAAACCCTCTAGAACTTAGGAATGGATTAGGGGAGTATGACTGCACTGTTTTGGACAATTCCCAGTCCTTCTCACCTAACAACTATCTCCAGATCTTGCTTGCTAAACAACTAACCACACATCTTGCTTCATTCTCACACCCTCTGCTGCCCGTTTTTGGCAGCAAAACAAACATGTCAGTTTAAGAACGTATCTTCTAAAAAAAAGCAGGTGCCATTTGTTTTCATTCTAGGACTTGAATGATTTTAACCACGCTCGCATTTGACTGAAGTTCAAATTTAATCTTGATAGAGCCCAAGTTCTAAGTGTCCCTAAATCAGAGTTCCTGGTTGGGATGCCGTGGGCACTACTGCACCTACAGACACCTACCTTTGCTTCCACCAGCCTCCCTGATTTAAAAACATTGTTCAAATTAAAGACGTGCTTTTTTAATTATATTTTTTAACAAAGCATTGGCCTCTAGCACTGCCCTTATTTTCCAGAATGCCTCTTGACACCACAGAAATTCTTAGAAACTAAAATGGTGAGTGGCTGTCCCCCGTGCATCCTGCGGGGCAGGAGGGAGTGTCCTGTGGGACTACAGTGGGTGTGGGGAGCAAGGGAAGTGTGTTGCCTGTGTGTGCATTTATTTCCTGGTTTTGTTGTGGTGGGTGTAGTATGGGTGTTTTGTCTGATTTGGGCAGGGCTGTGTTTTGCCCTCTGTGTGTGTGTGTGTGTGTGTGTGTGTGTGTTCCCTTGATTTTCAGAAGTTTGCCTTTTGCAAAATATTCTTTGTGGGTGCAAATATGTGATTTGGCATTTAAGGCTCAGAATCCCCCTCTGCCTTTTATTCAGTTTCTTGGCCACAGTTTGCCTTCTGTAAAATGGGTTTTGGAGCAGCAAACTGGGTTTGAAGTGGTTTGTGTTTTGAAGCTCAGCCCCCATTTCTGCCTTTTGCGAATGGGCAAGATCCCCAAACAGCCATTTTGTGAAAGCACCCAGGACACTCTCAAAATTCCAGATGTGCTCACTGGTCCCAAAGGGTTGCCCTGGATTATCTCAGCAATCACCTGCTTGGCCCTAGGCTGACCTACCCACCTGCAATAGGCAGGTAAAGGTAGCCGGCCGGACAGAGATCTCTTTGCTTGCTTGGATCTACTCATCCAATCCGGGCAAATTAGCCAGGAACATGAAGAGATGTAAAGCAAATAGAAAAACCAGAGATGGTGGAGCTTTTATGGAAGAACATGCATAGAGGGAATTTTATACTGACAGGTGCATCCTATTTAATTGCCATTTCTTTGGTACATCATTTGGATATTTGGGGGGATACACTCTTGCTAATAGTCGTGATGGCTATATGCTACCTCCAAGACCAGGGGCAGCAGGACTTGCAATACTACGTGTTGGGGAATGGTGGGAAGGGCTCTTGCCCTCCTACTGTGGGTGGGTGGGCCTTTCATAAGCGTCTGGATGCTGGGCTGAACCAACGCAGCTGTTCTTTCAGAACGAGATGGCAGGCAGCTGAGTTACATTTCTGGAATCCCAAATTTAATTTCGGGAAAGCTGAACCATTCAATGTATGCGTGTCATCAACCCAGCATTTTAAAGCTTCTTAAAATTTATTGATTCCGTTTCAAGAACACCAAATTATGAGTGATCTGCTCCAACGTGGGACTTCAGCCAGAACGGTATGCAAAATGACAATGGAAGAATGGAAACATATAGCACAAACCCCCATAAATGGGCACTTTATTAAACTAGCAAGATAAACTCAGAAATGTATAAATGGTCCATTAAATACATCCAGTTCATTTTACACATACTTATTATATAGAAATTTACTTACAGTTTCCAAACATGTAACATTTAAATTATTTTCTCTTTTCAAGCTTACTACCATCAAAAGGTAATAAAAATCCACCACCTGCTTCTGCAGATGAGCACACACAAAAAGATACAGGTAGGGCCAAATGGTCAGATTACTGCATTTAACCTATGATGGGAGGGTAACCCAAGAAGCTTATAAAACCAAAAATAACAATTCCATCCAAGACACTTTACTGTAAGAGGGAGTTAAGACAACCATCACTCTGAGGTGGTGACCTGTTTGAAAGGCCCAATAGCACACTTGATGGCATTTTGGCATATTTACTAGGCAGGAATTTCTGAAAACCATTTCTATAATGGAGAAAAAGAGATAAGGCCATTAGTTGAAATGGTTAAGTTAAGTTTGACCATCAATTGTCACATCCAGGCAAGTAGGCTTGCTGCGACTGATGAAACCATCTTATATGAAGGAAGGAAGAAAAAGTGGGAGTGCTGAAGGCCATATATTTCCAGTGCATGTTTTTAAAAAAAGTTTTCATAAATGAGTAAGATTTAAATAAAAAGGATCAACAGCAGCAGCCAGTTTCCCCACCTACATATATTTACTTGGAAAAGGACCAAGGGAAAGAAGGCAGAACACGTAGCGACAAGTTTTCCCTCATTCTCTGTATCTTAGCCTGACCTGGTGTCATGTTTTCTGCAGTGAATTATTATTTATTCAGGGGTGGGTTGTTTTTTAAAAAAAAGCTTATGAAAAAGTGAAGTTTAAAAAGTAGTGTTAAAATTCACATCTGAAGCAAATGAAGCTTAATTTACAAAAAAAAAGAAAAAAGAGGGGAAAAAGAAAAGAGAGCCTTTTGTCATGCGTAAAAGGAACTTGCATGTTTCATGCCAACTGGTCAATTTGGCAAAGAAAAGAGGTGGCAGCAGGGGACCGAGGGCTCTCCCTAACTAGAGCCATAGCAGCATTTCAGGTTATTTGACCGTAGTTAAAAAACAGTGGAAACGAAACTTGGCAGGAAAAGTGCTCTGCAAGAGGTTGCAGAAACCTTCACAGGTTTCAAGCTGCAGCACCTGCGATATGTGTTATAAATATGGCACTTTTGTCTTCCCAAAGCTGGCAGGTTTTGCACGTGACTGACACAAGCCAGGTCACCTGTAGTCATTTCCCTCACTACTACTTGTGGTTTCTGAAAGCCATGGGCTTCCGCTAAACCCTACTGATTTCCAGCACCAGTCACTCCACTGACTATTCTACTAGTACATGCAAGGCAGTTCTGCCACAGTCATGGAGAATAAACATTCTGCCCAGCAGAGTTTTCCCTCCTTCTTACAGACATACCACACAACTTAAGACATGCTGCAAATTCTTCAGGTGAAATTACAACCCCGTGTGCTCCCCTAACACAGCAGTGTCCTATTTTACCCATTCTGTAGGCCAGCGGTTCTGTGTGTCCAATTGCCAGCAACGGACTCTGCGCAACAGACACAATTTATTCTTGGACCCAAAGAATTAAAATGATCCGCGTCTACATTTCATACTTTTACAAAAGGTGTTCAGGACTGCAGTTTCAGAAAAGCAGTGGTTATACAACAACTGGCCATAATCCCTAGTTCTGGTTTCCTTTCTTTTCACTAGACAAAAGCATTCCTTTAGTTCAGCTTTCCCCAACCTGCTGCCATCCAGATGTGTTAGCTGTAACTCTCATCATTCTCAGCTAGAATGCCCCAAGCTTCCTGGAGATGATGGGAGTTGTAGCCCAAGATATCTGGAAGGCACTTAGGGAGGGAAGCCTGCTTTAGCATGTAAAATTCTCCCGAACGCAAGGGAACTTTGTTCTAGCTATTCCATCACAGTAGTTTTGAATACATTCAGTTCAGACGTACAGCAGGATCTGCGCAACGTACCTTAATTCGTATTGATACTATTATAATGACACAACTTTACTGTTTGGGATGTCTCATAACAGAAATATTTAGCATTAAAAGAGCTGGTCTTCACATTCTATATTGCCAAACAATACAACCCCCCTTTATTTTCAAAAGTGATTCAGTAGTTTCCCTATTGCAGTTTGATTTCCATCTTGACATTTAAGAGATGCTGATTTTTCTATTATTATTTGTTCTCTTAGCACCGGCTCTGCTTTAACACTTAGTAGCTCACTGTTGTCAGTGTTCCTCTTGATAATTCTAGCACTATTTGCTCTTTTCAGTGTACTCCCGCCGTTTTCTTTTGGATTAGAATCGTCAGAGGCTGTTGTTATTCTCATCCTAGGTAGCCTCTGAGACAGCGACCTTGTAAGGGCTGGCGGTTTGGAAGGGGGTGGCAAATCCACCTTTGCACATTTGGAGGAAGAGGCCACTGTATTCCGTGCAAAGCTTGGGACAGGAGCCGGGGTCTTCGGAATGACGACAGTTGTGCTTTTGTTAGTATCCGTAGGGGATTTGGTCAAAGAGCGGCACATTTTCGTTTCATCGGGTTTCGACTTAGGGACGTATCTGACTGGTTTAGAGCTTGGCTTTTTGAAGGAGCCCTTGTGTTGAAGGGGCTCCCTCTCAAACTGACCACTGCTTGAAGTTGCAGTCCCCCGCTGGAGTTTTGGCTCCTCTACAGATATGCTCTGCCTGTACGGAGGTTTTGCTGTTGCATCTGTGGTGCCCCGGATGGAGTTGCGACGTGACAACCGCGCTTCCGTCATGCTGGTGTCTCGAGGCGCGGGCTTAGGCTCTGGCTTTTTCGTTGTACAACTAGGGGGTGCAGCTGCTTTAGCTGACCTAGAAATGGGTACTACTTTTCTCATGCTTGAATTCTCTGAGGAATTCAGAGTTCTGACTGGTCTGGGGTGGTTGGGAGGGCCAGCGGTGGGTTTTGTGGAACTTGAAGATTTATCTTTCAGGGAGTTTCTCTTTGGTCCTACTGCATCTTTGCTCCTGACAGTTTTTTCCTTTGAAAGACCAGGCTTGCTTCCAGAGTCATCTCTATCGTTAGAAAATGAGCTCAGACCTAAGTTGGCATTACCACCAGTTTGCAGATCATTCATAAAAGAGGCCGTAGCACCATCTTTCCTGTTCACTTTGTTGCCATCTAGCTTTGGATCATTTTCTTCTGACAGATCAAGTGTCAATGAACAATCAGAAGTATCCGATATACAGAACATTGGCCCATCTGCCTTAATTCCTGAAATGCTACCATCTGAAGATACAGGACTATCACTGTTGGGCTCAGGAGCTTCACTACCATGACTTACCACTTTGGCAGAGCATTCAGCTTTATAAGCAGTCTCTTTAGATGTTCTGCAGGATGCTACAGGATGGCCTGCTATGCCAAGAGAGTGTAAGTTCAAGTCACCCAGAGTCTCCAAAACTTTTGCCCCAGCCTCAAAATGAACTGCAGATGGGTCCTCCATGTTGTTCGCTTCGTGGAGGTCAAACTTATGCTGCCCTGAGACAAGTTGATGTTCTTCAACTGGAAGGTCCCAGGGGGCTGCATCAGTGGCTTCCACACAAGGCATATTGAACCTGTACTTGTCATTGCTAGCACTCTCTTGACGATTATAGAGGTTGGTACGTGCAGTGTCTACCTCCTCAAGGTCTCCTAGGCGATCAGACTGAGATGGGGGCAACTGGAAGTAATTGCAGTCCGTGCCGGCTTCAGATGCCTGGTCTAAGCGCAAGGTAGTAAAACTGGCATCTTCAGGTTCTTTAGCATCAGTCCAGGCCATGCTTGGTCTTGCTTGACATGCATGTGCACGGGGAAGGCTGTTGAACTTATTTGGATCCTCGCCCTTTGAGGTCTCCAGGAAAGACAGCAGCTCTCGGTCCGCAGTGACTCCCAAGGAATGCCGGGAACGCCTGATGCTGGCATTTCTGTAAGAAGGGCTTTGGGGTCTCTGCTGTAAGAAGGGTAGGAATTCTTCAAGTCCTCTCTTAGTCAATGTCCCAACGTCATTTTCACTGCTGCTCCGTCCAAAAGCCCCAAGCTCGCCAGCAACCCACGATCGGCGTTTTTCCTCCAAATCCTTTAATCTTTGTAGCTGCTGAAGTTCTTGTGCCTCTCGATCCTTGTTTTCCTGTAAAGAAGAAGAAAAGGAACACACCAAATTTTTAATTCAGGGTTTCCCCCCCACATGTTTATATTATCTTTTTATCCATCCTCCTTACTCTTCCCCTGACTTTTGAGTTCGGTTCTTCAGTAGAAATAACCATGGCAACTATTTTCTTCTATGATATCATATGAAATTAAGAAGGTATTTTTATTGTTTTTTTCATCAGACTCAGCTGGTAAAAATGCTACGAAATACCCACTGAGGTTTTATTTCATTATACTGGAGGTCCCTTTAAAAATTCTGTTCAATGGTGATAGTATACAGAGTTCTAATTAACATTGTTCAATAAGCATCCAATTCAAAACACTTACCAGCAAAGCAATCTAAGTAAATGTGATAAAATTCTTGCCCAGATTAGAATTCGTTAACATCTATATAGAACATACTAAAACCCCAAGATTTTCTAATAATCCATGCTTTTATGTTCTAAAGGGTAACGATTCCTTAAAGCACTGATTGTATGTGACTTAAAAGCACTGAAATGAAGCAAACATCTGGACTAGATGGCCTTGTAGGCCCCTTCCAACTGCTATTCTATGATCTTGTGGTTTTGGAGTACTTTCAAGAGGAACAAGTGCCCTAAACTCCTCCACCCAACACTCTACACACACACACACACACCAGACCTGGAATATAAATGGTGAGGACCATTTTATGAGTTTTTATTTAAGTACTCTTTGCCAAGTTTGCAGCATTTTTATTCAAGGAAATGACATTTATTTCATGCCTCAAAATGTACACTGGATATACCTGCTTTATATTGCTATGTAACAGTTCAAGGCCACATACACATTGCCTTCTGGATTAAAAAAAAAGTCAAATACTCTTTAGTACACAGAGCAGTCTCCAGGAACTTTGCCTATTGTCTTTATAAAAGCACTGTAAAGATTACTGTGTTTGCGTTTTACAGGCATAGAGGCCAATCATGTGGCCACTTGCAGTTTATTACTAGACAAGGGCTGGAAGTGTCTCTTCCCAAGCCACAAACTTAGAGCAGAATCTTACCAGGGCATAAGATGTACCTAATAATGCCATTAAATATAATACCAAGGATATAAATTGTGTGAATTCTTTTGCCGTGAAAGCAAGAGAAAGCTTTTCATTGTGTCCAACAGAGAGTCCAATTTAAATACCCAAAGCTCAAGAAAATCTTTAGAATAGCAACATGTTTGGCTTGAGGTTGGAAGGGGGCAACCTTTAGGCTAACAAGTGTCCTGTAAAATGTGCATCCTTGTTCTGTTATATATAATTCGAAGGCTTGACACAACACGATTATCTGACAGCAAAGCAGCTTAATTGCTTCCAAACCAACAGACATGGAATATGTTCTTCTTACCTTAACAGCTTTGTTGAATCTTAGGCAAAAATCCCTAAATATCTGAAAACACTCCTCCAGTTTCATAGTTTCTTTATCTTCACACAAGAAGTCTATAAGGGCATGGGCTTCCTTCAGTAAATCTCGTTTCCAGTGTTCCAGCTCTTTTAGTTCTTTTACAGCAAACTTTAAATAAAAACAAAATACATATTAGATCAAAACAGGTTGACTAATGGGCTATTTCCTTTAAGTTATGTATGCATGTGCCAATATCAGCATCAGTTAAGCCCAAGATTAACTTAGCTGTAACCACAGAACTATAGCACTGAAAATGACAGGAGCTTTGCTATTATTGTTCATCTTTTATCTCTCTCTGGTCAAACAGGTTTTCCATGTTTTTGGAAACACTACATGAATCTGCAAGACCAGTTTATTAGACACAATTATGGGATAAATGCAAATTTCACAGGTCATGCTGCTGCTATACTGCCACCTTCAACCCTCTGGAATGAACAAAACCTATTTATGCTGTGTCTCCTGACAAGGGAAAAGCCCAAGTGCAGCATTTCTCAAACTGTGCACTGGGACCCACCAGTGAGTCTCAACCCACTTTCACTTGGGTCTCACTGCTTCAGGCTTTCCTCTTTGTTTGACTGCTCGGCACCCTGGCTGCACCATGCACACAGCATAGGCAGGTATGGCAGCAGGAGTTGTAGAGAGCAAGGCTATTTTTAATAATAATAATAATTTTTAAAATTGGGAATAAAGAGGAAAGGAATAAGATTGGGAAGTCAATGTTCACTTCCTCCTGTTACAGGAGGAAGTGAATGTAAAAACAGGAGCAGGAAGGGATAAAAATACTGGCAGGGATGTGACAACCCATCATGGGTTAATTTACCCTTGAGAAAGTGGTAGTGTGTGCCAGCCACTATTAAGAGTATGCAACCCCCAACCAGGGGTCGCTGTGGCTTGCTGTGTTATGTGAACCCGGCTGGCAGGGGGTATTTGAGGGTTAAACAACCTTTACATGCCCTAAAACAGACTATGGGTTATGCAAAGGATGTTTAACTCACAAAATAAGACCCGCTAGCCAGGTTTGCATGACACAACAAGCCACGGTAACCCTCTGTCAGGGTTTGCATATACATAACGGTGGCTGACATGTGCCACAGCTCCTGGAGGTTAATTAACCCAAGTCAACTGGCCCACAAAGTCAGAAGATGCTCAGCTCTGGAATGTCTGAGCATCTTCTGAGTTAGTGGGCCAGTTGACTTGGGTTAAGAAGGTCTCGCTATGGCCATCTTCTTCCAGACAGACATGTGCACTACAATTCCATCACAACACATCTTTATACCGAAAAGAACTCAGCCCGATACCTGCCTTAAAAAATAACATGAGAATCTACCCTTACAGTCAAAATTGCCCTTTAGTAACACTTAGTTCGGAACTCAAATCCAATTTGAAATTCAACAAATACAGGTCAAGTAATATTGTTTGACCAAGTTAAGATGCAGCAGCCGCGGATTTTAAGAAGATTAACTTGGTTATTTTCCTATCCCTCTTTGTTCATAAAAAAGCACACGCACAGGGACTTACAGAAGCAAACGAGATGCCTTCAGCATTTTCGTCCATTTAATGAAAAGAGCATTCTTTAAAAATGAAAGAAAAAAGGTCATGCCAGAAATATATAAAGCTTTGTTTTCTTGGTGGCTTCTCTTACAAAGCAAGAACTCAACTGGGAAGCCCAAGGGTTGACAAGGGGTGGGGGAATGGAAACACAGTCTTTAGAAGGGTAGATAATCTTAGCTTTGTCAGGCCTCCAAACAGAGAAAAAAAAGTAGCATCACTCAACAAGGCGATTATGAAAGTAAGTTAAAAAGGGGTCATGAAAAAAATGGCTCCACCTTTCTCATGAGTACTTTATTCATGAGGATAGGAAAAGCGAGTTTTTAAATCAGGTATCTCAGCCACCATTTTTAGTAACAAAGCCTTATATAAGATGTACCTTGAAAACTGAAGAGAGATCCAGAAGATACATTGGGAAATATTCCTAATCAAATTTGACATTACATTAAAAAAAAAAGAAGACGTGTAAAAAAGGGAGCCCAAACCTGCCACAACATTCCATGTCTGATGGCCATAGCTGAATCCCATAGTTCATAGTAGTAATTACTAAAAGTAAAGCATGGGAGCCTAGATATTCACAGGTGTAGAAAATGTGAAACAAGGTATGTAAGGCTGCAATCCTACAGGATGCGTTCTGGCAACCACTGAGCCTCTGAGTATCCTATATGCCCTGGCTACTCATAAGCCTTACAAATATTCTCTTTATTTAATCTAGGTGGCCATTTTCGCCTGTCTAGCAGAAGTTTTGGGGAAGGGGAGGGCTGGGGCTGGGGCGGCCATAAGTTTACTCCTCCGCTGCCCACCCCCTTTCCCCCCCATCTCTGGGTTCCATTTTGCAAGCATGGAGACGTAGGCAGTGCAGTTCTCTCTGCACCAGCTACAAAGAGGGGTGGGGGGCAGGGAACACAGTTTCTTGGCTCCTAGCTCAGAGCACGTCTATGACACTGGGAGCCAAAAAACTGAACAATCCTATGTTCCCCCCAGAACTTGCCTAGGGGACATAGGATTGCTCCCTCCAGTTCTCCAAAATGCTGGATTAAAAAAAAAAAAGTTCCTATGGCAAACTATCAATTTGGTGAAGTTGACTGTAGAGTTCATCTGACTTAATTCCTGTGAGGAATTATCCATGTATCCACTGGAAGCAGATTCAAATATTAACATCTTAGTCAAAACCAACAACAAAACACTTTGTCATAGAATCGTAGAGTTGGAAGGGGCCCTACAAGGCCATCGAGTCCAACTCAACGTTTTAGAGGTTGTTCTCATTTTGCATGGACAATTATGTGACAGATAATAGGTTGGAACCAGACCACATTAGTCATGTCATTAGTCCTATTGAAATCAACAGAACTAGACTTTACTCATGACCGCCTGAAGTCCCATTGATTTTATTAGGACTAAAACTGTGACTAACCTAATGTGGGTCCAACCCAAGATCTGTGAATACAGGGCTCACAGATTTCACTGTCCCTATGCAGACAATCCAGAGGGAGAGGCAGGTAAGAAATAAAATTATTATTATTATCATCATCACCATCATCATCATCATGCTACACCATGGGCATGTTTCCCTTAACTACAGTTAGTGCAGCGCCTGAATTCTAAATCGTGGTTAAGTGCTGACCAGAAAACAGGACATGAAACTATTGTTTGAACTGGACTTGCGGACCGCTTTGTGCTAACTAAACAACCTTTACTTCAGCTTTAGCAACTGTTCCTGGTCAACCGTGCACAGTAAGTGTTCACTCTCAGTGTTCTCAGCTACCCATAGAAGAACTACATGGATCATAAGTTCGGTAGTTCACTTTTTGAAAGTACAAACCAACATTCTATACAAGGGAAACCTCATTCTGTAAGAGCACCAGGAAGATAATGATACAAATTATGAAAATGCTGGACTAATAAGCCAATCAAATCTGATTTATTAGGCACAGAACCCATGCGATCACCGGAAGTGACAATGGCCTGTTTGAGACATGGCCACCATGCTAGTGAGGTGCTACTCTAATCACTATTATACTAACCTACAGGGACAAATCAGATTGTTTCCTCTTCTCCGACTACTCCATCAAGCGTTTCACAAGGAACAAAACATGCCTACTATCAGAAAGGGTCAGGAAGGGGTCAGAAAGCAGCCAGAGTCGTCTAACTTCTCTACACAACTGGGAAAGCTACAAGTTTGCTCCTCTTTACAAACAGAAGCCTGGGATTCTCAAGAAGTTAATGGATGCCTAGGATACCAAGCTGGAAGCGTAACTTATGTGTTTCACTGTTGAACTCAGCGATCCTAAGATAAGCTGTTTTTTAAATGGAAGTTTTCCTGGAAGTAAGTGCTTCCGATGAATATCAAAATAACCATCAAAACAAAATAAAGCTACCTTTTAAAAAAGTGAGGCATAGGCTGCGTGTGGGAGGGATATCTGTGAAGAAAGAATGCTATAAAAATACTTACTTCTTCACAAGCACAGTTTAACTCAGTAAGAGGTGCTGCCGATCAACACTCAGCACCCCTTAATTTAAGATGTAACACATCCATGTTATTCCTAAGCAGCAGGCACATGCAGATCTGTTTGCTGTACTCTACCTATTGATCTCAATCAATCATTCTATAGAAACGAAAAAGGCACCTCCCTAAGCGTGCATCCTTCACCGTCAAAAGCAGTCTCGTAAAATGCTTACAAGTGATGAACAGCATTGCAGCAGGAATGGAGAAGTGTTTTCAGATGAATCAGATACATTTGGCTTCTTTTAAGCCCAATGAAAGTTCAGTGAGGTGGCTGAATATGAACATAATAAAGAACAGAAAAGGCAGTGATCTCTAACAAACCTGGAGGAAGCCTTCCATCTGGCGGAAGAGTTCTGAGTCCCGCCGAATATTGTCCTTAAGAGATTTTGTTTTGGCTGACAGCGAACAAAGCTCTGCTTCTATACTTTCAAAAGATATTCTGCAAGGGAGGAAAAAAAGTAGTCTAAGGCAATTTTTGAAAAAGGAGCTATCAACTACTGAAGTGTTGCCTATCATTTTTGCTGTAACATATACAAGGTGAACAAACTAGATCTTCCTGTTGAACAAATCTTCCCACAGAAGACATCGCATGGGTTCACACAATGTACTAACCCACCCAGTGTAGGTTGTTGTTGAATTGTGGATTATTGTGGGTTTTTCCACAGCGTAGGTTATTGTTATTGTGGTGCCCGAACACAGTGCATTTTCTACAAGGTTGCTTATTAACCATGCAGCGTGACTTGTTAACCGCCCTGAACAACCCAGCAACAAGCCATGGGTTCTCAAGGTGCCTTGTTTGAGAAAAATAAGCAACGCTACATGGTTAACAAGAGCACATTGCATTCAGACAACACGATAACCCATCCTGCAGAAAATACAGTGCGCTCAGACAACATGTTAACCCACTCTGCAGAGAATATATTGTGTTCAGACAACACAACAACGCATGGTGGGTTAGTGTGTTGTGTGAACCCAGCCACTGCGACCTAGTAATCTTCCCTCCCCAATTCCAGTGATCGAAGTTCTATGCCACAGCAATTTCATCAAAAAGCTACAGTAATGAACTCAGACAAAAGGGCACAGTTCTTCCTATCTGGCAATGAGTAAGAAGAAAGGGGAAGTAACACTGGCCTTAAAGGAATTCAAGGTGTTGGTAATGATGTTTAAAGCTCTAAATGGCTCGAGACCTCGATACTTGAGGGAGCGCCTCTCCCTATATATGCCTGCCCAAGATTTGTGATCTGTTGGAGGAGCACTTCTCCACATCCCACCAGCACAACACATTCGCTATGATTGGAAAAGGGAGAGGGCTTTCTCTGTTGTGGCACCCCAGCTGTGGAATGCCCTCCCCTTGGAGGCCCGACTGGCACCAGCACTGGTTTCATTTCGGCGCCAAGTTAAGACATGGCTTTACTGTTTTTAAATTCTGTACTGGTTTTTAGCTTATTAATGGTTTGATTTGTTTTTAGCTGTGTATACTTATTATTTTATATTTTTGTATGATTTTATCTGTACGCCACCCTGAGATTCTTGTGATATAGGGTGGGATACAAATATCTTAATAAATAAAATAAATAATAAAGAAATAGAACATATATGCCTTCCATCACCAACCAAATCTAAACCATTGTCTGGCTAATAAGACTGTCTGCTTTCAGTTTAAAAAAACACACAGCATGCTTGAGCAGAAATACATGAGATTACATAACTTCACTTTGAACTTTGATTTTCTATTTGTAGAATTTAAGCTCTGTCAGTAAGCAACAGGAATAGCTCTCCAAAAAAGTATCTATCTAGGCTAGTCAAAGGAAGTTGTTAAATCATCAAATATCAAATTATCCCCTGTAATACTGATACTTACTTTAATCAGTTGCTCCATCAACAAAACTATATATAGACCAATAATCTCTAATAAGTTATGCTACCCCCCTTAAAGATTAACTCATTAAACATCTAACATGAAGGAATGCTGCAGGCATCATTCTGTTTGCAGTGAAAATGAAACCACAGCGTCTATAGTAAATGCTTGTTAAGATCTCAGTTTTCAGGCCAAAACTTTGCACATGCATTTAAGTGCATCACAAAGAAAACTTCCCGATGTTCTCAGTTTTCTGGCTTACCTGGCGGCCTCCTGAACATGCTGCATTTTTTCTGAAAAGGTTAGAAGAACTTTATCCTTCTTTTGGGCTTCCTGAAACAAACAAAATGATTCCCATAACATTCCACTCCCATGCTGAAGCCTACATCAACTTAGGTCTTTTGGGGACAGCAATTAAGAGGTTTCTGCTTTCAACTTGCTGTGTTTAGAAAACCCTCTTTAAAAGGCTGGGGAGGATCTAATTTAACTAGTTAAAATGACCATTTCTATTTCAGAGAGCCTGAGCGTTAGTAGTCCTCCACTGAATATAATCAGGACTTAATAAGGAGGACCATTAGGCAAAAGCAGCGTACTAAAGCCCTTTGTGCAAACTAATACAACATTTCCTGCTTAATCTCCACCTAATATCCACTCTTCCCCCTGCTCCCCCTCCCGAGACTCCAGATTAGTTGTTAAACCAGTTTGCACAAGTTTGTTCACAAAGTCAGAGCAATAAATGCTAACTCTTACGTTCGCAGGAATAGAGCAAACTCGGCAAATATTAAATATCACGACCACCATTAAAATTAATTGCAAATGGACAACTGCATGTGTCAGGAAGGAAAACTACAATCTATGCAGCCAAACTTCAAAGGAAATAAGAGGCCATCCTCCCTGTTAAATCTTCTGAGAAATGGTTTCTTTCAAAGTATTACTACCAAGTAATCCATCAGATCTGGCAGTTTCTACGCCTGACACTGGAATAGCTAGGTAGAGAGACGATCTACAATTGGAGATTTTAAATATAGTACCAGAAAAGTGCTGGCTCCAGGTCTTTGAATTATGTGCTCATTTGGTTTTCTATGGGGTTGCAGTTTTAAATATGGCAAGAAGAACTTAATGAAACCTGTGAAGAGGTGCACAAAGGAAGCGAAAAGTAAAAGAATTCCATTTTACTCTTCAATTCTATGGCATGTATCCCTCCCACTAGATCCTATCAATCACCTATTCTTGCCGCTTAGATTTCTGTAGTCTGTTATCTTGGAAATGGTTGTTATTTACATACCAAAGCAACAAAATGAAGCAGATTCATCCCAGGCTTGTTTGCTTTTGTATCTGCCAACTTGAGTAATGACGACAGCTTAAACCCAACTGCATTGCCGGCATAGCCGCCCTAAGGAGGTGGGTGGGAAAGGGAGAAGGGGTAGGAGACGTCAGTCCAAAGCACTTATTTGCCCCGTCCCCAACAGCCCAAGACTGAGGCTTGTCCACTTACTGCATTCATAATATTCCCAGCCTGAAGGACCAAGTGCAATATGGAATGTAACTCTTCGCAGCACATCAGCTCTGCAAAAGACACAAGAGTCGGAATCCGCTGGCTGTTTGTTTAGGAGGCAAAAGTTTAGATTCCCATATTCAAGCTGCATCCAAGGACAAAGTTATTCTTCTAGAACATTTTAGTAAATGTAAGAATTATTCAGGAAGTGAAGTGACGTTAAAAGATAGGGCCTAAGCAAATGTGGGCGTGGGGTGGGGGGTGGGAGAGCGAGAGCTACAAACGCACTGGCAATCTTTCAGCACAGGATGGGTTGGATCCAAAGGAAAGCATGTGGAAAGCCCTGGGAGCCTTCCAGATCCCTGAAATGCCTCTGAAGGAGACCCTGCTGAACGGGGTGGTCTATGGCGCATGGAGCTGAGGGAAAGGGGATCCTCAAAAATCGGGCAGAGGCAACATTCAGTGATCCCCCACTTCCTCTTGCACCACAGATCATTCCATTCAGCAGGGTCCCTGACCCTTAGAAGAGGCTCTGGGGAGGCCCTGGGGGAAGGAGCGAGCAGGGAAGTCAGCTTCCACCAGCTTCTTTGGTGCAGTTTTCTTTGGATCCATCCCTATGTTTCCAAGCCAACCATCAATGGCACACATTGCACTTTGGCACCAGCTCTTCAAACACTGTCTAATGACCAAGTAATGTGGTCAGTTACAGTGATGTACAAATCAAGACAGTGGTGTGACAATACATTGTCCTTAACCGATCAGTCTTCAAGTGATGCTAAAGTAGGGGTGGGGCAACTTGTGGTCCTCCAGATGTTTTGGCTTACAACTGACATCAGCCTTAGCCAGCACAGCCAATGGTGTGTGACCCTGGAAATGGTAGGCTCAAACATCTGGAGGGCTGCAAGTTGCCCACCCCATATTAAAGCTATTAAGTGTTTTCATTCACTTGTCTGAGACCCTCTGAGCAAGTTGGTTACACAGACTGGCCCAAAGTGATCTAACGAATTAGCTAATAATACAAACATGCAATCTGCATAGCTAATATTATCAAAGCTGTCGAAAGTTCTACCATTAACAAGGATAAACCTAGCACTCTGCACAGGAAACATTAGAAGCTCCAGATTGCAGGCACGTTATCTCATTTATGTGAACAATTATTCCTGTCTATTAGACGTGTACCACAAAGGCTAGATTAATTATTTCTCCAAAACCATGTTTAGGAAAACGTTCACATATAATCAGGAATACGTGGGAGAAACAGAGAAAACGGAAACTTAATATTTGGCACTAGAAATCCACAAATGCTCAATGCAGCTGACAGGCCAGAAGTTTAGCAAGAACGGAGACAAGGCTGAGATGCAGCATTCTGCACTTTTGGGACCAGTTCACAGGGAATTACCAAAGGCTAATTTGGACATATGAAGTGTTTTGACTGGGTTACAAATAACCAGTACTACTGGTAGAAATATCCTTTACACGATGTTTAACCTATTCAATTTTTTTGTGGGTTTTGTTTTAACATATAGGCTTTCCCACATACAGACAAGCTCCTAATCTTGCTTCCTAATCATCTTTCAAGCCCTTATCCTAAAAGCCATCACTCCTTACTCCCAGAACGCTTCTCTGTTCTACATCATGCATGCAGCTACTCTCCTGCACTTGGCAAGCAGCTAGAGATTAATGACCAAGCTGCTCAACATGCAAAGGAGATTTAAACCAGAGCTGGCATTGGTGCCAACCAGAAGCAGAGAAAGGACATGTGCAGTGTTGAGACTGGAATGGTGATAAGACACAAGAACTCAAGAACCCTAGACCCAGTTGGCTTGTCCTGGGTTGTTTAGCCCAGGAATTACAGTGATGAGCAGAGTGTGAGAGGTGTGCATAATCCATTTCCATTTTCAATTAACAATGCTATGATGTCTGAACCTGGAAACTCTGGGTTGTTTATGGGTTAAACAATACAGAGTTAACCCAGCAACAAACCACAGACAATTGTTGGGTTAACTCTGGTTGTTGAACCCATAAACAACCCAGAGTTTCTGGATTTGCATGTCATGGAGCATTCCTGGGTTGTTATAATTATAAGTGGAAATGGCTTGTACACTCCATTTGTCCCTGCAGTCCCAAGGTTAACACCTCAATAATTCCTGACAGCAGTTCCTGAGTTAAACAACCCAGGAACTGCTGCTATTATTGTGAACTGGGTCACTATGTGCATGTCTGTATAATGAACTGGTCTTCATCGAGTAGGTCAGGACCCACCACTGCAGGTTTGTGTGGCTCTCCTGATGTTGCTGGATTACAGCTCCCATTTGCCACAGCCAGCATGACAAATGGTGAAAGACTCAGAGCTGTAGTCCACCAACATCTGGAGGCCCACATGTTCTCACAACAGCAGGAGGATCACAGATAGAGAAAAGTGGGAAAAGTCGAAAAAATACTCCAACAACTTGAGCCTGAGAACAGAGCAAGAAGTGCAACACACACACACACACACACACACACACACACACACACACACACACACACCCCAGACTGATAATACACACACACACACCCTTATGGAATGTGTCAGAGCTAGCTTGCTTCCTTTAAATAGCTAATAGGTACCTGAAATTCCAGATCTCATCTCTCTAGTTAAGTTGATTAACCTGCTAAGAAAAACAAGAACCTAATGCATGCTGCAGCACGTTTAATTACCCTTTGTAGCCATTCTTATAATTGTCATGTCTTTCTGTAGAGAAGTACAAGATGGGGAGAATTCTTTTTTTAAAACCATGGCTTCAATTCGCAGTGAATAGCTGAAAAACAAACAAAATAAGCTTTATAACTCAGGTACAAGAGAGAGAGAGCTTATGGAGAATAGAACGGGCTTAGAGTTTCCTTACTTTGGCACTTGGATTAGTAAGTACATAAAAGAATCTGCTTGACACAGTTTTGACGTGTCTCCACTGAAATCCTTCAATTTCTTTACCTAGGAGGAAGAGGGTGGGGAGAAAAGAAAGAGAGAGAGAAGACATTTACATACCATAAAAACACACACACCTGTCAATGATCAAACAAATGTTACAGAGTGATTTCAGGGTCCACCATAATTACTTACAAAATTTGTTTTTGAGGCTAGACCTACATACTATGGCAGGTGGCTGCAGCGAAAAAGACTTATAAGCCCCTCCCACCCCGGTAACATCCACATGTGATGTGATGCCATTGTCTCAGCGGCGAAACTCAGCATGGATGTCATGACATGCATTTAGTACCACTTAAAGTTACCAGGGGTAGGGGAAGAGAGACGACATGCCAGGCCACTGTTTCCAGTAGCAACCTTTCACCTTCTGTAACAGCTTATTCCAGCCAAGCATACTTTGTTTAACACAAATATTTACGTTTTTGCAAATCATGGTAGCATACAACTAAAGCAGGGATGAAGAACGTGCAGCCCTCCAGATATTCTTGGACTGCAATTCTGATAATCCTTCACCATTGGCTCTACTGGCTAAGGCTGATAGGTGTTTCGGGAGGGCCACACATTCCCCACCCCTAATCTAAAGCATTCCTCCCATGTCCTAAATATTGCACATGCTAAATAAGCTAACACATTTCTCCCTTATGCCCCTACATGTATTTATTTTATTTATTAAATGTATTTCTTAGCTGCCTTTCAAAACTGTGGTTTCCCAAAGGTAGCTTCTAAAACAGTAAAATTTGGTATCAAATTATTAAAACACTTCAGTTTAAAAATAAAATACCATAAAACTCACATACCATAAAACTCATACCATAAAGCACATACCATAAAACTCTTTCAACTACAAGTCAAGAAGAACAAGTATATTCTTAAAATCCTTTTAGAAGCAGCCATAGAGAGGAACAGCTGCGTGTTTCTTGAGAGGGAATTCCACAGTCAGCAGGAGCAAAACATATATGCAAAACATTGCTTAGGACAGCCTTCCCCAAGCTGCATTGGCCATGCACTGATATTAATGGAGACTGGCCAAGGGGATCATATTGTTTATTTATTTATTGCATTTCTATACCGCCCAATAACCAAAGCTCTCTGGGCGGCTCACAAAAATTAAAACCATTCAAAGTATAAAACAACAGTATAAAACCATAATATAAAATATTAAACGAGTACTCTTTCATCCTATTGGCTGCCAGTCCATTTCTGGGTCCAATTCAAAGTGCTGGTAGCACTTTGAATTGGACCCAGAAATGGACTGGCAGCCAGTAGGATGAAAGAGTACTCGTTTAATATTTTATATTATGGTTTTATACTGTTGCTTTATACTTTGAATGGTTTTAATTTTTGTGAACCGCCCAGAGAGCTCCGGCTATTAGGCGGTATAGAAATGCAATAAATAAATAAATAAAATAAATAAATAAAATGCCCAGACCCTAAGATCAGGTACAGTAGTTCCTCTCTGGGATCCCCTACCAGGTGGGAAGAAGAGGGCCTTTTCGGCTGTGGCACCCCAGTTGTGTAAATGAGCTTCCCAGAGAGGTTCGCCTGGTGCCTATATTGTGCTCGTTTCGGTGCCAGGTGAAGATCTTTTTATTCTCGCAACCATTTTAGCTTTTCAGTTTCTTTTTTTTATCTGGAACTGTATTTTAAGTTTTTGCACTGCTTCTGTCTTCTGTTTTGTTATTTTTATATTGTAGTTTTTAAACCTTTAAGCTTTTAACCTTTAAGCTTTTATATCATCTGTAGTTTACTGTTTTGTATTTTATGGTTTTAATTGTTGTGAACCACCCAGAGAGCTTTGGTTACAGGGCAGTATTAAAATGTAGTACACAAATAAATAGAATGCTGGCTGGGAATATGGAAGTTTGAGTCCAATACATGTGGAGGGCACTATGTTGGGGAAGGCGGATTTAGGGGTAGCGAAAAACTGTCAAGGAGTGAGTAGCACTGCTAGGAAAAGCAAAGTCCTGGTTTACACAAGATTTCAATTTGTACATTTGACTGCTTTCCATCATCGAAATGTTCCGTCTGACAGGAATCAGACATCCAGGGGACTACAAGATCAACCTGCAAGTTGTCACAAATCTGGCATAATGTACACACACCTGGCAGTTAATAGCACTCAGTACTATGAGACAGCCTGCCAACACATTAACTCCGTAACAGATAAAAAACAAGTTGTGTCTCATTTTCTCTCTCTGCATTTCTCCTTTAGGGGGGACAATTTCACACATTCTTGGCCTGTGCTCAAACAAGGATACACGCCTTTCATTATCTTTGGAACGTGTAAGCCTCCCCATTGACATATTTTACAATTTGAGGGTGGGTTAAAAGGAACGTGTAGAGGAAATAATTTTTAGAAATTAAATAATAATTCCAAAAATATAGAACTTCGCAATTGGCTCTTCCTGGAAAAGTATTGCTAGCCATTCAAACTGGAATCTATATTCCCAGTGACCAACATGAGTTTTGTTTATAGCTCAGACTGAAACACACAACTAAATTTGCAGCATCTACCCCTCCCCTCTCCCAAAAAAGCAATTTCTGCAGCACATAGATAATAAAATTGAACCACTCATATGCAGTATGAAAATTAATAAAAGCAGGATGTATTATGTATTTGGTTGGGATCAACTCTCTTTAGTCCTTCACAGACACTGAGCTGGTTTGCACATCATGACCAATGAAGGGTTAAGCAATATCCTCTTCCATCTTGCCCTACACAAGCCTTTCTCATCCCAATCTCACCATAACCCTTTTGTATACCTGATGCTGATTTCTAAAACTACCGGTATCAGCCCTGCAAAGAAGTCACAACCTGTTTCTGTATGACCTGGTTCACACAACACGATCAGCCATGGTGGGTTGTCACCAGGAGTTGTTCCAGGATAGCTTGTCGTGACATCTGAACCGTGAGTGGATTTTTAATTATGGGTCATTTCCCACAAACAAACCACCCTTAGAGCCCATGACTTGTTTGGCTGTTCAGGGTGACTTGTTGTGATGTCCGAACCCAGGAGGGCTACTTCACTGTGGGTTGTCAGCTAGAGAGCCACCCACCAAGAGTGGCAAAAGCACCTGCTGCCCCTCACAATCTCACTGGTGCCAAAGCCATCAGTGCCCTCTGCTCCATGCTCCTAAAAATCAAGAATTACACCATGGAATGTCTTCAATGCATTTGCAACCCCTTTAAAAAAAATATTATTTTCAGTTTTGCACAAGCCCACACAGTTCACACAGTCCACTGTTATGAAATGTGTGTAATTTACCCTTCCCCTTTACTGCTCTACAATGAAATTTTTGTGTCTTTACCAACCCACCTCACTACTCTGCCTTGATATTTGTGTAATTCTACTAATCCCCATCCCTGCTCTGTAACCCATATGTATATCTGACAGGTAACAACAGAGACCAGTGAAGGGAAGCGACAAGCTCAAAGGGAGGAGAGGAACTGAAAGTGGCTGGCTGCTATAGGACAAGGAACTTTGTGGATGGGTGTGTGAAACAGCCCCCCCCTTTTTTAAGGTGATTAATAGCAAAGCAAACTCCAAAGTTAAGGATGAAATTGACAATGACCCTGATAAGAGGGAGATATTGGTATGCTGGGATAAATGGCAGACAGGAGGTCTTGTGCTCCTGCATACATACACAAGTCCTCAATTTTAATAAAAAAAATGAATTCAGTTTGTGAATGCATTTCCACATTCATAAGGGCTTGGAAAATTGTATGCATTTGATCTGATGCCCTAAGTGGGGGCATTTCCAGCAACCCCAGCAGACCAATTGCAGAAAGGGAGCTGAAAGGAACGACTATTTCTGCCACAAGGGTACCGGGGATACATGTTGGGAGTAGGTGGGAGGACTAAAGGAGAAACAAGCCATGGCATGCCACAAAGTACCTGGCCGTCTGTCAGGGGTAATGAGCAAACCACCAACCCCCTGTAGCTTATTCTCGACGTGTCTTAGCATGACGTACAAATTTGCCCTATAATGGTATAAATCCTTAATCCTAATCTCAGATTTGTTGCTGGGATTTGTTACGAATTTATCTTTATAACTTTGTATTTTTGTTATTGATCTATGGTTTGGTAAGTATCTCTCGGTGAGAATGGTGGATTTGCAGGTGTGAGCTGACTGGCTGAGAGAGTGAGAAGGAGGGGGTGAAGCCATACTGTGCTATACAGTATGTGTTGTGCCTGTCTGAAGGAGATGGGGGATTTGTTGTGAGAGGATTTAGATCTGAGAGGGATTTGTTGAGACTGGGTTTAGATCATTTTAGGAGTGAGAGAAAGAGAGAGAAGTTCATGCTGTTTGTGCAGGGATTATATGAGAGAATGATTTTGGAGTATTGTGGATGAAAGGACATATGTTGATTTAGGAGTTTCTTTTTATTGTTCAACAACTTATTATTGTGAGTAATAAAGCTTCCTTTGTTTATAAAATCCTATGCCTCCTGCTAGTGGCCGTGTAAGTAGGAGGTAATAAAGGGAGAATATAAGGTGAAAGCATAAAGTCTGTGTGTCCACACAGAGGGAGGATTGAATAACGGCTGGGCCTGAGCCTTAAAGGCAGCAAAAGCAAGTGTGTGAGAGAGAAGGTAGTTCTGCTGTGGGTGAGAAAGTCCTTAGAAGAAGGGAATTCTCACTAGGAAAAAGGTGGAAATTCCAAACAGGAATTATGTCTTGGTTTGGAGGTAATGTAGTGATGTGGCATAGACATTCTGCACACATTTAAAGGCACTCACTATTCCACATATCTCACAGCTGAGCCCCAATAGTTAAGTAGTTCTTGGGCACTTCCCTCCTCAAAAAGCTGTACCAATACCCTGATGTTTTAAAACCTGGAACACTTAAACTGGGTCAAAATTTCCTTTGCTCAATTTATACTGAGCAAACATGAATTTGTGGTGTAGTCATTACCGTGAAGCCACTGCCATGGCTGACATCAGCCAAATGCTGACCTTTTTCATATGGGTTGTCTGGATCTCAAAGATACTGCCCATGACTGTCTCCCCCTCTGTTGAAATTATGGGTATTGGTACGGGAAATAACACGTCATCTAAATATCTATATTTTACTGAACTAGCCCCAGAAAACATCTATCAGGTGGTAATCATTTTATAAAAGCAATGCATGAATTGGACCTTTGAAAGATACTAAGTTACTACCCACTGAAGAGATCAGAATACTTCTAAGTAGAAGCATTTTTCTCTTTTATTTTTATTTATAATATATTATTATGTTATTACAGCTTTTTTTTTCTCTTGCAAGAAATTACGTGGATTACTTTTAATTATATATTGTTTTAACTTGGTTCATGGTTTAATTTGTTTTTAGCTGCGTATATTTATTGTTTTATACTATATGCTTTCATCTATATGCCGCCCTGAGATCTTAATGATTTAGGGCGGGATGCAAATGCTATAAATAAATAAATAAATAAATAATTACATGGTCTTCCTTCTTCCACTCCCATTTTATCCTCACAATAATCCTGTAAGGTAGGTTAGGCTGAGAGTCAGTGACTGACCCAAAGTCACCCAGTGAGCTTCATGATCAAGTGGGACTAGAACCCGGATCTCCCGAGTCCCAGTAAGCATTACTCTACACTGGGGGCACAGAAGAAGCTCCTTGCTAATAGTATTCAATACAAATGCGGCCCAAAAGCAGCTTTAGAAAATCCAAGCAAGAGTAGGGTGAGAACCATCTGCTCCTTCCCACTGGTTGGAAATATCTGAATGGTCAAAAGTGAGACCTCATGCTTTCTGCACAATTCTGCAGATATGCGATAAACAAGTTCTCATATTTGCTTGACGTTTCTTGAACTACAGGGTGTGTTGCATTAGCAAGAGAGTCATGACAAACCACATGTAGGTCTTTATTTAGACACATAAACAGCAGGGCTAAGAACTGCCCAAGAACTTCATGTGCTGCTATACCTACTACTTTCTGAAAGGCAGGTGTGGAGTTCAGAATACCCTGCTGGAACTGATGCGGCACTGGCACATATAGAGAAGAGGTGTGGAAAATCCAGGAGATATAGAGGAGTGGGTATAAAATGGTGGTGGGGAAGAAGTAGTACAGGAGTATAGCAACTGGTTAGTTATATTCAAGAGGTTCTTAAACTGGGAGTGGAGTGGGTGGGAGAGAAGGAAGGAAGACCTTTACCAAGCAATTTCAATTTCATTATTTTTGTGGTCGTATATGTACAGATCTTTGCATGTGCAAAGACGTTTTCAAAAATTCATAAAGACACAAGGCCATTTGGTAAATGTTGTATTACTTGACAAACAACAAGCATTAAGAGGCATAGGCAGCTTGTCATTTTTCCATCTTCATTGCGACTGATTTCTATTTTTCCAGCCCACTTGCATGTCAGCTTTGGCACATCTTTTAAAGCCACAGAAGGTTGGGGCGTGCTTAAGTGCCTTGCTCCCAACCGCACCGGCCACTGACAAATGAGAAATTGGTCCTTGCTTGCTGTGCAATACAGAATAGCTGCTTCAGACAAGAGCACCAGAGCCTTGCCCAATGCTTCCTAATGAACCTTTTACTACTGATGGCAAGATAGATATTTTGGCAAGCATTCTGTGCAAACGCTGGAAATATTTCAATGGCTGTCACTTGCAAACAAGGCCATACATCGCTCAACTTTGAATCAATGAAAGCTGAATTCTGTAACAATGTAAACTAAGCAGACCTGCATAAACAAGAGTTCACAAATTCAGTCACCATAGGAACTGCCCATCCTCCTTGGCAGTCATCCCTGCCCTCATCTTCAACTTCCTGTGCTTCAAATGGCAGCCAAGATCCTGCCTCTCCCCTGATCTTGGAACTGGGGTGGGGGGAGAAGAGGAAGTTTCCCATCTCCAACTTTATGCTGGATTTTCGAGACATTCGGAGTATCTCTGAAGTCTCTGCTCCTCCCTGAGCCAACTTGGTGGGGAGTGGCACAAAATATGGGGACTCCTGTATATATAAAGTATTCGGGGCAGAAGTAAGATGTTGTGCGGTAAACTGAAGTGTCATTCCTGTCACCTTCTGAAATATTTTTACATTAAAAAGATGGTAAACTTTAAACCAAAACGGGTAAAGCCAAAATGTTTTACTATGCACCCAGTATTAAACACTTTGATTTGCACAGAATCGTGGCACACAGAACACTAGCTGTGGGCGGGCATTAAAATGCTTTTCTCAGAGTCTAAGACCTAAAATCACTACTCTATTTCATATGCAGCCTTAAGGGCAACCCTAGTTTGATTATTAACATGCTAGTTTCTAACTTCCTCAATCTTTAACTAAAACATCAACAAAAAACTAGGTTGTATTAAAGTGAAGTGTAATGGAAGGGAGGGATCTGTGAATATTTTAATATTTGTACACTGCAGCAATAAGATATTCAAGTTGAAGCATGCTAGATGGAAAATATCCAGGACATGACACACATTTGAACAGTTCTAAGTTGTGTATTGCAATTTCCTCTCTTCCTTGGACTTTGCCCTTTGCCCCTTTCTCCCACGTTCCCACACCCACATCTCATTTGGTGGCTCATCAGCTTCACCAATCCAGTTTAAGGGCTCTATAGCACACAAGCTATTGCTGTCATTGTATAATTTCTGTGAACTCCCATTCACCCAGTTTAAGCTACACCTTTTACAGAGGACTCTCAAGTCTACCCTTAACATTCCACACTTCCTTCAAAGCCATAATCTTTCAAACATTTGGCTGACATTTCTTCCTGAATGTCTCCCCTTGCTTCCCAAACTGAATGTGAAAGTCATAACTGACCTTTCCTCATAAAAACACACATGCAATCACACACAATTCCTGTGCGACAACCACTAGATAAACATATTCCCCTTTGTTCCCAAACACACAACCTTGGCAGCATCTTGAGCAACAGCTCTTCCTTCTCTTCCCAGACACAAGCTGTAGAAGAGATGTCTTACTGCTTTGTCCTTTTTCAGCGACTCTTAAGATTTAATTCTTTTTGACAAATACTCCCCGCTAGGTCTCTTTCATTGAGCAACTTTTTGTCAGCATTTTTAACCCCTTCTCTTATATCTCTTATTATGCTGCTCATACGTCTGGGACAGACCTTCCATTTCTATATATCAGGGTCCCTGCCTTGCTCTCTTGGGTGTAGACCTTTTCTTGTCCTTCTCCATTGTTTTGTCAAGTCACACCATTAATCCACTAAGCAAGGCTAAATATGTAAAGAAAAGTTATTTTCAAAAGGAGTTCTAGAACACAACAGGAAAGGAGTAACTAAGCATCACTAATGTACACTGATGGTTCCATAACAACAAACATTTCAAGATTTAGCAACAAGCATCCTCCTAAACAACACTTGTTCAAAATTGCTGCAAGACTTCTGTAATGCCAGGTTTTGTGGTGTTAGTCAGCAAGTCTACACCTAAGCACTATATTTTCGGTATGAGACTATATACTGGCCAATTAGTGCATTTTTCCCATAACAGACATTCAAGATATGTAAACACACACACACACCAGCGTCTCCCAAAACATGTAGTCATTGATCTCAGCTCAAATTGCAGCAGGTTGCCACACAATCCATTTCTTACCTCTTCTGTTTCTGGCAATAACTTGAAAAGTTCACGTAGAATTTCAGAGCTATAGAGATCGCTTCTTGCTGAATGAAGATCTTCAATTATGGATTCAAGAGATCTTAGTGGGGAAATAAAAACAAAATATTAGGAACATTGTGTTTCAAAAGACTAGAACATTATATATCTTTCACCTCCAAACAGAACCAACTTATTTTTGTATTGTATGCCGTGACAATTTCTTTGCAATGCAATATTGACTGGCAATATGATATTATGTATATGGATGCCCTCCAAGGAGGTTCCAGTGAAATTTATTTATTTATTTATTTATTACATTTTTATACCGCCCAATAGCTGGAGCTCTCTGGGTGGTTCACAAAAATTAAAAACATTCAAAGTATAAAACAGCAGTATAAAACCATAATATAAAACACAAAATTAACACAAAAGGCCTTTTATGTCCAAGAAGAATGTGTTAATGCCAATGCACAATTCATATATAAAGGAAGGGGTTTTTTTACAAAAAGAAAATACCATTTTTAAAAGATAATGTCTTTCTGTCCTCGAAGAGAAATTTAAATGTAATTTTCAGTTAACTATCTATCTGAAGGCTGCCTAATACTGCAATTTCAGTTCTTAGAACTGTAACTTACGATCATAACATGTATGTGGAAAACACAGTACAAGCCAAATTGACAATTTTTTTTAAGCCAGATTAAGCTTGCAGCTATATTACTCATGGCTGAATATTTCTCCATTCCTGCGATATTAATATCACCAAGTTTGACAGTTGCAATAGTAATGTGATATCTTACTTTTTAAACTGCTTGAGAAATATCCCAATATTCATACTTCTTTTGGCACCCAAAATATTAATCTGAAGGGAAAAAAAGGACAACAAAACGCATTAAAAGGCTTGTTCAAACAGAATGTTTTAATCATGTTGGATTACTTTGCTCACACTTTCTGGCACAGCAAAGCAGAAGAAAATTCTACCCCATAGCAAAAGCAAGGATAGTCTGTCTTGACAAAAGTAGGTATGCAGATCATTCCAAACAGTGCGCAAACATTCACACCATTGGAAGAGCTTAACGTTACAACCAGGTATAACTCTAAACCCAGAAATATGGAGAGAGTTTTAACTGCCGCTAGCTGTTTTCTACAGAAATGTTTCAATGCATGTAACATCTGCATCCAAAATAGTGCTGGTAATGCCAGCTTTTCAAAAATTATTATTACTGCATTTGAAAATGCTCCAGAAATCTCAGCTGGTCAAAATAGCTTTGCCATGTGCATTGGCTTCCAGTCCATGTCTGGCCCCAAAAGTCCTGGTATTAACCTTTAAAGCCCTAAACAGCTTGGGACCAGCTTACCTGAAGTATAACTTCCTGGACCTAACATCACCTTCAGATACCCTTTTCTGGGTTTTCCCATCAAATAAAGTAAAGTGGACAGCTATTAGAGAAAGGACCTTATCACTGTTGGCACTCCGGTTGTGAAATGCCCTAACCAGAGAGGCTTG
This sequence comes from Elgaria multicarinata webbii, assembly GCF_023053635.1. Classification (NCBI taxonomy): domain Eukaryota; kingdom Metazoa; phylum Chordata; class Lepidosauria; order Squamata; family Anguidae; genus Elgaria; species Elgaria multicarinata. The sequence goes on along the minus strand of NC_086180.1, from coordinate 50,452,180 downwards.
CTGGGCGCTTGGCTCTTTCATGTCAGCTGAAGATCTCTTTATTTTTTCAGGACTTTCAGATGTTTTGTGTTTTTTAGATCTTTTGCATTGCTGTTCCCTCTCATTGGTTTTACTTTGGTTTTATTCTGCTGCTGTTTTTATTCTGTTTTATATTTGGTTTTATATTTACGGTTTTAACTTTTACTGTAAACTGGCCAGAGAACTTTGTTACTGGGCTGTGTATAACTCTTACGTTACACTACTGGAAAAATTACAAGAGCTGGCATTCTGGTAGCAGAGGCACAACCACTATCCAAACAATTAGCACAATTAGTGCAAGCCACACTTATCATAATGAAGTTGAACTGAGTTGTGTAATGCCTTGTGGATTATTGTAGACATTCTTATATATTTGTGTTTTAATTTCTGTATGATTATTATGTGTCACTAGAGGACTAGGTCAATAGGTGATATATGTATAAACATTTTAAAATAGACTCTTCTACCTAAGTTTCCAAGTTATGCTGATTAACTGTTTCTTTTAATGCACATGTCTAATACTATACACTGTTTCACATGAACAAATACAAGATGAGTTGAAATTATAGGAAAAGTAATTATATAGTCCAAAGGATATTCTAATACAGGTTTCCCCTAAGTGTTGCTAGACTCATGTTTATCTAACTACTCACCTATATGAATCCATATTTATTTATTGCATTTATATACTGCCCCATAGCTGAAGCTCTCTGGGCGGTTTACAAAAGTTAAAACCAGTAAACATTAAAACAAATATACAAAGTTTTAAAACATACAAAGCATAAAAACAACAGTATTTAGTCTTTAGGGAGTGGACAGGTTAAAAACCCAAATAAGAAATACATCAGTCCTAAGGGAGAAAGAAGTGTGGGGCTTCATTTTGCAAGGTTCCATGGTGGTTTTTGTTCTGGGCACTTAACAGTGGAAATAACGTCAGGATTGTAAAGCTAAGGTATCCTATTTCTTGAACTTTGATTCCTTTTTAAAAAAAAAAAACAAGAGAAATGAATCAATCTAAGCAACAATATAAAACAGCACTTCAGCCATATTACTGCACCATGTTCCATACTGGAATCTAAAAAGTCAGCAACAATTCTCTGGAACTATGCCAAATTATGTCATTAGATTAATATTTTACAACAGCAATCACCACCACATTATTTATTAGCAATAGATAACTATTTTATGACAACCGTCACCTGTGGGCCATTGAACACCAGCAAATACAGATGTGCAGAACTGCAATCTCCACTCAGCCACACACTATGACTAGCCTAGTAATACCCAATTAAATCTCTCTCAGCCTAACACATCACACAAAATAGTTTAAAATTGAGATATGCTGGATTGTAACTTGCCTGAAGTCTTTGTGACAGGGTGGGGAAGAAAAATCTAAGTTAATAAAATGCACTTGTCTGACTCGTGCATAGTCACTGTCATAAATCAATCGTTTCCATACTACAATGCTGATCACACGAGTGACTTCAGAACTCTTCTCTGAACGAAGTTAGGATAGGGAAAATAGAAACATCAGAACTGAAAGGGAAGGGAGAAAGAATCTGTAATTGACTATTGATAAGTGAGACCCAGAGTTGCCTGGTAAATTAGTTTGTCAAGATACTACATGCACCCTTAGAATTAGATTTGAAAAATGCTAACATTGATATAGCTTCCTTGTTTCTACATTTTTAAATTATTTTTACTTAAGACGTTTGCACTGAAAATTTTTGCAGTCTCACATAAAAAGCAGCAATCACTTCCCAATAATCACTAAGGCAAGGAGTACATCATTAAAACAATGCCTAGTGCAAGTTAAAATGTCATTACCAAAGCTGTAACTCATCCGTTCTCAAATGTTTTTCTGAATGTACTGTCGCTGACTCCTAGAACTGCAATCCCATTGGCTAACTGATAAACCAAGATTAGAAATGACTTAAAGATGCATTGAATGAATGTAAGAGAATCCTTTCACCAGCACACAGAATTTTTTCAAGAGACATTAAGACTCCAGATCCCTATTGTGAAGGGATGGGGACTCTTCAGTGACCAGTGCCGATGTTAAAAGTGAACATGCAGAATCACACACACACATGTGTAAGAAAACACATCTGGGCCAGTTTGCACGTAACAGCCCATGAGTAAAACGTTGAGGATAACTAGGAAAGCGTGGCTGTGCTGCGTATTAGCTTATAGTGCATTCTCCCTTTACCAAACATACACCTACCAGCACCCTCTTGCTCACGCTCGGGAAACACTAAAAAACAGAGGAAGACAAGCAAGGGCAAAAAAAACCTGTTTAAGTGTTGCTCAGTACACAGTAATTATATGTGCTTTTACATGTAAATGCCACATTTTTATCACTCCCAAATCCTGCTTGGCATTCCTGTCAACTATCTTCTCATTCTGAGGTTTGACCTTGTTCTTGCCTAAAGGAATGCCAGCATGTTTCCATGTTTCATTATTCTCTTGACCGGAGACTACAGTTTCCGTGGAACCTCCTGTCTTCTGACCTAAAGTCATGTACAGTCATCCAGATGACCAAGATCAAATGATAACTATGTGAAATGAACTTGCACAGTCGATACGTCATTTCTGTTAAGGATATGCGGCAGACTGTAGTTTGGCATAACCTGTTGGATTAGCTTGCAATCTTCTTTCTGCCTTTGAACCTAGAATTGCAGGAAAGGTGCACTGACTGAAAACTGAAGCTACATTTTCCATTATCCAAAATCCACAGTTACGCAATGCCTTTATTAGGACCCAAGCAAAATGCCACAAGACTGTGTAAGCTTTCGGGTTCTCCAAAACTCTCCGTCAGGTTATATAGGGCACACAGAAAGCAGGGAAAGGAGGAAATAACAACAACAACTAACAGGTACACTGCATTTTGTTCCACATACTCTTTTGTGGCATTTTGGTTGGTCGGTCCTAATAAAGGTATTGCCTAAGTGCAGATTTTCTTTTCCCTTCATGGACCAGCACGTTGCCTTTGTTTTTTTTATTTTACATCAAGATTATCATGGATTCTTGAAACTGAGCCTAAAGGCTCTTTTCTTCAGCCTCTTCTTTTATTTTTCTTCTGCCCGTTACTCTTAATTATTATAAATGGAGCTCTTCTCTTCCCATTCTTTTTGGTTACTAACTATCCTAATATTTCCTCAGCTTCTTGAGTCCTGATATTCTTTAAGGGAATTGTGTGTGGCAGGGAACACTTATACCTCACATATTATGAATGAACCTCAACCCCGTGACTAACATATACTGAAGTTCTTCTTTGAATGTAAAGAAATGTGGATTTTGAAGGAAAGGTCTTGCTTCCAGCTCATACAACTTTACTGCAACAATACAATAAAAACTGTTGTTTTTATACTGTTTTTATGTTTTTTTTTAATTTTTGTATACTTTTAATGTTTACTATTTTTAATTGTTGTAAACCACCCAGAGAGCTTCAGCTGTGGGGTGGTATATAAATGTAATAAAATAAATAAATAAATAAATAAATACACACTGAATTTTCATTCAAGCATAAATGTTTCCTCCAGGTATAAAAAATCCAGAACTACAGGGCAATATCCTATGCTGCCCGTGTGCCAATGGGAAGCCTTTACTAGCACAATGGGGAGCTAGCATTTGCTAATGCAACCAAGCAAAAACACTCATTTCTGGAACAAGGCAGGCTAGCGGAGAACGCAGAAGACTTGTCCTGACTTTATGAAGCACTAACTCCACCTGGCATTAGCGATGGGTCCCAGTGGCACAACACCATCAGGGGTGAGAGGGATCTTCAAAACTCAGGTGGAGGCACTTTCCATGGGTGGAGCTCCACTCACATAAGTGGCTCTGCAGCTTATTTCCAAACATCAGTTTTCCTCATCTGCACAGGAATAATTCACATTATACTCTTTATCAATTAAGACTTCCAGTTTCCATCCTCATCTGGAATACAATGGTTTTTTTTAATATCAAATACAGATTATTTCTAATTGTGTTCCTCAAAGCTTTATGTCCTTTGTCGGTTTATTTAGCAACCATCTATACAAAACTGGCCTGAAATAAAAGGACTGACCTCTAGAGGTATAGATCAGAATCTCAACAACATAGCTTCAAGTAATGATAAAACATTGTGGAACTAAACAATAAAAAATAAAGACTCATATATTCAGTGGATCACCTTCTTTAAGTTATCCCTATCCTTATTCATGCACCACTCCCTTATTACTGAAAATTAATTGCAAATTGGACACCTCTCTAAGGACCATTTAGAGCCTTTTCTCAGAACTCTATTAAGGGGCAACAATGGCTTTCAGTCAATCCAGGTGGTTTCCGCAAACACACTGAACCACTCAAACACGTGCCAGTCCCACAGGATGAAGCCCGCATGGAATGACTTTTAGTGCAACATCGCAACTACTTGCAATTCTCTCTGTGTGCAGCAGCCACTGCTGGAAGTTAGTATAGCAACCTGAAAACTGCAGCTGCCATACAAGACGGGGCCAAACCAGGTTGCCTTTGGGGCTCATATTTGTAGCCTGAACTAGCACTAAGTGAAACATATGTGGTGGCTAATCCTCTGGCCTCCCACTGGGTTTCACAGCCACTTCGAAGCAGTAAGTCTTCTCATCGCCTCCAAGTACCTTGGAAGCTCAGAGTAATATTGGAGTCAAGATCCTACTCCTCCCCAATCCTCTGTATGTACTAAATGACTCAGAGGAGGGAGAGAAAGAGGATCAGGGTAAATGGCAGCCATAAAATATTTATTTATTTATTTTATTTAAAACATTTGTAATCCTCCCTATATCATTAGGATATCAGGGCGGAGTACAGATAAAAGCATACCGTATAAAACAATAAATATACACAGCTAAAAACAAATTAAACCATGAACCAAGTTAAAACAATATATAATTTAAAAGCAGTAAAAACAATTAAAACAATTAAAATAATGCTTAGCTGCAAAGGCCAGCCAAGATTTCTGGACTCCCTGACAAATATTGTAGCACACTGTGATGTGTTAACTTCACATTGTGGTTAGCGATATGGTGAAGCAATTGTTCTACTCGCTCACCACTCTGGGAACTGCAACCCTAATGGCATCAACCTTTTCTCGACATGATAAACATAAAGCCATATGGCAACCATTTTCTGAAAATACTATTAGTGCTTCAATGAAACACTCTCTCAAAACTGTCAAAGTATCCCTGCCACATGTACAGCTATCGCCTGTCAGCTTTCATGCACACTACTTTTAAAAACACGATGGTCAATCAAAGTGTCTGGTCAAATGGATCTGGAAAGCTTAGGAGGGAAAGAGGAAAAATGAAGGAAATGAGATGCTTAATTTTCTATCGCATTGTAAACCATGGCAGAAGTTATTTAGAGCATGCCAGGCAGAAAACACAGTGGTTTTTCCACACACAAATCCCAGTGTAAGTTGCAGTATCAGGAAACCAAAGTCTGGTTCAATCAAGCTGTATTTCCAGCTCTCACTTGTACATGGCCCTATGCAGGTCTTCACAATATTCTTGTCTCACACATGAACATGATCCATTGGGAATCAGAAGTATCGCTTCATTTTGCCTGCGACCACTTATGAAGGAGGAAGCGGAGAGGGAAGGTTCAAGATTGGCTCTAAACCAGGAGTGGGAGGCCTTTTTCAGTTCAAGGGCTGGATTCCGTTTTTGAGAAGCTTCCAGGGGCTACGTTCCAGTGGTGGGTGGGGTCAAAGGCAAAAATGGGCAGGACTGAAAAATCCACACACAGCCCAATTCCATTGCTACCAATTTTATCGTAGGCATGACGTAAGCATAATCAGCATGTCTACTCACAATCAATCAGGGCAAGCTGCTGCAGGACCAGGCTCAGAAGATAGCAGGGCTGAATCAGAGCTTGACAATAGCGAGGGAGAGCAATGCCTCCCTCCCTCTTCAATGTGATTCAACCACATCCCAAGTAGCCCTGCTGAGGTATAACTGTTAGGTCTGCCTGCACCCTTATCTCGTATTTGAGGCACATAGCAATGTGCAAAACATACAAAACATACATTTTGAGGTGGACCAACTTTACATCCTCTGGGGCAGCAGATCCACCTGATCGTCACTGTAGATTTTTAATTGGTGGGGTTTCATTTCATGAGACAGTTTCACATAGCATACAATAGTTTCTTTTTATAATCACACTCAACTTTTGCATGCAATATTTTATGTAGATTTGTTCTTTTGTTACTAAGGGAAAATAGTTTAAGGTGTCAAACCACTTACTATGGAATAACACCATTTAACATTTATAGACCTACTTTGAAATAAAGTGGTTTCAGTGCAGCGGCAAAGGCAATAAAAATCTCTAGGTGCAAACCTCTCAAGAGGAGGTGGTCAAGAATCTGAAGTAAAATTTCAAATATACACAGACCTACGATTAGTGCAAGTATATTTATACATCCAGTTCCCTCCTTTTCCCTTCAACCCTGCCAAAAATGTGTGCGCCTTCAGTCACACCAACTCCTTTGTAAAAAATCAGTATTCAGACAGAAAAATGCTTCCCGGCAATTTTCCTAAATTTACTCCTGGAATTACCAGGTTCTTCATCTTGTTTAGGTCTATATGCTTGAACATGTATTTTCTGTATAATTCTACCAAAACCTGCATCATTTTCTTCCAATTGTGCTTGCACAATATCTTAGAAATTTCCCCCAAACCACATGACGACATTCCCTCCCTTGGCACCAATCCTAACAAAACCTAACATTAGCAGTGTTCCAGAAGTCTGAGTCAGGATTTAAGCATTACTATTGCAAACAAGTAAAAGTTTAGAATGGCACAACCCAAACATGCTAATATATTGTAAAAAGTGTGTGTGGGGGTGAAATCTCTTTATGGAACAAACACCCAAGAATGATAAATAAACAAGGTAAGTATTTATGCATTCAATATCATGTTTTTGTTTTTGTTTTTAAAAAGCATCCCATTTCATAAATATTTATACAAGGATATTCACACAAATACATATCGTTGCTTTACACCAGGAGTGGGAAGTATGTCGCCTGTGAGTCACATTCGACACCCCACCCTGTGCAGCGCCTACATCCTCTACTGCCTCCAACATTCCCCAAAAGAAGTTTTAAAAAAATTAAAATTGCCTCCAAAAAGGGGTCTAGAGCACTATGGAGCACCAACAAAGCCAAACAACATGCAAATAAGCTATATTGAAGGTTAGATCTGACCTTTTTGTGATGCTCTAGACTCCATTCTTTTCATTAAATTATTTTAATGAAACCCTGGGTTGCCTGACGGATTATGGCTTGTGGTGGGGGATCAGGTGCTTGGAGGAAGGTAAAAATGACACCCAGACCTCCCAAAGTTGCCCAGCCCTACTTTACATAGATTTAGCCATATGTATTTACAATCTTCTCTCAAGTTATTTTAGATCCATTTCTTGAGCCATAAAAGCTTAATGGGTTTTTAACTTTTTAAAGTCTAGCCTTTCCTGTAGTGTAATGCACTCCAAAGTAGGGATGTGCTCCGCTTCTAATCGGACCGGTGAATTAGAAGCAGAGCGGGGGGGGGCTTTGCCTGCCCTTAAGGCAGAGGCGAAGAGGATTGGGGGGCCGGCGGAGCGTGGCGAAGAGGATCGAGGTGAAGGCGGATACTTTGCCTCGATCCGGAGCTCCGCCGGAAAGGTAAGTGAGGTTTACCGGGCGCTGTCGCTGTCGCCCATGCGGCGACAGCGGCAGGGCCCGGTAACCCCCCCGCCCTCCTCTCCCTTACCTGCCTCCGTCCCCGGTCTGTCGGCGTCTTCAATTGAGCCCGCGGTTCAACCAGGAAGTCTGGGCCGCTTCGGATCAGCCCGCGGGGCATAGCGGGGGGTCTGTGCATACCCCTACTCCAAAGTATGATTACTCAGAAGCAAACCCACTGAGCTCAAAGGAGATAACGTACTGGTTTGTGTGCTTAGGATTGCAGCCTTAATGAACTTTAGGAGGCATCATGGCATCCTATGTTACTACTAAGTCTTTCTGGTTGGAAGCCAAAGGACTAACTTTGCAAGAGTATGGGCAGCATGTATGTCTTTTTTCTGCAGCACTTCCTCAAGAGGAAAGCTGTCTTTGAAACAAATATTTGCTTGCCTCTTCAGTAGCAGGAGCTGCTGCACAAGTTTCAAAAAGGAAGCATCAACACAACGTCCCAGCTCATGTGTACATCAAATCTGATGCCCAACTTTACTTTTTCTAAACTTTAATTCATATACTTATTAGCCTAAGCTCCTCCTCTCTTTACATGGACCTGCTAATTAACACAGATTACATAGTTATGCATCCACTAAGGAGACTAGCAATACCCTGAATGTCCTGAATTCACAAGTATGTGTAAGCAGATCTAACAAGTAGCCAGGACAAAGAGCAAAAGCAAACCACCGCTATGTGGGTCCACGCTGACTTAACGAACATGTCTTGCTGCAGGAGCTAACGTCACTTCTCTCTCTCTCTCTCTCTCTCTCTCTCTCTGTCAAGTCAATGCAAAAAGTGATCTGAACAACAGATCTGAAAAACACCATTGCTCGTGCATATTCTGTTACTAATAACCCACGTCTGCATTCAGAATAATGCAAATTAAACAAACTTACTTCAGTTGTGTATTTAAACTACCTCAAATTAAACATTTCAAATGAGGATATATGCTTTCCCAAGAACTAGCATAATAAAGGAGAGAGTGTCCATATATGAAGGGAAGACCTGTAATTAAAGAGCTAGAAGGATCACCTGGGCCAGGTTCCATAAATTCGCTCACCCCATTCACCAGACCAAGAGGGGAGCCAGGCTCTGGTGAGCAAGATGAACCTCAGCTTTTCCTGAACTAGAAACTAAAGAGGAGACAGGATGAACCCCACTCGCTCCCCAGATCCAAAGTTCAGCTGATGCCTGGAACTTGTTAGGGCTCTGCTTCTTGTCTCCAGCTCAGGGCCATAAGGGAGAGGTAATGCATGGACTTGCCTTTATGCCCAACCAATTGGATTGCCAGTCAGGCCAGAGATAGAGCTATCCACCCCTTCCAGCTCTGAACACCAGTCAGGAGCAAGACAAGGCACCTCTATGTGTCCCTTCTACCACTGGAAAATGGGAAGGAAAGCTTTAGGCACAGAGAAAGAGCAAGCACCTGTCCACCCCACACCCCACACCCTCACCCCGGCTATGAACTGTTGGAAGAAGAGTTTTATGCCCCCCTCCCAGATCCAAGGTTATTGCTGGAGAAAGGGGCAGGAATTTTTTTCCTGATCTCATGATGCATTTCAGAGATGTAGCACATGGTCATGCACCTTGGGGGAGAGGCATCCTAGTGATTACAGAATTTGTTGACCCCTGACATAGAAAGCTGTCTTATACTGCTGAATCAGATCCATCTAGCCCAGTATTGCCAACACTGACTGGCAGTGGCTCTCCAAGTTTCAGGCAGAAGTTTTTCCAACCCTATCTGGAGAGCCTGGGGATTGAACCCCAGGACCTTCTGCATGCAAAGCAGGTGACTTATCACTGAGCCACAGCCCCTGCCCTGTGTATATAGTGCAAGTTCTGCCAATCCCAAATTCTAAAACACAATCCAAGTATTCCATGGGTTTTGCTGCAATTATGAGGGCTAGAAGCTTGCCTTTTTAGTGACAACAAATACTTTTAAGAGACTAAATACCATGTTCTGTGCAGTAGGAGTCTTCTAAATATAGTCCCCAAAAGATTATAGGGACTATAACTCTATGGCCAATCCAAGGCATGGTTTTTCAAATGCTCTCTTACAGCTCAGCTGAACAAATTAATTACTATCTAAAATTTGCTGTGACAATGCACTCAGCATTAATTATATGTTAAAGCCACCTTGTGAAAATATTTGGAAACGTGTAAAATTTTAAAGTGTAAGATTCTTACTATTGGTTTTGTGGTCCAGGAAATCATTTTTTATACATTATTTTCTCAGCCCCAGAAAACATTGGCACATGCCACTGGGCTAGCAGAAGCAGAACTCCTCCCCCTCCTCCTCCCCACAACAGTCTCTCCAACCCCCCTGAAAATGCTATAAAGAGACCTTGCTGAATGGGGTAGACTGTGGTGCGGAGAGCTGAGGGATCCCGAAACATCAGAAGAGATCCGTTCATGGACGGTGATACTACCTGATTGTGGGGGATCCTTCAGCTACCCTATTCAAAGGTCTTCCTATCCTCTGTGTAGCATGTTCGGAAGGCTGGAGAACACTGGGGCGGAGGAAGTGGGAAAGTTGCTTCCACAACTTCTTCAAACTACACTTGCCTAAATCTATATCCAATTCATTTTATATAAATTTGGTTCTCTGAATGCAAGACTTTTTTTAATTTCTGAATGTAGGGTTTATTTTCATGAGATTACAAAAGGATACAGCTATGCATACTATATTAAAAACCGTCGAGGGTACACCTTTTTATCTATACATCCAACAGTCTTCTCTGTTCTTTGGATCCCAAAGATCTCAAATAAAGATTATAGACAATGTCACATTATAAATACAACAGTTCTACCTCATAACATAAAAGGTTTTGATAAATGGCGGATTCAAGTTACTCCATTGTCCAAAAGTAAACGGTTAAGACTTCAATTATTTTTTCTGATACAGTAAGATCACAGCACAATATTAGGAATCAAGATAAATAAAGGCAAGTGATTTCAGCCAACCAGCCCCAAGCTGTTGCCTTCCAGATGCTTTGTACTACAACTCCAAGCATTCCTGGACTTTGCCAATGCTTACTGGGATTGATACAAACTGGAGTCCAAAACATCTGGAGGACACCAGATTGTTGGATTACGCAGCTAAAAACAATCCTAGAAATTCGATAGAAATTAATAACAAAGGAAAGATTTGTTTCAATACATGTTCATGCTTACCTCTTGTTTGGTATCTTTAAATGACCTCCTTGAGACTCTGCTTCTGGAATCTAGGGGTGCAGTTTCTTCTTGCTGACCAAAGAATTCCTCAATTGTCTTTGTGTCAATCTGGTAGTTCTGTTTAGCACCAATAGTCCAGATATTGTTTTTACCGCGGACTTGTTCTTCAGGGATAGTTTTCCAGAAGAAACTACGTATTCGTTTCTTCTTGCTCAGATGGCCATGTCCGTTTACCAGCTGTGGCAATGAAGTTCTGCTCAGTACTGGGGGTGGAGGTGGGGGTGGGGGTGGCACACCCACTGTTGAAGAAAATCCAGCTTCTGTGGACAGACATGATGGCGGTGGCAGTGGTGGCGGCGGCGGCGGCGGCAGCTGCTCTTCTGGTTCTGTTGTATCTCCGATCATTAATCCAGCTTCCACTGAAATAGCTCCATTTTCTTTATCATTGATCAAGGAGACACAATTCATAACATGCATTTTACAGTCTCTCTCTGTGGAGAGAGAGACTTACTTCCTTGGATGTGCATGTAACATCAAGCAGCAGAATAGCAATTTATGACTTGTGCATTGAAATTTTAATTTACCATCAGCGAAGGAAATTCAGGAAATCAGTCATCTCTCTGAAACCTGCAATGAAATGTAGCAGAGAAACAAAAAATTAGGAGGACTTGGGTGTATTTTGTATAAGTGCAGGAAGGAGTATGGCTGAAGCACCAATTTGTAGGCTATGTACAAACAGGATTACCAATCTAGACATGCCAATTACTAGCTCCACCCTAAAGTAGTTGGACTTTAACAGTCACCCCAGTGTGGTGTTTGTAATCAACAGAGCTGGCAAACCAATGCCCAAGGCCTATCTATTATTTGAGTATATATTCAAAGGAAGGAAGACGGGCACAAGACAGACATCCATGGCCGCAGCCAGCAATTTGCTCCCAGGTTTTACTGCAGCAGTTCCATGGCTCAAGGGACAAGGTGTTGTTTAAAACTGTACTGCACCACCTGCCTCTTTTGCAGTAAAAATTACTACAATGAAATCAAGCCCCCTGCAGGGGAAAGTGTCACCTTATAGTGTCAGACAGTAGCAGAAATCCACAGGGATACACACAAGAGTTGTTGTGAAACTAAGGCCCTTTCTACACCTAAGGATTATCCCAGGAAAATGGGGGGATCATCCTTGCCCGCTCCCGGGATCCCCTGTGTGTCACTGGATGCACAGGGATGATCCCGGGGGAAAAGGCAGGTGTAGAAATGGCCTAAGAGAAGTGCCAAGGCATTTTAAGCAAGTTGCTTTTCTTTCAGGGGGAATAAGCTTCCAATACACAAACATGCGATGCTAACTGCCTAAGAAGTAAAAAAAAGAGAGAGAGAGAGAGAAAGGGATAAAATATTATCCATACCATACATATGCCTGTGCTTTAATAATACAAGTCCACATTCAAATGCCAAATTAAATGAACGCTTACTGCAGTAATATAATGCAAGGGTGAGCAAAACGCAGCCCCATGACCTTGAGTGTGGCCCACATCCCTGTTGCTGAATTTTGGTGATACAGACGCAGGAACGAACAACTGGTGTTTTTCTGCCACAATTCTGTGGCAAAACACAACGCAGACTCAGAAGTGCCAAACGTAGCTTGTTTCAAGCTAAATCTGGCCCCTCTGAATCTCCATAGCAGTTTGTTGCTGAATTTCAACAGCAAACAGCTGAGGGGGAGGTTGGCCTTGTGGGCGGTGTAGCAGCAGGAGAGCAGCCCCCCAGGGGAGTCCAGTGGCTGGAAATTGTTCCCCGATTGCCTAAATTTGCCCACTCCTGTATAGCGGAAAGTTCCTAGCTATTAAGCAAAGTAAAATAAGGCAAATTCTCTATCATCCAACGACCAAAAACTCAAGCCATTTTTAATCTTTTATCCTATATATTCCAATGTATAACTGAGACAGGATCTACATTAGTGCTTTAAAACAGTTTATAACAGTAGTGACAACTGTTGAGGCCCAGGACACACTCCATATACAGTTTTCAAACAGTTTTCAAAGTGTCATATCCTGCTTGGTGTAGATCTGGCCTACTTTGCTCAAACCATAATTTAAAGACAACCTAAAACTTTAATACCTACTCAAAGTATCTTTAAGAAGAAAAGGTAAAGGTAATTTACACTTTGCTAATGTAAAGACAGGGGTAGTCTATGCTTCTGCCCAAACACCAAACACTTAAAATCTTATTCATGCTACATTACAAGAATTAATTGCAACCCTTGGTCCCATGATTTGATGGTTACTTATCATGAACATAGTTGGCATATCATCATCATCAACAACACTGTAAATGCCACACAGCAGCAGGAAAGCATGCTTTACATATTCCATACTACTGTTTTAAATTGCTGTCCTTAAAGCGCGCAAAATCTTTGACTACCTCTTCAAAAACAAAGTTTGTCGTATGAAGTTAATGACAAAGAAAACAAAGCAGCAAAGTTTCTGTAATGGCTTTTGATTTTTAGCAAATTTACCTTTAAACCTTCAAGGTTCTCCACAACTTCAGGGGTAATTCACCATCTGTTCTTTGAAAGGAACCCTTTAATTTTTGCATCAGGGTAGGGCACATATTGCTTGGCCTTGGTTCAAGTTAGCTTAAACAAAAAACGTATTTGCCCAGTTTGGGGATCTCCCTCACCCCCCTGGATTACAGCCCAACCTATTCATCAGGGTCTCCTAACTCTTTGTGTAATATTTTAAGGAGGGCTAGAAGGGGGTGCCATGGGGAGAAGGGGACAGCAAAGTCCCATTCTGCTAGTGGAGCTGCACACACCTAAATCTGGATCTAACCCTATGTGTTTCTTCAGGGCATTTGTGGGGAATAGCAAAGTTATTATTTTTAACGGATTACATGAGCCAAGGTTTGCTATTTTTTTTTCTATAGAGGAAGTGCTCACAAATGTTAATAGGAAACCCTAGTCGCATGTTACTGGAATCATGGATCACAGTTCAAGTGCTTAACAGCACAATCCTATGCATATTTAGACAGGAAAAAGCCCTATAACTGCCAGCATTCCTCAGCTAGCATGGCTGGGAGTTGTAGGACTTTTTTCTGTCTAAAGATTCGTAAGACTGCACTCAAAGTCATTTAAATTTACCAACTAAGGCCTCCAATTCTCAATTCAGGTGTTTAATCAGACGTCCCATACTCGTACTGACGATTTTATGATCTACTAGTCATGTACATCCATATTAACAGGACTTAAAGTAGAAGATTAGAAAACTATATTTAACCAAGTACCCCTTTCATGTTTCAGAAAATAATTTTCTCCCTTTTATGGAACAGAAACAAACCATACTCAATCAACCATTAGAAAGATATTTTAAATTAAGTATTTTAATCTATCATAAAGCTGGAATAAAAAAAATGATTTTTTTTTACCTAAAATGCACAAATAAAGCAAATAAACAAAACCTCTAACTGTACTCTTCTTTATAACTTCAGCAGTCACAACATTTTCAGAGAGCAATCCTATGGTCCGTAGAGAGCATCCCAGGGGCCATAGGATTGTTCAGGGGGGAAAAACCCTTCACCAAGGTCTTACGCAGAGCTCCAACCTTGGGGGATTTTTCCCAACGTTGGAGCCTCCTTCATGGCTCTTCCCAGCCACCACAGAGGTTTCCTCTACAAGCTCACAACTCCAACCTCATGGGAGGGGGGAGGGGTGTGTGGCAAACATGCCAGTGGTCAGAGAGGGAGTCCAAGGGATCCTAAGTCCTCCCAGACCCCAATCATGTCCACAACACAGAAGGGAAATCAGATGAGCTCTGTGGTTTGTGTAACTGATTTCCCCTTTTTTGGTGGATGGAGAGAGAGAAATTCTTCCATCATATGTTTCATCCTGCCGGCAAGAGTCTTTTGACAAGACAGAGCTTCAGAGATCAACAGACCCCATGTCATTAGGGCTGCTCTCCTTTAGGATTGCACTCCTAATAGTTTGTCCAAATGCTAGATAACAGCAGATTGAGCTGTATCTCAATCTGATGAGAAATACTTAAAATGTGTTTCCCTTTAAATGTAATAAGGCAACTTATTATGGAAGACATTATCTTAAACATTATATGCCAACATTCTGCAGACAAATCTTCAGGTTTTTGTTAGTCACTCTACTGGTTAAAGACCAAACTCTGGATACTGGATTAATCAAGGGTCCCAAACAATCATGATATAGTGCAACATAAATCCAGCAGCTCAGCAACTCTTTATGTTGTTCCCATTGATCAAGTGACAAGTTGATTAATGTAATTTAACATGGGGTGGTGTTGGTAATGAAATCTATTCAGTGAACACTTAAAACAACCTTCCCTAACATAGTGTCCTCCAGGTGTGTTGGATTGCAACTCCCATCATTCCCAGCAAACCAACACATCTGGAGATACCAGGTTGTGGAAAGCTAACTTAAATCCTTTGGTTGCTAGGTTGCAATTGTAATCTTCATAAATAAATGACTAAATGCAAAGAGGAAGCTGCAAAGCTTAACTCTACATATGTGCAAAGCTACGTATTTACATAGACAAACCTGTATGCCCAGATTGTCTCATGCTAGCGTAATAGCCATTTCAAAAGCAAGGACAACCACCACATAATTGTACTATCATCATCTGACAAGTAAAGGCAGCACTGGCAGCACCTATTTGAAAGTTTGGCCATTTTTTGAGATTCATTTTTCAAAACTACAAGATAAAGTGTGAGCATGATCCAAAAACAGCAGGTTTGTTTTCAGTTGACAGACGTGTACAGAACCAAGTTTCCAAATTGAAAGTGACCAGAAACCAACAAAATATGAGTAGGACCCTTATCCTATACTTATTCAATCTAATATTCAACTCCAAGATACAAGGAAATATGAAATACAATGGGCTCATCTACACCAAGCAGGTATTCCACTATGAAAGAGGTATGAATTCCAAAATAGGGTTTACATAATCTAGCCAAGTTTTTATGGCTAAAGATTGCCATTCCACAAGATTCACTTCTTTAATCTGTAATGTGTTGGGCTCAAAAGGGCTTTTAAGAAAGCAACAGGTATATCTGATGATATACTGTTTAATCAAAACGAAGTTCATGAAAAAATAGTTAAGAATCAGACATCTAACTTACAAGAGTATTTGGTTGCAATAGGAAATACGAAATAGATGAAGTTTTCTTCTACTAGACCAACCAGTTTTAAAGATGTGCATCAGTAAGTGACAATTCTAAATGTATCACGCTCATGCATAACATTCAAAACAGCCCAGTAATCCCAAATTACATTTTATGTCCAAGGTAAGCATGGATGCTACAAGTTAGTCTCTGTTCTATCCATCTGTTAAGGAAGCAGGTGATGAATGACCCAAGAGGAAGTGACTAATACATTCTTACATTACACTGATGAGGAGAATGAATTGATCTATGAGGATGACAAAGGAGATTCCTCTATAATCAAAGGCAATTCTACATGAGATGCAATCCTTCTCAGCAGCATCATATCAAGGAGCGACAAAGCCCCTGAGAAGCAGCAGGAGAAGCATCCATTAGCATGTCTAATAATTCCAATCTACACACAGCACTTCAATGCAAGCTTTGCTGATTTAAAAGAAAACTGCCTTCCTTGCAGATTTAGGATAGAACTGTGAAAGGATTCTATTTAAAGTCAACACTATTGTACACTGCCTAGGGCAGCCTTCCCCAATCTCATGGCTTTTGGACTACAACTCTCATAATCACGGACTACTGGCCATGCTGGCTGGGGCCAGTGGGCATTATAGTTGAAAACATCTGGAGGGTGATCTAAAGGAATCACATATTTGAGAGGGAGAAGATAAGACAAGGACAAAGCAAAGAGATACAAAAGGACAACTGCAAACTTCCAAGAGATAAGGAAGCACAGCTGTGGGACGGAGGAAACCTGTACCATGAGATTTTGATGGGTTATTTGGAGAAGACGCATAGTTGATAGGGAAGTTTCTCAACAATTATCACAGTTTTGCTTGTAGAACTATATACTTGCAAACATTTCAAAAATGACAAGTTAGGCTAGCAGAGAGATGTGTAGATTTCCATAGCTAACTTTCTCCCTTTCCTCCAAAGATATGCTTACCAAGTGAGAAACATGGCAAATGACAGGAGCTCCCTGGCTCACAAGAGTTCACCTTTTCGCTACGCTGTCCTTTACTATGCTTGTACATAACACAATATTCCACAACTGGTTTCCTTTTCATTTCCCCCCAGAAATTGTGTTACAATCCTCAGAATATATTAGAACACATAACTCCACTTGACATAAATTGTTTTAAAACAATTGTTTGTTTTAAAACACCAATACATGTGCAGCAACAATAAGTCACACCTATTATGAGTATGTCCCTTATAGCATAATGCAAATGGTAATATAATGCCAAAAATGATTGATGAGACGAAAATATGGTGACCAACGCCAGATTTTAGCTGCCAATTTTAAGGAGTAAGATGCGCATTTGATTGGCTGCATGTGACGCAAAACAATCAAAATTTAGTAGCAGCCTTCAATATTAAAGAGTTTCAGTCTAATCAGAGAAATGGGCTTCTCAAATTTTGTTTGAAGTTTGAAATATTTATTTATTTAATACAACTGTGAAGTGCACCCTTCATCTTTCAGTTCAGATCAGTTTGGTTACAGGCAAATTCCTTCATCTTGCTGAGAGTTCACTCAAGGAAAGACACACGTGTGTTTATTGCAGCTTTCTCCCAACCCCCAATCCACTCCTGTGTCAGTTGCATCTGCTTTAGGCAAGGGAGTACTTTATCTTGGTATAGCACGGAACCCCAAAAACTTGAGAAAGAACTAAATGGTTTTATTTTGATGCTGTTGTCTTCCCCAAGGTATACAGTACCTTGAGGCACATTCACCATATAGTCCCCAGCTATTAAGAAAGAGGAGACATATTGAGGTACAGAGGAGCCTAAAAACACGATTGCTCAATTTGTTTCAGCAGGTGTCTCCTACCTGTAACCAAGTGCAAGAATAAAACTGGAGGCTATTGCCACACACTTTGCTGGATGTGGGATAACACCCTGAACAACCAGTCTGAAAGGAATTGGAGTTTCAATTCTAAGGTCTTAAGGCCAGTTCCCACACAACCCAGGTGTTCAGGTTACATGTGGTGGGGTGCGGTAGTGAGCCTCATATGGGCCCTGGTTCACATTAAATAAGGGTGTCAGTGGGGGGGGGGATATGCATGCTTGAGACTTGCTCTCACAGCCCCATCATAGGTATCGCCTACACACCCATGCTGTGCACAAACAGATACTTAGAACTGCTTTGCATGTAAAAACCAATATGGCAGCAAAATGCTCTAGAGGGGAACTAACACATCTTGCTGCAAAGGAGGTGTACACAAAAAACATTAGCATTATACAAGAAGTGCAAGAAAAGTAAGGCACTTGTACAGTGCTGCTGCTTCTTTATGTGAAACCAACTAATTGTTTATTTCCTACAGACAAAACAAATGAGTGAGCGTATGCATTACGCTTTGCATCTCTAGTATGAAAACAAACAGACCAAATGGTTCATCTATCTAATTTCCATCAGGGATCCATACGCAAACTGAGTTATTTCTAGATGTAAACTTTAGTTTGTCTTTGTCAAACTATTTTATATTATTACAAGATTCCAATTAGCCTACAGTTAACTTTATACGCATAGTCATCCCCAGTCTCTCAAAATAATAAAGTTTCTAGAACAATATACAATTGTGTTTAAGATAATATGAGTGAAAAGATGCAGAGATCCTATCACAGACAATGAATGTAGAATTTCACAGGTAATTTGGAGTTCACACAACAAGACAAGCTTCCATATCAGAACTATGATGCTGTAAACTTCTCATACACCACAAGTGTTCATCTCAGTACTCAGATGTCAGGATGTCAATAATACCCATACAAAATGGTAAATTGAGCAACAAATCACAAATAGAGCAGCAGCAAATACTGCTGGATAGAGCAGGAACACAACAAATGGCATTTTAAAGGTATCCCCCCACCCCGCTAAAGAGGAATAAGCTATCTTGCTTAAGGCACGTACAGCCAATCCTGAACATATTTACTGAGAAGCAAGCCCAAATTATATCATCAAAAATGCCCTGACTTTTCACCCCTTGAATGCAAAACAGTCAATGCATTAGTTAATTGTTTTTCATCTGCAATCCCTATGATATCCCATCCTCATTAACAAATCCATTGGTGGGAATTTTTATTTTCTCAGCACTCAGACCATGATATTGAGTTACCAGCTGGATGTGATTTCTGCTCTTGCCAGGACACCTATTGAAACCAAGATGATGTGTGTATAATTATTATTGGCGGTATTTTTATAGGCAATTATTGGTCATTATCCGTCCAGCCTATTCTCTTGCTCTATTACCCCATGCCACCCAAATTGATTTTGCAGTGTTAGAGAGAGCACCCTCATGGAACAAAAGCCTAGCGTCTTTCTTTTGTTATGGCAGAATTGGAAATATACCAACACTGGTGTTTGATGGGGCTAACACCAATAAGGCACTAATAAAGAGTTTTCGGGCACAATCCTATACATATTTAGACACAAAAAGTCCTACAACTCCCAGCATTCCCCAGTCAGCCATGTGAGTTGTAGGACTTTTTTCTAAGCATGCATAGGATTGTGCCCTTATATCCCAAATCACCTTGGAGGAGTGTGCGTGTGTGCAGGGGGGGTAGGGAGTATCACCTCCTTATGCACTTCCTGAGAAGTGTTTCCACAGGAGCATCACACTTTTTATAAATCAGAAAATTCCACCCCCTCCCCGCAACTACACCTTGTTGTCTTAGCTCAAACAATTAACTCAATCGCCTCTCTGGCTAGCTGCTAAAAATGAATTTTTAAGTTATTCGGGTTCTGAAAAGTATTGTTTTGAAATGGAAAACAATTCCCACCCTCAAATATCTGGGAGACAATAGTACATTTTCTTTATTTACTCTCAATCTGCACTTCCCAAACGAGGAGGTTTGTCCTTTGTGCTAATACAAAAAGAAAAAGGGGTGGCACATCTGAACTTAAGAGGAATTGATCTGTCTTGTCTTTAAGAGACCACCCAAGAGGGGGTTCCCCCCCCAAAGGGTTACTACAAGTTGATCATTACAAAAAATGGTTAACCTAGATTTGTCCTGAATCCTGTTTGGTTAATGATAGTTGCCTAGAAGAGAAATTTAGAATAAGTAACTCCAGTCTTAACCAGTGAGTGTTTTAGAATGGAGAGTTGTGTGATTAAAAAAAAGGTGGGGGGACTCCAGAGGAATTACAAGCAGAAGAGAGAATCCCGTAGAGAGCCTCCCCCCCATTGCCCCCCCCAATGCCAGACCTCAGATAAACAGCAACAAAAGGATAAAACGCCCTTACCTCATCATTACCCTCCCAGGCTTTTATTTTTAATTGCTTGTTTTGTTTCTGGGCGGATCCTGAAGGGGGGGGGGAGTAAGAAAAGGCCAATTAAAAATAACAAACCCACTGACAGATAGGCACTACGTTTGATTAGATGCCGCCGTCCCTCTGGACAGGATAAGGGCGAGGCGTTGCGGGCTGCAGCAGAGAAAAGATCGCCCCCCTCCCCTCCCCACAGGGGGAAACAAATGCTGTCGTCAAAGTAGCCCGTTTATAGCAGCAGCAGCAGCAGCATGTAGAATGGACGCCCCCTGCACGCCACACAGACGCACACCCTCCCGCGCATGTGAGTGCTTTGAGGGTCTGTGCCAACCCCACACGAGTTCCTACACCCAGCAAGGCGCATGTCCCAGTTTCCCTACCTCCGGGGCTGCAGCCTCTTTCCCAAGCCGCGTCCCCTCAGCAACCCTTCCCGCTCGCTCGTTTCTCCCCGGGGGTGTGAAGGAGAACAAGGCTCCTCGCCGCCTCTCCTTCCACCCCCCCCCGCCCCCCGCCCCCCCCAGCTGTTCTCTACGCCAAGGAGCCCCTATTGTTTGCCTCGGCTGCGCCTCGCACAAAGGGACCTGTCCTCCCTCCCACCCTCTCCAAATGAAAGAGTTCTCCTCAGAGCTCCTCCGGGCACCTTGCGGTGCCTCCCGGGAGTGAGGAGGGGCGCGGGCAGGCTACGGCTTCCGCCGCTCCAAGGTGGCCTCGACGCTTTGTAATCAGATATTCCCCGTTTCCCACCAGCCCAAGGGGAAAACGCACGCGGCGGCCGGAGAGGTGGAGGAGGGCGACTGTCCGACAATACCCAGTGGAGGCTGGTGGCCCCAATTTCGGTAGGGGTGTGAATCCATTCTTGGGTTGGTTCTGGCTGAAACCCAGAATGGATTCACGGCCCCACCGAAAACGGAGCCACCGGCCTCCACTGTCCCCACCTCAACTACCCGCTAGCCAGCCAAGTCCTTTCTCGTGCTCACTCTCCCCTACCGCCCCACTCCCACATCCTCTGCCTAACTTTATGGTTCTCAGAAGCAATAAAAGAACAACGAAGCCTGCATGGCTACATTTCCAGCTGCAAGCACCCTGGATAGATCAATCCGTCTGAAATCGAAGAGACATTAATACGTGTCTCGTTCTCCAGACAGTTTCTTTTAAAAGTGTGTGGGGAACAAAAAAAAAGAGAATCAAGAGGTCTCTAGATCTCATTTCTGAGGTTGGGGGGGGGGAGGGGAACGGGACCACAAAATCGAACTGCAGCAGAAACTCGATTATATGAACACGTCGCCAATGCACTAAAGCACCCTGGTGAGGGACGCTCTCCAACCTTCTCTCACACACTGAGATCGTGTCGCGAACGCGAGGACCAGCTCGCAACACCCGGCAAAAGAAAAACTACCAAGAGATACGAAAACGAAATAAAATCCTGACAGGGGGTGGGTGGGCGTAGAGACACACACAGAGAGAAGAGGGTATAAATGAAGGGGATTCGCGAGGGCGAATCCCAAGAGAACCAGCCCGGCTTGCATCATGACATGGGGCTGAAGGATGGTGGTGGGAACTGTTTTTTAATTTAGCCGTGGGAGAAAGAGGCATCCATTCAGAGTCCTTTCCTCCTTGCTGCTTTGCATTCAAGATGCGCAGCAAAGCCGGGTTCTTCCTCCTCAAACCCACCCACTTACTCCATGCTCCCCCCCCCCATCCCGGTCATCTACAGATGGTTTACTTACTAGATGCAGTGACAGGGATGTCGGGCAAAGCCACTGCGAAGATTTGGGGGGGGGGGGGCGGCGGAGAGCGAACACCGTGATTTCGAGGAATCAAATCGGCGGCGGTGCCTTTGGCGCACCCTTTATGCCCTTCCGTCCCTAGAAAACGAGGGTGACGCTCGCCACCGCTGTCCTCGTCGCGGGAATGAAAGGAGGTACGGGGAAGGGGGCGTCCAAAGCCCTGCCAGCGCCTCGGCTTAAGGCTCTCGCCTGACTCTCGCGAAGCCCCACCGCGCGTCGGCTCCGCCGATCAAGCGATCTCACCACCCGATGACCTCCTACCTTGCTGCCAGGTGCGGGGAACGCTCGGCCACCGCCTCGGCTCCTCCAGGGACGCCGGCTTGGCTACCCAACTCGCTCAGAACAGCGCCGCCGCCGCCTCCTTCTCCTGCTCTGCCTCCTCCCTTCGCGCTCACTGCGGCCAGGATCCGGCAGTCAGAGCAGGAGGTGGAGTCACCGCGCAGGCGCGGCGTTAGGCGGGGCTGCTTCAGGTAACAGCACCAGCTTGTTCTCCCAGTGGGACTTAAACCAGCCCAAAGGAAAAGAGACCGCGCAGCTGCTGCTGCTGCTGGGCTTGGTAGCTTTAGGTGCTGCGACCCTAAGCTCACTTACCCGGGAGAAAGTGCCATTGAACGCAATGGGGCTTACTGCCGCGTAGACGTGCGTAGGCTCGCGCGGCACGTGTCCGCAAGCCTCGGGTAAGTGCGATGCAAGGAACGGGCGCGGCAAGGACGACAGAGCCTGGGTTGTCCGTACAGGGCAAGGGCTGCTCTGTTGGAAAGGCAAGCCACGTGGTCGTCGGCGCACAACCGAGCCTCGACGATGCCACGTGGTGTGCGGGAGAAGCAGAGGCTAGGCACAGCAGAAGCGGGCTTGGAGCCCTCAAGAGTTTAGGCAAGATCTACACTACTGCTTTAAAATGGTTTATAACAGTAGTGACAACTGTTGGGGCCCACTCCATATGCAGTTTCCAAAACGTTTTCAAAGTGTCACATCCTCCTTGGTGTAGATCTGGTTAGACTGTGACAGCTCCCAAGGCTAACATGACACTATATGATCGAATTCTGCCTGACTTCCCTTCACATAAGTTGTGCCCTGCAGACTGGGAATTGGAACCCCCACGTTCACTGCATGCACAGATGAAGTGGTGGGTGTCCGAGATCAAGGCTTCCTTGAAAAACAGCGTAAGATTGCATGCAGTGGGTTGTGTCCAATATTAGTCTAACTTAAGTCCTGTTCTTTTCAGGACTCAAAGCAGGACTAACATTGGATCCAACCCAGGCAGGATCTACACTACTGTTTTAAAACAGTTTATAATGTTATTGACAACTGTTGGGGCCCAGGGCACACTCCATAGACAGTTTTCAAACTGTTTTCAAAGTGTTATATCCTGCTTGGTGTAGATCTGGCCCCAGAGAGCCCTGGAGAGTCTGCCTTGTTAATCTGTTGCTACAAAAAGAACAAAGCCTTGTGGTATTTTAAGACTAACCTTTTTTTTTTACAACATAAGCCATGGCCAGCCATCCCATGAGGCAAGGTGAATTCTCCACCTCAGGTGGTGGATCTGGAAGGTTGGTGGATTGCAGTCCCCTCACTGTCTTGCTGCAACAGGAAAGCAGCCTGCACAGCTATGTGTAGCCACTGCTGTCACCACCTGCCCTGTGGCAACTGCTCTCTTGCTACAGCAAATGCCACAGTAAAAGAGTGTGTGGTGCAACTCTGTCCTGGAAGGCCTGCTTCCTAAAGCCCAACAGATGTGGAATTGTTCAGGGAAAATTGCATGAAACCCTAGATAGTCTATGAATGTTATATTATACAGAAGTGAGACGAATCCTGATATTTAGAACTGACAAAAATCCATACTCAAACTAAGCTCTGGTTTGGGGTGGCAGGGAAACGTATACCTTTAATGTTTATTTTAATATTTACAAGCGGTATAACTGAAATATGTTAACGGATAAGTCATTAACGTGAAGATCCAAGTAATTTACAGTAAAATTGTATGCAAATTTACTCTAATATATATGTACAGAACTGAAACCTTAAAATGTCAGTTTAGTTGTAGACTTACTTGGTAGCCTGCCAATTGTCTCTGAAGCTCAGGACTGCAGCTTTAAGACAGAAACATTGATATGGATAAGGATTAATATGATATGGACCACAAAATAGTATATGGCCCTGTTCAGACAACATGCTAAACCATGATGTTCAGCGTTTCGAGCTAAATATTATGGCTTAGCATCTTGTGTAAACCATTCCTGACCATGGTGGCTACATAACCATGATTTAAACATGCTCACTAACCATTTGCTGCAAATAGTGTTTGCTGGAGCAATGGGTTTCCCTGGAAAACCCATCATGCCAGCAAATGCTATGGGCATTGCTCTAGTGGTCACTTACACTAGGTCAACGTAATTTACATTAGCGGTCGTGCTGAATTAGATACTGCTCAGTGTGGGTATGCGATGGACCAACCCTCATCGGTGTGTTTTCCCCCTGTGCCACAAGCCGTTCTTTTGATCTGAGCACACCAGTGTAAATGACTACTTGACTCAGCCTTTCCAGGTGTGTTGGACTACATCTCCCTTTAGCCCGAGCTCTCCTGATCGGTAGATGTCAGTTCTTGGGTGACAGCGGTTGCTATGTCTAAAACAGGGACAAGTCTCAACTTTACATGAGAAAACAGATATTTGAAAGGGGACATGAGGGAATACAGCCTGCAAATTGATCCAAAGGAGTAGAGGTAGAAGATCCAAATGGTAGGAATTTGAAGAGGAATGGTGGTTAAAGGAAGGAGAAACAGGAATAGGATGTTAGAAATTATTATATAATGTAAAGGAAATTATCTTTAGATATTAAGTTGCTTGGTAGTTTAAATTATAATTAACATGCATTCCTGATGTTCCACTGTTTGCTCAGCTACCTGATTCTTACATTTATATATTTATTTGTTTATTTACAATATGTATATACCGCTTCATATCTAAAGTAGATTTCAGAGCAGTGGACATAAGAATAAAACAGCAAAAAAGATAAAAAGCTTTAAAAAGCAAATTAAAATTGTTCAATTTAAAATAGAATACCAATAAAAACGGTGGATGGTCAGTTGAGGAATGCTTCCTAGAAAAGAGTTGTTTTGAGGGGGCACCGGAAGTAGCACAGTGTTGGTGCCTGCCTGACTTCTAGAGGCAGAGAATTCCAAAGAGAAGGGGCTACCACACAAAAGCTCTTCTTCTGGTGGACTCCAATCAGGCCAAAAGTCCATGTGGAAACACAAGGAGCATGCCCTCCAATGACCAGGCAAGTTGGTAAAACCTCTGTGAAATATATGGACAACTCACATAAGAATAGAGGATCTTATCAGACCAACTTGTTAGTCAGAAACTAACCGGCTACCGGGGCAGAATTTCCTATTATAGCTTCTCCTCATTAGCCCATCTCTTAATAATCTGTAGGCTAGGAGATTTCACAAGTTCATTTTCATTCCCCGCCACTCTAATCAAGGACTGGTACTTTGGTGCAATTTGATCACCTTGCCCACATGAAGTTTGGGTGCCCCACCCCATCTGATGGTCTCAGTAAATGGTGGATGACAATTTCATTTCAGAAGGCTTTGGGTCTTCTAGGGAGATAAGCCATTTATCTGAAGGTTGAGTTTTATCTGTTGTACCTGCCTCTCTTTTGGTTTTCTTGATATTACTAACTTATTGTGATTTTAATCACAGTAAGCTGCCTTGAGTAATGCATGTGCATTAGAAAAGAAAAAGTAAATGTCTTAAAGTTAAGTGAATAAAATAGTGTTCGAAGTCTTTTATCTCCACTGTTGTAATAATAAACTCACATCTTTCCTGCTCCAGATGCCTGAAACAGGTTATACATCTCAAAAGGGAATCAAGCCTCTGCTTCTGCTTCTTTACTGTTTGAAGCCGCTCCAAAGAGTTGCTTATTTTTGATACAACTGGGAATAAATCCCACTGAACTCAGTAGACATATGTAGAACTGAACTGTTAAAGGGATAACTACCCCCAAATACACATGTGCACATGTCTCACTCAATGCTGTGTGTTCTGTATGTACTTGAGTACAAAGATGAGAAGATGAGAATGAGAAGAAGCCTATGGCAACATTTAATTGCTGGGTTATTATGAACTGCCCTGATATGTTTTTGATGAAGGGTGGTATATAAATATTTTAAGCAAACAATCCCATACACTCCACTCTCCCAACCCAGGTCTACTCAACAATGCCACTATCTAGGCCTTCCTTCCCCAAGTATGTGCCCTCCAGATGTCTTGACCACAATTGACCACGCTGATCTAGCCCCTTACTATCCCGTCCTCTCCCATTCTACATTTTGATATATTTTACTTTTCACTATGTTATACTTTGTATTGGTTTTTGCTGTATCTTCCAGTGATGTAGTGGTAAATTTTGAATTGCTGGCCCTCATCATGACAAGCCCCATAGCCAGGACTCCAAGGATAGCTGAGAAATTCAGAATCTGTGTTGATCCATATCAACAAACCTGTTCTAGCAGTCTTCTTCTCCAGCAGGAGCAGGTCTTTTGTAAAGCAAATGGGTCTTAATTGCCCGTTTATGCCACCCCAAAATATTATTTATTTATTTATTTATTTATTACATTTTTATACCGCCCAATAGCCGAAGCTAAAATACTTTGCATCACAATAGCGATAGCTCACAACAACACTCCATTGTTCCTAGCTACTGTGAAGATTGCAGCTAAACTAAGAGGGAAACAAGAAATTCTGCAGGGGGGGGGGCAGATTATATCAGCATCCCTGCTAATGGAAATGTTGTGGCACTGTGTCCCTGTGAGTCCTGATTCCACTATATCACTGCCTCCTTCAGAATCAAATCCTCTTATCATAAGAACAGCCATCAGGGTCCATCTAGTTCAGCACTCTGTTCACACAGTGGCCAACCAGCTGTCAGCCAGGGACTAAGAAAGCAGGACACAGTGTAATAGCACCCTCCCACCCATGTTCCCCAGCAACTGGTGCACACAGGCTTACTGCCTTGTATACTGGAGGTGACACATAACCATCAGGGCTAGTAGCCATTGATAGCCTTCTTTTCCAGGAATTTATCCACCCCTCTTTTAAAGCCATCCAAATTGGTGGCCATCACTACATCTTATAGTAGTGAATTCCATAATTTAACTATGCACTGTGTGATGAAGTACTTCCTTTTATTTGTCCTTGATTTGCTACTAATTGGCTTCATGGGATGACCCTGGGTTCTAGTATTTTGAGAGAGGGAGAAAAATGTCTCCATATCCACATTCTCCATACCATGCATAATTTTGTATACCTCTATCATGTTTTCCCTTAGCCTCCTTTTTTCCAGCCTAAACAATCATAGGAACATTATTTGATCCAGTCATGCAGGTGAAGGTCACCTTCTTATCACTAGACTCTGATATAATCTACAGAGCTAATAGTTGCACTGCATGACAGCTGAGACTTCACACTGCCCTAGCAAGGGATGTGCAAATTAACAAAACACAACCTCAGCAAAGGTCTTTGAATTTCATCTTGAAGTTTGATCCAACTCAAGTCCATATTAGATTGTGGGCTTTGTTTTTTTTACTTTTCACATGAAAATCCATGCACATTTTTGTGTGTATTTTTTTTTTATGAATGTACACATCAGTTGTGTCCATCTATGAAATATACACATTCTTCTCCCACTGGTTAAAGTGTATTTGTGCAGATTTTTCAGAAGTACCTTTTAAACACATTGTTCAAGTGTATTCAGAGGGGTCTGCAAATCACACAGCAAGCTCAGAAATGTATGGCATCTGAGTCCGTGTTCAGCCTGGAAGGTCTGATCAAAAATGAACTGACATGACTGTCTCATACACCCCTACCTTTACAGATACAGGAAAAACTCATCCCTGTGAGAAACTGCCATCCAAAAGCTGTTGTGTTGCTCAGTCAGTAGTGGGGAACATGTGGCCCTGTAGATGTTGTTGGATTGCAACTCCCATAATTCCTAGCCAGTGTAGCCAATGGTGAGAGATAATGGGAGAGGCGGTCCAGCAACATCTGGAGAGCCACATGTTGTCCATCTCTGTGCTAGATGTTAGGAAGCAGGCAGCCTACTCATGATCTAGCATAGTGAATTCACACATATCATCCACCACAAAATGACAACATAGCAAATGTCATAAAGCAACTGCAACATATAGGAGAAAGCAGCCAGAAATCAGTTCGCTGAAGTGAGAAGAGTGCAGGAGTACTGTTCACACTCCCTAGAAACAGCCTCCCTCAATTCAAAAAGTCACTTAAGATTTTCAATATGTCAAAGGTCTTAACAAACCCAAAAGAACACAGAAAAGGAATTGTACTTCTGGAGTTGAAGCTGCTATTGCAGTTTCTGTTCTTGTTTTCACTTCAATATCCATATTTCCCTTTGATGTCAACAGGTTCCATATAGACCAAACCTATTTGCGTGGGCAGGAACGTTTGGGATGCAAATTAATGCTGGAGATAGGAAGATGAAAACGTGCTATTCCAGATTCAAAATGGGAGGGGAGCACCTGTTGCTGGGTCCACCTTTGCAAACAAACTACACCCCTACATTTTAAAAAAACTTGTAGATAGTCACCCTGATCCTGACATTTATTGTGATTCGGTCTCCCACTAATCCCCACGCACCCACCTGCAGCTTTCCTCATTTAATTATTGGCACGGAATTGCCCCTTCTAGTCATGTGAGCATTGCAGCTCTTAAGTCATGCAGAAACTCTGTGTACATGTCAGGAAATGAAGTGGATTGGGGTAAGTATTCAGTAAGGCATCATTACATTCTCAGCTATAATGCTTAAGGTATAAAGAATAAACAACAGTAGAGGAAAATAGGGGGAAATGCATGAATGAAAAATGAGTTTCTTTTATCCCTATTTATTTACTTGATTTCTACCCCGCCTTTCTATCAAAAAAATAGCCCAATTAAAATTGATTAAAACAATAAAATACAATATAAAACAATCAGAATAAAATTTAAAAAAAACAGCACCCAACCCACTTATACTTCAATAAAGTGGTCTTTGTCTGCCAAAGGAATGACAGCAAAGAGAGTCAACCTAGCCTCCCTTGGGAGGGAGTTCCACAGCCTGGGAGTGGCCACCAAAAAGGCCCTCTCTTGGGTCAGCACCGAACATGCCTCTGAATGTGATCTCGAAAGAAGGGCCTTTTCCAAAAGATCTTAAGAACCTGGCAGGCTCGTATGGGAGAAAGCAGTCTTTCAGGTAGCCTGGTACCCCTCAGGTATTCCTACTATCCCACATTAGAGTAAGAATGAAATCAGAACAAGAGGAACTTATAACAAAACATTGTCATTTAGAGCTATGCCCTCTTCCAGGATACTCCGTTCCATTTGCCCTTCCTTCTTTTTTCCCTCCTCTCACCATCCAACAGTTAGCTTTTCAGTGTGAACCAGGAAATGACCTCTTCAGCCAATGAGATGGTTGTCTCTTCCCTTTCTATTCTCTTCCTCCATCTCCCTTTTCCAGCCACTCCACTCCATTCTTCCTCCCACCCAGGTTTCTGTTCTCCCACCTCACAGGCAACTATTCATTCCAACTGAACATACTCAGTTTTATTGGCCTATTTGAGATTCTCCGCCCCTACTTCCTTTAGGGTTTTTCTTTTCTTCTTTATATGAAATTTGAATTAATTTTGAAAAATATGTTTACCAAAGAGAGAAAAACAGCATACTTAAGCAATCAAAGTATACCAACATTTTGTCTTCCTCATATCAACAAAAATGGGCTACCATCATATTTCCAAGCTAATTATTTAAATTGGATAAAGTAAGTGTTTGAAGACGCACCAAAAGGTAATGTTAGATGGGAACAACACTTTGGTAAAATTGCTGTGGTGACATCCTAAAATAGGTCAAAAGTAATGAGAGGAGGTACAATATTACAAGTTATTTTGAGAGTTTGGGATCAGTATAGAAAGGAGTTACATGCTAAAAGTCTCTAATTTCTTCCCTATTTGCATGAAAAAATACGGTGTTTAACAAAAATGGGGGAAATGGACTAAACAGGTGTTTTTGTTAATACAGATATTGGATCCAGAACAGATTTGTTAAGATATTCACACAAAGTACAGGAAGAAATGGGATGATATTTGAATGTCTCTTTTTGAATATTTTCAAATTAGGCATTTTTTGCAAGATTGGATCAGGAATGGGGAAGGTATCATACCACTGATTCAGAACAAGTATTAGTTGATGGAGAAAAGAAGTAATTATCTCAGGTATATCATACCTTATAGACTGTAAAGAAGGAACAACCAGAGTATAGCAATA
The DNA here is from genome assembly GCF_023053635.1 of Elgaria multicarinata webbii. NCBI lineage: Eukaryota > Metazoa > Chordata > Lepidosauria > Squamata > Anguidae > Elgaria > Elgaria multicarinata. Next base: position 50,421,727 of record NC_086180.1, on the reverse strand, counting down.
AATGGGTAAAGTGGAATGACTGTGGAATGATCTCCCCTATGAGGCTCGCCTGGCGCCAACATTGTTATCTTTTCGGCGCCAGGTCAAGACTTTTCTCTTCTCCCAGGCATTTTTAACAGCATTTTAACAGCATTTAACAACGTTAAGTTTGTTTTAATGGACCCCACAATTGTTGTTTTTAAATGGATACTGTTGTTTTTATACTGTTTTTATGTGTGTGTGTGTGTGTGTGTGTGTGTGTGTGTGTGTTTAAATTGTATACTTTTAATGTTTACTATTTTAAAATGTTGTAAACCGCCCAGAGAGCTTCGGCTGTGGGGCGGTATATAAATGTAATTAAATAAATAAATAAATAAATAAATGATAAATAAAGGATGTTCAATCAGAGATGTCTACTGAAATATGAAATTCATTTTGGATACAACAGCTACATCTTTGAAGGAGAAATGTGTGAAACTATGGGCACAGTGGCATATACCACCAGTAAGAATGGCAAAGATTAATCAGGAGTATTCGGAGATGTCCTGAAAATGTAACAGAGAGAGGGGGAAATTTAACCATTATTGGTGGCAGCAATGGGTAACCACAGGAGACAGACTAGATCATTGCGTCTGCTTGTGCATGCATAATTCTTTCCTCACTTCTCCTAGGCTCTTTCATGTGGAGGGTACTACAGTGGAATTGTCCTATACATGTGCAGCAAGTTGACATGAGGGGTGTGTACAGGGCAAATGTTTCCTGAGCCTTCCACCTTCTCAGAATTGGAGGGGAGCACAGAGATAGACTGTTCAGCAAAGAATAAAGTGTCATTAATGTCAAAATTGTGATGGAAACCATTTTACTGCAGTAATCTCTGCTCAAATGAAACATATACAGTAAGGCTATGTTCCTAAACCCACTTAACTGTGAGTAAACCCAATTGCACTACATGGGACATGAGTATAGAATTGTGCTGTGTCACTGGTTTCTCCTTGTGAAGAATATTGGGTGTTGGAATGGTGATATACAGTATGTCACTTACTAGTGAGTTTAACTGATTAGATTTTGTAAATAATTTACTGACCAGATTTTATTTTTATTTTTTAGCCATTACATGTATATCCTGCTATTTTTCCTTGTGTGATGAACTCAAGGCAGTTCACATGATCTTCCTCCTCTCCATTTTTTTTACTCACAGCAAGCCTGTGGGGTGGGTTAGGCTGAGAGTCAGTGACTGGCCCAAAGTCACCCAATGAGTTTCATGGCTGTGTGAGGACTAGAACCTGAATCTCCCAAGCCCAGTCCAACATTTTAATCACTGCACCACAGTGGCTCTCAAAGTTTATAAACTTTGGGCAACTTAGTGTTCTGAGAATTGCAGCTGCATGAGACAAGTGTTCAGAAGTATATGTGAACTACCTCAGATAAATATATGGATTATGTATTGTTAGGTTGAGCCTCGGGGAAACAAATATATAGGGACAAGTGGTATGCATGCATTTTAACCACTTGGATTCTATCCTTAAATGCTTGTTTTCTTCATTACGTGGCTCAGGGAATACATCATTCCTTTCCGCAGTACTTTTAAATACAACAATGTAATTACATTGTCTAGCTAGGAATGTAAAGAACAGGTTGTTTACCTATAACTGGTTCTGAGGATATAGAAACTTAGCTGCTTTGAATAAATACAGAACACAGGGATATGTGCTTGTGGATGAGGTAAGTGCAAAGGGTTAATAACCATAAAGGAAAAAATTAGGAATGACTCAATTTCTGCAATTATATTGCTTTCCTCTATTTAACTAACTTTCCTTTCTTGCTCTGGAAATGCTTTGCTTGTTCCATTATGAGGAGCTTGAACCAGCTACTGCTTGCCCTGACCCCAATCCTGACAATTTCGGACAAATCTAAAAGTATCTAGATGGAGCTGAAACAGGCCCCACAGTAATAGCTGAAAACAACACAATGAGGAAAGAAAGAGGGTTAGCATTTCTGATACACAGAAAAAGTGGGAACTACACATGCTTCTGAGCAGGAAATAGCTCAAGGTGAGGAGTAGCAGCCAGCGGCCTAGAACTGCACCCTAGTCTGGCAGTTAATTATACAAATTTGTGCTACTAATGTGACTGCATATACAATGGCAGAGGTGCAGCAGAGTATCAGGAAAAGAACTTGTCAATAATTTCTGAAGGAAGCATAGGAGGAAGACAGAGTGAGGTACTAAGAAAATGGAGACAAGGGGACAGAAAAAAGGGAAACTTTCACTGCTAATGGGTGGGACTTCACTACATACACAAATCAAGTTGATGCAACAAAATTTGTGGTTTAAATGGAAAAAAATGTATATTGATAGCAAATTGAACTTACCTGTATGAGCTCAAAATTATTATTATTATTCTGTATCTTTCTTGCTGAAGTTGAAGAACATCATAACAAAATGTATTATATCATGTATGGTTTGGTATATTTACCCATGAACTTGTGTTAAAATTGTTTGTAAAATTGTTTTCATACTAAAACTCAATAAAAAAAATTTAAAAAGAAAAGAAAATGGAGACAGGTTGGAGGTAGTAGTTGCTTGCATTGTGGTAGAGTTCAGTGTTTTGTTTTCTTCCTGATATAACTGAAGAATCCTAGCAGTATTGCATACTAATATTGCTTAGGAAGGTGAGTGATTGCTGTAGTCTAGCAGTAAATCCATCATTTTGGACAGACTTCCCCAACCTTGTAATCTACAGATGTATTGGGGTACAACTCCATAATCACCATTCAGTGCAGCATTATAGAAAACAGAAATTAATCTAAAGTAAAAACAGAGTCTTGTGGCACCTTAAACAAATTTATTTATTTTGGCATAAACTTGTGGACACTGTCCACTGCATCAGATACATGAACTGTCAACTTCAAAAATGTCATCCCATATGCACAAAAAGGGCGGGGTGGTGGTGTGAGGTGGAGACTTGAACAGCGTTGTCAGAGGGAATTGAAATGCAAAAAAGTAGAGATAGTGATAATTACTTTAACAGTTGCCATCCACAAAATACTGGGCAACATTATAATAGTATAAGGTAAAATAAAATAAACTTTTGTCCTTATTCAAACCACAGGAAATAAGCCTTGAATTCTTCATGAATTGTACTTCAGCAGTTTCACACTGATATCCGTCTTTGAAATTCCTTTGTTCAAGAATGTCCATTTAAAGGTCATTCCAAGAGTATCCTTGGAGGTTTAGATGTTCTCCCACTGGTTTCTGGACATTTGCCATTCCTTATGTCAGATTTGGGTCCATTCTTTTTCATAGACTGGCCTGTTTGTCCTATGTAGAGTTCAGTGGGTCATTGCTGGCAAATGATGGCATACATCACCTTGGAGGATGAACAGGTGGGTGAACCCAATACTGTGGGTATCATTATTTGGTCCTGTAATAGTGTTGCCACGGGAGATATGAGGACAGTTGACATCTGGGTCTGCCACAGTGTATCTTCATTGTGAGGTCTATTGTTGCTGGTGAGTATTCTTTTTAGGTTGGGGTAGATTTCTGTAAGCAAGTACAGGACTTGTGAGAGGTAAGTTACATTTTCCATAATGGGTTGTAGATCACTTATTGTGTGTTTGCTTAGCCTTAGCTGGGAAGTAAGGCCAATAAACAAGTAGCATTGTTATTTCTCTTCTGAGTCTGTCCTGTAATAGGTTATTCCTTCATATTAGTCTGGCCCTGTTGATCAGTTTATTCACTTAATTGGGTGTTCCTGACACCAAAGCCTCTTCTCTGCCTGAGATTCATTGATGACATCTTTTTTTGATCTGGACTTACTGTATGTACTGGAGGATCTGACAAAATTCCACCAGGACTTTCAATAACTTTCATCCCACCAACAATCTGAACCTAGAAAAGTCCATGCAACATAGGGGTGACCATATGAAAAGAGGACAGGGCTCCTGTGTCTTTAATAGAAAAGGGAATTTCAGCAGGTGTCATTGGTATGCATGCAGCACTGGGTGAAATTCCCTATTCATCCCAACAGTTAAAGCTGCAGGAGCCCTGCCCTCTTTTGTACCTGGTCATTCTAGCTATACTGTCCTCCTTTTCATATGGTCACTCTATGCAACAAGGTCCACTTTTTGGATACAAGGGTACAACTACATAAACACCACATAATCACATAAACACCATGCTATACCTACAAACTGCTGCATATTCCTATGTATTTTCAGCTTCCATGGAGAACACACCACAAAATCCGTTGTCATTAAGAAATTCAGTTTGAATAAGGACACTACATATTTTAATTGGCTCACTGTTACAATCATGTCCAACAATGTTTTGTGAATGGCAACAGTTAATGGCAATAATCACTATCTGTAATTTTCTGCATTTCAATTTTGCATTTCAAGATGTTAAATGGGCTCACCATTGCAATATGCATGTTATTACCCAATAATATTTTGTGAATGGCAACTGTTAAGGTAATGATCACTATCTGTACATTTTTGCATTTCAATTCACTCTAACAACGTTTTCTACATCTTTCCCCTGACCCCCAGGTGTAAATAGAAGTAGACTGCCTCCACAAAAGCTTATGCCAGAATAAATAAATTTGTTAGTCTTTGTGCTACAAGACTTAATTGTTTTCGCTGCAAAAGACTAACTACAACTACTGGAAAACTACAACTACTGGAAATTGCTACATTCTAAAATGGATATTTAATTACTACATGAATGCATTCTTGTTGTCCCATAACTAGAAAAGAAGCACCATTATTGGTGCTCAGTAATGTTTTCATTATTCCCTTTATAAAGGACAATTATCAAGTGGGTGATCAACACAATCCAACCAAAATTAAGTGAAATCTCAATGGATTTTAATGAATTAGGTGCTTTAATCTCTCCTGCTGTGATTAAATGGGATTTAAAAGCACTTGACTCTGGCTGAATAATGCATACATTATACAATTAAGAAGTTATCTTTTTGTATATTGCAGCTGCAAAGTCAGGAATTACTTCAAGACTTAACTGCTATTAGTCACCGGTATAAATATACACTGTACTTATAGAACCTGTTCACTAATTCTAGCACTGAAATGATCAAACTGAGATAAAAATGAGAAAAAGTGCCAACCCAGAGCAAACATTTAAAGTTTCCTCTTTGTTTGTGGGCTTTATTTTATTTTGAATGGTGGCCAGACATTAGCCAGTTCACAGCTCTTAGTGGGCAACATTCTGTCCTTAGAACGTTTTTTTTAAAGCCCCAAGCTCTGAGGATAATATATACATGAAGATTTCACTTTATTATTTAGGCTAATGACAAACTCCCACTAAGATCAGTAGCTGCAAAGAAATTTAACAGTATGCCACTGTCCCAAGGAGAGAATATTGGTATTGGAGCCTTCGTATCTTGTTTAACTGTTAAGTCACATCCTATCTTAGCCATGAGTTACTTAGTGGTTATGGATAAGATGTTCTTTTTTAACCTCAACATGTGTCTGCCTATAGAATGGCAGCAGGATATTAGCAACCTATTTCAGAAGATTCACAAGAGGGATTTTGCATTTCAATCATGCATCTCATTTGTATGTGAAACATTCCCAGTCTGTTTACACAAAGAAACAAATTATAGCATTTCACAATCAATATACGGAAATGTTTTGATGTATGGAGTTCATAAATGATTGCTTTAGTCATACCATTTTATGTATATAGAATAAAAGTTGAAAGTATCCTCAAATTACCTAGACTCAATGTAGGCTGTTTTGCTATATACACAAACAATATTAAAATGAAATTATCTGAGCTACACTGTAGAACCCCTTTCACCCCACCCCCTGAAAAAAACCCAGAAAGAAAGATGCAATTCAGGAAGCAGAGAATGTATTTAGTAAAACAGATTTGGCTAACAGAGTTGTACTTGCTGTTACAGAACACTAAAGATCATCAACATTACAAAATATAAGAACTTAATTAACGAAACTTTAATTTGCAATCCATAGTCAGGATACAAAGTATTTTTGCTGTGTCCAATGGCTTGTGTTTACCTAGTGGGATTATCTATTTTGATATCCCCTTGCCATATAATAAAACTTTTGAAACTCACTTGTTTCAAATGTGGACTGCCATGTAGCATGGTAGATGATGCTATTCAAGAAAGCCAAGTCCAACTAAGTTATGAAGGTCTTATGATCCCCGCCAGCATTTTCAGAAATCAAAAAATCCATTGAATGCAATATGAGATTTAAACAACTGCACTGAACATAGCATTTCAGCTCAGATAATTGCTGTATACTATCAGGAGCACAAAAAGAGCCTGGTCATGATTATACTGCTTCAATTAGATGTGGTAGCAAAGTAGTTTCTGAAGTTTAGCTTGTTAGACCGCACTGTTATGCAACTGTTTAATCCCAATTCAGTTAAAGTGATCAGCTGAATACAGATTACCACCTCTCTTCCCAGTTTCTTTAAAAGTGAAATTGAAGTGTTCATTTATTTTCTATTGAGAAAAGCAAATACTTCAGTGCGTTTTTAAATCCTTTCCTGACTGGAGCAGACAGCTAGTTCACTATATGATTTTACAAACCTTCATATAGTTTTTTTTTAAAAAAAAAAAATCAAAGGTCTCAACATCCTTTGAAATAGTCTATTTTATTGTGCTCACATCAAGCTGGGTTTGATCTACTCCCAGTCTTTGATCTAGTCATAAAGAGCTATCCCTACAGCTAAAAGCTTACAGAAACAGCAATGTTTACTAGAACACTAGAATAAGTGAGCTCATAAATGAAATAAGAATAGTAATGGAATCTTGTGCATTCATACTAGTGATGTGTGAATCCCCTTATCCTTGGGGAAAGAAACTGACCCTTATATCTCTTCTGTTTCAGTTGCTTGTAAACTGTGTCTCTGACATTCTCCAGATTGTGGCAGTGTGACAATCTGGAAAATTGCTAAAAATGTAGATCACATAATGCAATGTCTACAGTTCAAACTATGCCTATTTGAACATATCTCACCATGATTTCAAGTTTGCTTGTGTCAAATTGACTGTGGTTCAGATGTCACAAGCAGTGATTAAGCAAAAATGGAAGCAAAAGCTTCCAAATCCCTCCTCACAATTGTGCTGGGGTAAGGAAGGGCAGCATGCAAGGCTAAGACTGCTGGAAGCTTGTTCATGTCACACTAAACAATGGTTTAACCCAGGTGCCGGCAGCCTTTGGCCTTACTGCCTAATTTCAAAAGATCTGTATAAGCAATCAGTTCAGGCCTCTGGCAAGAGCAATCTGTCCATCACTCTCGGTTCTATCAGGGGTAGAACTGAAAGATATGCAAGACTGAAGAGAGTAGAGTCTTGGAGACAGAAGACATAGGAAAGGAACATGTGAGACAGGGGGAAGATAACTAAAACCTACCCAAGACTTAGGTTGTGCTATTGCAACATGACATCTGGAAGAAAGATATCATTTTACAGGAGCAGAGGGGAGAGCAGTCTGTCTGGGGCCTTGATACTCAAGACTCCTTCCCTGAACGTTCAGCTGTCATTGAAAAAAGTTGCTAGTTCTTTACTGCTGAAAAAGTAGTAAGCCTGGTTCAGTCTTTCAGCCAACTAGTGTAAAAGCAGGGATGATTGAAATTAGTTGGCAAGTTTTAAAAACAGTTATAAGTGGAAATGTATGACTTGTATTTAGTTTTGTTTTTTTCTGTTATTAACTTACCATGCTCAGCTAGTGAACCTCACAGGCTTCTGTCCACAAATATTTTTGGCTATGGGTTAAAATCCAATGACTAACTTAAGCCCCACTCATTTCAGTGGCTCTACTCTGTGTAGGACAAACACTGGATTTAATTCTATAGGCCTATACAAGGCCCAAGAACAGTACAGGCTGCAGGCTGTTTGGAGGAAGTAGGCAAAGAGGTCTAGAGGAGCTTAGCACCTGCTTTCGTAGGGGCATGGCTAGCATTATTGCAGAAGAAAAAGTGAACACAGGTCCAGTCAGGAAAGCAGCACAGGATGATTTGTATCCTGAGGTTACAGATAATAAAAGCATCCCATGGCTAGCTGGAAGACACAGAAAGGTTGTACATATTTTAATCCAATGCACTAAAGGAAACAGACTACAGCAAACACCTTCAGTATGAATACAAAATTAATAATAGAGGCACATTCTGGGGAATAGTAACCGTTACTGCAAAACAAAGACCCAAGAGCAAAAAAAGTAATTGAAGGCTCAGGCAAGAGTGTAATAAGGAATGATTTAAGATGTACTTGATAAACACTTTACATTAAGACTGAAACCAAACCATTTTAAGCAGCAACCGAATCTATTTCAACATATAATACATAATTATACAATCCATATAAGCTGTGATAAGTTATTTTCAGTATCTTATTTATATAAACACAAAAAGCAGTGGAAAGTGTGCAAACAAGGATGCTCCAGAATAGTGAATTTTTAAAGGCTATGACAAGAGAGAACAAACTTCTACATTTAATAACTACTGATTTGGGGTGGGGGGAGCCAGAATCTGTCAGTCAGGGGACATGGTCTGCAGTTCAAACAAGCACACACAACCCAGACTGGCCTTAATCTGTCTCTTTAAAAAGTCATCAATCCAAAGAGCGCTTCCTACAGATTATGTACAGTGGGTAGAAAGAGCGTTGCAAAAGGCACTTTTGAATTTAAGGCAAGTAAAGGTATGGTTTTTATAGAAAGTTAACATTAAATGAGTAGGGCTGTGTCCTGCTTTCCTTAACAGATCAACTTTATAATGATAAAGTGTATGTTCAAAGTTTCAGCCCAAAAGGGTAATTCTAAATTTAGTGTTTTTAAACATATAATGGAAGGACCAACTTTTTTTAAAGGTATTTGCTGCAATTCCATGCATCAGCCAGCGACTGATTAAGGCCTTGTATTATTATTCTATAAAATATTTATTCTTTAAACATAATTACATGAAAAAAGAACCTTTAGAGAGATTTAATACATTTATATAAAATATCAGATGTTGATACAAATCATGAGTGTCTCCCTTTGGAAAAAAATCCATCTAGCCACCACAATTACTAGAGATCACAAACATCTTCGTCAGTGCAAATCTATATTTCCCTATTACAGAAAACCATCCACCCTCAAATACAAAAAGTTCTGTTTCTGAAATGACAAATTTGGTTATATCCACCCACCCTCCCAAATTACTACAGTATGCATTATCAAGGGGGGAGAAATTAAAGCTGCTTGTGCAAGTATCATTACAAACAGTCCTCCAAGTACAAGCTCCTTGATTCTCATTAGGTGTACAGGGATCCTGGGTTGATCAAGGGATGTCTCTATGCTTGGTTCTATTACTGATCTTCAAGCCAAGATGGAGCATCTACTCCAGGTGTTTTCAATTTGATATGGAATAGCTTAAGTGTCTGTTCAAGCTGTTTTTGATTCCCTGCAAAGTATGCTGCAACGGCATTGTGGAACAGAACAAGCTGATTGTGCAATACTTTGACCTGCGGACAAGAATAAATAAAGTTAAAAATGAAAATGCATGTTAACAGAATATTGAACCAGAGGTTAACCTACACGCTGTACCAATTTAAGAGCTGACATTTATTTTCCACTTATATGCTGCTTTTTGACCAACATTCCACAAATGAAAACACTCAGCATAAACCCAGCAGGACAGATCTAGAATCAGTAGATTTTAGTATGAGGAGATAAACAAAAGCTACCTTTCTCAAATGTTCTGGATTACAATTCCCATTACCCCTGACTACTGGCCATGCTGGTTGGGGCTGGGGGGAGCTGCAATCCAAAACATCTGGAGGGTACAGGGTTGGGGAAGGTGAAAGAAGGATATCTTCATTGCAATAATTGAAGGCTGAGGTGGTCTTTAGAGGTATTATCGACATGCATTAGTTAAAACCATCAACATGAACTTTTCTCAGGCCATCATTACAAACCATAATTCAAATAGGTTACAAATAGATGACTGGTGGTTATTAGGTATGAAGCAGAAAAAGTTTGAAAAAAGGATTATAGCTTTCTTCACAGGGATGTTACTGAAAATCACTTCAATCAATATTCAAATCTGAATGCTTGGGAGGAACAGCGGATCATCTTCCAGTTATAAGCAATAAGAAATGAATTCTAATAGCATGTGTCCAAAAGAACACAGGATCTGTGGACACTAGAAAATTGTGAATGGTATATAAAATCCTGAGGGGGATTATTAGGATCAAAGTTATGGACCTTACACTGAGAAGCAAGTGTCACACCATACCACATACATTCTCAAATTTTGATCCATGATTGGCTGATTTAACTATTCTTTCATTCACCTGATGAGGTAGCTTAGGTTGGGAGTTACTTGCCCAATGCCATCCGGTGTGCTTCATGGCTTGGTTGAGAACTTTCAGATTCATGAGCAACAGTAGTTGCTACAATATATAAAAAAATACAACTTTACATCTTATAAGGTAAAAAAAGAAAAGAATGCTCTGCTCAATTTCACAACTGTCATAGTAACATCAACAGCATCAAATGGAGAGGGGCTCTATGCAATGCGATAGTGTAAATCTGTCCATGAGAAACATGCACTTATAATCATGATTAAATCCATGGGTCACTGTTAAGTTCTGAACAAGTTTAAGGTTCAACCAAGGAAAGGAAAGAGAGGTAAAAGTGCAGTGGAAAAAAGAAGCAGATGCTTAATGCTGCCATTTACTTGGAGATCAATGACAAAGACTTCTAACTAAAAGTAGTTAATATCAGGTGCCAGAGATTTAAAAACTGAAAAAAGTTTATTTCATGAGCAGAACAAGCAATTTAAATGCCCACATTCAGAATACATTAACAAAATTAGGCTTTACATTAATAGCAATGTCATGGCTATAGCACTTAAAAAAGAAAAGAAAAAAAAAGAACTCTACAAGTGAAACACCAAACTGCAAAAGCAGGGATTTTAGCAGCCTGTCAAAGCTGCTTTGTGAATTGTAGAAGCCAAGAGGTCACAAATGGAGAATGTGACTTGAAAATCAACCCCTTTCCCACAAGAACACAGACTCAATTGAGCAAGATAAATTAAGAACCAAGCTTTCAGCCATTAATCAATGAAGTATAGTATTTGAATTAATTTCCACGTAAGCACTGTATATAACATTTAAAGCATATTAAGTGTGCTTAATCTCAAGGCTTACATTTCTGAAGCGGAAGTTCCCAACCCTCTTATCCCATAATAAAGTTGTTAATCTTTAAAGGTGCCATCCAACATTTTTTTGTTGCATTAAACTAACACAACAACTACTTCTTTAAAAATGTGCTAAATAAGTTAACAAAACATACCCTCCCTGAATATTCATAATAGCTTGGACTGCAAGACAGATAAGTCTGTAACCAATATTCTATCCCTTGTATAAGCCAAAATTCACGTTAAAAATCTTGCAAAGCATCAATATAAGAGCAAATACAAAATCAGGCAAAAAGTGCTGTAAGGCAGCAATTTGTTTATAGTTCACAACTAGTTCTACTGAGTGTTTATAACTAAAGATTGGGAAAGCACTTGTGTGTGAACTACGTGGGATGGACACACTTAATTTGAACATCTGATTACAATACTCAGACGGCAAACCTAGCCAACATCTTTTTTTACTGACTTAACACTATTTTAAAATCAAGTACTGTGAATTAGATTTATGTATTCACTTATAATGCATTATAGATTTAAAGACATACCACAATAGTCTTGCAATACTCTTACATACTATTTTTTTTTAAAAAGGACATACATAAAGCTCAAAAACCCAGAGGGACTTGACAGAGTTATATTTAGGCAGCCAAAGAACTGGTGTCTCCACAATATTGGTTGAGTGGTGATGGAAGACTGAAGGTACTACTAGCAATCTAAACAAACAGGAAAAGAAATAAAAGCTATTTTACTTACTCACTGCACCCTAACATTGTATTGATTCAACTCCTTCCAACATCACTGTTTCTTGAAGTGCTAGTTCAAATGCACTTGAAAGACTGTATTCTCCCTTATGAGCCTGCTCGTGCTTTGAGATCTTCTGGAGAAGCCCTTCTTTCAGTCCCACCATCTTCACAGGCGCACTTGGTGGGAATATGGGAGAGGGCCTTCTCGGTGGCTGCTCCAGTGCTTTGGAACTCTCTTCCCGGAGAAGCTAGACTGGCTCCCTCCTTGATGGGCTTTCGAAAGCAGGCTAAAACTTGTTTGTTCCAGCAGGCCTTCGGAAAATAATTTTGTCCTCCATCTATGTTAATGACTTATAATTTTGTCGTGTATTTTAAATGTTTATGTTTTATTTATTTATTTATTTATTTTATATTTCTTTTCCTAGGTTTTACAATGTATGTTTTAAACTTTGTAAGGTCGCCTTGAGGCCCAGTATTGGGCAAAAGGTGGGATACAAATAATAATAATAATAATAATAATAATAATAATAATAATAATAATAATAAATGCAACCAATTGCTTTCAGGACATAATGCCTTCATAAGCTCCTGCCGTAGGTTGCTTATTTGTAACTGTAGTGGTGTCTGTGAACTGCAGAGCACTCATTAGACACATTCTAGAGCTGGGCAGGGCTTCCTGTTCAATTTTGATACTGATTATACTTTTAGGAAAAGCTGATCAGACAGCCCTAAGGACTGTACCACTTGTTAATGTAGGTAAGTAAGCTTGTGTGTACATATAAACAGGAGAGAAACCAGAAGTCATAGTACTTTCCCATAAAAACCCTACTAGGATTTTTTTTTAAAAAAAATGGAAGCGTTGAAATATGCTGTTCTTTCTTTCCACGCGGTACACACTTGCATTATCAAGTTGTATAGTTTCTGATGCTTCATAACTTCGGTTCACACTGAAAGAGTCTCTCATTCAACTATACATTTTTATCTCCAACCTGTTCATGAGCAAGCTTCCTTTTGCTTCTGCCAACTATAATAAATTGCTTGATTTAACAAATAGATTCTGGTTTCTATTATTATTATTATTATTATTATTATTATTATTATTATTATTTATATAGCACCATCAATGTACATGGTGCTGTACAGAATAAAACAATAAATAGCAAGACCCTGCCGCATAGGCTTACATTCTAATAACTATATTACATTTCTAGATAACTATAGATAGTGCTATACAAAATGCCTAATGCCAAAACAAAAACAAAACAGAAATCCCAAAAAACAAATACTCCCATCCAAAATGTGAAGCAACTACTGAACTTACACCATATAGATACCCAGCAGAAGAGTACTACTTGATGTTCAAACCAACATGACCAACTTTGGGTCTACATAAGTACATAGAAGCCTTAAATGTACATAAGTACATAGAGAGCTTCGGCTATTGGGCGGTATAAAAATGTAATAAATAAATAAATAAATAAATTAAAAAAGCTACAGCTGAATCTTTGCCCAGTATGATGTGGAGTTACAGCTTAAGTCAATTTGTAACTTAAGATGCAAATGTACTGATTTCTAGCCACAGAAGCCCCAAAATTATTATGAGTAGCAAAGTGCTATGACACAGTGATAGAGCAAATGCTTTGCATGCAAAACAGAAGACAGAACTGGAAATATCTTTCACTTATGCTTTCCTGCTCTTTACTATTTTTCATGGCTCAATACAAAACTTTATACAATGCCCAATACCATTCATGGAATTCATTTTTGATAATAATTAAACATGGATTCAACTTAAAGATATTATTTGTTAACAGCATCCCCACTTATTTTCACATAAGGGTTTACATGCCTTGAGTTTGTTTTAGAATTTCAATTAAGATGTTTGCTTAGAAGTGTCATTGATCACATGAAATACCAGCATTCTCTTCTTCCCATTAAAGCTGTCATCCAAATGGCATTTCTAAGAACAAACCAGGCATAGGAAACAACATGCTGCAGTTGATAGTGGCCATTCCAAATCACAGTACTGGCAATGCCATGTGACTGTGAGAGTCTCATCTTTGGAAATAGAAACTTCGGGTATTTTACATGACATATGAGCTAGCAGGTGGAATACTTTTGGAAGAAGCTCCTTTTTATTATACACATTACGTTTTATTATACACATTACATTCTTCACAATTGTAACTGGCAGCACTGCCATGTTTTATAGAGTTTTTTCTTCTTAAGATAAAGCATTCAGTTCTTTGGGGTTTTTTACACGGGAGGGGAACACTCTTAGCAAACTCCTACCTAGCAACTGCCAGAATATGGAACTCAGCAACTTGAGGGTGAAAATTTATTGGCCCCATGTTTCTAGAATTATCATGGTCCAAAGTAGGATATTGCAAAACAGGCTAAGTGGACTGCCTTGCAGTTCGAGCAAGAAAACTGCTTGAAGGACAACATTTTACAATCCAGAGGCCATGTAATTCTTTATATTCCTTTTCATGTAATTCTTTATATTCCTTTATCATTCACTATCAAGGATCTAAGAGCATTTTCTCAGTTATTCTTAACTTCTACTATTGTTTGACATTGCCAGTAAAGCCAAGCTCAGCTTCCCTCAGTGTTTGAATCACTATAACGAAGAGCAGATAAGTAATAAGTCTGTGCCCAGAATCTCATTTTAGACTCCAGGTGGGGCTTACATGAGGAATGTTCCCCACAAAACATTTTCCTACACCTAGAACACTAGCATAACAGGGAGAAAGCTAGACTAGAACTCTTTTCTCTGATAACCATTTTTCCCATATACAAGAAGAAAAATGATATGAAAGAGTTGTATGAGCTCTACACCTGCAGTCTCAAGTAGCATAGGCCAAACACAGGTTTATCATCTCATCTACTATTAGTGAGGACTATGCAATTGTGTACAGTTTCTCTAAATTTACCTTCTGCCTCTTTTGGCCTATTCCCTCCCAAACTTCTCTTACTCTTTACAGCAGCCTTCCAGTCATTAGTTCTTAGCCACCTGTGGACTGGCTGGATCTCTGTACCCTTTTCAAGTCTGGTATGTATGACATTCAGGCTAATGCTAAACTTGGTGGGAGAGGAAGAACAGCATCTGCACAAGTAGCTTCTTTCTGCTTGTTTCTACCTGCTGGTAGCATTTCTGTATAGCCACAAGCAGAGTTCTTTGAATTAGTGAACAGAAAAACCTTAGCCACTGATTATCTCTAATTTGCTCTTAAGAACAACTCAGCAAGGATACAGAAAGTTGCAAACCAGGAGTGATGTACTCAATATGATTCAAAGTGATTAATTTTAACATTTTCCTCTCTTAAGTGCTCAGGATGTGAAGGTGCAAGTGGTAGCCATCTTCCTAGTATGTTAAAATATTTTGTTGGGCAAAGCAATGCATCAGCCACTCTCCATGCAACCTTCATCATCTTCACTGAAAGACAGTAAAAATGATAAGGTGGGTCCATCCAATATGAAAAAATGGCTCCATCCAATATTAAAAAAGGCAATAGTTTGCCCTCCCAGCTACTTTACACTGTGGCATATAGATAGGGATGGACCAACATTTTGAAACCATTTTGTGTTTATTACATCAGCAGCAAAGAGGCACTTTGAAGTCTATCTCTCAGCACAACCTTTCAGAACTGCAAGAGATTATTTCAATGGTGAAGTATTATTTTAATGGTAAACTATAAGTGTGGAGATTCAGACATTTCGGAATATTCTGATCTCTCATGTTTGCTATTGAAAACTGCAGAGATCTGCAAGTGTGTGGATATGGGTGGTTGGATTTAAAGAAAGCACAATCTGTGCAAACACAGACTAGGCTGGTATAACAGGTAGCGCTACCAACTGTCAAGAGCTCTTGACATCTTATAGATAGTTATTTGTGCACAATGTCACTACAGCTTTTTTTTTTCATTGTAAAGAGAACAAAGATAACAATTTATCTTAACATCTGAAGAGTTACAAAGCCTCCTTCCCTTCAGGGTATTTGTAGCTAATGAAGTCATCGTGACAGTATTTAAAGCAAATCAGTTTTAGAGTTGTACCTCAAATTATTATTTTTTGAAAATGAAGTGAATTAGAGACCTGCACTATTTCAAGGGAACTGAGACCATTGAAAAACATTAAGAGAACTACGTTCATTCACTAAGAGGAGATTTCAACATGATCCATCTTTCCTTTCCTACAACACAGCCTCTGCCACTCCTATCCCTGCAATACGTTAACACAAGCTTAAGTATAAAATCTATTTCAAAAGTAATTGTTTTATTTGTTTTGTACGTTGACCCATAACAAAGTTCTCTGGCAGCCTATGACAAACATAACAATTTAGATTTTAGGAAACAGAACATAAAATCAAAAGTGACATAAAGTACAACAGCAAAACACACAGCAATCCCACAATTAAAAACACAATCTTTTAAAAGTTAGAGGCCCAGACTACATGAGTTATTTAAGACACCTGAGTAAACAGAAAGGTCTTTACTTGGAGCTGAAGAGAATACTGGGATCACACCAAATGAACTTCTCTGGGTAATAGTGGCCAAGATATCAACATCCAGTTAAAGTCACAGGCGATGTATCAGCCAAAGCTGGTAAAAGCTGCTTAAAGCCACTGAGGTCACTTGAGCCTCTAACAATAGCGTTGGATCAATAATCACTCACAGACTGTGAACCTTAACCTTTAGTGAGAGTGCAACCACATCTAGAACAGACTGAACACCATTCACCCAGGTGAACACCATTCACCCAGGTGAACACCATTCACCCCATCAACCACTGTCTGGGTTGTTCATCTTCATTAGCCAAGTGTAAGCCTTCTGCTGTTTTAAATTATTAGTATTTAGTTTTTGTCTTGCAATGGTCCTTGGACCTAAGCAATAAAGTATCTACATTTCTTAGTCCATTGCCATACTTAAGCATTGATTTAGGTCAGCCACATCTTCACCTGTGTCTGATGAAAATGAGAGTATAACACACATCGCGGTGACCCCTCTAACAAAATCTCCCAGCAGTTTCATATAGTTGCTAAAAAGCATGGGATAGGACTCTGTGGAGTCCCAAAGCATACTGCCAAGGGCATGAGGGGTGATCTCCCAAGCACCACCTTTCAGAAATGGCCATTGAAGTAGGAGCAGATTCTCTACCAAGTGGTGTCTTCCATACCCAACCAGGATTTACGTTCAATCAGACTTGACATGATTTTCCCCACCCAAGTTTCACTTATCTGTGCACTTTCAGCATAGTGGGTATTAGCCAGCTGTTTAGCATGATGCCATTAAATCCTCTTCGAACTACTGTAAAGTGAAAACCCTCTTCAAACTAATGAAAAGGCAAACAGTGACTCTTGGGAGTTTTTCCATGACCTAGTGTTCAGGCCAACCATTTTGTTCATTGGACTAGCGCTCACACTGATATTTTGCAGATTTGAAGGCTAAGATGTATGCATACGTTCTGTATTATATTTCCTATCCTCCCTTACCCAATCCAGTCCAGCTATCATTCTTGATTGGGGCAGGGGGAGGGGATATCAACCTCTTTTTATAAAGTTCATTGTACTCCAATTTTGTAACATCTAACATGAGAACCTGAAAATATAAGGAAAACCATGCTAGATCAGACTAAGGGTATATCTAGTCCAGCACTCTGTTTACAAAGTGGTCAACCAGCTGCCCATGGAAAACCTATAAGCAGGACATGAGTGTAACTTTGGTACACATATTGTATATACTGCCTCTGATACTGGAGACAGCATGCAGCCATCAGGAAGAGGATGATGATGATGATATTTATTTGTATCCTGCCTTTTGCCCAATACTGGGCTTCAAGGCGGTATTACAAAGTTAAAACATACATTTTAAAACAAAGGAAAAGAAATGAAAAAAAAGTTTAAAATACACAACAAAATTATAAGTCATTAACATAGATGGAGGACCAAATTATTCTCCAAAGGCCTGCTGGAACAAACAAGTTTTAGCCTGCTTCCGAAAGCCCATCAAGAAGGGAGCCAGTCTAGCTTCCCCGGGAAGAGAGTTCCAAGGCACTGGAGCAGCCACTGAGAAGGCTCAGATTCGATAGCCTTCTCCTCCATGAAATACTCCCCCTAAACACACACACACGCGGATATCTCTAACATGCCACATATTTAGCCAAGATACCATATTTGGTCAGGAAACAGGTTTACTAATAGCAGTACTTTAACTGGAATGCAATGATATTGACCAGTGTACACTGACCAACCATTCTAAATTGCAGGCTTTGGTTTTTCAGTATAGCCTAATGCCAGAGAGGGAAACCATCAGTTCTGTTCCAGGCTGTGCTCCAAAAACCAAAGTAAGTGAAGCAAGTACAAAGTCAGATGAAATCCCAAGCTTTAGGAAGAAAATGCAATTGCAATCTGAGTTGAAACTCAAATTACTCAAGACGAAATTAATTATTGGTAGTGGGAAGGGAATAGCAGGGGCAGAAGTCATGCTGAATTCAAGTTAAATTTCAGGTAATAAAAAAATTATGTATCACTAATTAAGAAGTAAAGCACCTCCGTACCTTGTTTTCCTCTAAAAACTTCAATTTAACTGACACATCATTGCGCATTTTGTCATATTTCTCTTTATGCACTTGGAATAGTTGCTGCGACTGCTCAATCTTTGGCAAGGTGTTAGCATCTCGTGGGCCAAGATTCAGTTCTTCTAAATCAGTGCGATAGGCATCATATTCAATTCTGAAAGGAAGAAGAATGAATTAACATGACCTGCACAAATTGACAAACAGCAACCCATAGCTTATTCATACATTTTAGAAACTTTACATATGGTCTCCCTCAATACTTGTACCCTATCCTTCCATTATTAAAATCTGAAAACATGACTGCTTCTGATTTCTGTAGTTTAACAAATCAAAATTCATACTTCTAAATCTCACTTCATTATGTATAAACTATGCTGTTTTATACCGCCCTATGCCATTGGACGGTATAAAAATGTAATAAATAAATAAATCCCACCCCATTCAAACATTCAGTGTTATTATTGTTAAAAACTATCCTCATTTCAGTTTGTGTTCATACAGCTGCTAAAACATAAGTAATCTCCACCTTCTCCGTCATATCTGAACTTTCATGCTGATGGTAGCATAGTCTCATTTTTACCTAATCAGCATTCTAGGCAATAGATAACTTTTAATCTACATGAATTCAATTATTAATGCAAATCTTATGAAAAATGTAAATCTTTCTAAGTCAACCTTGTAAACATACGGTATTTAGTTTCATCTTCATCAGAACATAAAAGTCTACAATCTGTATATGTTATTTACATTCAAGCAAAGAAATTCATTATAGAGCCAGAAATTCTTTGACTTTTCCCCACATCAACTTCCACTCTCAAATAGGCAAATCACTTTAAGCTTACAAATCAGTTGTTGGGATTCAGCCTTTATATTTAGAGAATTAAATTTATTTCTATGGAAAATGGGTTGGATCCAGATTTACTCATACTTTGAATAAAACCACTCTGATCAATGGGACTTAAGTTAGTCATGGGTCTGCGAGTATGACTAAATCTGAACCTATCATGTCTTACTTAATGTGATGTAAACTCAGCATTCAATACATTATTAGTTTATTTCTTAAAGCTAAGATAATAGATAAATGGGATAAACCATTACCTGGCACTCTCATATTGCTTCACGGTCAGTAACGTATCTTCAATTGTTTTATTCACCAAAGTGTTCACGCTAGCAATAAAAAAGTTAATTGCCCCAAGAAGAGTTTCACCATTTTTAGAAAGAAGTTTTTGAGTCTCTGCATTGTATCCAAACTCCTCCTATAAATAGAATTGAAATACATGTTTCTCAATGCTTAATTTTCTGGTAGCACCAAACTGTTATCACTCACTATCACAGCAGTCAAAAGATTTCAAGTTCAGCCTTAGAACAGCCAACACAGTGAACTTACTTACTCTCTGTCACCTTTTCTGCATTCAAAGCACTTTGGGCACACCACATGTATCTCATTTTTCTTGGACATAAAATGTACAGAAGCACATACTAGCTTCATTGGAGAAACAAACTTCTTAAAATAAACACCTTCAGCTTATTTCAAAAATTCAAATTAGCAGAGATTAGATAGAGTTAGTATTTAACATACAAGGCAACAATTCATGCTGTTTTCTTCAATTCAGTTAAGCCAACCATACTGAAAGTTGGATATAACAATTT
This sequence comes from Elgaria multicarinata webbii, assembly GCF_023053635.1. Taxonomy (NCBI): domain Eukaryota; kingdom Metazoa; phylum Chordata; class Lepidosauria; order Squamata; family Anguidae; genus Elgaria; species Elgaria multicarinata. Next base: position 50,401,612 of record NC_086180.1, on the reverse strand, counting down.
TAAGCATTTCCATTGTAGTATGTAGGTAGCCTACATTCCTCTAAATTTTACTACTTTTCTAATGCAGTTAAAAACTTACATGGAGTTCTAATGATTTCAAACTCAAGTCCGCGAATGCATCTCCAAGCTGTCTTTGGGTATGCACCATCTGGAAAAGCTGAGTCGACAAGGTTTGTGCCAGTTTCAGGACGTTCTCATACTTCTTTTTGTTATCTCTCAGGATTTCTATTTGCGCTTCCAACTCGATATCTACTGTTCGTGAGCCTCGGCCCAGTCTCTCAGAGATTATCTGACGAGTACACTGTAGAGTTTGCAAGACAAAGTTTAAAATTACTAAATTAGTTCAGTACACCACATGCCCATTCCTTAAGTTTGCAACCTTAATGCACATCAAAGTTTTTATAATATTCTTCTGAATATAACCAATTCAATCACCTGATATCACCATACACCTTTCCAAAACACTCACTATTTTAGAGGGTAGATTAATTTATGTTTACAAATGCAGCAGTGTGTTCAAAATCAAATGAATACTACAATGACAGCAGTTTTTACTGTTACTTACATGAAGAGGTTTTAAGACCTTTATTTTGTTTGTACTATTATAAAGAGTTGCTACAAGAAAGCAAAGAGTTCTGGTATTTAGAAGCCCAATAAATTACATTCCAATCAATAAGTAACTAAATTGTGAGGTAAGGGAAAAAGTAAGCCCCCCCTCCGAAGATATGGAGGAGAACAGGGTGACGGGGGAGGGGGGCTCCAGGAATGTATGGGAAATAAGGAAATTCCCCACTTCCCACCTCTTTTTAGTGGTGGGAACAAGGTGGGAATCACCCATATGTTGAAAGGATGCTCGGTGGGGAGGAATGGGGCTGGAAGACCTGCACCACAGAACGCATCCAAACCCATACTCTGTCTCTCCCCTTGAAGCCCCAGGCTTCTTCCTTTCCTTCAGCCCCTCCCAATTGCCACCCCAACTGGCAGAAGACTTGTGCTTTCATGGTACTCCATGGAAGCAAACATTCAAAGCCTTTGACTCCTGGGAATAGGTGGGGATGGTTCCAATCCATGTATTTTTCTGCAAAGTGAAGGAGTCTATCATTGGTCTATCACCGTCTTTTCCCAGCGCTCCCTTTTAAGGCTCCAGGGAAATCTGTACGTAGACACACCCCTCTACAGCTAATTACATTTTTTTACTAACCTACTTAATTAGAGTAAAAGACAAAAACAAAAACACACACAACCAGGTATAGTGAAAACCCATGCCTGTTACAAGCAAACTTGTACATTTTTGATAGAATTTTTTAAAAGTCCAAGAATAAGAAAGTGAAGACTGTAGGGATCTTTCTGTTCAGAGAGCCTGAAAGAGTACTCAGCATGAAAGCATTCAATCAAAGGAACTAACATTACACTTCTGGGACTATGCAAATAAAGAGAAGGGGCCATTGAAGTATCACATAATTCCCCGGTCTCCTCCACTCCCCTGGGAATGCTTTGCAAGCAGAGAGGCAGCTAGCATGGTTTGTTCCACGCTGGCTTTGAGGGGCAGGGAGCTCGCTTTCCCGACTCCCAGCTCAGAGCCCTGTCTATGAGCTCTGAGCCAGGAAACTGAGCAATCCCATGTGTGTGTGTGTCCCCTGCCCAACCAGGCCCTGCCTAAGGAACTTAAGATTGCTCCCTTATGTGGTTTCTTTGAAGTTGCCAAACATGGAGCCACTTCTACTTGTATTTCCCATGAGAGTTCCATAATTGTGGGGCCAATGGAAAAAAGTTCTTGTCCCTGGTAGACATCAGTTTAATATCTTTTATACGTGGGCTGAGAGCAGAGCTCAATGACTAACTGTAAAGCCTGGGCAGGCTTGTAATGAGGCAGGAGGTCCTTCAGACCACCTTGAGTGCACCACACCAGTGATTCAAATGCTCATCTAGAACTTTAAATAGTGCATCACAGACACATTCCAGTTCCTGTCCCTTTATGAGAAAAGCTAATGACAGCAGAGTAACATTTATGGCAGTCGCTATTAAAGCAGTAGACAGTATGCTTTTACAGATCTAGAATGTAGAAGACATGTTCCACTTGCACCAATTTGTACAAATGATCCTGAGCAAACTGATACAATTTAAACTGGTTCTGCCAGCAAAAAGGAACATGTGTATTTTGCTGGCTAAAGGGTAAATATGTCATTTTGGGTTGCTGCTGCTATGTAGACATTTGAGACAAAAATGCTCATTAAAAAGATTAACTCATCCTGAAAAATGGAGACCAGATGACTTTAGTGTTAGTCCCTCTTCTGAGTGGACTTAAGTCAGAATGCTCCAACATACAAAGTTGACCAGTTTTCTGAATATTAAATCAAGCATTGGGTCAGAATATAAGTAAAAGGATCTGCCATACATTTTTTTTTGAAAAACTGAAACCTAATATATTCATTTATTTAATTATTGTGAAGAACCTCAAGCTCTGGAAAGAAGGGATACAAGTAAACCTACTCCTTTCATGGATATAGTTTCCCCAAATCCCATCAGTCTTTAATTGCATACTATCTACTGGTTTAATAGCTATTGCCATAATGTTAGCCCAATTCAGTTCACAACCACCATGGAAAAGCTTTGCTCATAGCAAGCTTCATTGTAATAGGAACTGGAACTTGCCTGTGCTCCAAGGCAATAATTAGGTTGTCACCCTGATCCTCGTATTTTTCGACATGTGAGAACATATGCAAAAGCACATGCCATGGACACTTTTCATACAAGGAGCTTACACCACTAGGGAGACAGCAGGAGAGGTCTCATATCAAGTCAGTCGTTAAGATTGCCCTGGCAGATTCCTTCATGGAAGTGGCAAGTTACACAGCACCATTGGGGTACATGAGAGTGCTTTACCGAGTAATGTAAGAAAAGGAGATACGCCCATGGCCATTGTGTTACTTTGCCTAGACACTCCCTACCTTGACAGTTTAGTGAATAATAAAACGTTACTCTGAAACCACGTATTTCATGAACATCTGCACCTTCTAACTTAAGCAATATGTCCTTTATTGCTTTTTCATATTCCTTTTATCATCTCTATGCTTCAACATGACACATCAGCTCTAGCCCTTTTGAAATCACACCTAATATCAACTAGAAAAGTCTCTTCCCCTGCCAGTTCTTGTACTGCACACTCAAGATGCTTCCTTCCACTACTACCACTATGAAATATACCCTCAGATTGTAAACCCGTAGTGCTGCAGTGCATCAAACTTTATAATTGCACCAAGTAAAGAACCATAGTTCTCTGTAACTAGAAGAGTTAATAGTTTTCAGAAAATTCATTGCGACAACTTTAATCAGGAATTCCTTCTTAGGCAGGTGATGAGGTTGCCAAAGCAAATAGCCATTTATGTAATAGATTAACAGAAAACATGGTCAAGAATAAGAGTGAAAGCAAGTTTTGATAATGGTATAATTCTTAAGTTTCCCCATCAACAGACATGAGCAAGACAGCAACACAGATTCTGTTTTCAAAGGCAATTAAGAAGTTACAAATTAGAGGAGAAAAGGAACCAATTCTCTGCTCTCAACATTAATAAATTCTACATAAGATAGTTCACACAACAAGATTTCCCCTCACACCCTTAAGTAGTTCTGACTTTTACTAGTTATGTGCACTTACCTGGAAAAACAATGGGCAAGTCAGTGGATTGCCGATATAACCAGTAGCAATTCCCATGTTATAAGCAGGACTTTTGAACATGGGAACTGCTATTGACTATGGCTCAATTCAGACATCACAGCCAAACCATGATTTGGCCATGGTGAATGGGCTTCAGGATCACACCCTCTCTCCTCCCTGGTACATGCTCAGATTCCCTCCCTTACTTCCTGATCTGTGATTAGCTATAGTTCCACCACGTCATCCAAATAAGACAAACTATAGCTTGCCTGATTTGGGCGACCAGCAAAACTACAATTATTGTAAACCACGAAGTAGGGGAGAGTATCTAAGCCATAGTTTGACCAGGATATCAAGATCAGGCCTATTCCAGTGATTTCCACAATCATGAGTACATACTGAAATGCAATGAGACAGCAAGTTTGTTACTTGCACAATGCTGTAATTTGTTACAATAGATAAGTACATTCCACACAATCTTTATCCCTCATTTCTTGTTGGGAATGGGCAACAAGGCTGCACCTATCCAACATGAACATGTTGGAATGAAGCATGCAGGTTGCCTTCACTTAGAGTAGAACCATTTAAATGGAGCTTAAGTAGTCCTATTCATTTCAATGTTTACTCTAAGTAGGACTGACATTGGATTCAACCCAGTATATGTCAAAATGTAGAAGGGATACGCACAGGGCTGAGGGCAAGGGAAGCAAAATGTGCTCCACAACATTTTGTTATGCCCACATTTGTGAATGTTGTGAACAGGCCCATTAAGTTTTTTCATGTGAGTGCATACACATGGGATGCAACTCCTTGCTAAGAAAAATATGCTTTGTGTGAACTAGCTCTCTGAAAAAAATACAATATTTTTCTAAGCTGAAAAAGTTTGGCATCTCAGCATCTTTTCCAGGTTGGGAAGAGCACTGCCTTCAGAACACAGAAAAGAATTTTGCTAGATAGGGAGAGCATCTTTCAGAAGGAAAATGTAGTTGCTACTTTTTAATTGTAGGTACACATGTAGGTAAGACAATATGAGCAGCCTGGATGTGTGTGAGAGCCTGGTAGTATTAAGGAACTACTTCTTCCAGACTAAGGGAGTGACAAATAATCTCACTGAGAACCTGCTGCAGGATGACATAATAAATTCTCCACCTTGATCACAAAGCAGCACGAAAGAAATACATTTTGCCTCTTACTTTGCAACCTGAAATCTACAGAATACAAAATCATGAGCAGGCATAACAATGAAACTTAAACTCTTTTATTGCAAAAATCTTAAAGGTGTTAGCAGTGATTCTATTCTCATCAAATTCTGTTAGGAGAGGATCATTTTGAATGAACTTGTGGCTTGTATGTATGTATGCTTATATGGTTGCCCCAAAACATAGGTGCTTTGGGCCGCTCACAAAAAAAATAATATACTGCTTAATATTTCATTTTAATTCAAGCAAGTCCACACAGCACTCGAAAATTTTAGAGAAATGAACTTTAGAAAACAAATTATGTTCCTTCCTTATTACATGTCATTGTTCCAAAAAACCCTTTCTCAAATCCAAGAAGTCACTGTAGCAGAAGGAGATTAATTTAAAAATGCACGTCAGTCTCTTAGCCTTCAAGTTCTGGTAAAATGCCAAATGCTTTTATATGTGAAGCACCCAAAGTACTAAACTGCAACAGTGAAACCAACACAAACCTTGTAAGTGTTTAGGCTCCATCTTCTTACAAGCTCCAGCTTCTCCATTGCTGGATTTTTCACTTCCTCTGCTAGAACAACTGGTCCACTTTTCTGCTGCATTCTTATATTGCCTGTTTAGAAACCACATGGAAAGGGTCAGGCCAAGTGTTAAGGCAATTGCTAAAGCAAACTACTTAAGCACAGGGCTATAAAGTAAATTATTTTCAGTACCATTCTGAAGATAAAAGATCACCAGTATTATGATAGACCTTAAAGAATAAGACTGCTTGTGCTTTTGTATTTAGCTTACGATTACTAGTAATTTGGAACTTTTAACTAAGCAGCTTTAAATACTCTAATTATCTCATACTACCAGGTTATTAGTAAATACCACAGAGCAGACCCAATTCATTACTGTGTTTGCCAGATATCGCGTTGTTCACAGTATGAAATTGGGGTGCTTGTCCAAGCACACTAAAGAAATAACAACTCTCCCAGGCATGTAGAAAAGATATAGCATCTTCTATTTTCACCACAGGCATATGTTTCACTAAAGCTCACGAAGGCTAGACCCTTCAAAACTCTGCATAGTAACCATGACTGCAAACCTATGCACGTTTAATTGAGAGTATGTTCTATTGAACTCAGTCTTGCTTCAGAATTAAGAGACACTGGATCAGTTTGCCAGAGTACTTCTGCCTGGCATAATATTTAAAAATGCCTTATTTTAAAAAGTTGCATCAGAACAGAGAATAATTTTCCCCATAACTAATGCATGCAGAGTTAATGGAAATAATTTCAATTAACCATTCAATACCTGCAAAGCATACTAGATTACTACTCTATGCTCTCAATGGAATAGAGAAGTTTCTCATTCTCCCCAGCCCCATCCTATTTCTATAGCACCCCATTCACAATTTCAAGAACAGGTTATTCAGGGAAGCGTCACACTTTTTAAAGCAGATGTCTTCCTAGTGTACCTGCCATGTGCACTCAGATGAGCACTTAAAGTATGAAGTAGGCACCCTAAAACACACAGGAAGATATGGGATCCTGCAATTGATTGCAGAACTCTAGGATATGATACATCACCCTCTTCAGGGGGTTTGATGTTCAGTAAGACATGTGTGAAGCAGCCTTGAATAAGTAGACACTGCTTCTAAAGCAGAGTGAGTCATCTTTTGGCCCAAGGGAACTTACCAGGGACTGATAGACAAAGGTGAGTTCCCTGCAAAAGTGGGCTGGGTCAAAGCTAAAGAGGGTGAGTTGCCCACCACTAGGTTAAGTCTTCCCTCCCCAGCTGTGATTGCCCCAAAGCATTACTTTTGAAAAAAATCTGCTGGTACTAATGGAAGGCTTTTTTTCAAGCTTAATTGCTGCAGGGATACAGGGAGAGGAGGAGAGGCTACGTGGCCCAGGTTCCCCACACCTATTCAACAGTGTCTCTAATGACTATGGCAAAGATACTGCAACGCAAAAGAGAAAGAAAAGTCACTTTGTTCTTCAACTGCAGTTTTTTCAGTTCATAGTTATAAGCCAGAATATTCCTTCTAGTGTTCCATTATCCCCAATTCATACAATGTGTCAGTTTGGCATCCCACAAGTGTAGAAATAAATATCTGCCATGATCCTTAAAGAGAGACAGCAGTGAGAAACCCAGCCATGTACAAGTAGTTAGTAAAAGAATTTAAGCAAGACAGTGATTTTTTTGCAGCATGCTATATTTAGTTCAAAAGATACCATTTGCAGATAAGGAGTGGGTTTTTTTTCCTCTCTTTTCAAAATTTGCTCTTATAACAAGCATCCAGAAAAAAAGACACTGAAGTCTGTGTTGAGTGTTGAAGGTACTGTGTATTATGGTGCTTCCACTCCTACATGGACGGCCAGTTCACGAAGGCAATACAGCAGCATTATTGCTCTAGTCTTGGCAGTTTCACTACAGAGTTCCAAACAGCACTATTTGATCGTCCATGCTATTTAACATCTACATGAAACTGCTGGGAGAGGGTATCCGATGAAGTGGATGGAGGTGCCATGAATATGCGGATAACACCCAGCTCTCTTTCATTGTATCCAGTTGAAGCAGCTGGTGTCCTAAATCAGTGCCTGGATGTAGTAATGCACAGGATGAAGGCCAATAAACTGATATTCAATCCAGACGAGATGGAGAAACTGCTAGTGGGTGGTTGTCTGCCCAGTTGAGTGGTGTTTAGCCCCTTTCAAAGGGGCTGCACACCCGCTAAAACAGTCTTTCCCAAGCGGGGCCCTTCAAATCAAAACTGGCCATGCAGGCTGGGGTTGATGGGCATTGTAGTTCAAAACACTTGGGAGGGCATTAAGTTGGAGATGTCTTAAAGCACCAGATTCATAATTTCGGAGTGCTCTTGGACCCGCCATTGTTGCTGGAAACACAGGTGGGCCTTGGTGGGCCTTTTAACAGTTTAGGCTGATATACCTATTCATAGTCTGGTTATTTCTAGTTTGGATTGCCACAATGAGTTATAAGTGTAGCTGCCTTTGAAAACAGCCTGGAAACTTCAGCTAATCCAAGATAGAGCAGCAAGATTGTTACTGGGACTGGCTGTTATGATGTTACACCACTGCGGTGCCATTTGCACTGGGTTGTTGTTTTTTCACTTTGTTTCCAGGCCCAACTCAAAGTGCTGGTATTCGTTTTTAAAGCCTGAAATGGTTTGGGGCCAGGTTACCTGAAGGATCGCCTCCTCCCTGGAAGAACTACCTGGGCTCTAAGGTATCTTCAGTTGCCCTTCTCCAAGGACCCTCAGCCAAAGGATGCCTGGCACGCGGCTGCTAAAGACGACCTTTTCTGTGTTGGCTCCAGTTTAGCATTCCTTCTCCAGAAAGGCTCACTTGACATCTATGTTATAGTGCTTCCAGAGCCAGTAAAACCTTGCTATTTTCCAAGGACTTTCAAACTTAAATATGTTTAGTACTTTTAAACATCAATACAACTGGCCTATTCTCTACTGCTGTTTTAGAATTTATTTTTGTGTTGTATTTTTGTATTTTAAGGGAGGGAGAGAAGATAGCTGCTTCCTAGCACAAAGATGAACTGTTAGGGCTGTATTAATTCCCACTGATGACATTATTTTGATATGCAGGATAAAGTGTGTTGAGAAACATACCAACTTCAAGAACTACAACCTGAAATGTTTACTAAGTACAAGGCCAAAATGCAGTAGGCCATGTTTTGATTATGAGAGTGCCACTTTAAAAAGAAGGAAAAAAGCACTGATTAATTCATTTGGTTTGTAAATATGATCTAGCATATACATAACTATGCAGATTTTGAACTGCTGTAAAAGTCTAACTTTTTCCCCACTAAACAGCTAATACAATACTTGATTACAGTACTTTATATGTTCACAATTCCAGTCATGTTAAAGCCTCGAGTGTCTTCAGAAATTTCTTTCAATGCTGGTCGCTGACACCTACTAGGAACTTCATCATAACTGAAATAGTGTCTATGCAATATCAATACATGTGGCCAAGGAAACACTATGACTTTTTAGAGTTTCAGAACTAACTAACTTTCTCAGAACCAAGTAGTCCATGGCACATACTTGGAAATTATTTATCACCATTATAATGGAGAATAACACTACTGCTACTTACTAATAGTAAGACAGTAAGGTTAAATGCATAAAATTCAATGTCTTTGTTATTCCTCACAGTTCATTTTCCTGAAGAGAGTATTCATTTGATCATGCTTAATACTGAAGGAAGATAGTATGCAGAAAGAAAAATGCATCAGTTAATTTGCAAAGCGACAGAACAATAAAAAAGAAAGCATTATACTCAGTCAAAGCAAGTAAAGTAATCACAAGTCAATCAATTGTCTGCAAACGTGAAGGTTAGTATTGTATCAGCAAGGGTGTTATCTGCTTAGACCTTTGAATACCTTTGGGAATAATTAAATCACTCCCTTGTCCAGCCAGTCTGCTAGCTGCTTCACTGCTAGGTGATATAACAGGTGACATAGGTAGTGTCGAGGGACCTGGAAATGGGACATACACCATAAACATCCATCTCTATTGGACCACATATTTCTTATGCGCAAAATATTGGAGAAACCAGAATTAATGTTGGGTGTGAGAATTTCAAGTTAGGGCTGCTTCAAATAGAGACTGCTTATTACTGCCTCCACATGATGGCTACTCCATGTAGTAAGCCGTTTCGTGTATAATGACTAGATTCCCCAATTATTATTTCCCACCACTACCATGAAGCAGCCCTTCAGACTCTTTTTTCATAAACAAATTCAGTGAAGGATTTGTAAATACATACATTAGTCCAGTGAAGTGATACTTTACGTAGGCCTGAATAACAATAAATGCTACACAGAATCCCCTTTCTGGTATTGACATATTTGTAATTACACTCAAAGTTCAAACATAATTACTGTTACCTTGAAAAGGTCCAGCTTCAATGATTCCCTCTTTGGTACTGTCAAAGCCATGTGATGTAATCTGGGTCTCAGATAAACCAAGTCCAGCTGGTAAAGAACGCTTCAAGTCCTTAGAAATGTTTGAATAAAAAGGAATATCCATGTAAAGATCCCAGATGAGGGAACATTTAGGCATAACAGCTTTTCAAACTCATCTTGAGCAATGTATTCTATATCTGGAATCTAGTTTATGTTGTCATGACATTCTATTTTGATGACTTAACACAATACATTTTTGCAGCATACATCACAGATTTCACTTACATTTGTGGATCAGATTTTGACTTGGTTTGCATGTCACAGCAACAATTCCTGGGTTGTTTAACCGAAGAATTGCTGGGGACAAATGAAGAAGCAAGCAAACCAAGAACTCTGGATTGTTTAGGGATTAAGTAAGCCAGAGTTAACCGATGGTTTGTTGTTGGGTTAACTCTGACTTAATACATAAGCAACCCAGAATTTCCAGGTTCACATGTTATAAAACAACCTAGGAATAGGGTGTTCCTGGGCTGTGTGGAGGGCAAAAGCCTTCCAGAAAGTGCCTTCAGCGGGTCAAGATATTATTTCTTCCCTAAAGGTTTGTCTTTGCTCATATACTTTCAAACATCCAGAGGTATTACTCTGATTTTATGACTTCTATCCCCTGCCTTTACTGAAGCTGAAAACCAACTGTTGTTAGGTAAACCTGCGGTCTGTTTTAATTAAACTTTGGAAGGCTTAAGATTTGGGCTGGCACCATCAAAAGCAATTCATCTTTACTCCAATCATGTAAATGTGTTTTATTTTTTCTTACTTAGGAAAGATCACTATAAGTTTGAGATACATTGCACATGGAACAAACTATGTGCCCTATAGATTTTATTAAAAAACTAACTTTAATAAAACAGTTATAGAATAGATATACTCAAAAGCAATAGTTCACAGCAGAAACATGGTATAAAACATTCCGTTGTCCTTGCCCTCATCTGTAAACATCTTGTATACACAGCACCCACTTAAGTTCAGAGTGCTATACAACATATAGTGTGAGAATCCACATATTATGAATGTACAACTTTTGTGAAGTAATATAATTTACACAACTAGACGTAGAGAAATTTGCCAAGAGTTATATAGCAAATGCTAGAAAAATGGTAACAAGAACAGTTAGTGATGAGTCAGCTCCTCAAAGTCCAATTCAGAACATGCCTGACTGATAAGGCCTGAATGAATTTGTTGGGCCATATATGAATTGGGCCCTGCCACCTCACCTGCCAAGGCCTCCCCACTACGGCCCCCATGCCCAGAAGTATCCTGGTTAAGAAAGGGGGTAGTAACAGATGCCTCAGAAGAAACTTTGCACTGATCTAGAAACCATTGGAAATAGCACTTTCAAAGCTTCTGAGTGGCAATACTGAATTTCATGGAACTGCCCAGAGCTTAAACATAAGGCCTCCACTATTGCCACTCTTCACTGCCAGACCTGTTCTTAAGAGTAGGGAGTTGAGAACAGGGGTTGATGGGACTGAATTGAGTACTGAATTAATTTTTGTGAAGCGCCCAGGGAGCTTCGGCTAGTAAACGGTATAAAAATGCAATAGATAAATAAATTTTCCAAATCAAGCCCAAATTTCAGAGATCTGGATCTAATTTAAAAGGTGTTAAGAAGTTGCCTTTCTAAACCCCCACCCCATTCCACGGTTGGTAATACTTTACTTGACCTAAATAAAAGACGACCCTTTTTAGCAGTGTACATGTATATGTTAATCCATGCCATGGTTTGTTGTTACCTGAACATGCCCTTAGGAGCCTTGGGATTGCATGCATCCCAGCCCCAGTTCCTGATCCTTATTTGTAGCAACCCATAATTTTCCATTTTATACATACAACTAAACTATAATTTGCACTTGCCTGCAGACTAGGATCAACCCTCATTTGGAGGCAAGGACAAAGTACAACACAAACAAATATAAGAAGTAGGGAATTGCCACATGTGAGGGAAGGAGGGAGCGCATGAAGGTCTGAGGTATGGAGAAACCTGTAATGGGTTCAGATTTCTTTGAATCTGACCTGCAGATCCTGCAGTAGACCGGCCTTTTCTGAACCTCATGGATTCTGCAAACTGTTTGTTTATACTTTTGGGGTGGGGATTTGCACTAATGCACATTAGTGAAAGTGGAATGAAATTCTCATACATCCTTTAAAAAAAATCCAATTCCATTAATGAGCAGATGACAAAATGAAAGAAGCCTGTCAATTTGTGAAACAGAGACAGAACAGATTTAACAAAATCCCTATATCTCTAGTCTAAGGCTCCTCTAGGCTTGTTTCCATGATGCCTAACAATGGCTTAGCATTACATTTGAATAGGCCCTAAGGCTTAATCCAGAGAACATGGCAAACTATTGTTAATTAAACTTTATGGATTAGTGCAATGTCTGCACTGACAAGCCATGGGTTTTGATTGGCTGCTAAGCCAAAACAAAAAAACTATTATGTGAAGACCTGAATTTGGTAAGATGGCTGAGATGACAAAACATAGTTACAATTAATTATGGTTATAAATAATTATGCCTATAATTATTTCTTTTGAGATTAGAATGCTAAACAGGTGGAAAATTAAAGGGACAAGCATCTCTACACCAGGGCTTTCCTGTCCCTTTGGAAGCTCAAACAATTGTTTGGCATGTCTGCATTTGTGGTACATAGACAACTCTCAGAATTTCCCTAAAATCATGCCAAGTAATGAATGAATAGTTCAAGCAATGCTATACCACAGTAAAAAAAAGGAGAAATGAGTACCAGCATGCATCATAATAAATCTACATACCCTGCTTCTGCCATCCAATATTATAGTAAACTGAAAAGAACTGATGAAATTAAGAAGCAGTCATGTGTTGCCTTATCTCCCACCACTGCACATATTGATCAATGAAGCAAGTAAGATTTCTGTATTACTCTTCTTTGTGAATTATACAACATTTGTTTCAATTGATCAGGGATGTATTGTTTATTGACCTGACTAGTAGGGTGGGCACTGATCACCTTAGGTTTTAATTTATGCTTGTTCCTACAAGTATATTCCCCCGCCCACCACCCAGTGTGTGTGCATGTAAGAAGGGTGACTTATGAAGTCCCCAGCCCTGGTAAAACCCCTTAGACATTCTCACCAAGATTTGATACAGGTATGACACAGATTTGCTTTGCAGTGAACTCTGCACTTCTCAACTTTAGTCCAAGTACATGTCTACCTTTCATTTTTCTGAAAATTTTTATTACTTGCCCCTTTTGCTAATGATCTGTAGAGTTGTACTGCTCTCTGTGGGACTTTTGCATGCACACATGCACGCACACAATTCATTGTCATCCCCTTTCCACGCCCAAGTTCTGGCAGTTCTGGAACATTTTCTTGTTTTGCACTAAGTGCCAAACTCTTGTAGCAATGAACAATCACTAGGGATTAAAGCTTTAATCTCTAATCAAGAGATTCAGTCTTTTATTGAGAAAGGCTGTCAGCCGTAGTTTCAAAACCACAATGTTAATGACTATAATAGGCACAAAAGCATGCCAAAAGTCAACTTATAACTTAATTTTGCAGTTGACTGATTCAAAGGTTTAGAAAACATGTGCAGTTTCCCTAAACTTTTCCCAAGGGTTGCTATATAGAAAGCTGTCTTACACTTACTCCTTGCCGCTTTAAAATAATTCACAGGCAACTCTCTAAAGTGCAGGGTTGACAATTGCCAAACCCACAAAGGAGCACAAAACTGAATGATCCCTGTCCTCAGCTGCCAGTAGATTTATCTAAACTTATAGCCAGTACCATGTTCTATTATTAATTTGGGTGAGCTACAGGTTTTAGGGAACAGAATGCCACTAAAAATAGCACTCATTGTTAAGAGCCAGCCACCCTTCCTGGAATGTTTAACGATGCTCAACTCTGCGGCCATTTCATTATGTCCTTGCCAGCCAATGGTGTGAAGTGGGACAAGGGAACACAACAGAAGACATCACATATATTGTTAAGTAATGCTACATGTTATAGAAGGAGAGCAAAGAACTCAGACACCTTTCTGCTTTTTCCTTGTTTTCCCCATGATGTATAGATCATCTCTGACATTACATCTGAACAAAAATCAAATAACTTACAAAAATTTCCAGTTGCTTTCCATTTTTCAAGTGTACCACCATTTAAGTAAGTCTCCCCTCTATTTTTTTTAAAAAAGAGATCTTGAATCCTTTCCTGAAATCTTCAAGTGGCCAATCCCACAATGTTATATGCTATGGTAGACATAATACTTGGGGGTTTGAACATATGAACTATGAAGTTACTAAATGTCAGACCTTTGATCCATCAATGTCAGAACTTTCATCCATCAATGGCCAACCAGATGTTATGGTCAATGCATCTTTGTGTGGAATGTACGCTTTGAAAAAACTGCAAATAGAAGCCATTGGGGCAGGGGCTGATAATTATACCCCTCTGGTGCCAGTGGGAGCTTCCTCCTGATGCAAATACCAGCTTTGAAGGAGCATGTTTGATCAGGACCACAGCTGGGAAGAAGGGCTAAACTCCCCCTCCCTGACTGCTACAATTCCAATTATCAGCTCATATAGTGGCTAATTGCATTTTAAAACATACATGTTAAAATACAAAGATGCAGTTACATCTAATGTCCCCCCATCTCAGTAGTATATACTCTTAACTTGCAGTGGCACTCCAAATGTCTCAGGCAATGATTTCCCCCCAGCTCTGCTATCTTTAACTTGACATGGAGACTGAACCTCTGAGTGCAAACCATGTGCTCTACCACAGACCATAACCATTTGTAACAAGAACAACCAGGGAGTAAAATGCTACAGAATGATGCCTTTGCTAGTTCGTAACAATTGCATGAACTAAAGCTGTGCCAAAATAGTCACTGGACACTCTTTTGACGATATGGGGGCAAAAAAGCTACCAGAAAAAGAAACTGTTTGGGGAGACAAGGCAGGGGGAGGGAATCTATTAATTTTCAATGTGCAAAGGGCTTACCATTATGTGAGAAAATGCATAACGTTTCTGAATTTATTTCCTTTGACCAAAAGTTTTGCCACTGCTTCAAATAGCAGCCAAGCTGCAAACAACCCAATGCTTTTGCAATGTCCTAAAGAATGGCTCAGTAGGAATAACGTTACATCATGACAATGTGTTGCTTCCAGGAGCATTGTTGTAAAATAAGATGGCTGCACCAATCATTCCCAGGGAGCCATGATGCCTGTGGAGACCTCCAACAGCGCCCAATCCCTGCTCCCTTCAAACATTTCAATAAAAACGTTGAAAAAGGGTAGGGCATCAAGTTCTCCTTCCTGTTTTGTACCTACTCTGAAGAGAAGAAAATTGCTGCATCCTGGCCCCACCCAATCTTCTTCCATCCACACAGCACTTTATTTTATTTATTTATTTATTACACTTATATACCGCCCCCATAGCCAGAGCTCTCTGGGCGGTTTACAGAAATTCTAAAATTGAGATAAAAACAAGTATTACTTCTCTCTCTCCCTCCCTATTCCCAGCTTCAAGCCTTGCTCTTTCTCTCCACCCAAATCTTTCCTCACTCTTTCTCCCCCTTCCCCATCTCTAGCATTTCTTTCTCATTGCTTAGCCTCTGGCCTTGCTCTTTCTCTCCCCTTTACCTGCTTGCCTTGCTGTTCCCCCCTCCCCCCTAACCTCACTATTCTTCCCCCTACCACCACTACCTCTTTTAACTAGCCAGCCCCCACGGCAGCCATTACGTCACTAGCTACATCCTCCGTGGGAGCCATTTTGCGCTGGTGCGCACAGCAATTTCTCAAATTTCCAAATGTGTCCACAGGTCCAAAATGTTTGGGGACCCATGCCGAAGGACACTGGGACACTGCCAGGCTGCTTACTGCAACTCCACTGCTACGTGAAGTGGGGGCAAAGCTTTTGTTGTTGTTGCTGTTAAAGGAAATAAACTGGGAAACTATCACCTTTACTCATAATATATCTATGTCTGAGCCAGATTCAAAGTGCTAGAATTAACATTCAAAGCCCTAAATGGCTTGGGGTGAGGTTATCTGAAGGATCGCCTTCCCCCATTTGCATCTGCTCGGACCCTAAGATAATCTTCAGGGGCCCTTCTCTGTGAGCCCTGGCCAAAGGAGGTGAGGCGGGTCTTTCCTGCTGTGACACCCTGGCTGTGGAATGAGATCCCTAGAGAGGTTTGCCTGGCACCTATGTTGCATTCTTTCTGGCATCTTTTAATTTCCCCAGTACTTTAGCATTTTGCCATCCTAGTCTTTTAACTCTGCTGTTTTAAATCTGTATTTTGAATTTCTCTGCACTGCTGCTCAGTTTTATTCTGGTTGCACTTTTATAGTGTGGCTTTAAGCTTCTATATTGATATTTTACACTATACCTTACAGTTTAAATTTTTGTGAACTACCCAGAGAGCTATGGCTATTGAGTGGTATAGAAATAAATGAATAAATAATAGTCACCTAATCCCTGAAAAACAGATTTTGCCCTTCCCCTCAAGAAACCTGCTGAAAATGCCCTCCAACTTTTGCAGAGGATCAATGATGCTGCAGACATTTGAGGGCATTCAGCCCAGTGCTAGTATAAACCAGGAGAGATTCATTTTTGTCATTTGAAAAACCATACAGCTTATGCCTGGGTACCCCCTAGTGGACGGAGAAGTATTTTGCATTTCATTTTACATTTGCAATTTTATATAGCAGTAATCTCTGTCAAAAATATAAAATAGAGAACTTCAGATTCAACAAGAAATGGAAGAATATAAATTATGTAGAAGTCTAGTAGGTTCTTAGATTCTAGCTAGTTCTCATTCACACCATATTTGTCTGTGAGATTTATTCATTATTCTGGATATTTAGCTTGCCTTATTCCCAATGATCAGGACAAATCACACCTTAACAAAATGGTAAAACAAGAATGAATAAGAATCTGAGGGGTAAATAATTAACATCTGACAGTCTCTCACCCAGGTCCTCATTTTCTGTTAATGGTTTTTGATACTTTAACGAAGCTATTTGTGGCTTACCTTGCAATGCCTTTTATTCATCTCTCACAGGCAACAAAACTTTCTCTAAGCAACAAAAAAGTTTGCTTAATCTAGGCTAATTTTGGTTGTCTCAGCAATAATCTAATTGGATTACTACTGGCAACCAATTTAAGGGATTTAATTAAGACTATACATTCATACCCTGTTAAAGTTGTGCTCATGCGTATCTTCAAGTTCTCCATTGCTTGTCACGGAAATCTCTGCTGCTGAATTTTTTGGAGATTCCTGAGCCATTGAACAGCCCTATAATATGAAGAGATATATGTTAGCTTTCTCTAAATATATTAATGTTCAGCTTTTAAACACGATACTTTGGGGGAAGATTTTACAGAAACCTGAAGAGATAACAACACAATAATTTTATGAAACATAGTTTAATTATTAAGTATTCTGAAAACCCAAGTATTGTATTATATATCCTTTTCTCCAGAAGTTCACCCATCCCGATACTAGCAGCTAACTTAAACAATAACATCATAGTCATCATACACAAAATATTCTTGACAATTAGCATTACCAAGCAGCATTGTAGTTATATTTACTTTGGTGCATGGCAGACCATTTCTTTGACCAAAAGATGTTCACAAAAGAATGAAAGCAAATTGCACCATGTACAAGCCATCTGTCACTTGTTATACAGCCCCAAATATTAATGCCTACAAGGCAGATGCATGCATCTATTCATACACCTAACAGATTGTCATAGTGCCAGGTGGAACTATTTGTCCACTTTTCCCCTAATATAGGTCCAAAGGACAACCACTGCTGTTCTCATACCAGGTTTAGGAAACTTGTAATGGATTAGATACTGCTGCTTAATCTGAACAATGTGGAATTTTGATACAGTACTTCAAATAACTTCAATAGAAGTATATTGGCAAATCATTTCCTCTTTTACTCAACACCTGCTGATTTTATGAGTCAGATGCATGTAACTATGGCATGTTTATAGAGGTCATGGGTTAGGGTTAGTAAACTGTCCAGAAGTCCAGACAAATTTTATGTTAAGTTTCTGATGGAAGAGTAACTCAAGAGTAACTTTGGCTGTTGCTAAATTTCTTACAGTGGCGGCCAGGATTAGAGCTCTGTGTATTAGATGAAAGTTGATAATAGCTCTAACTGTATGATTTCATGTTTGATTCTTGTTTTCTCATGGATCGCAATAAAGAAGTATGGTATGGTAAAAGCCTAATGCAGTTTTAAGCCAATTTAAAAGCATCACATAGTTACTATCTGTAACTTTGGCTCATCTTCACAAAACAAGAATATGCACCATGGAGCCATTGTACATCTGCCTTCTTGGTTTTATTTGCTTAATTATGGACATTGATGGTTCTTCATAAATAAGGTTTAGTAAATGAGGACAGAGAGAGGAGCTTGTACAGAACCTTTCCACATCAATCTTAGTCCATCATGGGTGCTCTAGAGTTTGCAGATACTAGTGTGATACTAATAGACAGCATGATACTAATAGAATGCAACGGTGTGATACTAATAGGGAGAATGCAATGAACACTCATGGCCATTTGATAGCCTCATGGCCATTTGATGTGAACCTTATCCAATCTGAGCCTCGTGTGGTGCAGAGTGGTAAGCGGCAGTTACTGCAGCCGAAACTCTCCCCACGGCCTGAGTTTGACCCCAGCGAATGCTGGTTCTCAGGCAGCCGGCTCAGGTCGACTCAGCCTTCCATCCTTCCGAGGTCGGTAAAATGAGTACCCAGCTAGCTGGGGGAAAGGTAATCACAACTGGGGAAGGCAATGGCAAACCACCCCGCTACAAAGTCTGCCAAGAAAATGTCAGCGAAAGCAGGCGTCCCTCTAGGAGTCAGCAATGGCTCAAGTGCTTGCACGAGAGGTTCCTTTCCTTTCCTTCCTTTATCCAATCAAGTCACCACAGAGTCCATTGCATATACTGACCAGTCCTGAAAATGCTAGAACAGTTGTTGGATCAGCCAATTCTAGATGTGGTAATTTCAAACTTACAGTGTGACATATTTTAAAAGTTGCTCGTCTAATCACTTGCCCTACCCCATATTAGGTCACATTAACTAAATGCTCCTTCATTAAACAATGAGCGTGTATAGTCTGCTTGCTCCCAATGTCTCAACTTGAATTTTCTTTTTCCCCCCATCTACAAGGTCAAATGTATTTATCTTTCGTCTGAAATACAGATTAAGACAATCATTGCAGCAGAGATACAGATCTGAAAAAATACTGCTTTAATACCACTTCGTAAGTTGGAACCAGATTTACATGTGTGTGAAGGACTGGCAGAAACAGATTTCCCTACCTGCTTCCACCCCCTGAAATGGCTACATGGTCAGACCATGCTGAAAATGATGAGTAGGGCTGGGCTGCAGCATAGGAGACTGAGGACCAGGAGGACCCCCAAAATTAAGCAGTGGTATCTTCCGTGAGTGGACACCCTTCTCATAGAAAGTGCCTTAATCTGATTTGGGGAGACTTTCCTGTCCTCCTTCACTCCCCTTTCCACAGCCCACCCTATTTAGGAGGGTCCCCCAATCCTCTGGGTAGCATTTTGAGGGGGGATCAATGGGGAGGGGCTGGGAAAGTCCACTTCAGTCAGCCCCATTACGCACAGCGTAACTCTGCCATTGGGAGGAGGAGGTCACCAGCAATGTAATCACACCTAGTTATGGATCAAACCCACTGGATTTTAAATAAGATTTTAAATAAGAACTTTTCTTCCCTTTAAAAAGAGAATGTTCAGTTCAAAGGTACTGAAAAGAGAAATAAATTATGCTGAACTAGATATCACTGAATATGCTTACATAAGCAAATACACTTTTCTTCCGCTTTGTTACCCACAAGTGTTTTCTGAATTAGTTCTATGCCTAGAAATGGAGTACAGGTGAAATGGATACTAGCTGACAAAACCCATGCTAAAAGCTAGGTATTTGCTCAGCCTTGCAGGTAAAAAGGGGGGAAAAGGTTCCCCCCAGCCACAGAAAATAAACCCATTTGTAACAAGATGGTTGAAAAAGTTTATTATAAAATTTCTAGAGCACACTCCACCCACAAAAGTGGATTCCAGGATGATGTACAAAAATAAAACAAATCTTAACATATAAAAGCACAATTAAATATCAAGCTGCAAAACTGAGAAGTATAGAATTCATCAACTACCTAAAGCCATACACAAACTACAATGTTGGTGACAGTGTGCCCTCACGTGGCAGTCCTTATATAGTACAAGAATTTTTGCCTGAACATAGTTGCATTCTAATGGAATTATTTGAATTCAGACAATATTTGCACCTTTACCAAACCACTGTGATTCCATAGTTGTAGCAAAACTACTTCGTATATGGACATAAGACAATTTTTAATGAGGCGTAGCATAACAGCTACATAAAATCCTTACTAATAGGACTTTGGGGCTTCCTGTTGCAAACTTTTATCTAAGGGCACAGAAGAACTGCAAATTCACAGAGTCTATTGTTCAAAATTGTTGCTTCTTAGTCTATAGGAAACTTAGGCAAGTGACTAACTCACCTGTCATATTAGTTTAATATTGCAGAAGATTTTAAGATATTCCAACTTTGGCCTAATCTACACCAAGCAAGATATAGCATTATGAAAGCGGTATATGTCAATGGACCCCAACAGTTGTCAGTGCACTTCAATACCGTTACAAAGCAGTAGTGTGGCTCCTGCTTTTTATATACTGCTTTCATAGTGCAATATCCTGCTTGGTGTAGATTAGGCCTTTGTGTCCAGGCTCAAAACTTACATTCCAAGGAACAAGTACTGGGCACATGTGTTAATTTAGTCTTAAACGTTATGTCAGTGAGATTACTGATAGAATCACAGACTTCTTGAATAATATCCAATTTCATCTTGTATGCATATCTGCTGGAGCTTTCAAAACTATGGAGCTAATTGTAATAAAATCCTCTGACCTTGCTTTAAACTTACCCCTGCCCCTACCACACGAACACATGCACTCTGCAGGGCATGGCAATTCCTTCTAAAAATTCCTGCAACTCCTTTCTATCTTTCAGATAAATTTTAGCTGTATATGTTCAGCTTCCAATGGAGCAGAAAAGCAGATAAAAACTGCATGAGCCAACATGCTGATCTGAGTGCAATTAAGAAAGGCACATAAGGAGTCTTAATTAATATCTAATTATCAGGAGAGACTTATCAACTGTATTCATATTAACAACTGTATTTATATTTTAGCCAAGACACTAGCAGATGTTGCCGCCCTGAGCTCCCTGTGACATAGGGCGGGATATAAATGTTTTAATAAATAAATAAATAAATAAATAAATAATTGTTTTGATTTACATAGATAATTAGTGTTGACAGACCAGGATAAAAAAGAAAGCTATATGTGTTGCATTTGTCTACAATTTGTTTACTTATTTTATTATATGTCTACTATAAATTATTATAGTAGACATATAGTATAGTATAAATTCTGTAATATATTTTACTAGATCCCTGGGCATTTATCATAGATGGCTACAATGACAATGTTGTCCCAATTTGTTCAAGGCAACAGAACCAAGACCACAACAGAAGACAAAGCAGAATGCAGCTTATCTGTTAAACATGAAAAAAGGCACAAAAAGCTACCAAGCATAAGCAGGATACATGATTTTCAGGGACTGAATGGCAAGGTAAGCATGACGAAGTGACAGGAAATACCAGCATGCTTAATTTTAGTATGGTTTAAGGCCAATCAGTAGTCAAATTTACTTCTGTTATTTAGGGTGCAATCCTATGCATATTTGGACAGAAAAAAGACCTTCATGTCCCATGCTGGCTACTGATCGCCTTTTTGAGAAGCGAGTTATAAGGCCATGCTGATTAGAAGTGGTGGGAATTGTAGTCTAACACATCTGAAGAGCACCACTTTGGGGGAGGCTGCTCTAGAACAGTGACAGTCCCTCAAAAGTGGGATGAGAATAAGCAGCATATCCCCTCAAAATAACTGTTTGTCAGACATCCCTATTTTGGGGGCACACTCATCAGAGCTGCTTGGCTTCCCTGGCACAAGACCAGCCCAGCTGTACATGCTACTTCCCGTATGTGTTTGGCTGGCTGCTAGAACACTCTTTAGCAAGACCCTGCCAAAGAACAATAATGAGCAGAAGTAGGAACAACTGAGTTCTGCTGAACCAGTACCCCATGCCTAGTCTAGTGGCCAACTGGAGCACATGTGATATCATCTTGTCAGCATCATCTCATTTCCAATGAACACGCAAGAAACCTGGATCAATAGGCTTCCAGAGCTTCACATATGCAACTGACCTGAAAAATTGTCAGATGTCCCCAACAACCAAAAACCCCACGAGATTGAGAGACCATCAAAACACTTTCTGATGATCTATAAAATCCTCATTGTTCCTATTGTCTGACATCATGCTCAGTTTAATGGGGTAATATAAAATTAAAAGACAATTTATTTTCAGTTAATCATTGTTTGATTTTTTACATATATTTGCCTGTTATGTGTAATTAAAATAGAGATTGCTTCAAGATGTTTTTTCCAGTCTGAGCCTGTTACTGGATTGGTTGATTTTTAAATAGCCACAACCACATGAATCACCCAATCACCTCAGAGTCAGACTGGACTTCTTCTGGAGCCTGGCGAGGTTGATCAACAGTTGTGGAATTCTTGCTGTGTTCTGACATACCTGAAAACGAAATAAGTTGAGGATGCATTAAATTCTTCTGAATGACTAAATAAGGGGTTGTAATGAATTCTTCATGACCTTAATGAGTCTTTCCAAATATATAAGTACCCAAAATCAGTTCACTTTCTATCAAATAGAAATCACTATCTCAAAATATAAGTTATTTTAGGCTTAATGAGTCATCCCAAATACAAGATAATGAACAAAGGACTAGTTAAGGGCTATTGGAACTAACAGATAAACATGCCTAACAAACGATATTAAAATTAGCTACTAAAAACAAAACATGATGTACAAGTTCAACTTATAGATCAAAATGTGTGATATATAATAAAAATACATGAACAAACACAAGATCACAATGCTTTATACTAGCAGCTGGGAATGTTTTTCAGCTTTAGGTATCTGCCATAATATTTTTACATACTTGAATTTTTCAGATTTGCCATGTTTTATCATTTTTACTTTTGTAATTATGTAAATCCTGTCTAGAATAATGCAATCAACACATATGCCTACTACATTTACTGCTAAGAACTGGGTATATTGGACAAAAATATTGTTATTATATCTTTAAAAACAGGATTTTAAATTTATTCTGTATTATCCCCATTCTGTATTATCCCCTATTAGTTTGAAAGTGAAATAGGGTTGCCCCAAAATAAGGAAGTTATTTCAGCATACTCAGAAGAACTTCTTAGATATGCATAAGTATATTTGGTTGTAATTAAAAATGAAAAAACTTGAGAGCAGACAAGTCCCCAAAGGGACCTAGGTGCTTTAATTTCCAGACCATATGGAATGTTGAAGGCAACTGAGCCACAGAATGTTGAGGGTGTCAGTTGAAAAGAAAAAAGAAAAACGTGAAATTGGCCCAGTTAAGCCTCTAACAGCTTTTAGTGTCATATAATTGGGATTAGTTGGGGTGGGGGTGAGGTTGAGAATTAAGGTCAAGGAGATGTTTGCCAAGAGGTTAAAACAACCCCTCTTCTCCATGCTAAACAGGGAAGTTTCAAGATCAGGAAAAGATGAAGGGAAATTGCTCCTTTTCTCCCTTTCTCTCTCCCCAGAAACTTCACCTTTTCCCTGAAACACAGGAAACAAGAGTGCTTTGGGGCCAAAGCCCTTTCTTTAGTGTAATATAGCACAGTTGGGCAGGTTTCTGAAAAATGAGATAGAAAAAAGGAATTCTTTTCCTGAAAACTTCCCCTTCCACAAGCCTTGAATAGCTCATGTTCCAGGCTACTTGGACCCCTGAACATGAACATACTTCTTTGGGATTGGGGATCCACTGCAACATTGTTATCATCCCCCAATTGTCATATCCTAACTTCAAACCAGCCTGTATTCCAAGAGCTATTTCTGGTGCCATTTTAAAATACTTTAGTGTCTAACAAGCACCATTAGAAAGGTTTTAAAACTGCTCTGTACTAATTTTTATGAAACTTTGACTGGGTTTACACAACATACTAAGCCATGAAGATTTATTTTCTAGAACAACTCATGATGGATTAGCATGTTGTCTGTGGGATGGCCCCCTGCCCCAGGTTAAGTTATTTCTCCCAAATAAGCTACCCTGGGAACCCAGTCTGCAGTAAGAGTTAATTAACTTTATGGTGGTTTAGCGTGTTGTCTGTCACGCTACTGTGGGTTAAGGAGATTATTACTATTATACTCGCAGCCAACAACAGTGCCGCCACTCTGTTCCCCTCAAGTGATCGCTATTTCCACTGCAAAGGAAGCTGGGATACCTGCCCACCTGGGCTGGAGGGCTACAGGAGGAAAAGAAGCGAGGGCAGTGAAATTAACTATCCTATGTAGCTTGCTTGCCTGATGGTCTGATGGAGGACAGTAGGTTGTTTACATACCACCTATCTACCATAGCCTGCCATCCATTGTGGCTTAGCGTGATGTGTGAACCCAGCCTCTGAGTCATTTATTTAATCTTGTTAACTTCGTGCTGGTCTTGAGGATATATTCGCACCTAACCTTAAAACTAGATATTTATACCAAAAGTAACTTGCATATATACATATGTAGATTATGTGTTTAATTTCAAATTAAAACTCTCCCCAAACACTAGGGGGTGGATCTAGATTTAGTTATACTTAGAGAAGACCAATTGAAATAAATGGGACTTAAGTTATTCATAACTAACTTACGTTGCATCTATTTCAGCGGATCTACTCGAAGTATGACTAAGTCTGGAGCCAAAACTAGGTTTTCCTCTTAGACAAGTATTCTGTCTAGAGTCTAGAAAAAACAGAGAATCAGCACTTTGTCTTATTTAATTGAAATTTCCCTGCAGTGGAGTTTTTTGGAGGTTTGTTGTTGTTTTGCCCAACCACTTCCTATAAGCTGAACCATGGGGCAGACTAGAGAGACTGCAACTGCTAAAGTTTTCAGCATACATTTACAGATGAGTACAAGAGACCTAGAACATCACTAGGTCTAAATACTAAGACCACATTCAAGCACACAGAATTAAGGAGAAGTAAAATGTTTTAAACTGTCAAGTGCGTATTTTTAGAAGGAAAAGATCACCACTACAACCATTTAACCAATTTTGAATGTTTTATTTATACTGAATCTAATTATGAGTGTTTCCATCACACGGTCCGATATTATCTAGAATGCAAGATAACATGCTGTACATAAAAGATGGTGAAACTGAACCACATGGATTACATTACATTGAGCTACATCTCGCTAACTTAACATTAGCAAAGATAAAGAGCACTGCATAAAGTTGTTAAAACTCTTAAGTCACTACCAGCTATAAAGCTATATAAACCCACCCTCTAAAAAGAAAGTTAATATCAGCAATTAAAAGAAAAATAGTTTCAAATAGTGTAGTCACTCTCTCCCATTCAGCTAATAGAGGGGTCAGGGCTCTTTGTCCTTAACCCTTTGTTAGTTTCCTTATGAGAGACTAAGGCCACAGCTAGACCTAAGGGTTATCCTGGGATCATCCAGGGTTCACCCCTGCCTGAGCACTGGATCCCCTGTGTGTCACCTAGATGAACAGGTTTGACCCCTGGACGATCCAGGGATAAACCTTAGGTCTAGCTATGGCCTTAGAGACATGCACTTCCTTAAAAGAACACCCACATCCTCTTATCTCTAAACCTTTATAAACCCTACTTTTTCTTCTGGGTGACTTGAATAGGATACGTACACAAAATATGCCCTAACTTTTTTCTACCACTATCAGAAATTCCTATAGAATTGTTCTAAGAATTATAAGATAATGCATATAACACACTTTTGTAGTAGAAATGCAGAAGATTACTATATATCAGTGAGCTAGTGGTGCATCACAATTGTTCTACTGCCCATGTCAAGAGTGCCATTCGGCCTATTCCTTGAACTGATGGGGGCTAGCTATGCTGGCTCACAGAGCTAAGGATGTTCATCTGTACTCGAGGTTGGTAGATCAGGCTTTTTGGCATGATCTCATGGCCATCTGAGAGGAGATGGGACCAATCTGTGTTGGGCTGCCTGCCTGCTAATTGTTGAGGCTGGCTGTTTTCCATTCTACAGAATGTAGAATATATGAAGTCATGGGACCATGATCAGAAAAGGAGGAATCAAGGGGAAAGCATATGGTTCCCTGGGACCCTCCCAATGCAAAGTCTCAACACAGACTAACCATAAAAGCATTGTGTAGCAACCAGGCTGATTCTCAGGGTGCACTCACTGCTGGAAGGGACTCCAGCAGCTAGAGGGCATACATATCAATCTTTTCTTTAAACTTCTGTTTTAATATCCTATTTTAGCTAAATAAACTTATTTCCTTCACCCATTGGTGTGTTCATTGCCTCTGAATAGCCAAAAAGAACCACTGGCTATTGACAAAACAACTTTGAACTCTTGAAAGAGCTACACAAAAGTTAAATATTATTTCAAGTTACAACATCCCTTCTTTTCTCTTCTAATATCTAGGCCAGCGTAATTCTTGCAATGATTCCCACCATACTTGTCCTTAACTCTCTACATCTTCTACTGAAACCTTTGACCACTTGCACTTCCCACCTAGACTTCTCTAACCTACCTGCTGACTTTCTCTCCCTTATTCAATTAATTCCAAATATGTCCACTAAAGTGATCAGAGTACCCAGAACCTCAGTGATAATTCATATTATTGGAATCTGTTTTTGTCTTTTGTATCTACAAGAGTAAAATGAGGATTAATTCATGTTGAATACCCGATTGTCAATACCCCATCATAGCTGCTTTTGCAAACAGACTTCAGTGTTCTAGAGTGAGGTTTTATTTTTAACAGGATTATCATGAGCCATCCACATATATTACAACTGTCCTTTTTACAAGACTTTTACTTGCTGTAGCCTAATTACAGAAATGAATGTATGTGTAAAGGTGACATTACCAGCTTGCATTAACACGCTAAAGTTAAACAAATATCTTGTCCCATAAATAAGTGACAATGTGTCCCAAGTCACAAAAGTAAAAGTGGCAAGATGTTCAAATAAGTAAAGAAGTAGTTACCAGTAACTTCTGTGCCTCCTAGTACTCAGGAAGTTAAGCAAGGTTACATTGCAAACTAGGATGTTTCACAGTGATTGTGGTTTCACATGATCCTGTGCATTTCTGACTTGCCAAAATCGGGGATCGACAAATATGATCACCACTGGTAACTGCTCCCGGGGTCAAAGTGCCTGGTGGTTCCTTCACCTGGTGCATGGATCAAGGAGAGACTTTCCTATGCAGAGGCTTTCCAGGTCAGCAAAGTCCAAGTCCTCTTCACTCCTTCAATGGAGGAGTGGTGGGGCCTCAGATGGCTTTACTCACCTCATCCCATCAAGGAGGACTTGGGGTAGGTGGTGGAGTAGCAATGGTGACTCTGCCAGCTTGGCTTTACTACATGTAGGGCTTCTCTGACTAGAGAGCTCTCACACATCAAACCAGCAGCACAGGGGAATCCATGCTGTAATCTCTGGTCTGTGATTAGAGAGAACAGCAAGGATTAATCTCCCTGCTTCCTAGCCCAGGGGTAGGACTTGTGGAGGATGTGAAGGAAGGGTGTGGGGTCTGTGGAGGTGGCAGAAGCCTCCGCAGGCCAGAATCGGACCACAGGTCTTTGGTTCTACATCCCTGAAATAATTCATGATTTAATGTTAAATTCAGATATATACTGTTAAACAGATATTTATTTCCTCTCACCTTAACCTATCTCACAAGACTGCTGTAAGGATACAGTGAGGTATCACTCATGTTTGCCACCCTGAGTAAGGGTAGGATACAAATAACATGTAATTATTTATAATAGTACTAAACAACGTTCAATAGAGATTATATCAAACTATCGAAGAACACAACCACAATATTACTTCAGAGAGTTTTGGCAGAACATATTCTTCACATTTACATGTTGCCTATTTCAACCCCTAGCATTTCCTGAAGAGTGCAAAAATACACTCTGAAGAGTATTGGTCATTATTTTTAAAGTCTTGAACAGCTTGAGTCCAAGACACTTAAAGGAACACCTACTCCCACATGATGCCCTGGAGATCTGCTGGGGAGGTTCTCCTTCTGATCCTACCACCATCATTTGAGATCCAGTTGGTAGAGACATTAACAGGGCCTTCTTAGCTGTGGAATTCCTTCAGGTGGCCAGCCAGCCTGCTTAGCCTCCTCCCTTTCAGGCTTTTGCAGTATGAAGAAAGACTGCCACATATTATTATTTACATTTATATACTGCCCCATAGCCGAAGCTCTCTGGGCGGTTTACAAAATGGACCTCTGGTTTGGATTAATTTTGTTCCCCCAAATGATGGTTTTGATGTACTTCTGCTGTTTCTGCTTTACTTCTGTTTTTCCCCCCATGCTGTTTATGTTAATTAGAATGCAGGGCCATGCTGAATCAGACCATGGGTCTATCCAGCATTCTGTTCACACAGTGGCTAACCAGCTGCTTGTGGGAAGCCCACAAGAAGAACATGAGTGCAAGAACACCCTCCCACTCCTGTTCCCCAGCAACTGGTATACAGATACACACTGCCACCAATACTGGAGGTAATACATGCCCATAATGATTAGTAGCCATTGATAGCCTTATCCCCCATGAATTTGTCAATTGCATTTTTAAAACCATCCAAGTTGGTGGCTATCACTACACTGTGTGGTAGCAAATTCCATAGTTTAACTTTGTGTTCTTCCTTTTATCGGTCCGGAATCTTCCCTCATTCAACTTCATGGGATAACTCTGGGTTCTAATATTATGAGAGGGAGAAAAATTTCTCCCTATCCAGTTTCTCCACACAATGCATAATTGTATACATCTCTATCACATCTCCCCATATTGGCCTTGCCCCCCGCCAAAGCTAAATAGTCTCAGACCGTAATTTTCCTGCATAGGGGAGTTTCTCCAGCCCCTTGATCATTTTGATTGCCCTTTTCTGCATAGTTTCCAACTCTAAAATAACCTTTCTGAGGTGCAGGTACTAGAACTGTACACAGTATCCCAAGTATGACCACACAACAGAATTGTATAATATTGCCAAATTTTATTTTCAGTTCCTTTTCTAATTATGTTCAAGACAGAACTTGCCTTTTTCACAGCAGCCACCACACTGAGTCAATGTTTTCATCAAGCTATCCACAACCCCAAGGTATCTTTCTTTGTCAGACACCACCAACTTGGATCCCATTAGTACATACATAGTTGAGATGTTTTGCTCCAATGTGCATCATTTTATACTTGTTTACACTGAACTGCATTTGCCATTTTAATGCCCAGTCTCCCTGTTTGGAGAGATCCTTTTGGAGATTTTCATAAGCTCTTTTTTATTTTAAATTAACTGGTATCATCAGCAAACTCATTTTTAATTTCAGATCATTTATAAATATGTTAAAAAGCACCAATCCCAATAAAGATCCTAGTAGGATCCCACTGTTTACATCCCTTCATTGCGAGAACTGACCATGTATTTCTTCTTTAACTAGTTACCGATCCAGAAGAGAAGCTCACCTCTTATTTCATTACAGTAAGTGCGCTCAGGAGTTTTTGATTAAAGACTTTGTCAAAAGCCTTTTGGAAGTCCGAGTAAACAGTGACCTGGTTTGTACTATACAACAGCCTACCGTGGCCTAATTTACCAGGAGCTGTTGTGACAAAGGTGTCATTTTTCCATAGTGCCCACAAGCTCCCAGCTTGCTGTGTCATGTGAACGCAGGAGGCAGGAGTAGTTTGAGGGTTGGACAACTCCCAAACAATCCATGGCTTGTTTTAGGATTATTTGAGGGTTGCCTAACCCTCAAATAATAACTCCTGCAGCCTGGGTTCAAATTATATGACAAGCCATGGTAAACCAGATGCCATGCAAAAATGGTAGCTGCCCAGCATGACACAAAAGCCCTCATGGGTACATTAAACCGCAGTGGGCTGTCATGAAGTGCAGACAGACTCAATATCTACCAGATGCATGCTGTTTATTGACACTCTCAAAGAACTTTACAAGGTTAGATGTGGCATACATTTGCAGAAGCCATCTTGATACTTTTTCAACAGGACTTACCCTTTCAAATACTTGATATCAGCTTTAATAATGCTTTCTTCCAATTTATCCGGAGCAGACATTAAGCTAACGAGCCTGTAATTTCCCAGATCACCCCCTGGATACTTTTTTTTTTTTTAATGGTGTTACATTAACCACTCTCCAGACCTCTGGCATAGACACTGATCTTAGGGATGGATGACATTTTGTTAGGAAATCAGCAAATTCTCATTTGATTTCTTTAAGACCTCTACGATGGATACCATCTGAACCCAGAGATGTATTATTATTATTATTATTATTTATTTATATAGCACCATCAATGTACATGGTGCTGTACAGAGTAAAACAGTAAATAGCAAGACCCTGCCGCATAGGCTTACAATCTAATAAAATCATAGTAAAACAATAAGGAGGGGAAGAGAATGCAAACAGGTACAGGGTAGGGTAAGCAGGCACAGGGTAGGGAAAAACTAACAGTAGAAAGTAACAGTAGAAGTCTGCACAACATCAAGTTTTAAAAGCTTTAATGTGTTACCTTTAAATTTGTTAATAAGGTCTAGAACAAAGGTGGGCAACTGATTTTGAGCAGGGGGGACAAATGACACCCCTCAATGGGAAGATGACATAAGGGGTGGTCCCTGACTTCATTACTCCCCATTTCTGCAGGTAGTTCACCCATGCTGCATCATCCCTGACGAGGAATATGGGCAAAGCTATCTTAGATGAGTCTGGAGTGCCCAGACTCATCTAAGCAGCATGCTAAGGGGAACCTCCTATTACCTCAAATCATTGATGAGATATAGCAGGAGGATCCCCCTCCAAGCTTATGGTAGATTACTCCTTTAGTACTCCTTTAACTATGTTGTCATCCAATAATTCAACAGCCTCCCTAGCCAATTTCCTGCTGCTGGTTTATTTAACCAATTCTTTATTTTAGCCTTGATGTTATTAGCAATACTCTCCTCAAAATACTTCTTTGCATCCCTTGTTGACTGCTTGTATTTCCTTTATGCAAGTTTGTGTTTCTTTATATTCTCATCAAACATTAGGGCAAGAGGAAGAAGAGCACATCCTTGTAAAATTCATCAAGATTCTAGCAATGTATGAATCTATAAAACCACTTGATCCCAGCAAAGGTTGAGAACATATACAACAGACTAGATGTTCAAGCTAGAGGGAGAAGAAGTACCAGAAGACCACAAGCATATTCTTCACCTATTCTTCAGCCCTCTTTTACGTCTCACCTGTAGAAACCATGACGTGCATTTCCCCCATGGCAATCACAACACACACATGACCAGCCTATATTGTTGAGCCTGGTTGTCAGCTTCATCCACTGAGAGGGTTAAGAGAGAACAGATCATTCTAGCGATTTATGAATAGATTCACTGATCGAGTACAGTTATTCAAACTTTAAAACCCAGATGGCACTAAACTACAAGTTTCATTTGCCAATGAATAAAAGAATACCACCTTCATAGTGCAGAAAAATTACTGATTTTAAAAATCCATCTATAACCAATACAGGTGATGGTTGGTGATCATGGAGCTTGAGGAGCAATAAGGAAAGAAGCAAAGTATTTCTCCAAGAAATGATTACCAACGCTGCTATCTTTCCGGCGCCAGGTTAAGACTTTCCTCTTTGCCCAGGCATATGGCGGCACATCTTAATCACCCACATGTTTAGTTTTTTTTAACAGTTTTTAATGCTTTATGTGTCTATGTTCTGTGTTTTAGAATTTTAAATTTTGTATACTCGTTTTTATCTTAATTTTAGAATTTCTGTAAACCACCCAGAGAGCCCTGGCTATGGGAGCGGTATATAAGTGCAATAAATAAATAAATACTGAGAAAAAAGCTTCACCTTTAGAAGTCTGGCCAAGGATCTGAACACCACACACCTAAAGGGAATAAACTAGAAGATGCAAAGTGGAAGAAAACAAAGGAAGCCGTTTTTAAATGACCACATTTAGATTGCTTCGTTGGGAACAGTAATTCCTCCAGTCCCCAATCAACACCAGGCCCGTCACTGCCGCACCTGCCTCAAGATAAAGACTGTAAATCCGGGTGTGCACCAGGATTGCCTCTTTTCTTCCTGGCACGGTTCCCAGCTCTTTTAACAGCTGCAGGCAAGCACTGACGAGGTGGAGTAAACCTGCCCTCTTCATCTCGTTACCGTGCCAGGGAAAGCAGCACCTGTTGAGCTACTTCCTTGTCGGGCAGGCTGCAGCTGAAAAGGCAGAAACTCCGCCGGGAGAGATGGGGGGGAGAAGCGAGAGAGAAAAAGCGACACCCCCACCCATCCCGTTCATACGTCGCCTGGCACCAGGTTCGGGGCTGCAGCAGAAGACAGGGCCAAGACACCGGCCTGCCTGCGTAGAGGGCGGGGAGAAGAGGTGTAACGGGAGCGGCAGCGCAGGCACGCAGGCAGGCGTCGCCGAGAGGAAAGGAGGGAGAACACGGGAAGGGTTTTGGAGAAACTAAACGCCTCAGATCGGCCCGGTCTGAGGGGACAGAGGGCCGCTCACCGCCCCAGCAATCCCCCCGTGCTGGCACCAGCGGCTGACCCCACCCACCCACCACCACCTCATTCCCTCACTTGCCTTCAGCTCGACTACCGCCTGCTGCTCCACCTCAAAGTCGGCCCAAAAAAATTCTTCAGGAAGCTCCGCTGGCGCCGGTTGCCTCCGCCTTTATACTTTGCCCCCCTTTTCCCCCCTTCAACTCCAGCACTAACCGGAACTGCCTGGCCGGAAGTAGAGCGTCAGCTTGCTACTCTATAGACTTGCCCCCTCCACATACACATAAAGAAAAGCCGTTCTAGGAGGGAGGCTACGGCGACACGGTGTCTCTGCAACGTAGCTGTAACCATGGTAACAGCAGCATCCGGGTCTACGGTATTATCGGCCGTTCCCCACCCTCGCTGCCGTTCTTGTCCCTGTCAAGGAAACGCAAGCATAGACTCATTAAAAGTGTAGAGGTATCTCCGGATTGCAATCTGATGGGGGGGGGGGGTGAGGCGAACTCCGCAGAGAAACAGGACAGAGCACCACGGAGTTGTAAGGCTGACGCGGCTGGCCCGTTTTGCATTATGATCCCGTCCCACATATTGTAGGCCCCTTCCAACTCTGCTATTCTATGATTATTGTTAACTTTCATTTACAACTAACGTAGAGCTCTAAAAATCCTTGGGTAGAATATGACGATGGTCCCATGAGAAGAGGAAGGCCCCGTTCAGAAGACACTTTAAACCACGGCTTTAAGCACGGTTTGCCTTAGTCACTGTGGTTAAAACCATGGTTTACGGTGTCTTCTGAACGGCCCGAAGTGAGGTCTGGGGTGTGATTCTTCTCATTTTCCAGACGGTAGCAGCTGTGTTAAGTCGGTTGTAGCAAAAATAAGTCTGATCTCATCTCACCTTAAAAGGTTAAGGGCGCAACCCTAAGCGTGTTTAGACAGAAAAAAGCCCTACAACTCCCAGCATTCTTGCGCCCTAAGAATTTTATTTTGGCATAAATTTGTATGTCCTATAAGGTTGGGCAGATGGTTGATCAGGATGGACTAGTAGATATCTGGATGATTTGCAGGGAGTTGAAAACGGATTCTGACTCCCAGTTGTGGGAGTATAACAATTACAACTAAACGCTTCCCATCCTTAAATTAGGTTGCTGATAACACTAGCCCAGGGTGAAGGAGTGAGGGGTGGGTGGGGGAACCCAGGAGCGGATTGTTTTGTGAAAAGGATTTGTGAGCTTGTTTCTAGTACTCGGCAAAACTTCCTGGGCAAAACACATATTCAGAGGCACCCTGTTCCCCAAGTCTTAGCATGTCTGCGCCAGCCTGAATCATCATTTTGCACTGGACTCCGGCTGATGGGACAAAGTATACCCCACAGCCCTGAAGTTAAGTCTGCCCATCCCTGGCCTAGAGTATTCTTTTCTGATCTAGGCCTAATCTACACCTACTGCCCTTTCACAAGAAAGGAGGGGTGGTTGCCGTTACGGGGCACAAGTGGGGGAAGTTTCCTGCAAGTAAAGGAGAGCTGTTGTGGGAGGATGTGTGTCCCCCTAATGGTGCTTCTGCATGTGGATTGGGAGTAGTGTGCGGGGATACCTAGCTACGGGGATATACTGAATTGGGAGGATGAGCACAAACGCAAAATCACAGCTACACATAGGGTGGATAGGAGGTCCAGCGATTATGCAGTGCTGCGCAGAGATATGTTTGTGTTAAAAAAAATACACATGGTCAGTGCCACGACATGGCGACAACTAATCAAAAAATGTGCCCAAATTAGGGGTTGGTCCACTCCCACACACCTCCGAAACCGCTGGACATGCTCCTGATAGTGGGTTGACTGTTCGCCGAGCTGGGAACTCATGCCAAACAGCAACAGCTTTGCAAAGGGTGTGTGTGATGTTCAGCTGCCTTATATGATGTAAATGTATTTACACACAAAGTTATTGTTTATATGTATAAAGTTCAGGAAATAAGTAGGCCTCAAGGTACTTATAATTTGTAAAGGGGGATTGAATGCCTGAACGCTGATTGGATGGTTGAGGGGAAGTGCAGATTGGCTGAGTAAGAGTGGGTAGAGCTAAAGAAATGTATCTATATATAGTTAAGGGAGTGAGAGGAAGCCTGTTTCTGCACCTGCCTTTCCCCCTCAAGATCATCCCTGTGCATCCAAATGACACACGGGATCCCAGGAGTAGGCAGGGACGATCACTCCATTTTCCTGGGATAACCTTAGGTGTAGAAAGGGCCAAAGAGGGTGTGGGTTGGAATTCTGTGAAGTGAAGGTAGAAGTGGGGTAGAAAGAAGTGAATGATTATATGAGAGAAGTGGATGATTTTAGTATTCTGTAGTAGAACCTTATAAGAAAGAAGTGACTGAAACCAATACACTTTGAACCCTGTAACCATACGCATTTGAATTGAGGAAACCATTAAGCTTATACACGCATTTACTTGAGTTAATAAATTCCAATTATATTTACAAACAACTGGTGTGGTCTGTGGAGGTGACTGAAGAGAAAACAACAAATGGTGGCAGCAGAATGGGAAACTGAGAGCTAGGTTGCTGGGCTGTGGAGCCTGAAGTAGAAGCGAGACAGGAGCAGCAGCAATAATAATAATAATAATAATAATTTATTTCTTACCCGCCTCTCCCTTTGGATCGTGGCGGGGAACAACATTAGTACAGGAATCAACACATTTTAAAAATTCTTGATTTTACATTAATCTGGGTAGGCCTGTCGGAAAAGGCTAGTCTTCAAAGCTGCCTTAAAATCACAGAGAGAGTTAATATTACGAATCTCCTTCAGCAGGCCGTTCCATAATCCAGGGGTGACAGAAGAAAAGGTCCTCTGGGAGACTGATGTCTGCCAAGTTTTGGCTGACTGAAGTAAATTCTCCCCAGAGGACCTGAGTGTGCGGGGTGGACTGTATGGGAGAAGGCGATCCCGCAGGTAACCTGGACCCAAACCATTTAGGGCTAAAGCCTCAAACACGTCATTAGCACAGGTGGTCCTGGGTGCTAGTGGCATGGACAGTCCTGTTGGGTGCTAGTGGGTGTCTCAGGTAAAGTTGAGTTGACACAGTCACAGGGGGCACACCAGCCGCGGACTTTGGGATTGCAGCGAGATAGCCAGAAAAACTGTGACAAATCCTGTCAGTGATATTCCTGAATAACTGAGTGGGGGACCTGCAATCACCTCGGGATCAGCTGTGCGTCATGCGGCCTGGTAGGGATGACTTTGATATTATCCTGGAATAAACAGCTGACGTAGACAAGGCCCTGGTGTCCTCCAGATCTTTTGAACTACAACTCCCATCATCTCTAACCATTGGTCAGGCTGGCTCAGGATAGTGAGAGTTTTAGTCCCAAATATCTGGTGGGATACAGGTTCCCCACTCCCCCCCCATTTTTACCCTAGAATAGGTGCAGGGCCCCCAATTCAGATCTTTAAATCCCCCTATCCTACCTCTCACGCTATGGTCCTAATCTGTATTAGGTTCCCTGTTCCTAACAAAACCATAGCTGCTACAAGGATTTAAACTATTGTTGGTTTTGGTCTGTTTTCTGCTCATGGAATCCAATCCAAAACAGATATTATTTAATAGTATCTAGCAGCTATGTCTCTAGTACCGCTTGGGGAAAATTAGGTGAACACTCATCTAAGACTCTCTGTTGACATCAGAGGAAATGTTAAAATGTACTCCAGTTCAGGATCTTTATGTTCTGCCAGCTAAAGAAGATTTAGGAGTGATCCTATTCTTGTCCAGCAAGATAGAATCACATGGTTAGACAGAACAGCCCTAGTGTAGAGTGCCGAAGATACATTTTAAAAGAGAACGAGTGAAACAAATCGAAGTATCGCTCAGCAGAACTCCAAAAATAAAACACCACTACTGAAGAGATTTTCATACAGGAGCATTCCTAAATTGTTTTAAAAGAGGTAATTAATTAGACCACATGCACAAGACTAAACTGAGTTTCTTATTAGGCAATGATGCTCGAAGAGATTATTTCTGTGTGCTTATGACATGCAAAAATATATTCATGACATTGCCAGTCCAGCACTGTGACATTTATTTATTTTAGCATGACATCAGGATACTGATTTGCAAGCCAATCTAATTAAAGCAGTTGATGATAGCAAAGTGACAGAACAAATCTATATGCATTTGAGCTTCCAAGGGAGTTCTGTGTACACCATGGCGGAGTCTTCAGATGTTCCCTCACCTTTACCTGTACTAAAAAAGAAGAAAAGTATATCAATCAAGGACAAAATTGCCATAATAGCTGCAATAGAAACTGGTAAGAAGAAGACAGATATTGCAGAAAAATATGGCATAAAGAAAAATTCCCTGTCTACCATTATGAAGAACAAAGGAAAAGTTTTAGAAGCCTTTGACTCTTTGCCATTCAACCCTAAGAGAAAAAGGTTAAGGACTGCATTTTATAGCGATCTGGAAGAGGCCCTGGTGAAGTGGTACAAAACGGCTCAGTGCTCAAATATACCAGTAAATGGACCAATGCTGCGCTTCAAAGCTAATTGTTTTGCACAGAAACTTGGACATAATGACTTTAAATGCAGTAATGGCTGGCTAGATCGCTTTAAATCAAGGCATGGATTAGCATTCAGACCTCAGCCTCCTGTAGCTATGGCTGCTGCTACTACTGCTGCTACTACGGTGGATGCAGCAACTGCTTGGCATCAAAATATTCTGCCTTACTATTTAAGGGTTTATCAGCCAAACAATATATTTAATATGAAAGAGACAGGATTGTTTTATCAGATGTTACCTAGTCATACTTTTGCATTTAAAGGAGAAACCTGCTCCACGGGGGAATTAAATAAGGAAAGAATAACTCTAGTGGTTGGTACAAATATGGATGCCTCAGAAAAACTTCCTTTGCTTGTTATTGGAAAAAACAAGACCCCTCGCTGCTTTCAGGGTGTCATGTCACCGCCTGTAGAATACCAAGCAAATGCTATGTCATGGATGACTTCGGAGGTGTTTGAACAATGGGTGAGCAAACTTGACAAGAGGTTTCAAATGCAGGAGCGGCAAGTCGTTATTTTTGTGGGCCCTTTCCCTGACCACCCGGAGGTAAAGAATTTAAAGTCTGTGAAACTTGTATTCTTTCCTTCTTGCTCACTTTCTAGATTTACAGCTATGAAACAAGGGGTAATCAAGAGTCTGAAAATCAAATACCGGTACCTTCTTCTCAAGAGATTTGTAGACTGTATTGAAAGCGGTAAGGAGTTTACCTTGACTCTGCTTGATGCTCTTCATATGTTGCACCGCTGTTGGAGGGCTGTAGCTCCAGAGACTATTGTTAAAAGTTATAACGAAGCAGGGTTTAAATCACAAACTGGGGGAAAGGTTGATGCAGACACAGAAGCTGAAATTAATTTCGATTTGACTGCGTATGCAATGGCTGCAGGAGTTGAGTTTCCAAAAGGCTTCTCTTTGGAGGAATATGCAGTTTTGGATGATGATTTGATAACTTGTGAAATGCTTCCTAACCAAGAAGTATTATGGGCCCCAAAATATAGTACAAGTGAAATGTATGAGGAAGGTGAAGATAACTTTCCAAGATCTGAAAACCGTATGCCATCAAAGAACGAGGCCCTTGCTGCTTTGGATACTCTTCAAAGATTTCTCAGAAGCCAAGAATTGAATGCATCTCTTCATAACTCCCTAGCAGTTTTGGAGAACTTTATTCAGCATGCAGCATCTAAATAATACTCAAATGGGAAATGCTAATTGCTTAATTCATTTTTAAAATGGTAATGATGACCTTATCATAATTAGAGCTATATAATTTGTGATCTACAAAGCTAAACCCACCTCCCTAGCTGTCAATGGAGACACTCCAGGGTCTCAATAAACCTCCAGGTTTGCTGCCTGCATGGGACTATAAAACTAGGATGGTTGTACATGGCTGGTGGACTGTGTTTGCCTTGGTTGGTCACAAGCTGAGCAAGCCTAATATACTATATATGATGCAAAATTCCCTGGCTTGCATTGCAAAGATATACAGTCCCTGATCTAGAGCTCCATGTACACTCCAAAGTTACATTTAGGACTTAGGAGTTCAGAGCAGCATTTGAGGCTTACAAAAACGCCAGAAGGTAGGTTAGGCTGAGAGACAAAAAGATATTTTTGTAAACAATGATATACAACAATTAACTTGTTGAAGTTAATTTAAACTATCCAAAAATAATGCTTTTCCTTCCTGCAATTCTGTTTCTAATTACTATGCCTTTTGCTGAGTCTATAGGCATGCACAGCACATTTCATTAGGGTATGTATCCAGGGGATTTTTTTATTATTATTAAGACGAGCATTTATTGAATACTCAGTCATAAAGGACATTATTTTTATTCATTTATTTATTAAACACTGTAGACACAGATGCCCTACTCTGCATTCGGCTTGCCTGGCCGCAGGAGACACTTCTCAAGGCCCAGCATTGGTGGGGCTTTGTGGTGACACTTCGCCTTCAGGGGCGCCTCCTCCTGGCCTCTTTGAAGTGTGGCTCCTGGCAAAGAGGAGCGATTCCTTTTTGCTCCTGCTGCTGGGAGCAATGGTGCTGTCCCAGAGGCAGCAGTTCTTTGGCATGGCTGCAGGGCAGCCGGAGACTGTTCCTGCTGTGTCTGGATCCCCATCTGGATCCCTACTCAATGCCCCCCTCAATTCAGCACTGATTGTTTGAAACATTAGCGGGTGCCTGGGCACACCCAGCACACCCCTTGCACATACCTATGGCTGAGTCTGCTACCCTGATCCTTCTTTCAGTGCTTGGAATTTTGGTATAATTTTTTGACTGGTGACTCCCCACCACCACACCCACCTACCCACTTTACCTGTATACTTAATATGTTATAAATGTAACAGCTGCTGCAAGATGCATAGCAGCATGGTGCAACAGATTTCAAATGACAGTAAAATGTGACTCATGCTCCCAGTATAAAAGACCTTAGTGTTTTCTTCACTTATTTTGGGCAAAAATAAAGAAGCACTCACTTAGACAAGAAACTTATACACTTATGAAATTTAATTAATGCTAAAGAAGTTGTTTTCTTTCAAATTAAATCAACTATTCTTAAGAAATAACCTGAGTTGTATCCAGTGGTGAACCTCTGCCAGCAGAATGGACACTACTGGCTGAGTAAACTCATCCTCTCCCCTGCACCATGTCCTGTATGCCCCAAATCTGTTCCAGAAGGTTAATGGACCCTTCAGAACAGATTGGGAGATGGGGGTGAGCAGGGGAAGGGAAAGGATAATACCTATTGTGCAAGTGAAAGCCTGCTTGTGTGATGTTGGATTTAGCCCTATATATCCATACCCTTGAGTGTTTACAGCAAACCTGCCAATTAGGAAGAAAGCATAATCCAAATAAGGTATTTAAACAATCTCTTCTGAGATGTTCAGGTTAAAAACAACAACAAAAACTCTGAACTTGTAACTCTCAGGAAAACCATTCAACAGCCTCACCCCAATTTAAAAATCCTATTTTACAGTCCTTCTTCTTGCACAAAACCTAATTTGAATTAGCCTGCTGCTTACTTAAAAGGGCCTCACATAAACCTCATGTGTGTCCGCAAGATTCTGACTGTACTGTTCGTACTCTCCCAAACAGCACATGCTTGTGATCTCATGATACCATTTTTACAGTAATATTAAAAAAACGTTTCTCCTATTGCTACAAAAATGCTAAACAGATACTTCCTTAAATAAAAATAAATGTTATTCTGCTATTCTGTTTTGGTGCTTTTCTCTTCAAAAGGTTGCTAATTAAACTTATTTTACAGGCATTGAACCAAGCACCCCAAAATACACAAGCATTCACTCGGGTATCTGAGTATAGTTCATAATGTCAGTGATAGCTTAAAAAGGGAGGCGTAGGCCTCTTCCAGACCACTTGACAGATGGAGGTTTTTGGCCTTTCAGCAATTCCCCTGTCCAAACAGGGCAGCACTGCTCAGCCCACCAAGATGACGCTTCAATCTGGGCGATCCTTCTGCAACCCCCCACCCTTTCTTTATCAAGTTCTCACAGACAGCTTCTCTGCCAAGGCCGAGGTGAGCAGGTGGCTGCGGGGACTAGGGCCGCTCCTCATCCCTGCTCTGAGAAGGCTGACAGAGATCAACTCACACAGATTCTAACATTCCAGAGGCCGAACAGGCCCAAAGCCTCCCAGACTGCTTCTAAATTAATCTTAGCTAAAAACTACCAGACCCCACAGCAGTGCCTTAACTGTCTCTCATAATAAGTAAGCCACGGAAAATAGATCTTCACTATGTGCTCCAGCTTAACTTTAAAATTATTTCTCTTTAACTAAATGGCACTGGCTCCCTACTTGCCAATACACACACATTACAGTCGCCTTCCCCAATCTGGTGCCTTCCAGATATTTTGAACTTCAGTTCCCATAAGCCTCAGCCAACATGGCCAATGGTCAAGAATGTTGAGAGTTGTTGTCCACAAAGTTTTGGACTACAGATTAGGGAAGGCTGCGTACAGGAATTATTATTATTATTATTATTATTATTATTATTATTATTATTATTTCATTTCTGTACTTTCCCATAGCTGAAGCTCTCTGGGCAACTTACAATAATTCATTAAAAATATAGCAATATTACAAAAAATACAACATGATGGAAACAGTCTAAAAAAATGTACACACAAACATTAAAACAATGTAAACAGCTAAAAACTAAGTAAGCAATATTTCCTCTAATAGACCAGTTCAAAACAGCAGGCATAGATGACTCATCATAAATGCCTGGGAATAAAGGCAATCTTTACTTGGTGCTGAAAAAAATACAATGTTGGTGCCAGGTGGGCCTCAGTGGGGAGCGCATTCCATAGTCAGGCGGGGGGGGGGGTCACCACTGAGAACATCCTTTACCTTGTTGCCTCCCTTGGAGATGGCACTTGGAGGAAGGCCTTAGATGTTGATCACAGTGTTTGGGTATGTTCAGGTGGGGAGAGGCGTTCCAACAGTTATTGCAGTTAAAACCAGCACCTTGAATCAGGCTCGGAAACATACAGCTAGCCAATGCAAGCAGGCCAGAATTGATCTTAGATGTTCAGATCTTTTGGCACCAGTTATTAATTTGCCTGCTGCATTTTGCACAAACTCGTAGTTTCTGAACAGTCTTCAAGGACAGTCCCACATGGGGTTCTCATGTTTTCTCCAGGCACTCTATGTGCAGTATCACAACCAAATGTGCACTAAACAGTTCTAAAGCCAACAACTTGCCTTGAGATTTTGTTACGGAAAAACTGGAGCCCACACAGAGAAACTGGAGTCCACACCAAAGTTCTTGTCCAAACAGATAGCTTTATTCGCTAGCGAAACAGCAGCACGGGATGAGTCCACGGGCGGCTGCCCTGGGGACTGGGAGGAGGGGCTTTTTATACACGCCCCTCATGCAAAGGCAACACACACACTTTTACACAAAGGAATTGCGTGCGCATCTTGGCAGCATAGCACAACCGGTTCAAACCTGTTCGGTAGGAATGTCTGCCTCGGACTTCAGGCATGCGCAAAGAACACGGCCTTCATTAAGGTCATAACCGGAAATGACAGCCAGTTCCCTCACATTCCCCCCTTTGATACACTCTTAGCGAAGGCACAGAGTGCTATCATTATCCCAGATTGTCATCATTGACAGGGACTGGCCTGTAATCCTGCAAGGCCATTAGATGCACTGCAGTACGTTTATCTGCAATTTGCTCTATCATGTCCTTCAAACTTTGTATAATCATTGGCATAAGACAGGGTAACAGCAAGCATAACATAATTCTTATAACAACAATACTGATCATCTCTTTTAGCCCACCAAACTAATTGAACCATGAGCCTAAGCCCTGGCCTGAAGTGAGCTTGGCCATGGGCGATTAGGAGGTATGACGGTTTGATTTGGTCAATAGGACAAGATAGTTTGGTTCAGCGTGGTAATGGTCTGACACGGGGTTTCTCCGATCTTGGGAGCCCCGGAAGATATTCTTTGGATGCACCGCCTTCCAATTAGGGTGTTTGTCAGCATCCACTGACTATGGGGATTGGGGTCAGTGGTCTCATTATACGGCTGGCTGACATTGTATTCTTGGGCTTCCTAAGGCCATTGGTCTCCTAGGTTGGTTCCTCCACATACATAACAATTAGATACATTCAGAGTCGCAGCGACAGTTTCTGCAAAAGTGACAAAAAGGTTGCGCGCTATCTCTGGCACTTCAAAAGGCTGTTCGACTTCTTTCCAAAAGTCTTGGAAGAAGTGCTCTTGTATGGTGTGGCCTGTTTCTACAAACTGGGTGAGCTTCAGATAAATCTGCCCCAGGGGATCTGCTCCCCGTCCATGAATGTGGAGCCCGAGTTGGTTCCCAAAAGTGGTCACGAACTGTTGTGGGTTAAAAACGGTAAAATTCACTAAGTTGCACTGTTGTGCTTTGCAGTTACTGAGGACTGGCACTTTGGTTAAAGAGGCGTGGATTTTACTAAGGGGGGGGTGTTGTTGGATAAGTGGCCCACCATACACAGTTCTAATAAGGACAGCTGTTATCGCAATTGGCTTGTTTGGGGATGGTAGTCTGCATCGGGTCTGTGGAGGGGCATATATATTTGTCTTTGTGCATGTATGTCTTCTCCCAGCTGAGATCCCCACACTGATCTGGCCAGTGGGAGATCTTACAAGGGTCTATGATCACAGAAGCTGGAGAATTTGGGGTTCTAAGGGGTATTTTCTGCAATAGTGTACCTTGCTGGTTAGCATCTCTGACCTCTAGGTGCCATTTAACAGGATTTTCTCTGGGATCAAAACATGTGACTTTGTCATTCAGAGAACATGCTGAGAAAGAAACATTACGGAAAGTGCAAGACGTTTTGGTCTCAGTACACTGCAATTTACTCTGATATATAATAGTCTGTTTGATTTGGTTATGCAGTTTCACTGTTTGTATACAAGAGGAGCAGAGATCAAGTTTTGACTTCTGGGATGATATGCTCATGGTCAGCAGGAAGAGCAAAATAGGCAAAACATGCTTCGGGCGGTGTCCACCTCTTCTTTCCAGGTTGAGAGGGGATGCAGCGCCCCCAGTTATTTCGCTCCCTCGGTTGCCGGTCCCGAGGAGTCTTCTCCCGTCACGTCCAGCGGTGAGGGCTGTTTCCTCAGGGTGAGCTTTAGGCCCGCGGCTTTCGTGGCCTGCCATCTCTCGGGTGCGGCTAATTTTGCTCGGCTCCAATGAATCCAACTGGAATTCCCTTGGACCTTTAAAGCAGTAGGCGTAGTCAGTATAATGGTGTATGGCCCGTCCCACGTCTTCCCTAACAGGCTTTCTTTGTAACTCTGCATAGACCGTGATCTTCTTTTCTCTTCCCCATTCTAGTGCAGCGATTATGGTGTTCTGGATTCTTAAAAAAAAAAAGATAACAAGTCCATGTCTGCAGGGGCTTTTCTTTTGATGCATTTACAAATGAAGCCAGTAAAAACAATTCACTGAGCATTTATTGATCATGGTTCTCAAAAAGTCTTTCAGTCATTAAACACCTGATCTTTAAACAGGGAGGTCATGATGATTCTTGGCACATCAGGGGTAACAAATCCCATCTTTCTGGGTTCTTGAAAACTTTGAGTAGGATTCAATGAGGCAAGCCTTGGGTCCACAAGGAGGTTTGATCTCATATCTGGATTGGCAGGCAGGGTTCAGGTGTCAGCTTCTTCTACTGTACTCCACTGGTTCTTCTGTCGTTGGAAGGAAGGAACCCACCACCACCTTCACCAAAAAGCTGTATCCTGATAAGAGTAGTCAAACCTGCAAAAAGAGGGGAAGTGCGGAAAAAATGATGATAATTATGCCTTATTTGCAACTACAAGCAATGGGGAACTAATTGGCATTGTGTAAATTAAGTCACAAGCCGCTCTGTTCCTCTGAATTTGCATCACGCACCTCTCTGCTATGACAACCTTCTGATACCTGGTACGAACTGTGATGTTTCCTCAATGCTGCCACATTTATGTGCATAGTGGGATAATCCTGTTGATTCGGATCCTCAGCAGTGCATCCACACAAAGCATTTGCGGGGAAATAAGTGAATTTGATATCAGA
This sequence comes from Elgaria multicarinata webbii, assembly GCF_023053635.1. Lineage (NCBI taxonomy): Eukaryota > Metazoa > Chordata > Lepidosauria > Squamata > Anguidae > Elgaria > Elgaria multicarinata. The sequence continues at coordinate 50,356,923 of NC_086180.1, read as the reverse complement.
AAGCCACACACACAATATCTATCTATCTATCTATCTATCTATCTATCTATCTATCTATCTATCTATTCTCATTCTTTTCCCTAATGGAAGTTCAGTTTTAAAAGGGATGCACAAGATTGGGTAAAGACTGCTTGCTTTCAAATCAAACAAGCAAAGTTTGATTAAGTTAAGATATGGGCATATGTAATCCAACACAAGCTCTCCCTTTTTCTCCCTAGAAGAGAACCTATCTTTTGTGACTTTTGAGTTGGCCTAAGAAAGGCATTGTGTTCATACGGATTGTGTTCATACAGAAACTCTGAATGCCATTATCCAGGGGGCTATCTAGACGCGCTCAAAGCCCTGCAATGGCTGTGAATCTGCACTGTGTCAGTTATATGACACAGCCGCAGATTCGCAGCCATCACGGGCCTTTTCCACGAAGCTGTGCAGTAAGAAAATCAGGGACTTACCCCAACTTTTTCAGTGGGAGCAAGGTCACCTCGGTTCTTTCGCCATCTGACCTCGCTCCGTGGTCCGTTTGGGAGGCGGGGTTCTGGAGGATGGCGTCCGGCGATTGATTGCCGGAAGCTAGGAAGAGGGTGGTGTGGTGGTGGCTCCAGTACCCGGATGACTGCCGGAAACCCCGTGCTCCCTCCTTGGCATAGGGATTACCTGATGCCACCGAGCAGCAGTGAAACCACAGGGTTTAGGGGGAATGCGGCGCCAATGCGGCATCCATGTTGTGCCGTGAAGACAGCCCCTAAGAGAGTGCAACTCGCCTCTAAAACATCTCCCTCAACACCTGGGATGTTTTCTCCCTTGTCTGACAGGATAAGATCCCATTCATACCTCTTATCTCAGCTTGCTGGGTCCTTGGGAAGTGTTAATGGTCATGTGTACACAAGGATTTTCAAGCATCCCAAGAAAATGTTACTCTTCACCAGATTGTCTGGGTCTCCCGCACCTTTCCCTCCCCACCCCACTTCTTGACTCTCCAGAGATAAAAAGAGCACGTTTTCTGATCTTTTCTCACCTTCGGCTGTGATGGTTCTCTGCGCTCTTCCACTTGCCTGTAAGTTGCTTTGATACATGGGCTGTTCATACATTTTTGGATCCTTGTTAAGACAGCACCAGCTAATCAAGTTTTAATGTGTGTGTGTGTGTGTGTGTGTGTGTGTGTGTGTATTCTATGCAGTTTCTCATTTCTGCCTCTCTTTGTCTAAGTCCTTTAATAAATATTGTTTATAACTGAAGCCGTGGAGTTGATTAACTACATTTGTATTGCCGCTAGGCTGGTCTTACACACTTGGGCTACTTCACACACGCTAGGAGGGATTTCGTGGCATTGAAAGGAAGCCTGTAAAACAAAAGGTCTGTCCTTTTGCACAAGTGCATATCATAAGTCTGAATTACCCATATGTTCAGACTAAGACATTAAAAAGTGGGTGGTGGCAATAATATCCAGCAGTAAGTAACATGCAAGGTGGCTCTCTTCTGGTTCTCTATGAGAGATAGGTGAGAGTGCTGGCGTGCATTGTCACAACACATTACTAACTTCTGCATGGTATGTATAACCTAGTGAATCATATGGACTATATTAACAGCAGGATTTGAGTTCAATCATAAACCCTATTCAGGTGTTCTGAACCTGAACAGGGCAAATGCGAGAGGAGAAGGAGCATTCCAGCCCTGCTCCTGTCCCTCACTGCATTTGTCATCCTTAACATGTGGAAGGCAACTGTCTGAAGAGGAAAGCCTCCTCTACAGGGCCGGATTAAGAAATGCTGAAGCTCTAAGCCATGTCAAGATTCAGAGGCCCCATACCATAAAAATAAAGAGGAAAAAGTGTATTGCATTATAATAAAAAGGGTAATGAAAGGGTACCATCTAGCATTAGGGGGTGCTTGTAGTTAAACAGTGTTAGATCGCCTGCTCTGAAGATGTGTGTAAAAGCACTAATAGAGTAAGTTGATTTGAACTTCTTTTAAACTGACTCTAGTCTGCACTTCTGTTGCTGCGCTTTCTCTGTAGAAGGCAACTCTGCTGTAAGTCACTGTAAGACTTTCCAACATATTTAAGCAAAAGTGATTTCAATTCTAATACATCTTAGTTATCTCCAACATATTTAGAGGCCCCTTCATAATATGAGGCCTTAAGCCCTGGCTGTGTTCCTAAAGCTGCCACAGCTCCTCCATCTGTGGAGGCTCTCCACATGAGCCAGAACGCTGATAAATCCACATGCTGGCTTGCGTGGATGGCTTCCATGGATTCAGAAGGTTTCCCTCTTCACACTGATGAGGAAGAGGGGCAGGGCAGGGCTGGGGGCTCGGCTAGGCTGGAGCACTCCTTCTCCTCATGTGTTTGGCCTATTCGGCGTCAGAGCACCTGAATAGAGCTTATATAGAATTGTTTTTAAGGGTTTCAGAGAAAGAAGGGGGAGAATGGAAGTTATTTGGAGAGGAAGAAAAAGTAAAATTGCATTAGAATGATGCAACTACTTCATTGCTTCTTTTACATGCTTGTGTACCTCATTGTTATTGGATATGTGTGCGAGAAAAACACACCAGTTTACTTCTCTAGGTCTGTTTTTTCTGTGAAAAACATTAGGCAAATGTCAAGCAAGCTATTTTGCCATAGAATAAATGGATTTAGGTAGTTCCCAATTTTTCAGGCCTTCAGTAAAGCCTGCTCTTGTCAGGTCAGATTTGGGGGGGTTCATTGTGTTCGGAGGAACCTAGGACAGGTGGAAAGGGCAGGAAAACGGGCCCGAGGGAATGACAGGAGACAAACTGTTCAGATACAGTGAGAGATCCTAAAGACACAGTCAGTTAACTTTCCTCTACCATTTATTTATTTATTTATTATATTTTTATACAGCCTCGTAGCCAAAGCTCTCTGGGTGGTTATCAGGGCCAGCCCTACCATTAGGCAGATTGAAGGCATCGCCTCAGGTGGCAGTTGCTGGGTGGCAGCAGCAAGGTGCTGTGGCCGCGTTGGCCATTTGAAGTGGGATTGCAGAGTCAAATTGCAATCGGAGCCTCCTGAAACCCATAGAGAGCAAAGGGATCAGTGTTGGAAGGGAAAGCCGAGGAAGCCAGAGGAAGCGCAGCTTGTAACAGCTGGAGTGAGGAGAGAGGATTCTCGAGAGACGAGCGGTGAGAGGAATCATTGGCTCATTGATTCTGCCTGCAGCAGTTCGATATGCAACCAACAGAAGTATTTCCAGAATTCCCATGAGCCTTCGCTGAGGAATGTTGCATTGGCAGACAGGAGCACAGTCTGAGTGTGCACTGAAGGAGAATGTTATCTACCTTTTTTGGATCAAAGTTTTGAATCTATGCTTTTTGTTCCAAGTTTAAGTTATTCACTTCTAGGTGTGTCAACTTTAACAGAAAAAGGTTATTTAGTCCGTTTTGAAGGAAGAACGTGTTTTGTTGAAAAAGATGGAAAATTGCGTGGGACTGGCCATATGGAAAATGGTTTGTTTTTCATGGATGATAAAATGGAAGAAGGAGAATCCAGGACTGTTCCATCAGGTTGTATGATTAACAATTTACCTCCCCATGAGAACTGTATACATCTTTTTCACAGGCGTCTGGGTCATGCAAACTTTAAATCCTTAACTAAGACATTGAATGTCACAGAGGGTGTGAAAGTTCAGAGTTGTATCAAGTACCTGGACTGTGCAGTTTGCAAACTTTCCAAGTCACGTGTGGCAAACATTCCACATGTGAGAGAATGGAGAGAAAAAGAAAGTCTAGGGCTTATTCATATGGACTTAACCGGGCCGTTTCCAGAGAGCATTGGAAAGGCAAAATACGCATTGGTTCTCCTGGATGACTAAACCAGATATTCCTGGGTTTATATGTTGAAATCAAAAAGTGAATGTTTGAATGCTGTGAAGTCCTGGGTATCTTGGGTAGAACGTTTTTTCCAGAAACAGGTGCAGAAATTTCAGACAGATTGTGGAGGAGAATTTCAAAGTTTAGACTTTAAGCGTTACTGTACTAAGACAGGGATTACGCATAAGTTAATCGATCCCAAGAGTCTGTGGCAAAACGGCTCTATTGAACGCAGAATTGGCATGATCAAAAGTATAAAAGAATGCTTGATGCAAGATTCTAAAGCCAAGAAACAGCTGTGGGGAGAAGCGTTTGCTACAGCAAACTATTTGTGTAATCGGACCTGGTCAAGTGCCATTAATAACACCCCATATTCTCTGTTGTATGGGAGAAGCCTGAATTTAAAACGTTTAAGAACTTGGGGAAGTTATGCCATTGTAAATATTCCTTTGTCCCAGAGAAGGCAAGGAGGACCGAAAGGTGTCAGGTTACGCTTTGTCAGTTACCAAAATGGCAGTTGGCGCTTTCTACTGCAAAATGGAAAAATTATGGTTTCTAAATCGTCTCAGTTTAAGGAGCAGAACTGGGCAGGGATTCATAGTAACCCGGATGTTCTCATTGAGTTAAGTGGCAGGCCAGCAGAAACTCCGGCAACTCAGGAGTTAAGTGAAGAGATTCTTGAGCCGAAAAACGAAACAGTTCAGGAGGAAGTGTTTGTTCCATGCCGCTCACAGCAGGTGAACAAAGGAATTCCACCTGAAAGGTTTGCTTCAAAGGTTTTCCATGTAGGATACAAGCCTCAGTCAGATCTCCAGACGTTAAGTCCCTTAGAGAAACAAAAGTGGAAATTAGCAATGGAGAATGAAATGCAAAGTCTTAAGGAAAATAATTTGGAAAAGGAAAACAGATTTGCCTGAAGGACAAAAGGCTGTATCTTGTCGCTGGGTTTTCAAAAGGAAGAGACTTGAATCAGGTGGTGAAAATTCAAAGCCAGGCTGGTTGCAAGGGATTTTAACCAAATTAAAAATGTTGATTATGACCAAACCTTTTCTCCTACCTGCAAAGCAGAAATGTTGAGGTTGCTTTTAACCATTGCAGGAAAGGACAAGATAGTAGTTTATCAATATGATTTTCAAACGGCCTACCTGAATGCTCCATTGAACAAATGCATTTACATGAAGGAGCCAGAAGGTTATGAAACTAAAACAAACAGAGTTTGGTTTCTGAAAAAGGCCATCTATGGGCTTAAGCAGAGTGCCAGATGCTGGAATTCCATTTTAAATTCCACTTTGGTAAATGAAATGGGATTTGACAGGAGCCTGGAAGATCCTTGTCTGTATACACAAGGAAGTGGGAAGGATTTTATAAAGTGGTGGTTGTTTACATTGATGATTTATTGATTGCATGTAGTACCGCTGGACAAGTCCAGGAAGTTACAAAACAACTTGAAAAAAGGTATCGTTTAAAGGCACTAGGTCCAGTAAAAAATTACTTGGGTGTAGAAGTCAAAATAGCAGAGGACAGAAGCTTTATGCTTTGTCAGAAGCAGAAGATTTTGAACTTGCTAGAAGCTTGTGGAATGCAAGACTGCAAAGGGGTCAGAAGTCCTTTAGCAGTTGATGTACACGAGAATTTGCAAGGGAAAAGTTTTTGTGACCCAAACCTTTATCATTCAGTGGTGGGCACATTACTTTATCTGGTGTCATGGTCTAGACCAGATCTTGCTGCCTCAGTTGCTATTCTCAGCAGGTTCGTTGCTTTGCCAACAATCCCAGCTTGGCAAGCAACAAAACGGGTTCTAAGGTATTTAAAGGGGACTTTAGATATTTGTCTAAAGCTGTCAGCAGAACAGGACAAGCAGTTTTTGGGCTACGTCGACTCAGATTGGGCAGGGTGCCTGGAAGATCGAAAATTGACGTCAGGACTTGTGTTAATGTTTGGCAAAGGTTTAATCTCCTGGAAGTCCAAAAAGCAAGCATACATATCCATTTCATCTTGTGAAGCAGAGTATGGAGCATTATCTGAACTGTGTGGCAAAATCACTTGGTTTGTACAGTTACTGAAAGATTTCAAAATTCTTTTTGAAACACCAATTCCTTTTTTTGTGATTCGCAGTCCTGTATAGCATTAGCAAATGCAGACATGTTTAAAGCTAGGTCAAAGCATATTGCAATTAAATACCAGAATGTGAAGGAACACATAAATAATAAAACTCTAAGGCTTGTTTATTGTGAGTCAAAGGAAAACATTGCTGACTTGTTCACAAAGCCATTAGGGATTACTAGACACAGAGAGCTGTGTGAAACGTTAGGTTTCAGGCAGGAGTAAATATAAATATCTGTACAATGTTTTTACATATAGCTGTTTCATAAAGTAAAAGAAGGGGTGTTGGATCCTGGAATGGATCAGTTTTACTTTATTCCTTAGCTTTAGGATGCCCATTGGCAGAAGACATGAAGAAATATTTCTAAATGTCAAGGCCACCATCTGGACAATGCAATTATTGAATTATTGGTGGCATGGGATGATTATTCAATTAGTCAATTAGTGGCTGGGATTTTTTATTATTATATTTATTTATTTATTTATTTATTTATTTATTTATATAGCACCATCAATGTACATGGTGCTGTACAGAGTAAAACATACAGTTTTTGCATTATATATATGGCTCTGTATTTTGTATATTTTCCTTTACCATTATCATTACTGCTACTGCTGTTATCAGATGTGATCGTTGTGAGTATGGTGGTGTGCTGTAACTAATTTTTTCAACCAACTTCTATGCCAGTAAAAGAAGCTCTGTTTTATCTTAACGAAGTGTTTGAGCTTATTTGAGTCTTTGCTGTGTTTCTACTGAGAGAAGCTTCTAACAGAACTCTGCTTATTCTTGAGAGGAGTTACTTCCAACAGCCTGCTCCAGTGTCAAACAGCCCTTACCATTAGGAAGTTTTTCATAAACTTCCCTTGCTCGGCTTCGTCCATTTTCTTCTGCTGCCCCTTATGCCTGGAATGCTCTTCCAGAACATTTGAGAACTACAAGTTCAACCGCAGCTTTTAAAGCTCAGCTAAAAACTTTTCTTTTTCCTAAAGCTTTTAAAACTTGATTTTGTTCTGACTTTATACTGTTAGTTTTACCCTACCCAGTGCCTGTTTACCCTACCCTGTGCCTGTTTGCATTCTCTTCCCTTCCTTATTGTTTCATTATGATTTTATTAGAATGTAAGCCTATGCGGCAGGGTCTTGCTATTTACTGTTCTACTCTGTACAGCACCATGTACATTGATGGTGCTATATAAATAAATAAATAAATAAATAAATAAATAATAAAATAATAAAAAAACTGTAGACAACATCTGCTAATTTCCACTTGCTGGCATGAATATGGAGGAGGAGGAGGAGGAGGAGGAGGAGGAGGAGGAGGAGGAGGATTTATTACATTTATATACCACCCAATAGCCGAAGCTTTCTGGGCGGTTTACAATAGTTAAAAACAGTGAACATTAAAAATAAATATACGAAATTTAAAACCATAAAAAGCATAAATACAAACAAACAAACAAAAAACAGACAATATCCATTTAATATGCATATGCAGTCTTGGATCTGATTCTTACATTTCCAGTTAAATCACATGCAGTACAATCCTAGGTATGCTTAGGAAATAAGTCCTGCTCTGTTCAATGGGATATATTCTAGGGATGTGCTCCGCTCCGATTAGAAGCGGAGAATAAGAAGCGAATTGGCCTGCTCCGCCTTGCCCAGAGGCGGAGTAGAAGCGAACCGTGGACCCCTAGAAGCAAGGTGAAGAGAAGTACCCATTGGCGGAGCGATTCTCTTTCCACGGACCGCTCCGATCGCCATTTTGAAAAATTTCGCCCATAGGATTGTGTTGCGGAAAAGAATAGGGGATAACTGTGTTGTTTTTTAAGCTATCTTTCTGAAACTTCTTGTGCTTAGAGAGTCGTGGCTGGGGATCATTTTGAGCCTACTCTCAGCTCTCTGCATGCTGCGGTTCGCTTGCTAGAATTTTTTTAAAAATCGGGTAAACAAACCGGGACAGCGGGTAAACCGGCGGGTTTTTTTTTTTGTAGCGATGACAGGCACATTCAACTCCCAATCCTGGTGAGAATTGATCACCTCATGAAGCATCCTCCAATCCCAGCGTTGGAGGGGGGACTAAGGCAGAGCCACCCTGAGAGCGGTTGCCATTGGGGTGTCCGATTTTCAAAAATTCCCTAAAAATCAGGGGATGATGGGATTGGCTTGAGTCTTGGCATGCATGTGTATACATACATGAGGTGTCATGGTGCCTAATTTGAGGTTTCTTACATGAAAATTGACGTAGTTGTAGCATGGGACTTGATTTTGGGTGAGTTAAAAGGTTAGAGCCCTGCCAAAAATCAGGGGATGATGGGATTTGCTTGAGTCTTGCCATGAATGTGGCTCTAGATGGCATCTGTGAGGGTGCCCACTTCAATTTTTTTTATCTGTCAAAATGTCGGAGAACAGTCCATGTCTGCAAATGGGGTGTACGATTTTCATAAATTCCCCAAAAATCAGGGGATGATGGGATTGGCTTGAGTCTTGGCATGCATGTGTATACGTCCATGAGGTGTCATGGTGTCAAACGTGAGGTTTCTAACTTTAACAGAAAAAAAGTTGTATACTTTTTTGTATTTCAATGCAAGCCTATGGGGGGGAAAGCAGAGCTCCGATCCGGATCCGGAGCTCCGCAGTGGAGCGGAGCGGACTATAGGCGGAGTGGGGTGGAGCGAAGCGGCCCGATCCGCAAATTGCGGATCTGGAAGAGAAGCGGATCGGAGGGTCCGTGCACACCCCTAATATATTCCCTAGTTAGGGAATATTTGTAAGGGAATGTGTAATTTCACAGTACCCTTGCCTTGTCCCAAAATGTGACTCATCACTTCTTTCATGTAATAGGGTTCTTGCAAGAGCAAAACCTTACTTTCCTGGTAGCATCCTTGCTTTTCAATGAATGGGTCTATTCATCTTTAGTGGCTGAGAGGCCCTCAGTTCCCAACAATGTATTGATAAGAATTATATCTCAGCATTTAATCTGAAACTACATGTGAAAATGATAAATTCTTGAGCTCATTAATGAAGAGGATAAAAGAAGGGGATTAAATGGTAAAGTCAGCTGGGAAACGACACAATACTTTAAAAGATTTACTGTTATTGTAGGTGATCAAATTTTTATCTTTAGCTATAAAAGCAGGAGCAGAGAAAAACCATACAACTCCATTAGAATTTGGAATACTGATACCTGGACCCTAAACAACTTTTATGGAAATTAATTCCTTTGAAATAAATGGGACGTCTGTTTTCATTCATGTCACTATAAAAATGTTTACTTAGAGCAGCCTGACTACAACTCCAATCATTCCCAGCTAGCACAGCCATTGGCTGGGGATGATGGGAGTTGTACCTCAACATATCTGAAGGCTGAACCAGATGGAGATGCATCTCCTGGGAAATGGCAAGAGAGACCTCGGGTACAGTCCTATCTGTTCGGAAGCGAAAGTAGAGCCAAGGAAGGAGTGATCCCAGCAAGGTGTCTTGAAAGGCATCTGTGGCAGCAAGGCTGGGAAAGAACTAATGAACTTGAAATGTTGGAGATTTTGCCAGTCAAAGTAGACAGTACTGGATGAGTTGAACCAATGATCTGTCTGACTTGATAAGATACGGCTGATGTGGTAACTGCTCCCCTCTGTTAGGTAGCCATTGCATCCCTCTGATCCTGGTGGATCCAGGCTGCCTGATAATGAAACAGCAGCACCACCCCCTCACACACATACACTCTTTCCTAGCAAATGTAGTTATGCTCATAATGCCCACTTAGGTGATTTTAAATGATTTGACCATGAAGCTCTTTAAGGTGAGGGTGGTAGTGGAAGAAATTGAGCTATATTCAAGAAGTTCAGAAACACAACCCCTGGAAACAGAGGTTTGTAGTGCAGCTAGATCCCTGCAAATCCCCCCATGACTGCCCAGAGAGCAGCAGATGATATGGGGGTGGGCAGTGACAAGCCTGGCATCAGCACCTCAGGGCAGATGATGGGGGGTGGCAGTAGTAACTACACTTGGCATCAGGACCTGGGCCAGCCTAGGCATGCCAGGGTGCACCTGGGCCAATACCAGTCGCTGTAGCGTCCTGCCTTCTTATTTTTTTAAAAGAACATTTTATAGTTGGAGGAGCCAGCTGGGCATGTATGCAATTACAGGTGCACATTTTATTATTTTGACTTTCAAAATGTATTCCCCCTTCTACAACCCATTGGTGCTTATTCCTAAGTAAATGTGTTTCTCAACAGGACAGCAGAAGCAAAGTCTATTTTATTCCAGTACTCAGGATGGTGCGATGACATAAGTGAGCTTAAAATGTGAAACTACACGTGCTTAGAGTATTTCATTTTCTTATAAGGGTTGGCCAACTGTCCTTTGTTTCTTTTTTGCTCTAACATATCAAGAATAGGGAGACATTTTTCTCCCACTCTCAAAATACTATACCCTGGGGTCATACCATGAAGCTGATTGGTGGGAGATCCAGGACAAATAAGAGGAAGTACTTCTTCACACAGCGCATAGTTAAATTATCGAACTCACTACCACAAGATGTAGTGATGGCCACCAATTTGGATGGCTTTAAAAGGGGGTTGGATAAATTCCTGGAGAAGAAAGCTATCAATGGCTACTAACTCTGATGGTTGCATGCTATCTCCAGTATTTGCGGCAGTAAGCCTGTGTGCACCATTTGCTGGGGATCATGGGTGGGAAGGTGCCTTGTTGGTTCGTGGCCGATGGCTGGTTGGCAACTGTGTGAACAGAGTGCTGGACTAGCTGGACCCTTGGTCTGATCCAGCATGGAACTTCTTATGTTCTTAGAATATAGGCCTAGTTGTAAAGCATGATGATGCAGTAGAGTGATAATACAGAAGAGAGGAAACAAGAGAAATGTTAATGTTTGCTTCACAAATCAAGTAATGTATTTGGCCAAAACACTTAACCACACATACATAGCTAGGGTGACCCTATGAAAAGGAGCACAGGGCTCCTGTATCTTTAACAATTGTATAGAAAAGGGAATTTCAGCAGGTGTCATTTGAATGCATACAGCACCTGGTGAAATTCCCTCTTCATCACAACAGTTAAAGATGCAGGAGCCCTGTCCTCTTGACCAGATACAAAAGAGGACAGGGCTCTTGCAGTTTTAATGTAGTGATGAAGAGGAAATTTCACCAGGTGCTGCATGCATACAAATGATACCCGCTGAAATTCCCTTTTCTATATAACTGTTAAAGATACAGGGATCCTGTCCTCCTTTTCCTGTGGTCACCGTAGGACACAGACCCATAAGACCATTAAATCCAGGGTCTAAAATTACCTAGCTGCACCACTGCAGAAATAAAAGATCTTAGAAAGACATTATAAAAGACACGTGGAATTAAGTGCTCTGCAGATCTCCTGGTATCCAGATATTTATGTCCCCTAGAAGCTAGATATATTTACCCTTTAGAAAACGATACCTTGTCTGAAACTGGGCTTCGGTCAGCAGGATACACCCCCAAATATACCATAAATAAAGAATACAATTAGATTTACGTGGGACTAAGACCCAATGGATACAGAAGGACTTCCTTGCACACAAATGTGCATAGGATCACACTGAAATCTGATCTGTATTTCAGCTACAGTATTCTTGGAAGTTAAATGGTTGGATGAGAGAAACGCTACATATTAAGAATGTTTAAAAGTAGTTAGGTTTATTTACCCACATTTTAAAAGAATCGCTCTAGACGAGCTTATTCATGACAGCTGTTTTTTGATGTTCCAAAGACTGAGACAATATCTCCCTCAGGCAATTCTTATCACTGAGTAAGGTTCAGTTTTCAAAACAATCATGTAATGAAAAGCTTCAAGGCCTGGAGGGGGGACATCTGCTCTTGCAGCCTTTTCTATACACTGTGTCAAGATATAGAGGGCACTAGAGGACGCTGTTAAAGCAGTAATCAAATAGCCGTAGGTAAAAAGCAACGCTAGTGTTTTAGTATTATGTAGGTAAGATCATCAGTTTTAAACGGACCTAAACATGGTTTGGTTTCTTTATTTTGTGCACTTCTTAAATATTATATTTGTGGTACCTTCCGTAAAGTTCTACTAGCAGCAACACAATAGCTTTGTGTTTGATGTTTATGCCTTTTATTCATAATTTTATTAGTTCTAAGGCCGTTTCAGTGGGGGCTGGTGGTTCCAATGTCATTGGGGCAATGAATCTGCTTCGGGTTTCAGACAAACCCAGTCAGAACTGCAAAGCACCTTGGGAAGCTCCTAATCTACCCCATAGGAATGTTAGGAGGATAAAAGGGAAGAGAGGAGCCATGGAGGCCACCCTCACAACCTTGTAAGAAAGGCGGGATAAACATTTTTAAATGTTAAATAAGATGAAATTTGCGTTCAAAAGATGATAATGAGATTTGCTTTTAAAAAATGAAATTTGAATTCAGTGCCCAAACACCATACTGTGCACTCGTGTGTGGAATAAAGCATGTATATTGCAGAAAGCCTGGTGTAATCAGGGCCGGGGTACCATTAGGCCAACTAGGCAGCCGCCTAGGGCGCAGACCTCAGAGGGGCGCAGTACTGAGCTTTAAGGGTCACAGTTTTATACAAATTAGCTGTTTTAAGAAAAACACACAATAAGTTCAAGTTTTGTGCTTTTTATTTTTTCTACAAAACATCTGTTCTTAAAAATCGAAGTTGGCAGGTTTTTGTGGTGGTGGGGGTGCAAGTAGCTCGCCTTGCCTAGGGCGCAAAATAGTCTGGCACCGGCCAATCATGAGATGGCGGAGGGTCTGGACCCTGGCCGACCTGAGCCCAGGGAGGAGACCTCTTTGGAGGAGGAAGAGGATTGGGATTCCACAGCAAACTCCTCTCCCACAGCTGATGTGGGGCAGCCTGAAGAACCTTGTCACAGCGATGCCTCCCGTGGGGCCTGAAAGAACCTCTTTGACCCTGTTCATAGCCCTGCCTTGATCCTCGACTCCTCTCCCTCATGCCAGGGCTTTTCAGAACACTGGGTGAGGACTTACCTGGCTGCCAGAAGACCCCTTTTGCCCTGGGTTTATTCAGGAGTAAGGATTGACTCAGCAACAAAGGTCTACTCGAGATGAGGGGGAAATCCCAGCTCCAAACAATGAGCTGCTTCAGATAAGGGTTTTATAGCACACTTGTGACTGGCAACTCATGGTTGTTCATGGGTCATTTTAACGACACAGTGATCCCCTGCGTTTCTGGCTCCTTCTGCTCTTTTTTCCATCAGAAAATAAGACCCCGAAAACCCGACTTTTCTGTGCTATAGAAATATTTGTCACTATTTCCTGCTATGAGCAAGAGAAGTTGCTCTATAAAATGCCCACTAGAGGGTGCTGCCCACTAAACTGCATGGGGCACGTGGTTGCTGCTTTCTTCCCCTTGTGATTCTGCTCATCCCTATTGCAAAAAAGAACCAGGAAGCGGAGCGACAGTAAGGAAACACGATTTCCACCCGTCTGAAAATCCTTAACGACAAAGCAGACATAAGAAGAGCCCTGCTGGATCAGACCAAGGGTACAACTACTCCACCTTTCTGTTCACACAGCGGCCAACCAGCTGCTCATGGTAAACCCACAAGTAGGAATTGAGTGCAACAGCACCCTCCCAACCATGTTACCCAGCAACTGGTGTACATAGTCATACTGCCTCTGATACTGGAGGGAGCACATAGCCATCAGGACTAGTAGCCACTGATAGCCTTTCCCTCCATGAATTTGTCTAACCTCCTTTTAAAGCCATCCAAATTGGTGGCCATCACCACATCTTAGGGTAGAGAATTCCATAGTTTAACTATGTGCTGTGTGAAGAAGTACTTACTTTGTCCTGAATTTTCCACCAATCAGCTTCATGGCTCAGCAGGAACTGTTAAACCAGGAAGAAAAGCAGCTGACAGCATGTCTGTAAGCCCTCAGTCTTTTGCTGGGCTAACCAGAGCTTCCTTAGTCCCTTTGCTCCAGCTCACCGAGATAACGTTTGTATTTCTGGTCAAGAAGTATTTTGAGAAGCATGTCCTTCTAAAAAGCAGGAACACAGCAGGTCTTTCTTTTCCTGCCACGTACGGCTTGCCTCCCTATACGCAAGTGGAAAGTCATGGATAAAACAAGACTTTCTGCTGGGCTGCTATGTCCCTGTCTACAGCCGCTTCTAAAGAGCCAAGAAACACCTGCCTTGCCTTAATTTCCCCAGTGTTTTGCTTTGGAACCATAGTACTAGAAACGAGCCCAATATCAAACGAACTGCAACTCTACCAGCTATCGAGGCACCAAGAAGGGGTTTAAAAGTGAGACGATCTTGTATCTACCAGCCATGCAGCCGTTTATGGCCTGTAGCGCAACAGCGCATGAAGCTGAGTTTCTACCCACACCTTATGCTTTGACTCAGTGCCAGACCTGTGGTTTGCTGCCACAGAGGCACCCAGGCAAAATGTTTTGTAGGGATATTGCCAACATTTACATGCCAATGCTCTGCATGCTTTCTGAGTTCACTCCTGTTTTGTGTGCTGAGGGGTTGTCTGGGATATTGTTAACAAACAAAAAGGCTGAGGGAGCTACCTTGTTGTTTGGCACTGAGCCCTTGAAGACCTGGCAAAAGAGATATGCATATACATATACATATACATATACATATACTAGAAGCCTACTGAGGAGTAACAGAGGGTTGACCGGCATTTTCACTTATTCAGCTGTAAGTTTTTTGTAATATGCCTATGGAAACCATATCAGGACCTCTCTCATCTTTATTTATTTCATTTATATCTAACACTTTCTCTAAAGTTTGGTTTCACTGTGTTTTTTTTTGTTTTGTTTTTACTTTGGTTTGGTTTTAAGAAGTAAAGTTTTTATATTATATTTCCTGATGTTGTTGTAGTTTATGGTTTTTTGTTTTGTTTTGTGAGCCAGAAGGAGAGCTTTGGCTATTGGGTGATATAGAAATATTATTAGTAACATTAATACAAATAATGAGTTCAGGGGAAGGAAGTTGGGGTTACCCCTTTTTCTCTTCTCAAGAATCCCGTGAGGTAAACTAAGCTGAGAGATAGTGACTTACCCAAGAACGTACAGTTGGTGTTATGGTTGAATGAGGACTGGGGAGTTCTGTGGCATGTACAACTTGCTTTGTGTCTGAGAGCCAAGTTGCAGGCTGTTCCCTGAACTCCAGGAACTTTTTGCGCATTTAGGGGGGAATTTGCAGAAATTACAGCTGAATTTGTGCAAATTCAGCCATAATTTGCGCAAACTGCAGAACCTCCCCTCTCCCTCAATGCACAAATTTCCCAGAAAAACCACTGTGGTGCCTGACTCACTGCAGATTGCATAGGGCGCTACCACAGGACCTGAAACAAAGTCCAGTCCAGAGGAGCTGAGCTTAGGAAAACTTGTCAAACTCCATCTCCAAAATGGATTTCTGTGACATCCCTCGTTAGAATTGATGGAGGCCTGAAGAGTGGCTCAGTGACAATCTGAGGTGGGGGGGAATTAATGAATTAAGGGTGCAGTTCTATGCATGTTTAGACATTTAAAAAGTCCTATGGTTCCCAGCATACCCCAGCCAGATGGGGAATGCTGGGAGTCATTAGACTTTTCTATGTCTAAACATGCATAGAATTGCACCCTAAACCTCCATTTAAACCATGGAGGGCTTTTTCATACAGCCATCATGATTAGTGGGCCAGATGTTATCATGAGTCAAGAACTTCCACAACACATCATCAAACTTCTCTATGGCCTGATGCCATCATGCGTGCATTTCCTTTTCCTGTCTGTTATCATTGTCTGTTCTGCAGATAGAGGTGGAGAAGTACACCATGAAATCTGGGGGTGTAGAACCTCAGGCCCCGAGACCAAATTTGGCTCTCCTGGAGTCCCCGATTCAGCCCTCTGGGGTTCCTTAGAAGGCCGCACCTGCTTCTCCTTTCTCTCAAACACCAAGCTTTTCAGGGATTCCTGTCTTTTTTTCTTTTCTTTTTTTGCAGTTCCCCTCCTCATTCTAAAAAGCTGAAATGCCTCTCTCAAGTCATAGTTGCTGGCAATGGGAGCTTTAAGCTACAATGTCCTGGTATTTTTGGTCTTGCCTGTTCTGCCTTTGCCCACAACCCACTGTGGAACATGGCCCCAAAAGCTTCTCTGAAATGGAATTTGGCCCTTGGGCTGAAAGACATTCCGCACCCCGGATGTAATCATTTTACTGTAATGGCATCAGGACACTGGCACATTTCTACTACATATTCCAGTCGGGCGGCACTCCGCGCAGGGCTGTCAATTTTGGCAGCAGCCCTGTGTTCTGTGCTATGATTTAATTCCATCCTAAAAACGACCAAATGCAAAACACAGCTCAGCATTTCTAATTAACAAAAATCAAACCAATAATCAACATAAATCCCTCGACAATTTGGGGTGTTGCCAAGTTGCTTGCATTTTGTTTTATGGTTATGTGAAGAAATAATGTGGGCGGGGGGGAAAGGAAGAGGGAAAACTCAAGAAAGGCAATCAGTCTGATGGTTTGACTTGCGAGGTTCTGTGCCTGAGAAGTTTTGTGGTGAGCAGGTTTGGCTGTACATGATGCTTATGTTGCAGACAGAGGCGGCTGCAAGTGCAACGGGTTGTGTCGTGAATCATGCAGTTCTGTTATGTGAATCGGTTCTCTCCCTAGGTGTGGTGCAGCCTGAGGACAATGACTGTTCTAATGGGTAGTTGCCTCTTCCAAGCACATGGATTGTGGGTCCCACTGATCTGCCAGGGTGAGACTCAAACCAGATGTGGCTGGCAGAGTGTCTGGACAAGGATCAGCCAGACGTTGGCCTGCAATCTTGTTCTCCTTGTAGTGAGCCATGTGAGGCTACAGAGTGGAGCAGGAAAGGGGAACGGGTGACCATCCAGGTCCCACTGTCCCAGCATGTGCATGGTTTGGGGGCGCATAATGCAGTGATCTTGTTGAAGCTAAGCCCACCTGGGTCTGGGGGGACGTGTCTTCACAGCATCACTTTGCTGCTTGTTTGTTGAAACCCCTGCGGTATTGCAGCTGTGGGATGGGAGCAGCAAAACTCCACTGAAGGAGGGAGCATGGGTTTTTCGGGCAATGCTGGCAGGTATTCAGCTCATTGGGCCTGCCCCCTGCCCGGCCTTCCCACACATCCACCTGACCTACTGTGGGCCTCCATCCACCGCCCAGCCTTGGTGCAAAGCGAGGTCACCACCAACAGATGGTGGGAAGAAGGTGGTGATCTTGCAGCAAAATGAAAAGCCACGGTAAGCCAGCTACTTTTTTTACTGCGCGGTTTCACCTGAAAAGCCTGTGGTAGTTGCGAGGTGGCGGCTGTGTCATATAAATGACGCTGCGTCGCCACCACAGGGTTTACAGGGCTCGTAGACAGCCTGCTGATCAGCGCCTGGAAGGATAGAAGACCAACTGGGAGCCCCATGTAAGGCACCTTGAGTTTCATTATGGAAGGAAGTTGGGATAAAAATGCACAAAATCTCTTTCACCCTGGGTGCTGAATTCCATTTCAGAGAAGTCTCAGGGGTCGCATTCCAGTGATAGGCAGGACCAAGGGCCAAAGGAGTGGGGCCAACATTACCAAAAATGCCAGCACATTGTAGCTTAGAGCTATTGCTGCCAATAACTGGGGGGAAATGGCACAAAAGCTGGAGAACCAGCCAATGAGAATAGGTTGCTGAAAAGGAGTGTGGCCAACTGGGGAACTCTGGAAGTCTGGGTTTGGCCCTTGGGCCTTATGTTCTGCACCAGTGCAATAAACATATAAATCAATACACGTGTGTTCCTACAGCCAGCCAATATCTTCTAACATTTCACAGAGGAAAATAGGGGCTCACCTGTGCATGGGGGGGTGGGGGTGCAGAAAGGGTCAACATCTGGAAATCCAACAGAACAGTCAATCTAGGCTCATATGTGCCACAAGAAGAAAGCAGGAGCTAAAAGGACATGCAAACAGATGGCCCCAGATGAAAAAAGCAGTGAGGCAAGCCACACACACACACACACACACACACACAAAATGTCATGTCATAGGGCAGCTGGGGTCGCTCCCTCGCTGTTTTTACTGGCAGGCAAAGACTTCGTCTTCTTCTTTAAGAAGGACTTCAGTCTGTAAGTGAGTCTGTGGGCTGTTTTTAATAATATATCTTTCTGTAATTGTTATGTTAGAATTGGATTTTAATGAATTGTTGTTTTAATCGATTTAAATTGTTTTTGTTCAGCTGCCTTGATTGCCTTTTCTTCGGGTAGAAAGGTGGGGTGCAAAATAGTAGATCTATGCACATTTAAACCGTTAAGAGGACGTTACTCTCATTTTACAAACAAGCAACACTGGGGATGTGATTCGCTCAAGATCAGTCAGCATATCCATGAAGCACATAACTAGGAAGCAGAAAAAAAATATTAGAAAGAGACTAGGGCCAGATCTACACCAAGCAGCATACAACACTTTGAAAATGTTTGAAAACTGCATATGGAGTGTGTCTTGGGCTCCAACAGTTGTAACTACTGTTATAAACTGTTTTAAAGCAGTAGTGTAGATCCTGCCTAAATCTAAACATATATAAGCAGGGGTGATGCACCTTAGGCCAGGGGCCAAACCCAGCCCACTCGGGGTCCCAATTTGCCCCTCTGGGGTTCCCCCAAAGGCCACGCCCCTTTCTCCACATGACCTGCTTCCCCAAAGCCACCTATTGAGTGGTGGTTTCCTGACACTTGTGTGTTTCCCCCCATCCTAAAAGGCCGAACTGCCTCCCTTTGGTTACTGACAGTAAGAGCTTTCAGCTGAAATAGGCTTGTGGTTTGGGTCCCACCCCTTCTGCCTTTGGCCACACACCCTTTTACCTTCACCCCAGCCACCGCTGGAATGCAGCCCCCAAGAGCTTCTCCAACCATAAATCCGGCCCTCGGGCTGAAAGAGGTTCGACACCCCTGCTATGGGTTGCGGCTCCTTCCCCACTGAGCAACAGCAGCCTCCCCACAGTCAGTGGTGGCATTGAATGGAGTGTATTTTATGTCCGCTTCTTTGCTTGCTTCATTGCGATCAGGGATTATAGTTAGCTGTATTTTAAAGAGGATCAAAGATACAGAGGCTTATACACAACTTTGGTAGGCAGTTTCTTTTTGATATGTACTCTGGGTTCAGCTTTAAATGCCATAGGCCTGTATAGTGGGGGCATGGGGGAGGAGGAAAGAAAAGAACTGCTGAATTAAATTTGGGGGGCTTCCCCCAAACAACGCCTCCATAAAACAAGGCTGCCCTGGCTGAATCGGGATAGTTAGATGGTAGACCTCATGTCAGCAAATTTCTCTATTCTGAACTGGCCTGATTATAAAGCATGTGGGGCCCTTGCCTGGACAACGGACTCTGTGTGATTGCCTGGTCTTGTTCTCAGTCTGCCGGCTTCGCTCTCTGTGCATGTGCCTGCTGCCCCATCCTTTTGCCTGCTGCTGGGGCCCCGAACCCTCACCGCCGCCTCCTTCAGCTAGACTCCTCTTTGAGTCTGCAGCTGACTGCCCCTGAATTCAACCTCCGGTGTTCCACCCTGACTCTAGTCCCAGTCTTGCTGGAACACGCACCTTCAGCGATCTGCACACTCAGCATCGACGCATGAAAGTAGAGCTGAAATGCCCAAGTTTGGAATTTGAATTTTGCAGAGGAGCGTGGGGGGTGGGCGGGAGAGAACTGAGGTTGCTTTGAATCTGATACTGTTCATTTCACTTGCTGCTACATTCCCATCAGGCTTATTCAACCTGTTTGTTATTTTTAAAAAATCCAACAAATAAGCAAACATGTAGGCATCTCCATGCTTTGTTCAGTTTCTGATTTGTCCATAGAAAACTAACAAAAACTGCTGTGGACTTCTCACTGCTCACTGCTTCTTCGAGGTCACTCAGAGAGGAAGGAAAGGGATGGGTCTATGGAAGGGGAGGGGACTGGGGAAGTGGGGATATGAGCTATCCCAAAACCTCCCCAGCTTCCTTCCCTCCTGCTCCACAGAGTTCTAGCTAGACGGGCAAAAATGGCCATCTAGCAAAAATGCAGAACAGGAGAAGAGCAGAGGTGAAGATCGCCTCCATGCTCTTCCCTCTCTGCATAGGATGCCCTGAGTTTGGTGGCTGACAGGCGTCACAATAGGATTGCACCTGTAGTTGTTTATATTCATTTCAATGCATGCATATGAAATGTGTGTGGGTGTGTTGTTTATATGTGTGTGTGGATATACAAAAATAAGTTTCCTCCACACCATGAATATCCTTGAAAAGGATGCAATTTCCAATTAAAGTTGCTGGGTTTGGCTTTCTGGGTCTTGCTTTATATCATCAGGCCTATTTGCTGACCAGTACTAAACTTTGTTCTTTTCCACTTAGATTTTCAACCTTGATCAGTTTTTGAATCTTCTTGTCTGAATCCTCTCTCTAAATGGATGGCATTAGTTTCTCTGCACGTTAAGGGTGTCGTCAGACAAGCGTTTTATCACATGCTTGTTACAGCCCACTCATGGTTTCTCGTGGCTCCTTTTGATGATGCCATCAACCTGCCATGTACCTCCTGCTCCTTCTGGCCTTTTTTCCATCACAAAATAAGACCCCGGTTAGTCCAACTTATTTTTAGAAATGAAACTTGCTGTGATCTCCTGCTGTGTGCAGGAAAAGCAGCACAATAAAAATGCCCACTGAACGGGCCACAAGGTCTTTGTTTACTTTCTCTTTCTTCTCCGTAAGAAAGAGGAAATATTGTGCGACAGAAGCAGGTGAGGGTGGGGGGAGAAGTGATGGTAGGGAGCCAAGATTTCCCCCCTGTCTGATGTAGCCCTAAAAGAGCTCCTCCCACAGTTATGGCAGTCAGAGATGTGTGGCAAATAATGTCGTGTCAATTACATTTTGACTCATTTTGATCCAATTACATTTTGATCCATTTGCAAGTGATGTCTATAGACCACCCATTCAAATGCTGAAAGCTTTGTTAGGTCCTCAATCCATTGCATTATAGGAGGGGAGCATTTATCCTTCCAGTGTTGAAGTTTATGTATTAGAAATCCCCCCTCCCAACTTAGGCAAGAACACTTTGGGGGACAACAGGAATAGATTTGTGTGTGAAGGGACTTATGTATAAGCTCCAGTTCTGGTACTGAAAACAAATCCCTGGGTTATACATGCACTCAGAACAGGCACCTTGTTTTGCAAATCTATGTCCACCTTCCCAAGCCACTGTTTTTCACTTGGCCCCTGTTGATGGACCTCAGGGTCCCAGTGAAGAACAGAGTAGGTCCCATAAGCCTGAAGTCTGGCCACACTTGCCATATGGGGAGTGCTGGTGTCATGTTTTGAGGGGCCCTGGGTAATATTTCCTCATTGCCCCACCTCACTCAGTGAGTCTACCTTCTCATCACCATTGTAACCATCCTCTTTCTTATCAGTGCTATGACTTGCTTTCTTGAAAGGCAGAGAGCCAGTAGGCCGTGGCATTTACTACTAATTCTTAACACCAATGTTGTCTGGACCAGAGCAGCAAGGAGGTGATCAAGTAAGTTGCAGTGACAATGAGGAGCTTCCCCTCTATGGAACAAATGGCAAAATGCTGGCGCAGGATTTTCACTGGGGGGGCTTCCACACACAGTCTTCGGGGCGCCCCGAAAGCGCTTCAGGGCGCCCCGAAACTCCTAGTGTAGCTACCTGGTCAGAAGAGACGGAGGAAGAGGCGGCGGCGGCGAAAAGTTCCCAGGGCTCGGCGGCTTCCTTGCCAACGAGCCCAACTCCCTGCCGGCCTCCTCCTGCTGCCGGCGAAAGAGCCCGCCTTCTTCCGCCGAGCTCTCCACCCCGGGTGGCTCTTTCGCCGGCAGCAGGAGGCTGGCGGGGAGTTGGGCTTGGCGGCAAGGAAGCCGCCGAGCCCTGGGAACTTTTCGCTGCCGCCGCCGTCTCTTCCTCTGTCTCTTCTGACCAGGTAGCTACACTAGGAGTTTCGGGGCGCCCTGAAGCGCTTTCGGGGCGCCCCGAAGACTGTGTGTGGAAGCCCCCTGGGAGAAGTCGCAGAGTGGTAAGGAGTTAATACTACAGGCCTTATAAGATGGATTCTCCTAATTATAGTGGCCATTCAACCTTCTTTAAAATGGGAGATCATATTACAGATCTGCCAGTATCGCACCTAGCTGCACCGGTGGTTAATGGAGGACATTGCATATGGTCAGAAAATTCATTTGTGTGTGTTTATATCGTATTCATTTACATAATTCAGCCCTGGAATGCTTAGCGAGAGTTGAGGACAGGCTCTGGTGAAACCAGATTAAGCCCTGGCCAGGTTCCCACTTTCGTTATTTGTATCCTGTGTGAGGTTATCAGCTTTAACCAGCATGGCTTGGGAAGATTGGTTTATTAGGCGACTTTGGCAGCAAACCGATACACACTTCCTTGGAAGTAAGTTCAATGGAGATCAGCGCAGCTTCTGAGTAAAAGTGTTTAGGATCAGGCTGTTTGTCTGCATGAATCCCTTGTTTAGTACTTCATTTCCCTCCCCACCCCCTACCCCACTCCCCCTGTTTCTGCCTAGCTTGGCTCTTTGTTTCCATATTGTCAAGTAAAGCACCCTGAGATACACAGCCCCTAATAAACAAACAACTGGCTCAATTGTTAGCGAGCAGATTAATACTAGCATTGTAAATCCATTAACAAGCTGGCCAGCCAATGAATCATTGACCTATTTCTCAGAGATAATAGCTGAGAAACTGTAACTGATGACCTATAAAAGAGGCAATGTTTTTAAGAAAGATTAATCACTGCTGCAGCCGAGCCAAGAAAGATTAGCCACCTCCTGGGTTTCCACCAATCAGAGGAAGAGGCTCCCCAGAATGTACTTACTAATGCTTTGTCAGCCAACAAATTTTGATTCAGGCTGAGGATGTGTACGATACGTACAGTGTGAATTTGTGCTTCATGCTCTGATAACCTGGGATATGTCTGGCATCGTTGGAGTACAACTAACATGCATGCTACTGTTCCTGGACATAAACAGCTCCTTGAGATTGGTTTCCTTTTGTGACTCCGTGTGTAAATGTATTGTAGGAGCAGTTCATACACCATACTTGCTTCGCTATGAAATAAGGAAGACAAAGCCATTCGCCCTAAAAGTCGGAGCCAGTTTACATTATGAAAGCCTTTCTTTTTTCCACATGGGAGCTATGATTTCATTATTAGCAGTTTGTGTATATTGTTTTATTGTGCTACCACAAACTTCTTATTTTTGAAGGTTTGGGCAAACTCCCAATAGGACTTGGGAGAGCTGGGTTCGAATCCCCACTCAGCTATGCAACTCACTGGGTGACCTTGGGCCAGTCAGTAGTTCTCAGTCAAAACTACCTCCACGGCATTGTTGTGAAGATAAGGGAAGGGGGACAAATCTAAACTCCTTGGAGAAAGGTGGGATTAAAAGGTAAATAAAGACTGTCGTCTGTAAACCAAGGAAGTCCTTGCAGAAGAGAAGTCCTAAAGAATATAAATTGATAAGGACTATCATTTGTAAACCAGACTCAATTTAGAAAAATGTGAGTTGGGGAAGAGATCACATGGCCATTTTCTTTTAGGCAGATGATGAGGCTATTTTTTGAGACAGATATATAATCACTCATTTAGTTTCCCCTTTAGTATTTACAAGAAAAGTGTCCCATCTGGGGGAAAATGGCTAATTATGACATCCTGAGAAATATTTATTTTTTAAAATGGTTGTGTGAATGGTGTGTGTGTGTGTGAGTGAGTGAGAGAGAGAGAGAGAGAGAGAGAGAGAGAAAGAGAAGCAGCATCTAGTAAAAAGATGTGATTATGATGATCATTTTCACAGATTTCAACATGCAAATCAATTTTTTATGGGTGGCCCTCTGCACTGTGTCATCTGCAGGTCAATGTATGAAAAAAGAGAAAAAGAAAATCATAGTGACATTCATGGCTAAAATTTTCTATTACTGGTGGTAGTCATTCATCATTAGAACTGTCTTCATTTCACACTAGCTATTTCTGAGAAAATAATTTTATCTATGCCAGGAAGTACCGAGCAATCCTGGGCATTCATTTTCGTGATTTTTATTTTCCTCCTCTGGCAGGGCAGGCCTTACAATGAAGGGAGGTGCCGTTGCAAGTGCTTCCCAAGGTAGTGGCATCATTTCTCTACCTCTATCCTCCCATTTAAGAAAAAAGCCAACAACCACCCACGGGAAGCAAGGTGTGAAAAGGACTAAGGCTGGCAGGGCTTGTTGAATCAATAGGAATCACCGCTCAATTGCTCCGAAGCACACCCTTGGTTACTTCGCTGCCCTGAAGAATCACTTTTCATCTCTTCTGTTTTGCCATCTGACAACAAGTCTTTGACAAGTGATCAGGACATGCTAAAAACAACCCTGCCTTTTGAAATGTGTGAAACCCTGGAAATGATGCCCTTTTGTGTGTGGGCATTCGGCAAGCTTATGAACCCTTAACCCATTGCCTGAGGGCGTAGGGCTGCTTTGGTAAATCCAGTCCTTCCAAGGCTTGAGGTGGGGAGCTGCCTCAGGAAAAGGACAACAGGAAGCTGCCTTATACAAATTCAGAGCATTAGGTGCAATCCTATTGGGATTCCAGTCGGCCTCTGAACTCGGAGGCTGATGGGAAGCCTATGGAGAATGGGGAAAGCACGGTAGGGCTGCATACAGACCCCATGACCCACTTTGGAGATCAATTCAGAGCTTCTGAAATGGCTCCAATCTGCCTTGGCTGATTGGAACCCACTTCCCCAGTTCCCTCCCCTCCCTGCCCACCAGCACACACCCTTTCTGTCCTCTCTGAGGTCGCCTTTGCGACCACGGAGGGGCAGCTGGTGGGGTTCTTTCCATGCTGGCTGGGAGGGGGCAGGGGTGGGGATCTCAAATTCCTGGGTCTGAGGTTGGAGCACTACCACTGACCTTGGATCCAGGAATGCCCTCCCCCGACTCTTCCTAGGGGCCATAGGATTGCTCTCTTACTCATAAGACCTCAAACTTGGAGGCTCATGAGTATACTATGCTCACCTATTTGCATTTTGCTTGTGAATGGGGCTTCTTGGATCTTGGCTTTAGTGTATTACAGACTTTCCCAGTCTTGCACCCTTCAGATGTATAAGACTACAGCTTCCATCATCCTCACCCACTTGGCCTACACTGGCTGGGGGATGATAGAGTGTGACATCCAACACATCTGGAGGGCACTGGGTTGGGGAAGGCTGGTTTATTATATCTAAAGTGACCCATAACATATCTACTACACTAAGAAACGTGTGTGTGTCAGAAGAAGATATTTGCGGTATTATGATCTGGTTGGGAAAGCATCGGGTCTTGAAGTTCAGAGAGGATTGCAAGATTCTCACAGGCAGCTTTCAGCTGAATCAGTGTTTGAAAGCAGCCTTTTGCAATCATTGCTCTCTT
The DNA here is from genome assembly GCF_023053635.1 of Elgaria multicarinata webbii. Lineage (NCBI taxonomy): Eukaryota > Metazoa > Chordata > Lepidosauria > Squamata > Anguidae > Elgaria > Elgaria multicarinata. The sequence goes on along the minus strand of NC_086180.1, from coordinate 50,331,572 downwards.
GACAGGCCCAAACTGAATGACATCACTTCCTAAAAGCAATCAAAACGGAGTGCATCTCCTTTAGACATCTTACACATTTACTGCAAAGGCAGGAAACAGGAAATGTATATGTTCTGTAAAGCTAAGGAAGAACGAAAGCAGTATAGCACCTGGTGACAGAGAAGGTAACAGGCAGAAAACCAGTGTTACATATTTATTTCTGTTGCTGAGTGAAAGGGCTGCCTGCTCTGGTAAGTAGCAACATGCCCCTTTCATGGTTAAGGACTATACAGACAGACACACTTTATGCTGGAGGCTATAGAACTGTTTTGAAGTGTCACGCCCAGAAAATCTGGTCTGTGTAAAGGCACTTTGTACAAACTTGCACGGTTTCTTTCAGCTTTGCTTCCCAACCGTTGCTGGCTTTTCTTTCCATGGATCCGGTTTGAGCCACAAACTTGAGGTGTGTTAAGATGCGTCTGCAGCTTTTGTTTCTGACCCATCGTGCTATGATTTTAAGTCATTTGTCTTCTTTCTTTCTTTCTTTCTTTCTTTCTTTCTTTCTCCTCTTCCTCCTCCTCCTCCTCCTCCTCCTCCTCCTTCTAGTCCTGTGTTTCTAAGGTTGTAATCCTATACATCCTTACTTGGAGTAAACCCTGTTCAACTAAGTGGGATTGTCTCTAAGTAAACATGCATAGGAGTGAGTTGTAATATTAATGTTTCATGGGCAAGTGAAACAGCACACTAATTATCTGTTAATGCAGCAGCTGAACCAGATGACTCTAATGAACCATTGATTAAGCTACTAGAAATATCTAAGGTGTAACCTTTCTGTTTAAAATGGTGTAATCCAAACAGTTTTTCTTTTTTGAGAGAGAGAGAAGCACAGCAGAAACAGTGTTTGGGTGTCTACTTACCATATTAAAATAATTGGGGAAATTATTTTCCTAGTTTTATTTTTGTATATGTAAGATGTATGTGTCTAAACTTACACATTTCATACAAGAGAGACAGAGAGGGTGGTCGCTATGTGGTTTTGCTAACAGTTACCTGTAAATGGACTTTCTAAATCTGTTGTAGCTAAACCCAGCAACTCCCCCCCCCCAAAGTGGGAGGGACATTTGGTTTCCTAATATTTACAAACTGATCTTTTGTTGTTACGAATATGAAATAAATTTCCCACAGAGGCTTGTGTTTCCACAAAACTCTAAATGGGGACTATTGGTTCTGTCGTCATCATATTTTTCATGGTCTTATCAAATGAGCTTACCTAGTGAATTTGTTTCTGCTCGTATTTTACAATCCTGTAAAAAGACCCAGTCCCTCCTTTCCATTCAAAGTTACAGCACACTTTACCAGTGCATGTTTCCTCAAAAGTAAGTCCTATTGTATTATGTATGTGAGCACGGAGCATGTTTGGATTGCAGCCTTCCATCATGTGAACTAATTTATAATTCAATGGACAAGCCCGAATGTCAACATAAGCCACAGTGAGAATAAGCCAACATGGGTTGTTTTGTCACTCACAAAGCCACATTATGTCTGAAAGACGATCAGGTGCTCTGTGACGTACCATACTTTGTGACCCCTTTAGACCTCCTGCCTGCTCCTGATATGTATTCCAGGGGCCTTTGCGGTGCAACTCCTAATTTTATACACCTCCCAAGTGGAACTTTTCATTGTCCTCCCCCTTCCAATAAGTATCCCCCCATTCACTATCACCCTCTCCTTTTCCTGCATCTTGAAATGACACTTGAGATTTACCTTCACCATTTCGCTGCTTCCCCTGAGAGCAGCCTATTATTATTATTATTATTATTATTATTATTATTATTATTATTATTGTTGTTGTTTCTCATCACACTTGCACAAGTCTACAGGTTCGAATCATTGCTTCAGTGTATATTCTTTTTTTACTATTATTTACCGGCTTGCTCTGAATAGTTATTTTGTAAACTGCCCCAGCAGAAATCAGCTTCACAGACTCCCACAGTAATTACACCTGCCCCAAAAGCTCCTTCAGGCACTGCTTTCAGTTCCTCCACTAACTGCTGCTTATGGTACAGGTGAGGGTAGGGGTGAAACTGACATCTGAACGAGAAGGAGCTTTGAGGCTTAAATAAGCCATGGTGCCTTGTTTTAATCCCTTGTGTATGCCAGACACCATTCCCTTAATCTCCCACCTGGGCATGGCTTGTGTTTTCTAAACCCAGGCAGTATGACTTGCCTGAGGGGGAAACAACCCTATAATCATTCACCTGCTGTTGGTTATTTCAGGTTTGCTTCCCCACCCCCTCAAATAAGCCATGCCACCCAGCTTTGGGCAAGCCACTTCAGGGCAGGTATTTAGGAAATGGTGCCTGGCATTCACTGGGGATTAAGCAAGCCACCATAGTTTTTAAAGCCATGCTGGCTTAAATTATGCTCTTTGTAAGCTGCTACATTGGTCTCTAGACTAGGGTGACCATATGAAAAGGAGGACAGGGCTCCTGTATCTTTAACAGGTGCATAGAAAAGGGAATTTCAGCAGGTATCATTGGTATATATGGAGAACCTGGTGAAATTTCCTCTTCATCACAACAGTTGAAAGTGCAGGAGCTATACTAGAGTGACCAGATTTAAAAGAGGGCAGGGCACCTGCAGCTTTAACGGTTGTGATGAAGAGGAAATTTCACCAGGTTCTCCATATATACAAATGAGACCTGCTGAAATTCCCTTTTTAATACAACTGTTAAAGATACAGGAGCCCTGTTCTCCTTTTCATATGGTCACCCTACTCTAGACTGAAAGAATAAAAAGTGGTATTGAAAGTGAAGGGGGGAAAGACTGTAAACTTCAGAGAGTTACATGAAGCTCATTGCAATGTGAGAATAATATTTGAACCATCAGCTATCACATAAAGGGGGATCTGGATGAGACAGATTTCAATAATGGCCTTGTCATTGACAGATCATTACATGATAAGGTGATTACTGACCTCTGTAGAATTGGAGGACTAATTAGGTTGATCCACCTCCAATGTGCTTGATGAATCTGTTTGGTTTCGGACGGCCTTTGTGCAGTTTCCTGCTGACATGGTTGATGTTCCTATCAATGCCTAGTCCACCAACTATGGGCTCCAGGAGGCCCAATCTCTTGTTGTTCAAAGACTAATAGATCTAGATCTACAGCATTTAAGAACTGCTGCTAACAAATCTTGCTCTCCACTGCTCTACAATAATTTTAATAACTATGGGCTCACTGTAGCTTCATAGCTGTATGCTTTAACCATTCCCAAGTATAGGAGAGCATTTACCCTCACTCGCTTTAATGTGTTGCCATCAGCATTACTAGAAGGACGATTTAGTAAGATCTCGGTTATTGAACGGATATGTCCCTGTGGTTCTGGAGCAATAGAATCTGTTGAACATGTCATTTTGCACTGTAACATGTATGAGGAATGCAGAAAAAAGTTAATCTTTCCTTTATTAAAAGCCTTTTCTGGATGTAGCCCCACAACGTTGGTATTAATCTGTTTAAGGGATGTGTCCTCCCATATTACTGAAAGGGTCTCTAAGTTTCTCATGACCTCAATGCAAATTAGAAAAATAACATTGCAATCCTTCTGAGAAAAGCAACTCACCAAGCTGTATTTTATTTTTATGTCACTTTTTATCTATCCCTTGTATGTTTTGATGTTGATTTTGCTGGTCTGTGACCGTAATAAATAACAATGAAAAAAATGCCTAGTCCAGTCTTCCCCAACATGATGTCCTTCAGATGTTTTGGACTATAATTCCCATCAGCCCCAGCCAGCATGGTCAATGGTTGGGGTGGTGGGAGTTGTAGTACAAAATATCTGGAGAGCACTTTATGGGGAAAGGCTGCCCTAGTAAATCTCTAGAATTTGGAGTTGACGCAGACAATTGACACATGTATTGCTAAGCTTTTCTCCCATCAACTGCGGGCTTCCTGATATTTCTGGGCACCTTCAGATAATGAAATAGTTGTGTGGATGACTGGAATGCAAATAGAGAAAAACTGAGAATAAGCGAAACTGAGCTCTAACTAGAGTCCATTTGAAGATCTACGCAGATGCGATAATTTCAGCAAAGGGCCTATTTTTTTTCTGTGAACATTGTTGTATAGTCAAAAAATGTGGCCTGAGTGCTCGGAGGGGCTGAGCCTGCTTCTTGCCTGCTGGCCCCTTGCCCATCTTGGCTTCTCATGTCTAGCTGAGAGAAAATGGCCAGGTGGATCTGGGAGATGGCTAATTCTATTTTGAAGGAAGTTGTCATTCCAGACACCCAGAGAGAAGCCCCTGTGACGCTCCTCCTTCCCAGGACCCCAGGGATTTCCCAATGACTGGCTGGTGAGCAACCTCCCTTGCTTAGGAAAGGTTCAAACGAAAGTGGTGACTATTCTGATCTGGCCATTGCTGGATATCATCAATTTTCTGAACCAATGTCAATCTTGTTTCTTGCCCAGTTTGGGGACAGGAAATGGTGTGGTTACCCAGATGGACAATGAACTTTGGGAAAGTAGCAGGGAGAATCCATCTTCATTGATTCTCCTGGATGTCTCAATGGTGATCAATAGTATTGACCAAGGTATCCTTTTGGACTGGCTTCCCAGGCAAGGAGTTGGGGACACATCACGTATCCCCCCATAGTGTGTGCTAAGTAGCTCCACCCCCAGGAATCCACACATAACAGCTGTGTTACCAGGCAAATTGTGCCAGTATTAAAAGAACTTCTCTGGCAACTAACTCATTTCTAGACACAACTCAAAATGCCGGTCTTTTCTTTTTGAAAAGCCCTCAATAACCAGGGACATGGGTATTTAAAGGATCTCATACATGAATCTATCAAATACGATCTGGTTCAGACTTTTTTTGGGTGCTCCTGCAGATGGCTACTGTAAACAGGGCCTTTTCAGTGGTGGCACCCAACATGCAGAACTCCCTCCATAGGCATGTGCACCTGTCACCTTAGAAGATAATAAAAACCATCCTTTCTGTACCAGGAAAAGTCTGTCCTGTCCTCCTCTGCCTTTCATTGCATTTTGCTGCCTATTACTGCCTATGTGATAGTTGGGTTTGTTTGTCTTTTACTGTCTCGTTTCATTCTTTTATCTGCTACTTTTGTGGGGGTTTTTATTGTTACTATTCGCCATGGGTATTATCACATGAGAATTTCTCTCTCCTATAAGGACATTACAGCTGTAAAAAGCAGTATGTAGAAGATGGCATCTGTAGAGAACTATAGAGCTATAAAAGTTTGTGCCGGCTCCCACCACATTCTTGCAAAAGACATGTTTAGCTTCTAAACTTTTAAAACTTTCCAAGGAAGTTCTTGTGAAAGGGAAGTTCTAAAGCAGAAGAAATGTAATACAAAGGGTTCTTGCTCAAACAAGTTCCAAAGCAAATAAACTTGAAACTTTAAAGCGTATTAACTTTAAAATATAAATTAGAGTCCATGCAAGCTTAGGCTTTTGACCAAACTATATTAGCCTTTGAGATGGAAATAGCCTTTGAGACTTAAAGGCATGTTTGCCATTTTGAAATAGTCAAATACTGAACATCCTGACCAATTGATCCCCAAGCTGGTCTCTTTACTACAATTTTGAACAGTCTTGTTTCCTTGTTTTCTCTTCTTTCTTTCTTTTTGTGTGTGGAATTGCTTGCCTGAATCTGTATAAAATTGCCTATGATTATTTCCTTCCTTCCTTCCTTCCTTCCTTCCTTCCTTCCTTCCTTCCTTCCTTCAATGGATGAGATGCCTTATGTTCAGAACCTAGTTTCCGCTAGCGCAACATCATTTGTGCTAACAGAATGACACACTTGGACCCAGATGCCTATGGGAAGCATACAAGCAGACCCAATCGCAACAGCACCCTCCTGCTCATGCTTCTCAGCAACTGACATGCTGCTTCTGACCCTGAAGGGAATATGTAGCTATACTTCCTGCTAACCGCACTCCATTTTCTATCTAAAAACAAGTTGTTGCTCAATCCTTGCTTCAGGGAAAGCCCCAACTATCTTCTATATATATAAAACGCTTAGGTATGTTTCCGTAAAGACTTCAGCTGATACAGGTTGCTAAGCAACAGTAACAACGTGTAATATCAGCTGATACAGGTTGCTAAGCCCCTCGCCTGACTCCTCCGGGCTTTCCAAGGTAATCTTAACCCCCTTTCTGCCTCTTCGCTCCCCACCCCATGAAGGGGGCAGTGCCACAGTTCAGAGCATGAGCGAGGCACGGCTGGGGCCCTTGGTGGCTGGGTGGGAGGCTGCTCACCTTCTGCGAGCCCCGGCCCCGGCCTAATCTCATGCAAGCTGGGTGGGCGGCCCAAGGCTGACAGGAACCCCGGGGAAAGGGGGACACCTGCTCCCCTCCCCCCGACCTCCCTGCCCCCCAGGTCTGCCAGTCCAGCCTCCAAGCAGCCCGTGCCCCTGCGATATTTAATTAATAAACTTTAAGATATGCTACAATGGGGTATATTACACCGGATACAGCTATTTAATTTAAATTCCCCTTCTTTTCAGAGAAATAACTTTAGCATTGCAGCCAAAGATAACCTTCTAGCTGGGTCTGCTTTGTATGAACAGTTGCACCTCTATAGAGTGTTCACAGGTCAAAATATGGCAAAATAGCTGTGACCATCTTCTTTATTCTTTAAGCATGCAAGCTTGTATCCAACCTTTCTTCCTGCTCAAGGCCGGGCCAACCATTTGGCAGAGTGAGGCAGCTGCCTCAGGCAGTTGATTTTAGGTGTCATGGAAAAGCAGCACATTTTTAATTATTGATTGTGTTAATGTTGCATTTTGCTGCCAAGAAGAGAGTAATGGACTGTGAAGTGGTGCCTAAATTTAAAAATTAATAATAATGAAAGAATCTTGAAATACGTAGTCTATATTCAAAACCATTGTCTCCTCTTAGGGAGGAGACACTTTTGGCACAGTTGATTTGGGGCTGTTTAGGCTGCAGAGTCAAATGTCTGAAGCGTGTCCTAACCTGCTCCATGGAAATAACTTCCATGGCTGACAAAAGTCATTCAGAACACGTTGAATCTGCAACAGGGGAGCTGAAAAGCAGCTCTATGAGGTGTCCGAAAGAGTGGCTGACGGTGCTGGCTGGCACTCGGGAGTGGAAACAAAGCAGAAGAAACAAGCAGGCAGGAAATGGGTATGGACAAAATTAGATTAGAGGTATGTCTATGAAACTGCAAATAGAGTCAAGGTTTCATCTCACCCCCTCCTGTTTCCTGTAGCTGCTCTATTGCAGGCATAGGCTTGTGCCGTGACAGCTGCTGTCCTGTTCTTTATGGGAGTTTGGGAGTGGTTCTGCAGGCCTCAAAATGGCTCTCAAGTGGCAAGCAGTGGTCCCAGCCTGCTCCCCATCTCCTCCTCCCTACCCTGAACACAAGCCCCCTCCTTGCCGCATATGGGCTTCTCCCCTGCTCTGGCACAGCAGCCCTGCTGCGCTTGTGTTGAGAACCTAAGAGTCCAAACCTATGCTGTGTCAATGATGCACAGCTGAGCATGTGTCTCAGACCCTTAGGCACATCAAACAAGGAGGCCCAGTTTCAAGGTTCAGGAAATAAATGAAACAGATACGCTTAAGCCTAATTGGTTTAGTTCAAGATCTAGGCAAATCTCCAGGATTAAGGCTGTGAGCCTAAATACACTTTCCTGGGAGTAAGCCTTACAGAACACAGCGGGGCTTGCTTCTGAGCAAAAATAACACTACAGGGGATTGCGCTGTAAGTGTATTAGCAGCTAAGACCAGAGATCCATTATTGAGCAAGTACATGTGATGCCTTTTCTTTAACGAAGAGGTGGTCGGTTTTACTTGTCATCACAGACATTTACACGTTTTCTGATCCCTCTGAACAGGCCGGGGAAGGCAGTGACTCTTAAGACCCATGCCAATATAAAGTAATATCAGAAGAGGCCACAAGCCTTTCTTCGCTTGGGAGCACTTTTCTAGAGGTTTCTTTAAAACTGGAAGAATAGTTCTTCTCTTTCTTAAAAGGTTATTTCTGGCATGGATACAAAGAAGGATTTGTGTACCATTTCCTTTTAGAATTGACTTGAATTATGCACATATTATTGCAGGGCCCTCTATAGTGGTACAGTTATGTCCTTTTTAGGACAAACAAAAAGGCTGAGTATTGTTTTACAAGCAATTTGGAAGAGAGAGAGAGAGAGAGAGAGAGAGAGAGAGAGGTGTTTGCTTACATACCAATACTCTACACTGTCATGTGGTACAGCCCTTCCTGCCTGGCTTTTCCCCCTGCAGGTGAGGGATTTCAGGTTGGAATGATTTCCCATGTAAATAAAACATAGTCTCAAAGCTCTTACTCCTGAGGAAAGTTTTTTTTTTAACTATCTATCTATCTTATATCACCTGAGGCTAGATCTATACTACTGCTTTATAGTGGTATTGAAGTGCACTTATAACTGTTGGGGCACAATCCACATTCCATATACCACTTTCATAATGTTGTCTCCTACTTTTTATTCCACATTTGTAATAATGATTTGACTCAAGGTGTACATCTGGCTATAGTCTCAAGGCCTAGACCAGGGGTGGGCAACATGTAGCTCTCCAGATGTTTTGGCCTACAATTCCCATGATCCCACACCATTGCCACTGCTGGCTAGGCCTGATGGGAATTGTAGGCCAAAACATCTGGAGAGCCACATGTTGCCCACCCATTACCTAGGTGCGTGGGTCCCCAAGATGTTAGCTTTACATCTTCTTCCCAGATAGCACTTGATATACATTTTTACAGGTATTCTATTGTTTTTACTTAACTTTGTGAAACAATTGATTAATTAATTGGTTTCAGGTCCTCTGGGGGCTTCATGCTGGCATTCATATAGCTGGATTTTATGGACCCCTACTTGGAGGAATCCTCCATAGTACACTTGTGGTGGTAGTCACCTTTTCACACGTCCTAGTGACCCCATTTGACACAATGACATCATCATCAAATAAAGATGGTGAAAGGTACCAGCCTCGGCACGTAGACTGCAGACTTCTGAGGTCTTTTGCTGTAATCTTGGTATGCTGCAGCTGCCAACTGTTGCTTATTTTTATCTCTCATCCGCATCCCTCCCTTGGAGTCTGGCAGCACAACTGGGGGAGTGAAATGGCTTAGACTGAAGTTATTTTGGGAGCAATTAATTTATAAAGTGTCTGAAGTATGTGCTGCTCTTGAAGGCAGGGACAAATATTTACATCTCACCAACCATAACATCAAGCTTTCGGAATGCCTTTTCAATTTGATACATGGGAGAGAATGATCTATTATCGCAGCTCTTCATTGGCCAATACATGTACATATACAAAACGCAGAATGTGAGTGGCGTAATGGTCAACGTGAGGCCAACCAAATATGCTTTAGAGTGAATCATCACACCGTCTGAAGGTTGTGCACTGAGGGTTATGAAGAAAGCTTACTTTGCTGTCTGCATTGCATCTTTGAGTTGCTGTCCAGCAGAGCTCTTCTGGGTGGTTTCTTCATTGCATTCAATGAAGGAACTATCTCCCAGGTATAACTGTCTTACTGCCTTCTGGAGTCCTGTACAGTTTGCTTTTGACTTTTGAAACTGCACACTCCACTAAACACCCCCATTTCCAGATTATTTGCATGCCAGTTTACAACTCATTCGCTTTAACATATCTTTGTGGAAAGAGGAAGCACAAATCATCGTATAATAATAATAAGAGAGATGCAAGGAAACACGAAGACTGTGACTCCATGGCCAATAATAGTTCTTGGAAAGCCAAGTGGTTAAGGGTGCTACTTGGGTATCTCACCAGAAGATAAATGGTGAGCAGCAGACAGGAGGAAGCCAGTTTTTAAATTGCATGTGTTAAAACTAAGTTTCTGTGGTCCCATTCAGAAGACACTTTAAACCATGGCTTTAACCACAGTGAATAAAGAAAAAAGGCGTATTCACCATGGTTAAAGCTGTGGTTTAAGGTGTCTTCTCAACGTGGCCTGACTTTCTGGCTTAACCACCGTGGTTAAAGCCATGGTTTGAGGTGTCTTCTGAACATGGCCTCTTTCAGTTATCCAAATAAAAGTGATGAGTTGTAGCTCTCCCTTTTCCCCTCCTCCTCATTTGGCAGACTCAGCTGCTGGAATGGCAGATGGAGAACCTTCAGGGGATGGCTTGCTATTAACTACTGACACCGTCGCACTGGGACCCACAACAACCATTGCAGTTTGGAGAACTAGTGACCCAAATCTGCAAACCACCGCCATCCTAGCAGAAATCAACGGTTCTGAAATGGGAATCACTGCCACTACGGAAGTGAGTGATGCGGACCCAGCAGATCTACATCCTGCTTTGATATATGGAGTCCCTGCCGTGATGCTGCTCGTCCTCTTGATACTTCTGGCCATCTTCATTGTAAGACGACGTAAACAGAAACAATCCAAACCAGGTAAATATTAGCGTTCCTTACACAGTGTGGTGTATTAATCTGGAGGCTTGATCCACTTGGGGCCCAGTCAAAATAGATTCTTTGGATTACCAAGATGAAACTAAACCACTTGTGGAAGGAATCACAATTTACTGATAGAAAATGGATGCAGATTAAAAATAAGCTCTCACATCTCAGCTGCATGTGAGAGATCGTTCCTAGAACCAAAATTTCTCCAGGCTGGAGGTAATTCCTCTGCCTATTTTTTATGCTTTGTCCTCCTTTGCTAGGGGTGGGAAAGCTGTGCCCCCCAGATGTTGTTGAACTTCAACTCCCAGCAGCCCCAGCCAATATGGCCAACATCAGAAAAGATGGGATTTATGGTCCAGCAAAATCTGGAGGTGTCCAGCTGTTGCACTGCTGTTATTGTTGTTATTTATTACATTCTATACCACCCCACAGCTGAAACTTTCTGAGCAGTTTACAAAAATTAAAGCCATTAAAATACATTATACAAAGTATAAAACCATATACAGAAATACTTATAAAGAGACAATACATACACAGACAACATATATCTAAAACCATTTTAGTCAATCAAGCACAAGAGAAACCCAGAACCTGTCCTACTTACTAAGGATTTATTGGATGCATACAGAGCTTTTTCAGAAAAGAAAGAAGGAAAAATAAGAATTAATTCAAGAATTAATTAATAAGAATTAATTTAAGAACTAATTCCAAATAAGAATTAATTAAACTCAAGAATTAATTTAATTCTTAATACTTCCACACAAAAGTCCTCCAAGGTATCTGTGGAGATTATCATTTGCTGACATCAAATCATATTACAGCAGAATCATGTGAGGGTGACATCCGTCATCTGCCAGAAGAATAGTGCAATCCAGGAAACCATGTTCCTCTTAAAAACAATTCTGTCTTATGATGCAAGAGAAAGTGAGTACACGCAGAGCTTTCAGAAAGTGTACAGTGAGATATAAAGGGCCAATATAAACGAGAGAGATCTTCGGATGGTGGCTGGACACGTAGAGATTCAAATATTTAAAATATACATGCAGAGGTTTAATAGTCTGAGGGCTGATGAGGCGTTGGTCTATTGGCTTGCAAACATATTTACCAACTGCCTATGCGTATATTTCTAGGCCTCCCCCCAAAAATGTATACTATCCCAAATTCTTGGCATTTCTTTTCCAATTTTTTTTTTTAACTGACTGCGATCCTCATAAGACATAACCTACTTTTCACTGGGCTTTAAAGCACCTATATATGAGGGAATGCAAAGAAGGCTTTAGCCAAACTGATGCCACAATCCTATGCCTACTTAATGGGAGTAAATCTCACCGAGCACAGTTGCATTGGCTCTGGCCTCCAGCAGTAGTCATGGTTCAGACACAGAGGAGGAGTTGCCATCTGAGTCTGTGGCCATCATGCCACCAGCTGAAAAAACACAACCAGATACTGAACCTGAGGCTGGCAGTTTTGAACTTGGGATCCTGAATCTGGATCATCACAGATGGCCCCAATCTCTGACTCCGGTTCACCCAAGGAAACAGGGTCCTCTTGCTTCACGACACCTTGCCCAATGGCTCAAGGGGTACACTAGGCAAGAATCCACTGAGCAGAGGTGTTGCTAGGTAGAGGTGTTGCTAATCTGTTCCTAGGTGTCCAGGTTTGTTCTCCAGAGCTCTGGGTGTCCATTGATGCTAATGGAAAGTTTCTTTCCTTCCTTAATTGGTATGTAAGGGATTTTCAAGGAGATTTGCCTCAGGAGAAGATAGGGTTAAACCTGCCTTTCCCACAGGCTAGAACACCTCCAAGCTCTGCCCAAGGCAATTAAGCTTAGAAGAAAGTTAACATTGGCACCAATGGAAGGTATTTTTCTAAGCTTAATTGCCTTGGGCAGAGCTGGGGTGGAGGCAATTTTCCTTCAAGAGGGAAAGAGACGGTGTGTGTGTGTGTGTGTGTGTGTGTGTGTGTGTGTGTGTGTGAAAAGAGATTGCTACTTCATTGTAATTGAAGAGGAACTGATTTGGGATCATCTGGTGCAGGGTGCAAATGAATTGAAGCATTTCTTTTCTTTGAGGTGATTTGGATGAGAAATAAATTGGCTGGCTTTATTTATTTACTTATTGAGTTATTTTATTTACAACATTTATATACCTTCCACATCTAGACAGATTCCAGAGTGGTGAACAATAAAAGATTAAAAGAATAAAACACCAAATTAGACATGTTTTTAAAACAGAGCACCAATTAAAAAAACATGGCTGGACAATCAAGGAAGGCTTCTTGAAATAAAGATGTTTTCAGGAGTTGACAGAAACAACACAAAATTGGTACCTGCCTGACCTCTAGAGGCAGGGCATTTCATAGAAAGCCCCCCCCACACACACACTGAATGCTCTTCTCTGTGTGGACTACAGCCAGGCCATAGGTCCATGTGGAACCACTAGGAGCATGCCCTCCAATGATCTCAGTGACAAGGCAGGTTGAAAAGAGAGAAGGTGCTCTCTCAGGTATTCTGGTCCCAAGTCATTTAGGGCTTTGTACACTGGTACTAAAACCTTGAACATGGCGCAGTAGTGAATAGGCAGCCAGTGCAAGTTCCTTCAGCAAAGGAGTTGAATGCTGACTGTGCTTTGACTTCTGTGAAATTTAAAGAAATTGTAGGAATTATTTCTAGATTTGCATATATAGATATAAATTAGCATATGCAAATATTATGTAGAATCATAGAATAGTAGCGTTGGAAAGGGCCTATAAAGCCATCGAGTCCAACCCCCTGCTCAGTGCAGGAATTTGTGTCCCATAGTCCTGGGCCCTAAATCTCTTAATTACCTAGCAACTCCGCTGCTGACAGCTGTAGACACATTTGCCTCCAAGTCAATGGCTTGTCTGTTTAAGAAGACACACCCTTCAGGCAGCTCATAATGCAGCCTAGGAGGTATCATCTGGTCTGAGGAGTTACAGGGTCTCTGTCCACCTCCACTGCACCTCCACTGCTCTGCCAGAGCTGCCCATGGTCCTGTAACTCCAGGCCTTGCTGAGTACCATCATACCTTGTGGGCCTCTGCTTGAGGTCAGGACAGGACAGGACAACCGTTGCAGAACCTTGGAGAGCCCCGAGCAAGCAGTGGAGGTTGGCAGTTTTACTGCTTTATTGATGGGTTTTATGCTATTTTATTGTGATTTTATCTTGTGAGCCGCTTGAGGATTTAAAAAATTATCATTTTCTAAAGAAAAATAGTATAGAAATTTACTGCAATGTACAAACAAGCAGTGGGGTTTACTTTTGGATAAACAAGCATGAGCTTGCGTTATAAAAACCAAATTGAGATTATTAGATTAATGGTACCGCCTGTAGAATCCCTGCTCGTTCTTAGTAGAACTTTCAGCAGAGTCTGAGGCCTTCTGGAGAAGATGGATTTCAAGTCCACTGAAATGTTTCCACTGGGAAAAGATGCACTGAATCACTTTTTTTTCTTTGAATCACCTCTTCCTTTCCTCTTCTACCCTGTTAGGTATAAAATACACATTTCCCTTTTGTTGTTTTGACGACAGTCACCTTCGTTAATATACTACATCCTAACCTCAAATGGATGTGGTTTTCCGTCTTCATCCCATCTGGCATTTCATCCACCTGCGCCTCTCCTAGCAATTATTCTCTACTCGGTTTATTTTCCTTTGTCGCCCGGTGATTTCAAATGCTTTTCAATCCTCTCCAGGTTTGTGGTGCTAGTGTGTGTTTTTAAAATCTTGCCCCTTATCTGTAATCTCCTACAGCCGCTGTTCATAAAACAGGTGCGATGCACATTCACAGCATTAGGCTGGGTTGAGGTAAACAATTTTTATAGCAGTTGTTGACTTCTCATTATGTTGCTTTCACTGTTGGAACCTGCTTCCCTCAAGGAATTCATTGCTTCCAGTCTTTCGTGCTCTGCTAGACTGTGTTTGGAATATTAATGCACCTAAACTGCTTCTTAAATTAACTTCAGCAACTAATTTCTACTTGGGCTTAAATATCCTTTTTATTTGCCCTTCACTATCTTGCTGCCTTCTAGTTCATCTCTCTCTCTCTCTCTCTCTCTCTCATCATGTACATAACAATCTTCCATAAGGATAAGAGATATAATCCTGGTAATTGTTCAAAACCAACAGGCCTGATCCAGTTGAGTATCGATGCGGTGCAGAAAAGGGCAACTAAAATAATCAAGGGACTGGAGCATCTCTCCTATGAGGGAAGGTTACAACAGCTGGGCTTGTTTAGCTTGAAAAAAAGGAGGGTAAGGGGAGACATGATAGAGGTGTACAAAATTAGGCATGGTATGAAGAATGTGGATAGGGAGACATTTTTCTCTCTCTCTCTCTCCCCCATAATACTAGAACCTGGGGTCATCCCATGAAGCTGATTGGTGGGAGATTCAGGGCAGATAAAAGGGAGTACTTCTTAACACAGCACATAGTTAAACTATGGAATTCACTACCATAAGATGTAGTGATGGCCACCAATTTGGATGGCTTTAAAAGGAGGTTGGATAAATTCCTGGAGGAGAAGGCTATCAATGGCTACTAGTCATGATGGCTATATGCCACCTCCAGGATTAGAGGTAGTAAGCCTATATACACCAGTTGCTGGGATCATGGGTGGGAGGATGCTTTTGCACTGTGTCCTGCTTTTGTGTCGACAGCTGGTTGGCCACTGTGTGAACAAAGTACTGGACTAGATTGACACTTGGTCTGATCCAGCATGGCTCTTTGTATGATTTTATGAGCAGAAGATGTCTTAGAGGACTGAGTAGAGCCTTGTTTCCCTGACACCACCAATGTGAATGCATTGGTGTGCCCCAGATCAGAGTGCCCAAGGACCTTGCAGGAAATGGGAAGTCAACATGTGGCTCCCATCAGGCCCTCCTCTCCGCACAATGCAAGTAATTCATGCTCTGGGTTCAAGTAACTTGCAAAGCACAGGAAGGAATGGCTACATTGGGACATAGGAAGTAGCACTAGCCTCCCTTCCCTGCAATGCACCCTCATCACACCTGCGCACATACCCATGTGCTTGCATCAGTCAGAAGATGGTGGAAACAGGCCTGTGGAACTATTCTGCATGTGGGTGCAGTGCCTGTGCTCACTTGGTGGGATGTTGCATAGAGTTACACAAATAATAAATCCAAGTGTGCAATAATAATAAATACAAAATGTGTAAGCTTTCATCTTCTCCAGAACATTTCATTAGGTTAGGTAGTACAAAAAGCATGGGGGTAGTAGGGTAGGGAATTAAGGAGAAACAGATTTACCACTGACTAATTCATTCAGACTGCAAATCTCCATTTTTGGACTGGGTCTGTCTAAACCTATAAGTCTTGGGACCAGGCTACCTGAAAGACTGCCTTTTCTCATATAAGCCTGTTCAAGTCTTAAGAGCTTTGGGAAAGCTCCTTCTTTTGATGTCGCCACCTTCAGAGGTGTGTTTGGTGGTGATGTGAGTCAGGGCCTTCTCAGTTGCCACTCCCAGGCTGTGGCCCTCCCAAGGGATGCTAGGTTCATGCCTTCTCTGCTGTCTTTCTGCCAGCAGGCAATGACCTCTTTATTCAAGCAGGTCTTTGGCATGTAAGTGAGTCTGTTGGGTTTGATGCTGTTTTTAATCTGTTATTGCTGTGTTTTTATTGTGTTGTTCTACTATTGTTTTAATGAAGTTTTGTTTTTTTAATGATTGCAAGCCTCCTTGAGTGCCATTTTTCTTGGTCAAAAGGCAGGGGCCAAATCAATCAATCAATCAATCAATCAACTGCAGACCTCATGGTCACAACATCAGGTGGTATTTTTGGGTTTTTCTGTTTCTTCCCCCATCCTCTGTTTGTTGTACTACCTAGCCTAGTTCTGGAGTGCGTAGAAGCTTGCACATTTTTGTGGAATTTTGATTGGTCCTAACAAAGCTATTGTCCATCTGTGGATCTTGGGGTTTTCTCTCACACATGGACCATCCAGGTATTTTTGTTTTTGTTGTTGTTTATAAGAATAATAAAGATTCCAAAGTAGCGAGAGATGCAAGGCGTGCCACTATTGGCACAGCTGCCACGTCACGTAAGCGGGGAAAAGAGGATTTTGCCACAGCTTTCCCAAAGTGGTGGGGGTGGGGGTGGGGAATGCGTGCTGCCTTGAGACTTGTTCTGTCTGTGTTTGCAATTGTTATGGGACTGATTCACCACCCCACTGACATCGGAGCCACCAGCCTCCACAGCCTTCCCCACTGCTAGATAGTTGGATGATTTATTTATTTATTTAGGAACCCAAGGCGGCGTACATAATCCTCCTCTTCTCCATTTTATCCTCACAACAACAATCCTTTGAAGTAAGTTGGGCTGAGAGTCTATGATTGGCCCAAAGTCACCCAGTGGGTTTCCATGGCTGAGTGGGGACTAGAACCCAGATCTCCCGACTCCCAGTCCAACACCTTAGCCACTACACCACACTGGCTATGCAAGTTATGTGCTTTGCAAGTTATGTTACTTCTTCCTCATGCAACTTAGTTCTATCTTACTTCTTCCTCAAGTACATTTCCTTTTATTTCAGATGAACTAGAAAGTGAAAACTGTAAAAGGTAAGAGATCTGCAGAAATTGCTTTTTGTCATTCGACGTGTGATTCGCTGACTTTAAGTTGTTGAGCCATTCTCATAAGAGCCACACAGACTCCAGTGGAGCAGGGCTACAAATTGTCTCCTCCCCCAGAGTATGTGGAGGTGGGTACAGTGGTATTATATAGGCAATTCTCACATATTGTAACAGTTGGATCTATTGGACCAATAAAGTCACCAGTGGCTGTCCTCCCTCTCTAAAAGGCCCTATATAATGGTCATCTGTTGGTCATGCTGATCCATTTCCTGGAATATTGCTTGATCCGGATTGAAGGTGCACTTCCAAGGGTGGAAAGGAGGAGACTGGGGCATTGGCTAGCAGGATGCCAGGTCTCCTCCCCGAAATGCCAAGTATTTTGTGATTATCTTGGGTGTGTGGGAAGGAAAGGTGCGTCTGTGGGGGTGGGGTGGGGGTGAGACAGACAGAAGAACAAGAGAGGGAATGGGCAGGAAGACCTGCAGCTAGCCTGTCTTCCATTCTGCTGGGAGATTTTAAAAGTAGATGGAACCTCAGAAGGTTCCTTATGCTGAGTCAGACCGTTGGTCCATCTAGCCCAGTGTTATTGACACTGACCGGCAACAGTTCTCCAGAATTTCAGGCAGGTTTTTTTCCAGCCTCACCTGGAGATCACAGGGATTGAACCTGGGACCTTCTGCATCCAAACCAGGTACTCTATGGCTCCTCCCCTAAATGATGAATTGCAGTAACCTTCACTTTGTCAGGAGTGGAGGCATGAAGGTTTGAGGGGGCACCTTTGAGCTGATCTTAAGGACTGACAGAATGACCCCATAGCCTCAGTAATGGTGCAGTTTTGCACTGGCAAAGATCTGCAGTGTGGGTTCTCCCCACCTTCCTATTTAGATGCTGGACAGAGAAGTTCAACTCCTCCCTTCGTGACTTCCACGGATGGTGCTTTTGGTGTTAGCAAAATCTTGCAGGAGCACATGCCTGAATCTAGGGATGGAGTTGGATTGCCCCATTATGAGCTTAATTATGAGCAGTGATGATCATGGATTCCATAGTTTTTGCATAACGGGTGATGTGCTTTTCTAAAGTAAACTCATTGAGAGCGAAAGCCTTAGTTACATACAACCTAACTCAACCTTGTACATATTTACAAAATAGCATTGAATTCTATCTTTCTGAATGCAAGCAATTCCAAATCATATGGTCCAAAATATGTTTTTTATTATTATTCAGTCCTATTTTTGAAGAAGACACACCCTCTGTAATGGAAATAGAGATGGAAGAGCTTGATAAATGGATGAACAGTTTAAAACGAAATGGTACGTATTTATCCCATCCTACTATCAGAACCTTTTTCTGAAGACCTTTTTATTCTCTCAGTATTTTAACACTTAAATTTAACTTAAATTTAAATTTTACTGTTTTAACTCTGTATTTTAATCTTATATCAATTTTGCTGCGTGGTTTTATCCTGGTTGTGCTTTTTATACTGTATTTTGTACTTGTGCTTTTAACCTGTTGGTTGTTTTATTATGGTTTTAATTTTTGTGAACTGCCCAGAGAGCTTCGGCTATTGGGTGGTATAAAAATGTAATAATAAATAAATAAATAAATAAATAAACAATTTTTTCTTTTCTTTTCTAATGAGTCTTTCTCTGCTCCTCCTTCCCACTCTTGTCTTGGCTAAATGTTCTAAAATATATTTTAATCAACAATCAGAAATAGCAACAGAAACACATACCAAGGAAAGAAGTAATCTTTATATATTGTCGGGACAAGAGTTCATCTGCAAAGGTGTCCATTTTTATGATGGAGTTTCCTTTTGGAAACGTAAAAAGTTGTGGTATTGTAAGTCCGCAAGTCTCTACCCACGTACTTGGGAGCAAGGTCCACTAAAATTAAATGGAACTTACTTCTGAGTAGATATGTATAGGATTGCACTGTAAGTTTGTCGAGTGCTCCTTGTGTCTGTTGTGAGCAGTGGAGGCTGGAGGATCCATTGGTAGCAGGGCGGTGAATCTGCTCCAGGTTTCAGTCAGAACCAGTCAGAACTCTAAAGCTTTGCACCTCGGATAGCTCCTTTAGAGTTCTGACTGGTTCTGACTGAAACTCAGCACGGACTCACTGCCCCATTGACATTGGAGCCACCAGCCTCCACTACATGTGTGTTTTAATATTTGGGGAAGGGGGGATTGGCATTTATTTATAATATTCTTCACCACTATTGACTCACGGCTGCTAGCACTTTTTATTCAGTGCTGTCACTGGGATCATCTTACAGGCGTGTTGCTATGGCCACATTCTCTTCCTACTGTCTTTCTTAGCCTGGCTCGGTACGTTACCTGGAATGAAAACATTCTCTCCTTCTTAAGCAGATGGTTAGTGGCGAGGATTGTCCAATCTGGAAGAGAACTGAGCGCTTCAAATTATGTCCCCTGTGTCTCCTAGCTCCTTATTCCATCTCTGCATGTTTCTGTGCCTTGATCATTGTATGTTAAATCAAGTTCCATGGCAGGGAGAATGTGGTATCAATCTGCTTGTCCGAGGTGGTTTGGAATTTGGGGAAAAGAAGATACTTTTTTAAAGCCAGGAAAGGGTTGAGATATATGCAGGCACCAAGAGATCCATCTACTTTATCCGCTTATGAAGTTGTTGTGGTCTAACACGAGGATGGGAAGATTTCAGGCTTGCAGGATCTACTTAGGGTTCTTCTAGATCAGATTAGAAGCAAGCTCTCAAGTCTTTTGACACACAAATCCATTCCTCCCACTCCCCTCACCTGGGCCAGTGTTTTTTCAGCAACCTAATTTAGGGATGAGAAGCTTTTTAGTTGTTATGGTTAGACAACTGGGAGTCGGAAACTCTTGCCAATCTACTTCAAATCACCTAGAGATCTACCAGTAGATCCTGAACTCCTATCTGTCCACTGATGGTCTAGCGGGCAGAATCCTGAAACTTGGATTTAATTCCTGCCTCAGGAATCACTCACTGGATGGCTTTGGATGGGTCACTCTCTCACAGCCCCAGTTCCCTGATAATTGTGCACAACCTTGCAGGGCTGTTGTAAGGATGAATAAATTAGCGAGAGGACTGTCAAGACTTTGCACACCTTGAGCCTCATTCAGAGCATCTGCAGAAAGGTGAGCTGTTTAAGGGGGAAACTGTAGGTGCTGGCACAGATTTTAGGCATGGCCATGCATTTACATCTGCATCAAAAAGCAGCTCCCTCCCATATTATGTATTATTTTATTAATTTATTAAATATTATATTTTGCTCTGGTAAAGGGCCTCAAGAGCCAAATCCCACTAAACCCAAGTGCATTACGTCCAAATTGAGAGTCCCCATGTAAACAAATTGGTGGGCATTCCTGCTGATCGAATCACTTTTGGGAAACCATGAAATATCCCCCAAATGTAGAAGAGGGACGGAAAGCATGAATTGGGGTTTTAAATCACATCCAGAATCCCGTTTTAGGAGGACTGAGAACTTTGCTGTAGCATGGATCACTTTGGCTTCACTCTCTACTGCAGGGATGTTTAACATCAGGGCCAGAGCCAAATTCTGCCTGTCTGGGGTTCCAATCTGCACCCCCAGGCTCCCAAATGGCCACACCCTCTTTCTCCCAACCACCAATTTTTGGGTGGTTTCCTGGCTTTTGCCGTTTCTTCCCCGTTCTAAAAGGTTGAAATGCCTCTCCTAAGACAGTAAGAGCTTTAACTGAAAATAGCCTGGTATCTTTGGTATTTTGCTCCCACCCTTTTTGCCTTTGGTTCCATCCCTTCACCTTCCACCCTGCCCACTCCAGGGATGCGGCCCCAAGAGCCCCTCCAAAGTTGAATGTGGCCCTCCGGCTGGAAGAGGTTCAACATCCCTGCTGTACTGCCACGATGCTATAGAAATCTGGTATACAAGTTAATGGAGATGTTAGAATGAAAAGCCTTCATGCTGAACGTCTACCCAGTCACCAACTTTGTGGATAGCAGAACTTTAATGGTATTTATTTACTGCATTTCTATACCACCCAATAGCCAAAGCTCTCTTGGTGGTTTAAAACTATAAAGTACAACTTAAATATAAAACTAAAACCACAATATAAAAGCACAACCAGAATAAAACCGAGCAGCAATGCAGAGATTTAAAATGCAGATTTAAAACAGGAAGGTTAAAAAGCTAGGATGATAAACTGTTAAAATACTGGGAGAATAAGAAGGTCTTCACCTGGCGTTGAAAATGAGTGTAACATAGGTGCCAGGTGAACCTCTCTAAGGAGCTCATTCCACAGCCAGGGTGCCACAGCAGAGAAGACCTTCCTCCTGGTAGCCACCCACCTCACTTCCTTTGGCAGGGGCTCACAGAGAAGGACCCCTGAAGATGGTCTTAGGGTCTGGGCAGGTACGTATGGGAGGAGGCATTCCTTCAGATAACCTGGCCCCAAGCCATTTAGGGCTTTGAGTGTTAATACCAGCTCTTTGAATTACCTCTCTGTCTGCCACTGTGAGATACAGTAAGCCTGACCTCCCAGTATGTGGCGAAAGACACAGAGCTGGTCTTGAATGAAATGTGATGCTGGGCACTGACCTTGCCAGTGGTCTTCAAAGTGGGCATGCCACACCAATTTGACACGACTTGATGGGTGCTACCCAGCAACAGCATTAAAAGGATAACAACACACAAATCCACCAGCTGGAGTAATCCAGCAGAATAACAGATGTGATAATAAACAATTGTATGATGTGTGGTTTATTATTATCTGTTTTATTTTTAGCTTCTGACAAAGGCAAAGTCTAGAGATGGGTGCAGTGTATATATTGCATAGAAATAAATAAAGCAAAGGTTACTATGGCTTCCGACACATTCACAAAGGTTCTTAAACAGGCTAATGGCTGCAGACATAACATTAAAAATAAAAAATGATCTCCATGTCCTGCAGGAGTCCACCATGTAGTCATTGCTATTCAGATTGAACACACATTCCAAAAATTCCCAGGGCTAATTGTTTCACTGTCTCTGATCTTTCCTTAGCTGAATGTGAATATTTGCCTCCTGTGAAAGAAGAAAAAGACTGCAATGCCAACCCAAGGTACTTGTAATTCTCAAAATGTACTTCTGGAGGGGCCACTCTCAACTTCAATAGATCCAAAACAGAATCTCCTCCTCTTCAGATGACCCTGAAATCTATTTTGCTTGTTTTATAATAAATAACATTGCTCTGTAGTTTGAAGCACAGAATAGACAGACTAGTAAAATGTCTGTCTTGTCACAGACAGATGGGGTTTTATTCATCTCTTCGGTAAGATTGACATGGAACTTCACTTTTGAGAACGGTCAATCATAAATTCAATATGTCTTCTCAGAAGAGGGGATTCCTTAGGACTACAGGTGCTTTGAGGTGAGGATTTTATCACACCCTCGCCCTGCCTCATTCACACATTTTTACAGTGTGTGTGTGTGTGCGTGCTTACGACATTACCATACTGTATTTGTAACCCTCCCATGTTTTCCCACTGCTTCTTCAGTCTTTTTTTCCTTCCTGCAGAAACTCAGTTAAGGAAATAAAGACTGAGTAGCTGCACAATGCTTTCTAATTGTGAGTGCTAGAGGCCCTATAACTTTTGTAAACCGCCCAGAGAGCTTCGGCTATAGGGTGGTATATACTGTAAATGTAATAAATCAAATCCACCCAATCAAGCACCCTACTTGTGATTTTGCTGATCTCATTGGCTCTATACACGAGTGGACTATAATAATTTATCATTGCATTTATATCCCACCTTTTTTTCTTCCAAGGAACCTAAGGCGGTTTACATAAACCTTCTCTCCATTTTATCCTCACAGCAACAACTCTGTGAGGTAGGTTGGGTTGAGAATCTGTGACTGGTCCAAAGTCACCCAGTGAGCTTCCAAGGCGAGTGGGGACTAGAACCCAGATCTCTCAACTCCCAGTCGAACACTTTAGCCACTATACCACACTGGCTCAACAGCACAATCCTATGCAAGTCTACTCTAAGCACTATTGAATTCAAGTCTGTGTGCTTAGGGTTGTAACTTCAGGGTGCAATCCTATGCATGTTTAGACAGAAAAAAAGTCCTGCCCCAGGATGCTGGGAGTTGTAGGAATATTTTTTTTCTGTCTGAACATTCTCAGAATTATACCCGAAGTGGAGTAGGCCAGCCTTCCCCAACCTGGTGCTGCCCAGCTGTTTTAGACTACTGCTTCCATCAGCCCCAGCCATCATGACCAATGATCATGGGAGTTGTCATCCAAAACAGCTGGGCAGCACCAGGTTGGGGTGACAGAATTGGGTTATGCATGCTGAAGACACAAATCGCGCCCCCCTTTGAAAAAGGTGTCACTTAATGACCACTGCTATAGTTAACCTGAAGTAGAAAAACCAAAATAATCACAGCAATTTTTAAAAAAAGTAAAACTCTTTGTCTGTTTTAATTTCTCCTCCAATCTATCCAAGAATGGGCCTTTGGATTCTCCTCGCCACCACTTAATTATTCCCTATCCTTGACCAATACATCTCAGACAAGCAACATGCTCTTGGGTGAAGATTGCTGGGGCACAGCTACATTTTCAGCTGCAGTATTCAAGATGCCAGGCCCACATGCTGAGTGACCACTCACTCGGGAGCATCAGCTGTGGAGACAAAAAAACAAAGTGGGTGGATGTGAGGGAAGGACGGAGGAGGAACGATTGGTGCCACTAGGTGGCTCCACTTTATTATGAATGAGGACAAGAGCAATGGCTTGTGTCCTGCGTTTGTTATAACTCATTGAAATTATGTATGTTTTGCTAAGGTGAACGGCTAGAGAGTTTCAGATGGAAACATATACACACACCCGAGAGAATTGCCACACGACATGCAAGGGCAAAGGTCTCTAATAATGTCTCTCAGGAGTCTGTTCTCTGGCCGTTTCCTCTAGCGTAATGTCACTGAAGTTCAGGAGAAGCAGACAGTACATTTTCTTTCACAGGCAGGTTTAATTGTAGCACCCAGTTAGTGCAAGTTTAGGAAGAGGGAACTACTAGCTAAAGGGTAACTCCTGGGGCAAAGGTTTATAAACTGTTACCGCTTTGGTTCTAATTGCTTTGGTGGTGGGAATATATTTTGGGAGCGGAGTGGTTATCTTTCAGGTTGCACAGTGAAGGCTGGTGGCTCTGATGTCAGTGGGGCAGTGAATCCACTCCAAGTTTCAGGCAGGATCTACACTACTGCTTATAACGGTTTATAACGATTATGACAACTGTTCAGGCCCAGGACACATTACAAATACCATTTTCATATTGTTTTTAAAGTGTTATATCCTGCTTGGTGTATAACGGCCCCAGTCAGAACTCTAAAGCAAGCACCCTGGATAGTTTACTGCCCCTCTGACATCAGAGCCACCAGCCTCCACTGGGTTTGTGGGATCTATTTTGTAGGTTTTTTTTATTTTTTTACTAGAACCCCAATGAGCACCAATAAAAGCCAGATGCAAAATAGCGGATCAGAGGAGCAAAGCCAGAAATAAAATGATGGCTCAGGAGCTTCAAGCCCCATTAGCCATATACTGGGATGACCTGCTATTAAAAATCCGCATCTGAGTTTACTACAGCTCAGGGATTTGAACACAAAATTCTAAAACTGGCCAGCAGAGCTGTACAAAGTCCTGCTCAAAGGCAACTGATTAATGAATATGCATATTTTTAAAAGGTAAAGAATATTAGGAATGAAAGGTAAGAGATTAGCTCAAGGCCAGCTATGATTGATTTTTTTTTTTAAAAAAAAAATATCCTACAGTTTTTAAGGAACAGCAGGCCTAATGTCCCATTTTATAGCTGGGGAATATTGAAGTTGAGAAATATAATTTTTGCTCATGGTTTCCAACTAAACTTTCTTTGTTTCAGCAGCCTAGTTTAGTGGGAAGGGAAACCGTTGTATTGTGGATCAGCTGGGGGGAGAAACTCTTCCCAGTCACCCAGTGATTGGGTAGCAAATTCCAATCAATATTCTGCCAGGCCACCTCCATCACCCAAATTAGAATATGGAGCTTAGATCCATGATGGAATCTTGAGAATTTCCTGTAAAAAGCTGTTCTGGCTCCTAAAGTGGTGGAACAAGTTTTTCAAATGTAGTACAAAAATAATAAACTTCCAAATTGCTGATGGGAGGTCGTCACGCGTCGCATGTAAACAGAGGAGGGATGTCGCAATAAACACATAGCGGGATCTTCCCTCCTCCATCACGGGCTAACCAGTAGGTCTAGCTAGGGCCTCAAATATTTGCATGCATTTACACTAATGGAGGTTAGTCCCACAATTCTCTCATCTTCTCATTCTATACAAGTAGGGTGGCACTGGAACTTTCTAGGCCAAGAATCGACCACAAGGAAGAAACGACTAGTTGAGTGTATTAGAAAAACACAGTGCTCAAGTGTTGAGATACAAGTTAATTATTTTATTAAATAATGTTTACACAGTGACTGTGAATCTTGAAGTCAAGATGGTGCTATATGGATGAAAGGAAGAGACACGCAATTCCTTGTAACTCCTGAGACGCTGGAAATCTCCTTCTCAAAAAGTCAAGGATGCGGATGCCTTTGTCCTTTCCTGCTCATTTTGTTCTACATAATGGCAACATCAACTCTGCAAAACAAAGGTCCTGAAATTGTTTACTGCTGTGAAATTCAGGAGTGGGTAGGCAACAAGAGCCTTCCAGCTATTTCTCTTCCCCCGCCTCCTTTGATCAATCACATGCGCATGGTATATTTTGTAAGTTTTCCCATTACACTAATGCTCCTAAGTCCAAAAGTCGCTGTGCCCTTGAATCTGAATTTCTTTGCTCTTGTGTGTTTAAATCACACAGTTCTGAAATGCAACCCATGCCACTTGCATTTAATTCCACACCACCCATCCCAGTAACAGTGGTGATACTTCACGCGGATTTCTGATGATAAGGGCTGCAGGAATTCACAATGATTCTACAAGAGCATGTAGCATGGACAGCATTTAAAAAACAAAAAACACAGGAGCAGCCGGAGGATATCGGATGGGGAGATATCCATGGAGTCTGAAAAACTTGTATTTATGTGAATAGCGTCATTATATAGTTTAATCATTAGATGGCAATGAATTTAGTTGCATCTGGGTAGAGACAGGAGTTTCCCATTGTTGTTCTGCTCTTGTTAAGCGAGAAAATAACATTCTTATCTAGCTTCATGATCGGCGTGTCCTCTAAGCCTTCCATGACAGTGTTCAACTCAAAATCAGCGTGGCCCGAATTCCTGCTGCAGGTCTCAGCAGCAGGCCAATCTACCTTGCAATAACCTCCGGTGGTGCTTGCCCCGATCCCTCCAAGTGAGAATATCCCCTTAGTTTTACTCCATACAGTGGGATGCTCCTCAGGATACTCCTTGCTGAAAGGAGATGTAGAGGACTGAGTGTGAATTAGGATCTGCCAGAGCACAGGGAGAAGGAAGTGGTGGAGATAATCAGGGTGAGTTGGATTCACCTTTCTAAATGCTTTCAGGCACTCCCTAGTTGGTTGGTACCTGAGTTAAAAAAAGTAGAAAGAAAGCCACTAATCTTATGCCTTCTAAATGCTGTGAAGATTTCGGTGATTTCCTGTAATGCAGGGGTGTGGAACTTGTGACTTTCCAGATTATAGCTTCCATCTTCCCATATCATTTGTCATACCGGCTGAGGCTGATGGGGGTTGCAACCCAACACAATCTTGAGTAGGATGGCCACGTGTCCTATTATACAGATGGCAGTCCTCTATTTGAAAGTGTCCTTAATTTGAAGGGTTGTCCAGTTCAAGTCCAGTTTAAAAACCATAAGAAGGAAGATTTGGGAGGCATCTTGAAGTTGCTCATCAACAAATAGCACCTGGACAGCAGATTGAGCAGGGACACAGATCACCTGGTCAAAATCTTCCTCACTATGGGGAAATGTATTGAATTTCTATTTAAATTTTAGCAATAATTCTAAATTTGCATCTAAATTTGCATCTTAGATGCAAATTGTATGCAAATATGAGTCCTCTTTGTTCCTCTTTCGGGGTGTTGTGTTTCTTCTTTTTTAGCTATGTATCCGTGGCACACTACTGGAGGGCCACAGGATTCCCCTCCCCTCTGCCCTTACTAGGCCGGTGTTGTAACTTTGTATTAGCTAATAAGTTTAGGGTCCCTTTTGTAGCAGAAAACCACAGGCAAGTCTCTGCTCCACCTTTCCTCTATTGGACTAGTTGCCAAGAGAAGAGGAAACCAATAGACGGGTGTGACCACATACCTGGCTAAGGGTTTTCTCACCTTTGTCATCACTCATTTCCAGTCAAACCAGAAAAGTAGCAACTGAGCCAGCCATCTTTAGCCTCTTTTCCTGAATCCACTGTGGATGCAGCCATAATTTCCTCTTACACCTTACATACAGTTTTAAGATTACTACTGGCACAGTATTACCATGGCCATGATGTGACTGGTCATGATTCACAACATTCTGCAAGTGCTCTCTAGAGCACTCACCTGTGTCCCTGTCTATGTACAACTGCTTTGACTGGTTCCTTCTAACCTTACACAAGAACAGGTAGCATTGCCACCAAGCCCATTTAAAACTAGTTTGCTTGTTTAGTTGGTTTGCCTCACATTTTTAAAGATCAACTTCAATTTCTGTTCTGTCTATTTGTGTGCAAATGAACCAAGACGCCTTCTTTTTGTCATCTTGGAAATTTAGCAGTATTACATAAAGGGATGATATGTCAACAGCACCTGTAGCAGGATACCTTTGCAGGCTCTAAATAAGTTGGTGCAGCTACAATCTGGGTGAACATATGCTAGTAGGATGCTCTACTTTTGTACAAACTGTGCTCCCTCCATTCCCACCCACACCCATCCAGCCAGGTTGCTTATATTTTGAATATTTGTAAGGCTGCACCATCCGTGACACTAGATTTGATCATGGTGATCGTGACCCTTGATAATGCTGGCCATGGTCCAATGTTAAGGTTATTGCTGCTACTGTACTTGTTTAATCAAGTATTGATCAGAATTAAGGAGTTGTAAATGTGTTGTCCACAGAATGAACCAACAAAAAATACATCTGCGAAAATGCCATATCGTAGGTAGTTTCCTACTAGTTCAACACATTTGAGGATCAGGCCATAGGAAATATGAAAGTATAAATGATGCCGTCTCCAAATACCCTACAACAGCTTACCCAACTTGGTGCCCTCCAGATGTTTTGGACTTTAACTACCATCAGCCCCAGCCAATGGTCAGGAATGACGGAAATTGTAGACCAAAATCTACAGGGCATGCACCTTCAGAATACCATTTATGTATCTAATGGCACATAAGATTTCTTGCCCATTTAATAAAATATATCATTGACTGGGTTTTTGCAACACATTCTAGTTATTTGCTTGGATTACTGCAAGATACATGGGATATCTGGACTTCTTAAAGCTTTGGGGGACTGCATGGAAATATCTATGGCTCAGAGAACAGATAGCATTATCATTTCTAAATGTAGTCACTGACACAAAACATTGTGTTGAAACATTGTGCTGAAACCCCTCAGATTCTGTTTACAAAACTTACCACCTCTATAATTTTTTTTGTTCTGCCACTGACTATCTGATAGAGATCAATGTACATTTTATAATATGAGCAATTTACCTGTCCTTTGTAACTAAAGGACCATCACCACCATCACCAAACAAATGCAACAATAGCAAATTGATTTTATAAATAAATATAAGGATGTCTGTCTTCCCAAAATGGCTATAGAAGTTCATCTTACAGCTATATCTTATTAACTGAAATATGAAAGATTGCCAAAAAAAAAACATGTTACTGAAATGTCATGATGCTAGGACAGTGTAATTGTTTGGTAAATAAGGGTTTGATTTTTAAGTGAAAAAATCTCTTTCATTTCCCTCAGTGTATCTACTGCAAAGATAACTGAACGTTTCCAGGTGCAAGATCCAGATTACCTGTCTATATGGGGATAATGCCCCACAAAAAGCAGCAGCATCTAGCAAAAACATTTTTACAGTGCTGAAAATAATAAAGATCCATGGGAAACATAGTCTTCGGTCTTGTGGTGTGTGTGTGTGTGTGTTTACACGAAATAAATGTCTTGGTCAGCAAATACTTTGTTGAGGAAATATTTCAGATCTTTAAGTATTTTAAAGTATTAATACCTGTTTTTGTAATAGGAAAGGAAAGGAACCTCTAGTGCAAGCACTGAGTCATTACTGACTCTTGGAGGGATGCCAGCTTTTGCTGACATTTTCTTGGCAGGCCTTATAGCGGGGTGGTTTGCCGTTGCCTTCCCCGGCCATTATTACCTTTCCCCCAGCTAACTGGGTACTCATTTTACCGACCTCGGGAGGATGGAAGGCTGAGTTGACCTGAGCCGGCTGCCTGAAACCAGCTTTTTGTAATAGACTGTTTGTTAAAATTATATATATAAGCTTTTTGGAATAAAGTGTTAAAAACTTGCACCGTCGTCTTAACTTTTTGAAAAAGTTTTTTTATATATATATAAAAAATTCTAGTGTCACTCAGTTTGTGCATGTGTGGAATCTTCTGCTGACCAAGTAGAATTAAGGGGTGGGTGGGTTAGAAAACTGCTACCAAATCAGAGTGGATAATACTGGGTTAGATGGACCATTAGCCTGAACCTGCCTCCAAAAGTCCCACAGAGAAAGTCAGGGCTGGGGCTAAGCTACAGACAGCACTTTTTTTACTTAGATGCAGCCATGGGGAGGGTTGTAGGGGTCTCTTAATTTGATTGGGGAAGTGCTGCTGGGGGAGGGGTTGTTTAAGCAGTATGGTGCAGTGAGTAGAATATTGGATGTAGACCTGAGATCAAGGTTAAAATTCTCATCCACAAAACTCACTAGTTATGTGGCCTTGGACAAGCACTCTCTCTCAATCAAATCTACCTCATAAGGTTGTCGTGAGGATAATGTAGGATAAACCCATTTAGCCTGCCTTGCGCTTTTGGGGGAAATGCTACATACAAGTTTATTGAATAAATACTTAAAGGAGAGTGGTGGTGGAATTGGATACGTCTTTCATTCAGTGGAAGGTGATGGCTCCTATTTCAGTGGAGGAGTGAATCTGCTCTGGGTTTCAGTCAGAACCCCAAAGGAGCTATCCAAGGTGCTGAAACCATGGTTCAGCACTTTGGATAGCTCTTTTAGAGTTCTGACTGAAAAACAAAAAGGGTTTAAGAAAATTGGTATGATACAATATTCAAAGTTCAAAAGGAGCTATACATATTAAAATAAAATAACTAATCCATGATTCATCAGTGGGATAATTTTTTTACAGCATTCTGACAAAGACCCTGTGGGTCAAAATGTGTTTGGGATAGCTGCATGTTTTATGTTTGTGGACTATTTAGTTTTTATCTCAATTTTATGTATTTGTTAAAGTATTAAATATTTATTTTACCAAGTGTTTCTTAATACTTTTCATGGATTAGTTATTTTATTTTAGTATATATAGCTCCATTTGAACTTTGAATATTTTATCATACCAATTTTCTTAAACCCTTTTTGTTTTTTGGGATTGACTTTACTTTAAGATGCTACTTTTAATAATATTGGTTCAGACTGAAAGCCAGAGCGGATTCACTGCTCCACTGAAATAGGAGTCACCAGCCTCTACTGCTTTCATGGAAATGGGAAGAAAACTGTCTGTGCCAGCCACTAAGCTGCAGCACATTATTAAAGGGATGCTGGTGAAATGTCACTTCTTAACTATTTTACTCAAATAAATAACAGGGTAACATCTGTTACAACATAAAGGGAGCCTGCTTGACTACCATCTGGTAATGACCGTAAGAACATAAGAAGAGCCCTGCTGGATCAGACTGAGGGTCCATCTAGCCCAGCACACTGTTCACACAGTGGCCAACCAACAGAATTAATTGTAGAATATGGGATTTAATTTACATTTCATTTCTGAAATAAACTGATTGATTTCAGTGGAGTTTTTTTTTTTTTTAGATCTCTAACCATATGAAAAGACAATGTAATTAAGATTTAATTATCCCCCTTTCATTGTTTTCATGCAAAGTACTCTGTATAATACTGTAGGAAAAACTAGAACAAGTCTTAATTATTATTATTATTATTATTATTATTATTATTATTTATTTATAGTTTACATTTATAGTTTACATTTACATTTATATTTGTAAATATTTACAAATATAAATGAAGCACCCCCAAATATCCATGGCTACTGGGAGACTCCCTTTTGTTGGAGTTGGACTGATCACTTACTGATATGGGTGAATCCTGAATGGAGGTTGGTAGGTCCTCTGCCTTTGGAATTTGACACCTCTCTGGACTAAGGGATGGAGCAGGGAAACAGTTTGAATCCAGTTTTGTCATTTGAATTTGGAAAGAAGACACAAAGGAGAACAGCTTGCAGTTGGCTGAAAGAGAAGCATGTTAAGCAGGCATCTAAGTGAACTTCTTGTTTTATTGTGATGAAATGTAAACTTAGCTAAAGTGCCATATTGCAGAAAAGGCTAGGCTGGCATTAAGCAAAGCCTATCTATAGAATCGTAGAGTGAAGGGCAGGGGGCTTGTAGGCTATCTAGTCCAACAGCCTGCTTGATATAGGAAATCCTGAGCTAGAGAATTAAGACCTCCAGTGAAGGAGAGCCTGCCCACCCCAAAGGTAATTCGCTCCATTGTTGAACTGTTCTTATTATCAATCAAAATCTACCTTTCTGTAACTTAAGACCATTAGCTCTAGCCCTGTTCTCTGGGATAGCAAAGAAAATGCTGTTTGCTGCCTTCTGTGTGGCAACCCTAAGAATTCTACCATGCTCTCTCTGCTCCCCAGTCTTCTCCAGGATAAATGTATTCCATCCCTTCAACCTTTCCTCATAGGACTTGTTTTCCATACTGCTGAACAGAAAGGCCTCTTCTGTAGATAAATTGCATACATAAGAGGCTGAACACTCTGTATTAAACCTTAGCGAGAAAAAATCAAAGCATTGAAAAGAACTTGAAATCAGTCTAAAATGTAAAGTATCAAAAGGTCAACTACTATAAGAGGAAGATAGTGCAATCAAGAGTTGATTAATTTTCTTTAACAAAAGGCAGAGCCCATTTAGTGGTACTCGCAAGCTGTCATAAGAACTCTCTAAAGTCTAACAAATTGCTGGGGTAGGGAGTGCAGAAAAGTCTTGCCAAAGCCTAATATAAATGAGAACGTGATCCTTGTAAAGAGAGAAAGGATTTAACTGCATCTTTCATTAGGTGGACTCATCCAGGAGATGAAATGATGGCAATTTGGGGAGAAATCCCTTACCGAGGCATAGGTTTGCAGATTCGCTCTTGAGAATTTAGCTTGAGTAGTTGCTGAGCTGAAACTGACAAAGGGCTTCTACAGAAGTCACTTTCAGACTAGTCAGTTTCAGCTCCTTTCTTAGTTCTCTCTTTTCCAAACCTGCTCTTCTCCTTCTGTTAGTTGCAGTGCACAACACACAAGAAAGAAGCGGCAGGGAGGCGGCAGCATGGTTATCTTTTCCTGTCTCATGTTATTGCTTTTGAATGAATCCTACTACATCATTTCAGTAAGATGAAAGCTTCACAGCAAGGCTCAAAGATCCTGTTTTAGATATATTTAAATGTAAATTGCAAAAGAAGCAGCAGCACATTTTAAGAGTTGCTTTTTATGCCTCTGTACTGGAGACATAGGTACTTCTAAGAAAGAATCACATGTTGGAGAGATGCTAATTGGTGCTTGAGTATTGCAGTTGCTAAGATGTACAGGTGATAAGAAACACTGTTCTGGAATTTCTGTTCCCTTAACTTTTAACATTTCAATGTTTTACAGTTTTAACATCCTTTTTATTGTGTAAAAGTTTTATTGTTGTAGATGGCTGTTCATCACCTTGATCACTTTTTAGAAATAAGGCAGTATATAAATGTTAATGTTTTGGTGCTGCAGAACTGTTTAACACTGGATGGTAGTTAGCTTGTACAGACATGGGCAGTGGGTGCTGCTGCAGATATCTTGGACTGGTCATAGAATTGGATGGGATGTGGTGTAGCATCCAATGGGATTCAATTGATTGCTAATTTTGTATATAATCATCTAACACAAGTCCCATATCAAGGCAATAAGCTCTTCAAGATTCATGTGGTCTTGAGTTTAGAGCAACCTAGTTTAGTCCCCATTGCACAGGACTCATGGAGGAAATAACTGTAAAATGGTTACATCAGACATCATAATTCATGTGGATTTTGCATTATAGTACAATGTTTTTCATGATAATACTTTTACTGATATTCTCCCATGAATGATCCCCCCACTTCTGCCCCCCCCAGATACACTTGCAATGTTCATTTGTACTTTTCCAATTAAATCACTGGGATTTGTATTTCCTCTGGACCTTCAAAAATATAGAACTATCAGAATTGTCTCAATTTAAAAATCTGACAAGAGAGATACATCACTTCTTTAATATTGTCATTTAATACTTCCTAAATATGAATGCAATCAAACTTTTTAGCAATCATGAATAGTAATAACAAGTCACTCTTACTAGTTGTTAAGGGCTACATTGTTATTTGTCCAAGCACAATAAAAAAAGCAATATAATGTGTAATATTTGGCGTTGGGATTATCTCTGTTTGGAAGATTTTTCCACCCCCATGTGCCATTACACTTTAAATCATCAGATAAAATCTTCAAAAACTTTATAAATTTGTACTGTACTTGAATGCTGTTTGCAGCAAATCATAATGCCTGGGTTTAACAATTCAGTGTAGCCAAATGCTGTCATAGCCTCTCTTTTCTTTACATCCTGTCTTATCTGACAGGAAGCCTCTTTTCCTGAGCACTCAAATCCTCAGCACATCCATTCCGACACACAACCATCATGAATCTCCATGTAGGGATAAATAGTGAATAATATTTTTTATGCCTGATAAGATTTAATTAATAAAATCAGAATCTAAGTTAATCAGAGAGACTTACAGCACAATTCCATACATCTACTCAGAAGCAAGTCCCATTGAATGCAATGGGACTAACTTCCAGGTATGTGTGTAAGCATGTTTACTCAGTTATCAGCCCTGTTGAAACTTACTTCCAAGTAAATATGCGTAGGATTGCATTACATATTATCATTTCATCATGGTTGTTTCCTGAAAAAAAATCACCCAGCAGGTGATATAAAAGTTATAATGTGACAAAAATCAAGGAGGGAGGTATGAAACCATGGCATCTTAGAACGTTTGCCTAGAAAAACACATTGCCAAAATTTCAGATTTCAAAAGAAAACCCCCTCAAATGTTCTGATAAATACAATACGTAAATTGAACAGATCCATATAATTTATTAGCTATGCATACTTTTATGTAGGGGTGTGCACGGACCCCCCGCTACGCCCCGCGGGCCGATCCGAAAATTTCGGATCGGCCCGCTCCGCTCCGCCCATACTCCGCTCCTCTTCGCCGCGGAGCTCCGGCTCCGAATCGGAGCTCCGCAGTGGAGGGGAGTGGTGCCAGGTAAGGCCGGGAGAGGAGGGCAGGAGGTTTACTGGGCCCTGCTGCCATCGCCGCCCGTGTGGCGACGGCGGCAGAGCCTGGTAAGGGACCAAGGGGGAGGGGGGCCTTACCTGCCTCCGTCCGCGGTCCGTCAGCATCTTCAATTGAGCCCGCGGTTCAACCAGGAAGTCTGGTTGAAAGGCTGGAAGTCTGGGCAAGCGGCCCAGACTTCCTGGTTGAACCGCGGGCTCAATTGAAGACGCCGACGGACCGCGGACGGAGGCAGGTAAGGGAGAGGAGGGCGGGTGTGTGTGTTACCGGGTCCTGCCGCCGTTGCTGCCCATGCGGCGACGGCGGCAGAGCCCAGTAAGGGACCAAGGGAGAGGGGGGCCTTACCTGCCTCCATCCGCAGTCTGTTGGCGTCTTCAATTGAGCCCGCGGTTCAACCAGGAAGTCTGGGCCGCTTGCCCAGACTTCCAGACTTTCAACCAGACTTCCTGGTTGAACCGCGGGCTCAATTGAAGATGCCGACGGACCGCGGATGGAGGCAGGTAAGGGAGAGGAGGGGGGGTTACCGGGCCCTGCCGCTGTCGTCACATGGGCGACAGCGGCAGGGCCCGGTAAGCCCCACTTACCTTTCCGGCGGAGCTCCGGATCGAGGCGAAGGATCCGCCTTCACCTCGATCCTCTTCGCCACACTCCGCCGGTCCCCCAATCCTCTTCGCCTCCGCCTTAAGGGCAGGCGAAGCCCCCCGCTCTGCTTCTAATTCGCCGGTCCGATTAGAAGCGGAGCACATCCCTACTTTTATGGCTATTCTCTCTGGGTGCTTTCTATCACTACCAAGCAAAAGACATTGTCCATCATTCCCTTTTGAACAGATTTCTTGTGGTCAGAATAAAACAAGGGAAGAAGCAATGGGCAAACATGGGAGGGCTACACATTGAAGACAATGGTGCCATTTGGAATCTGGTGTAAAATTCCATGAATGAAGAAAGTCAAAAGGAGCAATAAAAGCCTGGTCTTGAAGTCATGCGGATTGTGGTTTAAAATGTGAGGCCCTTGTCATTCCAGGTTTCAAATTCATCTCCCTTAAACACTTCATCCCATACAAGGTATTTGCTGATTTTCAGATGCCAGGCTGCATATTGTGCTATGCTGAAAGACCATCAGGATATCAACAAGATAATGCAGCCAACAGCCTAGATATTGGGGAGTAAGTATTTGGAACTAAAATACTGGTGCTTATGTTAGCATTGCTCAATCTTGTTGTTTCAAGATTATTATCCTGGGTGTTTCTCAGCGCTTGCTACAGGTTGAGATGGAATGTTGCTGCCGTTTCTTGCTATGTGTATCCTTCCTGTTTCAACTCATTCCCATGCTACTTCTGGGCTTCAGGGAATTCTGAAGAACTCCATACACCACTGAATTCCAAAGGTAATGACCACACTGTTGTTTGCAAGACCAGTTATATAACAAGATACAAAGAGCTGTCAAGAGCTCTAGTCACAAGCTCACTTACTTGCCTCAGCCTCTAAAAAAGCTACTTCATGAAAAAAAAATGTTTGGGGAGAGTGAAGGGATGCGAAAGACAAGGATTTAATCCATTCTATCTGGGAAGTTAATTTAAGTGTGACTGGAAGTGGAGGGGATAGAATCATGTGGCTTCAGGGAATATTTTAGGGAAACTGCCTATTATTATTATTATTATTATTATTATTATTATTATTATTATTTATACCCCACCTCTCTACAAAATACCCTAGGTGCCATACAAACTTAAAATAATTTAATAATAATTATAATAATAGCAATAATAATTATATCATCAGAGAATGAAATGCATTAAAAGATTTTCTCTTTGCAAAGCAGATAATATAAACAAGCCCTGAAAGGTAATATTTAGCTATGTCTTTGTGTTTAAGATGACCTGAGGAGTTGCTATTATCAACAAAAATGGCATTGTTAAAGAGATTGGGGGAAGGCAGAGAATGGCCATATGTAATGAAAGCCTTCCTCACTTGTCCCAGGGGACATGACCAGTGTAAATACTGGTATAACACCTTTCAGAATCATAACTTGCAACAATGTGGCAGAAGAAATGGACGCTGGTGCCTTTCTTTTTGTTGTCGCTGTTAAATTTTTAACAAGCTAGAACAATGCAAGGCCAACATCTGAAGTAACCACAGCCACAGAATAATTATGAAACCTATAAATAATTCAGCATTTCTTAGAAAACATCCAGCTACCCTTTGGGAAAAGAAAACAGCACTGTTTTCCGAAATCCATTGCTGAGGGGTGGAAAATGGGTCCCAAACCAAAACCCCTCAGCTGATTGTCTTAAAATCCAAGAGAGGTCATTTGTGGCTCAGAATTTACCAATGCAAACACCGTCTTCGGAATGGAATACCTCCTGTCATCTTTGTCAGGTAACTGTAGGGTAGTTGGTTATATTGACTCAGCTGTCCTAAGTGACCTGCAAGGAAAATATGTTCCTTCATGCTCTCTTGCTGCTTTATAATTTATAAAGGACACACAACACTCTAACAACTACATCATGTTTGAAGAACTCTGGTTCAGATCACCAGCTTTCTTTCTTTCTTTCCTTCCTTCCTTCCTTCCTGTTGTACCATATGAGTCGGGTTAACAAACCTAAAAATGTGTGCATGGCGTACCTTGAACATCTGGACTAATATACTTCTGTGCTATCATCTGCCAGGTGCTCGGGCTAAGGGTGGGCAGGGGTTCGGCGGCATGGAGGATGGAAGCAGGTTTCAGGCTGGAGATGGCAGGTCAGATGTCTGGGAGCAGAGGACAGACAACCTTCCTCGCAATGAGGTGCCTGCCCAGACTGAGAGACCGGAGAGTCTTGATATGCTTCAGAAGCACCTGGTGGGCTCTCCCACATCACGTGATTTCTCAGGATCGGGAGAACATGGGTGCTGTGGCAAGAGATACCATTCAACCTGTGCTGGTTGGGGTTACATTGCTTTTCCCTTAAAGATCAGATTTGCAGTTTGTGGGTGCTTGGGTTAAAGCTGTAGGCCAGGAATTCAGAACCTCCTTCAGAGTGAGGGCCAAATTTCTTTTCAGAGAAGCTCTTGGGAGGCCACTTTCCATTGGTGGGATGGGCACTGAGGGAAAAGCGGGGTGGAGCAATTTTTTTAAAAAAAACTACCACCAAATTTAAGCTTATGGCTCTTACAGCTAGTTAGCTAAGCCTTAGAAGAGGCATTTCAACCTTTCACTATTCTGCCCAAACAATTTTTTGAAAAGACTAGCTTGCCCCTGCCTTACAATATTTTTAGCCAATAAAGGTATCAACACACTGATTAACAGATCAGTTGCCTGGTAAAGAATATTTCTGGTTCATTTTAAAGCTTGTGTGTGTGTGTGTGTGTCTTGCCTGGTAGAAAAGTAATTGCTGCCCCATAGGAAAGAATCCAGGATTTTAGTGTTGCTGTGACTGGGCAATATGGTGTCTACCCAAAACCAGAAGGTAGCACTTTCTTCAAAGTTGGTATACTGCACCCCACAGACTCACATGGACTCTGTCTTCCAAACAAGCCCAAGTTTTATTTAAACAAAGACTTTCCACTGTTGGCCACCAACCTCTCTCATCTCAGGAGAGAAGCAGTGGCTGTTGCCCTCAACCACTTCCTGGTTCATCCCAGGAAGCACAACCCCCTCAAGCCAAATCCAGTACATCTTTCAAATTGTTACAGTGCCAGAAGGAAGGACTTCCTGATCTTTGTAACTCAGTTATTCCATTCCTATATATAGGAAACCCGGTTATTCTGCCAATTCAGATAAAGTCCATCATTATTATGCCTATAGTCCAGTGGGAGGGCTATGGCTGAGAAAGTATTGGTAATGCCAGCCCTGCGAAGTAGTCCAGACTAGTTATATCCCTTTTGTTGAGGGAAGGGGAGGAAGTGATGTATGAGAATCTTTCAATGTAGTCGAATGTTGTTATCCAGATTGGGTTTGGATGACATGATAACCCATGATGGGTTAAATAACCTTTCATGGATTATGTAACCCATCGTGGGTTATTGTGTCATCTGTTGGGAATTTTTAACCCACAATAGGTTATTTGCCTGAAATAACTCATTCTGATAACCCAAGGTCTATAGTAGATGCTATTTAACCCACCATGGGTTATCATGTCATCTGTCCAGCACGTGGGTTAATTTGCTCATCTATAGGGTCACGTGGCAAGAACGGATCATATAACTGCCACCAATCTATAAACCCTTGAAAGTTTGCAGGATTGGGACTACACTTCATAGGCAGCCTCCCCTGGAGGCACCAATGGCACCTTAAAAAATGTGCGCAATTTCATTCAGGGGAGAGAAAATCCCAGATGCACCAAAGAACAACAATCAACATCTCCCCCTGCTCCCCAGGAAAAAAATCTATAGATGCCTATTGTTATTATTTCCTTCTCATATTATTTCTGTCTTATAAAATATGTTTGGTGTGGTTGAAGTATGAACTTCAAACACAAATCCATGTGTTTCGATTTGATTTTAAAAAAATCTGTTGTAAGTTTTCGCTTTGTTATTGAAGTTTCTGTTTTGTTCTTGTTTGTTAAATCAATCTATCAATCACAGCTTTTAAAACTCAGCTAAAAACTTTTCTTTTCCCTATAGCTTTTAAATGTTGAGTTTGTTCTGACTCTATACTGTTAGCCTCACCCTACCCGGTGCCTGTTTACACTTCCCTGTGCCTGTTTGCATTCTCTTTCCCTCCTTATTGTTTACTACAACTTTATTAGATTGTAAGCCTATGCGGCAGGGACTTGCTATTTACTGTGTAATCTGTACAGCACCATGTACATTGATGGTGCTATATAAATAAATAAATAATAATAATAATAATCATCATCTATCATACTATCAAGAAACAGGCATTCTTCTCCTGCTAGCATGTATATTCCAAGCCCAATTCAATGTGCTGGTTTTAACCTATAAAGCCTTACATGGCTTGGGGACACCATACCAGACAGAATGCATCTCCCGACATGAACCTACCTGTACACTACGCTCAACATCTAAGGTCCTCCCCCAGGTGCCTACTCCGAGAGAAGCTTGGAGGATGGCAACAAGGGAGAGGGCTTTTCAGTGGTGCCCCCCCCCCAATTATGGAACGATCTCCTCGATGAGGCTCACCTGACGCCAACATTGTTATCTTTTCGGTGCCAGGTCAAGACTTTTCTCTTCTCCCAGGTATTTAACAGCATATGTTGAGCTTTCTAACTGACCCCAGGTCAATATCCGTTTAAATGGATATTGTCTTTGTATATTATTATCTGTTTTTATGTTTTTTAAATTTTGTAGATTATGTTTTATGTTTTTATGGGTTCTAAAATTGTGTATATCTGTTTTCTTAAATGTTCAATGTTTTTAATCTTTGTAAACTACCCAGAGAGCTTTGACTATGGGGCGGTATATAAATGTAAATAATAATAATAATAATAATAATAATATCTAATTTGATTAAATTTTATATAAAAAGAGGGGGGAAGCAAAAGGAAATGCATTCATGCATATATCCCATCCCAAATTGCCTGAACTTAAAGGAAGAATGAAAGTTAGAAGGGGGTGGGGAACAGAGAATTCAGTTGCAAATATTAAAACATTGGCAGAAACCAAAGCTGTGTGGTACCTATTAATGTCTTCTTAATCTTTGAAACTTTTCTGCCAAAACTTGTGATAATTTGTGCAAATATGCTAAAGCGCTTGGGTATATCTCCCATAGATATATAGCTAAGGTAGGAACAGGCTCTGGCTTGGAGAGGAAAATTCAGATGGTTTTAGATTTGACTACTCTGGGCTTACAGCCATGTGAAAATGAATATAGTCCACTATCTTGCTCCTTTGATGTGACGGTATTATCGGTTACGCAAGGGATGTTTATTTCACTTTCACAAGGAATGCTGTGAACACAGAACTCTGATTTCCTTCCTTTCCCTTACATTGTCCCCTTTTCACCTCTGCAAAACAAAATGGTCACAAGCATTTCTTCGCTAGTTAGCCTAGGAAATAAACTTCTGGTACACTGTAATTTCCCCTGCTGAATTGTTAATAGATCAGGCAACACCTTTGAGCAAACCTTTTTAGTATGT
The DNA here is from genome assembly GCF_023053635.1 of Elgaria multicarinata webbii. Lineage (NCBI taxonomy): Eukaryota > Metazoa > Chordata > Lepidosauria > Squamata > Anguidae > Elgaria > Elgaria multicarinata. Next base: position 50,290,908 of record NC_086180.1, on the reverse strand, counting down.
TAATTGAACGGTAACAGGTTCAGACATTGCCAGGCAGTCTGCAAAATGAAGATAAAGTTGGAGCATATTAGACAATACCAAGATTAAACAGCCATCAGCATAAATACATCTGGCAAAATTAGCATTGGAGTGGGGGTGCCAGTTAAGTTTATGATGTTTCCAAGTGAACATATTTTTGTTGCATGGATATAAAGTATTAAGTCTGTTTGATATGAAGTCAGGCCGTTCGTTACAAAAAGCTCTTCTGTGGTTTTGGTGCAAACTGCTTCTATATTAGTGGAGAATAGAATCATCTCTGCTACCCCATCTCTACCCCCCATATACTGATTTGAATCCTCACTGCTAAATGACTGATACAATCCTACCCTTACTTATTAGAAAGTAAACCCTATTGATTTCCGTAGGACTTGCTTCTGAGTAAACATGTGTAGGATTCAGTCTAATTGAATTCAGTGGGGCTTCGGAGTCAACCTCGAGAGGACAGGGCTGCATGGTATGTATTCAGTATTTTCTTCGTGGTAAGAAGAAAATACTGGGGTGGGGTGAGCAGGGAAAGGATATATATATATATATATATATATATATATATATATATATTACCTTTTGCGCATGAGCACTCGTGCGCATCTTCCCCTTTAAGAAAAAAATGGCGGGCACAATGCCTCTCCCTCTGAGGTTGTCGCCGCGTGTGAACAGAGCGGGAGATCTCGTGATAAAAATGTCACGAGATCTTCACCCCTCCATCCTGCTGGACTGGTAGGTCTAGCTAAGGCCATGGAGAGGCTCTTCTCCAAGTGTCCTTGTTGAGTAGCAACAAGGGAAAGCGTCTTCTCTGTAGTGGCACTATGATTGTGGAACACCCTCCCCACGGAGGTGGGACTGGCACCAACTTTATATTCTTTTTGCTGCCAAGTCAAACCCTATTTGTTTGCCCAGACATTTTAAACTGACTTATTAAGCTGGATGATGCGAGCTGTCTATTTTATGTATTTCCTGCTTTTTATTGCTGTAGTTGATCTTGTTTTGTTATTTTCATCTACGTTATATTAGGATATTTATTGCATTTTATATACCACACTAGTATTGTATGATGAACAAACTGTTCGATACAATACAAATGCAGTATGCTAATATGAGATTCAAATTTGCATAATGTTTGCAACTCCCAGATCTTCAGAGTTAAGCATTATCTTCTACTTTGAATATAATTCAATGGTCACCCTAATTCCATCTCTCCCCCTTGCAATAAGTCAATGGCCCTGAATCTCCTGAAATTAGGAACTGGCCTACATTATATATATACACACACATTATATAACATTTTAATCCTACAATTGAAATTTCTGCAGTTTACAAATCCTAAAACATTAAATAATACATTTTACTGATTGTAATTATGAATTGCTGTGTCTGTAACAAAAGCACCCACGGCAATACAGTATAAATGCTAAGAATATAAAATAGCACTGAGGTTCAAAAATATTGTTTGCAATGATTCAGTTCAGTTTTATTGTTTATAACCCTAGGTCATCACAACAGAAATATAATATTCACAATATTACAAAAGTAAAAATGAAGACATTAAACGCAGATCAAGAAAATGACTAATCATTTGGGACTAACAAACTAAAATTAGTGATAAAAATTCCCTGATACGAATTTCCAACTTTATAAAAGTGTCTATTAACAAAACCAAAAATAAAACATTCAAGGCTAAAATTAAACATTTTAAACCATCAGTTTTTGTCAGTGCAACCTATTTCATCTGTCTTATTAAATCTGATATGGACTTCAGCTAATGCCGCGAGGGAAGTGGCAACTCTTCTCAAGACCTTTATGTCTTTGTTGTAAAGCATAAGTTGTTTGCAAGAGCCACCTTCCATGCTTGTCGCAGGCTAAGTGACAGCTTAAATATACACTCTTTTCATGCTGTTCTCTTCAATACAGTCATATGACAGGCTGTTCTGTCTTCTATCCTGTTTCCCCAGAGCAATATGGTTTTTAAGTTGCCTTGTGGTGATGGTTGTGGCGAGGGGGTGGGGGAATTATCTAGGAATACAGGATGTTGCCTTATATACCATATCAGACTATTTGTCTTTTTCTATATGGTCTGATCTGAATGGCAGGAGCTCTCCAGGGTGTCAAGCAGAACTTTTGCCTGTCACCTGCTTCTTGACTTTTTAAACAGGAGATGCCTGGGATTGAACTTGGGACCGTCTGTATGCAAAAGCATTTGCTTTAGCACTGAGCTAGGTTGGTGGTAGCTCCATATCTCATAAAAAGATGGACTACAAGGAATATCAAAACTGATGGCACAATAGCATATCTAGCCACCAAATTCTGCCACTCTGTATTTACCCACAATTACTTCAGCTTTGGGATAACATATCTAGATCAATGACACTGTCTTCATGCCAACATCTTTATGAGTGACTTAGAACAACATTTTCTCATCTCCTGTCTCCAAAAGCCTCTTCTCTACCTGAGATTCATTGATATCATATTTATTATCGACTCATGGACAGGAGGTCCTAATAAAGTTTCACCAAGACTTAAAAAAAACTTCACTCCATCATCAACCTACTCCTTGATCAGTCCACAAGTTCAATGTGCAACTACATAATGACATATGAGCATCACTTTATCTAGGAAACCTTCTGACCACTGCATATACATACATGTTTCCACTCAATACACACAGATACAATGTATCTGTTAACACTCATGGGATAGAGACTCATTCAAGCGTATCATCAATTATCTACAGTGCATCCTGGATAATGACACTTCCATCTCACAGGCCTTAGCTGAGACTCCGCCCCCCCCAATCTAAAACAGCTACTCACTAGTAACAACTGGCCAGGTAACAAGGACACAAACACAGGGACCAAAAACTTGCAATAAGCTCAGGTGCCAGCTCTGTCTCCATATCTATTTTGGAAACATTATTATCAGACCTACTCATGTCACCTGCAACACTAGGGGCTCATTCATTTGCTCGTCTTCAATGTGATATATGCCATCTTCTTTCAGCACTATCCTTCTGCATTCTGCAGAGGGCAAACAAGCCAGTCTCTTTGGAAAATAATAAATAGATGCAAAATCTGACATCAGTAATGGCAATATTCAAAAACCATTCATCCTCTCAGACACTCTGTCACTGACCTTATTTAATTTACATCCTGCATTTCTGCCAAAAATGTTGCTCAAGGCAGCTATCAATTAAAGTGGCCTTTGCAGGGCTAGTTTCCCCATAAGATTATTGAGACATGTGATTTGCAGATGTGGCAGTACTGTTGACTCTCCTCCGTTTGGATGATAAAAAATAGCTGATCATTGTGTTACATAGTACCGTACTTCCTCCACACCATCCAAGCGGTCACAAGCACTATCTTTTCTGCACCAAGTTAAAACTTTTCTCTTTTCACAGGCATGTAGCAATATGTGATGAGCTTCATCGATCCTGGATGCTTTTATAGTTGTTTATAGTTGTTTTTAGATGTGTGTTTGTGTGTATGTTGCATGCTTTAGTGGTTTTAAAGTTTGTATATTGTTTTTAATTGTTTTAATCTTATGTAATCCACCCAGAGAGCTTCAGCTATGGGGCGGTATAGAAATGTAAATACTAATACTAATAATATAATGAGCCTTAGGATAAGCATGGGTGAGTCCAACATAATTACACAACATGGAAGAAATTAGATGGTTTTAACAGGGCAGTGCTGACAGAGGTCAGAGATCACCTACCCTACTCACACCTTTACACATAGAAAACTTTTTGAATTCACAATAGGAAGCACTCTAAATGGCACAGGAGGGGACCCATCACTGAGTACTTTTCCTCAGTGGCCAGTTGGGGATAAAAGCCTCGAAGTTAGTATGCCAAAACAATAAGTGAGCAAAGTCACTGTTACATTATCATCCTACCCTTCCTTAATAGAACTCAGGAGGATTTGTAAATGGTTATTTCCTTTCTCCTCACAACCCTATGAGGTAGGTAAGTTGGACTTCAAAGAGGGATGGCGATTGGTATACTTCACTCAGTGGGTTTCATGACTGAGCAGGGATTTAAACCCAGGTTCATGCACAAGGGTCTGTCTATCCACTACACCAGAGCTTAAGGAACTGCCTTGTATTTTCACCAGGCTTCTCCAGCGTGGTGCCCTCCAGATGTGTTGGACTATTGCTCCCAAGCTGGCTGGGGGGTTATGGGAGTTGTAGCCCAACACATCTGTAGCGCACGACGTTGGGGGAAGGCTGCATGAAACGCTCCGTTGTATCAAATATGTCCATGCCCTGGGACCCAAAGGAACAGTCCCTGACTCCCCGCCTGATGACCAGCCACCACCTCCATAGCCAAGGCTAGCCTGGCCCCGAAAGGGTCAATCACCTTCGTCCAACCTCGGTGGCTTAGTCTGCGGCTGCGCAAATACTAAGTGACGGGGAGGGCTCGCCACGCTTCTCCTGCTCATCGATTCACCCCAATGTCCTGGTCTACCCTATCCCGCAGCATCAGCAACGCCTCCACCGACGCGCCCTGCGTAGCAACCTCTTTCCGTCATCGCCCCGCGCCGGGAGAAGGAGGCGGTGGAGGGGTTGCTGTTGCCTGGCTACGGCTGGTGTCATTTACCCGCGCCGCCGTCGACAGGCCGTCCCTTCTTTTCCTCCTCCCTCCCACCGCTGACTCTGTGTGTGAGGGGCAGAAAACAAGCGGCTCTCGAGCGCGACTAGCAGCCGGACCGTCCCGTGGCTCCGTGTGTTCCCCCCGCGTTCTTCCTCCGGAGCTAGCAGCGGCTGCCCGTCCGCCCTCACACCTTCGCTCTCCCGCCTCTGCTCGGCGGAGCGACCGGACCCCGCGCGGAGACTCAGTCACCCACATGCCTGGGAGTGGGGCGGGAGCGGCGCTGAGCCTGGCTGTCCGGCTCCGCTTCCGCGCTGCCTCCGCTTGGCTGGGGCCCTAGCAGCGCCGGCGGCCGTGATTCGGAGAGTGTATGAGAGCCAGAGCGGGGCTGGGGCTGGGGCCGCGGCCCGACCCACTCGCCGCCTCCCCTTCCAAGGCCGGGGGTGGCCGCACCGGCCCCGGGGGGAAGCGGCGGGCAGCGCTGTGGCAGAGGTGGCGGCGGCGGCTCCATGTGAAGCGGCCCCGGACGCGCTGCTGTTGCTGCTGCTGCTCTTGCGGCTGAGCTCCCCGGGAGGCGGCGAGAGAGCTTCGCTGACCTGTCCTGGACCGTCAAGCTGTGCGCCTCGGAGACCCTCCTAGCCCGCGCTCCTTCGTGTCGAACTTGCTGCCAAGCCCTGCCAGTCGCACGCCGCCGGGTGAAGCAGGGGTGGCTCCCGCAACGCTCTCCTCTCCGTCCCAGGTCCGCTGCGGCCACAGCAGGAAAGCCAGCCGGCCGCCACTGCTCTTGCTCCCGAAGTGAGTAGCGCCGGTGGGGTGTGGGAAGGGGAGGGGAGGTCGCCTTTCTGGCCCGCTGCTGCTGCAGCAGCATCCCGGTTCCCCGGGCCCTGCAGGTGGTGCACGTGGGCTCAGCAATCCCCTCCCCTCCCCTCGTGGAACAGGGGAATGGGCGGGGAGCGGGAGGGGTGCCGGGGGAGACGTCTTGGCTCTGCCCGAAGCGGCTTCTGATGGGGTGTGAAGGGCAGCCGCTGCCCCTCGTTTCATATGCGCCTCACGTTGCAGGGCGCTCTGCACGGTCTGCTGCGCTAAGTGACCCTCCCTCTCAGCCACGGCCGCGAAATCTCTCTCTCGGGGTCAGGCGGAAATGATTGGTGTATCTTGAGGGGGCTTTAAATGGCTTTGTTGGGTAGCTTAATGAGAAGAGAGGGGCTCGAGAAAGCCAATCAAGAAGCGAGAGCGGACGTGGTGCCTGTTCCGATAGTTTCTTTCTTTCTTTCTCTCTTTCTCTCTCTCTCTCTCTCCCCCCCCACCCCCCACACACACACTTTCCGAACAACAGAAAGTGTTTTAAATACTCAGGTCCCTGCCCCATCCCCATGTGAGTACTGATTTTTCTCAAAGCGACTTGAGGCGGACTATAATGTGATGTAAAAGGTATCCATAGCTTAGGATGGTCTGGAGCTAGACTGGATAAGGGTAGGACTCATTCAGCCACAATGGGTCTTGAACATTCAGAGATGCATGTGAATATGTTCTACACACCTTACTTTTAATATGTAGCTATAACATGACAGAGTTACATCTTGACTTTGTTTTAATGCAGTTTAAAGTTGAGTATTGCCCTAAGTGTTCCCTAAATTACATTTTATTTGAGAAAAGAAACCCTCTGTTTTGGGAATCATCTTATAAAATATTCAGCTTGATCCTTAGAGTACCTCTCTCTCTCACACTCTCTCTGTGTTTTCTTTTAATAGCAGGACTTGTTCCAGAATACTCTTCGTGGTCAGTATAAAAATGTGTGCATAAGATTTAGTTATATACCACATTTCTTCGATTCTAAGACACACTTTCCCCCCATATAAACATCTCTAAAAATGGTGTGTCTTAGAATCGCAGATGCATTTATTATTTCTTAGAATCAAAGCTTTTTTTCTGTTGGTGGTACTGAAATTAGTGTGTGTCTAACAATCGATGGCATCTTAGAATCGAAGAAATACGGTAGTTATATCTACTTGGTCCTGTGGGATTGCATGCCTATGTCCTTTGCCATGAGAACAAAGTAATCCTAAACTAAGGAAAATAGGCTGTAGTTGTATACATACTTACCTGGAAATATGTCCCATTGAATCTAATGGAGCTTACTTCTGAATAGACATTCAAAAGACTGTGCTTAGGAGTTATTCTGATTATACTCAGTGGGATTTACTTCGAAGTGAACATGAATTGGATTGAAGTCCTAAACATTGGAAGGGAAATTTCATTGAAATCAGTGGTATTCACTTATTGTTGTTTTTAAAGATCAATTACTTCATGAGAAACCAAAACATTATTGATCTGCCTATGATTTGTGAATCTTGTTAGTCCAAACTTGGTATAACTTCCTTATGCAGGCAATGACCAATAAGTAACTGTCTTCATTTTGGTAATCTTTTGACAGAGAAAGGGCTTGAGTAATATGAAGAAAATGGAAAGTTTATTCACATTTGAACTGAACAGAAAATAAGCTTCCAAACTTTTTCTAGTTCAGAAAATAATTAAGTCTCTACATTTGTTTACTGAAGAATGAACATATTAAAAGTAATGAGATTGCTATGGAGTAAGCTGGCTGTGGTAGTCCTAAACACACCTTCCAGGAAATAAATTTCATTGGATTTAGTAGAATTTTTCTTCCGAGCAAACATACTGTGGATTGCTCTGTGCATTTGCCATTCTTGCACAAGAAGAAAAATGGAAGTAGATGTGTTTAATGTTTTGTTTTAATATGTAAATCACTTCATCACAATTATTTGGAGTGAAATTCTATGTATGTCTACTCAGTTGTAAGTTCCATTTAGTTCAATGGCACCTACTTCCCCATAACTATGTATAGCAGGCATGAGGAATATATGGCCCTCCAGATGTTGTTGGACTGCAACTCCATCATCCCTCACTATTGACTATGTTGGCTAGGGCTGATGGGAGTTGCATTCTACCAATCTGTGGAGGGCCACACGTTCCCCACCCTGATGCAGTCTTAATGTTAAATTTAACTGTAGGGACTGGTAGACTATGAAATACAGTCATATACTTTAAAAGAATTCCAGCGGACTTGTTTCATGCTATAGCTCTCAATTATTTGCACCTTCCACAAATTTTCTTCCTTTTCTTTATTTGTATCAACAGCTGGCTTTGGGTCTTCCTTGAAACATACTCCAGTGCATTTTTCCAAGGCAGCACTGTTGCTCTCCAGGGTTTTGTCTGTTTTTGATTGGGCATGGTTCATTCTTTCTCTGTGAACCTGTTATCCTCATCTGGCTGAACTCTTTACCTTGTCCTTTATCATTTATTTCTAGTAAGGTGAGACTTGTGGGGTTGTTGCTTTTGAAATTTTCTGCCCACTCAGAATTAGATATTTGCATGGATGCTTATGTTTTGCACATTGTCTTTGTATGTAATTGTGCTGTGCAAAACATTTATTTAAAAACTAATTGTATTTAGACAGGTCTCTTCCTGCCTGGGGATGTGTAGTGGACACTACAGACCTTTTGAGGTATTATGCTATACTACCAGTTGTGAATTTCATCTTATGGTCAGCTTCTCTGAAACTTATCAGACCATCGTATTGGTGTCTCATTTTCTTCCATTATCTTTGTATTTTAGTATTACATCTGCTGATATATACAACTTCAGTCTTAGACTGCAGTGCTAAAAACACTTACTTGGAAATACATTCTATTAAAAGTAATGGCACTTCCAAGGCTATTAGGGTGCAATCCAATCTGATCCACCCTGGGTACTCATAAGCCTCTGAACTCAGAGGCTTACAAGTATCCAATGCAGTGGGGAGGGGGGGGGGGTGCCACACGCCTCCGGCTCTGCATTTTAGCTAAATGATTTTGCCTGTCTAGTGGGTGCTTCGGAGAGGGTGAGGGAAGGAGGATGGGCATACCTTGTATCCCCATGACCTCCTGTCCTCCTGTCCCAGACCCTGAGAATGCTCCCTTTCACGCATTTGTGAACTCATAGCAGCAGCCAGTGTAGTTCTCTCTGTGCTGGGGGTGAGGGAGGAGGCTGGGAGTGCAGTTTCCTGTTTCCGAGTTCAGTCAGGAAACTGCAATATCCTGTGGCCCCCAGAAGCTGTGTGGGGGCCATAAAATAGTAGAGTTGGAAGGGGCATATAAGACCATCAAGTCCAACCTTCTGCTCAGTGCAGGAATTCACATTAAAGCATACCTGACAGATGGTTGTCCATGGGTTCGCTCTCAAGTAAGTTATTGGACATGATTATTTTCCCCCCAGAATTGATCAACTCTCAATCTTTATTGAAGTATTTTCTTACCATATCTTAATTTTAGAATTTCCAGAGGGGTAGTTGTGTTAGTTTGTTGCAGCAGCAACAACAGAGATTTGTGAGCCCTTAAAAATGAACAGCTTTATTATGGCATAAGCTTTTGTGAACTCTAGCTGCAAGACCCTTTGCTGTTTTTAATTTAAGAATGGCATCTCTTCTCTCTTGTTTCTTCCTATCTGTGAAACAAGAAAAGGCTGAGTGAGATAGTTGACTTTTGTTTCAAAAGGCTTTGTCATTTGTGACATCTTGTGTTCTGCCCATGTATCCTGACCATTTATTGTATGTGTGGTTCTCAAGAAGCCATTGCTCTTAGGAGGTAGCCCGGGATGGGAAGAAGATGTTTCCCTTGCTCTTAAAGATTTAATCCTGTTCTTCCTAAGCCCTTCCTGTCCTGTTGCCAGCCAAATAATTTCCACCCAGTTAGGATGGATGCAGCAGTTACTTTGTCAGCATGTTCAAGAAGAGCATGTTCAGGAATGTTGGTCTCCTGAGGTAAAGCAATGAAGAGTTTTGTATTAACTTAAAGACTAACAAAGTTACTGTTGAAGTAGGCTCAAATGTGAAAGATGATGCCAATAGGACTCTTGATTTTTCTTTATATGAGGCAGCTTGCAGTAATAAAGTTGGAAAATCTGTTCTAAAGCATAATTCTCTTGCAGCAGAATTAATTTGTATGATGCATAGCATATTAATAATTGTTATGCAATTGTCAATATATTCACAATGTAATAAGACAGTGTAATAAGACATTTGGACAACGCAATAGTCAAAGGCGGGTTAATAGTCAACTCCATGGTTGATTATTGATGGGGTACTCACTACACAACATGATTATAATCCACTATGGTGAGTTGACTATTAGTCAATGGTGTGTTTAACATATCCCTCCCTCTCCTCCCCAGTCCTCCTGCTGTTATCCCATCAGCCATTGCGAGTTCTGCTGGCTGGACTATAGTGGCAGCTGCTGTATTGGTCGTTCTTGCCAGGGGACTCTATAGTTGCTGAAAATGGCCAACAGTATGCAATGAAATAGTTAACGGTGCCCAACATACAACACGATAACAAGTGGTTGTTCAAATAATCAACTCTGCACAGCTTTGGTTATTTGTGTTGTCTATTTTGGCCAAATAACCAACTGTTGTGTGAAAAAGTCCCAACAGACGACACAATAACCAACTGTTGACTATTTAACCCACTGTTGGTTATTGTGTTATCTGAACCCAGTCAATTTGTGGTGAACCACACTGGTTCATTCTTGACTTTCTCCCTTTCAGTGATTAGTTTCTTAGTATTTGGCATTCATGTTTTATGAAGATCTGGAAAATGGGTAGCAGTAGCAGAAAGGCTCAGAAAATTGTCATATTCCCAGGCACTATAGTGCAATCATTTACACAATGGTTAAGTACATAACAGCCACGCTAGATCAGAATAAACCTATCTATCCCATCATTCTGTTCCCACATTTACCAACCAGATGCCTTTGCAAAGACCATAAGCAGAATGTAAGTGCAATAGCCTCCTTCCTCTCATATTCACTAGCATTTGGTATTGAGAGGCATACTGCTTCTGGAGGTAATATATAGTCATCATGATTAGTAGCCATTGATAGCCTTATTCTCCATGAATTTGTTTAATCCTGTCTTAAAACCATCCCAGTTGACCACCATCAATACATCTTGTGGAAGTGAATTCCACAATTTGGCTGTGTGAAGAAGTTTTTATCTGGTTAAGAGCTGCTTCACAAGTTATTTGTGCCACACTGAAGTTACTTGAAAGGGTCTCCTGAATGATGGTAATAAAAGGTGGCTCATTTCACATAGCAACGTAACCAACTATGGGTGATTATTTGAAACAAGGCCGTATGGAGACAACTCCATATGGCAAGCAGTTTGTGTGAATGGCTCACCATGTGTTTCTGGCAGCTTTAACACACCACCATAATCAGCCAAAAATCTTCTTTTGGCATGATTTAAACTGCTGGAATTACTTCAGGAATCAATTGCACAAACGGCTTTCTGCATAGATCTGTCCATAGCATAGTGGTTAAAAAAATCTAAAGCTGTGCTGGGAAAGATCCTGTGTATAAGGGTATAGAAAGCTGCTGCTAGTTAGTGGAGATGGCATAATGAGTCAGGCCACTGGTACAGGGCAGCTTCATATATTTATAATGCAATTTTTGGTACGTTTAATAAGAAGCACATTTTACTGAGTTCAATACACCTAGGATTGCAGCTTTAGCTCTGTTTCAAGTGGCTACTTCTAGTGGCTTGCTATGAGACAGTATACACAATCAGTCAAGTGCATTGTCATCCACTGCTGGTTATGATAGTAGTCTGGGATATTTCTGTGTTGTGCTCACAATTATGTACTGAATATGGTGGCCATAATGTGTGAAGTGTCTCTAGGGCACAATCCTATGTATGCATATATAGACAGAAAAAGGCCCTACAACTCCCAGGATCCCTTAGCTAGCATTCCTGGCTGGGGCATACTGGGGGTTGTAGAACTTTTTTCTGTATAAACATGCATAGGATTGTGTCCTTCGTTCTAAAATACAGATTTAATGTGCAGATTTTGATCACATCAACCCAACCAGGATCTCAAATCCTGGATGGAGAGGGAGCCTGTTTAGACAAGAGGGTAAGTCATGGCTAGGCCGCTAACCCCTTTGCAGCAAATGATTAGAGACAGTGTTTAAACTGTTGTTATGTAGCCACCATGGTTAGGAATGGTTCACACAACACGCTAAGTTATGGTTCACACAACATGCTAAACTCTAATGTTTAGATCAAAGTGCTTAACCACTGTGGCTTAACGTGTTGTCTGAACAGGGTAACAATTACAGTTAGAATAAATCAGTTTCCTGAGTTTGGATATAACAAGAAACTTCTGTTTATCCAAAACCAAATGTAGAAGCTTTTACCCTCACACTTGAAGAAGGAGAAGGAGACAGAAGGCTCCAGTCCCAAGGCTCCACTCTGTATATTTTAGGGAATGCACAAAAACGTGTTTCTCCTACTTTGCTATCTTCTTTTTTGGGTTAGGTTTTTGTTCCAGGATACTCTTGTCTGCTACTGTGCCATCAAACCCATCATCTGCCTACATTTTAGTCCAGAGTTGGTTCTCAGGTTGCTGATCTAACTGCTATCAATACTTTATATATAGCCTTAAACTGAAATGACTTATATGTTGTTCAGTATATATTTGAATGTGAAAATGTGATGCACAAATAAAGAAGGAAGTGTGTTTGCAAACACTCATGTAACATTTATTTGAAATGGTGATGTGCTTCCAAGACTTTTTACATTGAATGTTTTTTTTCCTTAAACAGAAATTACTATCTTGCATATATGAGAGAGACATTTGTAAATGTAATGGCAGGTCAAGTAAAGCAACAAAAGCCCAAATGGATTTTTTTTTTTTGGTGGGGGAGAACTTATTGTTGGCATCCTTTCTATGGTGATCTTTCAAGGGCTGAAACTTTTCAACTCTGTGGATAGCTGGAGTAAGAGATAGAATAAGTGGAATAGTTCTGTAACCGACATTTATGTACCTGTATTTAGGTAACACATGGAAAACTTTTGCGAATCACATGCAGTTAAAATATGCAAATTACCTATGATCTTTTAGCTGCTGCTGCTATATTCTTTCATGAATGTGTCCTCAAACACCGAACTTGGTGTTTACTGCCTCATATAAAACAAAACTTTTGCAGGTTATTTTTGAGATAGACAAATCAAGCCCCAAAGTGAAAATCAAGCCCAAAAGTGAAAAAAAGTTTTTTCTTTTTTCCCCTTTTTAAACATACTTTATGTATCTGTGTGCTTTCTGAATCCTTAGGAAGTAGCATTCATCTCCTCCACACACTCAAGTCTTTCCATTTTCTGCTTATTCTTTCTGAATGGCTATTAGTTTCTGCAGCAAACAAGGGAGGTGTCCTAAAAGGGCCTCACTAGTGAACAGATCTGATTATAAACATTGCCTATCCTATGTGCTGAACAATGTAGGAGCTGTAAAGCTAAAGTAATATGTAATCATGTAATTAAAGGCTGTAGTGTACATGTATGCACAAATGGGGCAGAACTTGGTTGTCTAGCTGACTTTCATTTTAATAACTTTTAACACTGCTTATCTTAGCAACATTGCTCTGTGTTTTAACATTGTATTGCTGCATATGTAGTGGGTGTTTTTCTAGCATGTGAGCTAATAAGACAAACATAAGCAATAAATATATTGTGGATGAGAGCTATAAGTAGATGAGATAACAGGTAGGGTTTACAATTGATGAGATGTGGGAACCTTGCCTTACATTTGCTCTGTAATGGAACAAATTTATATTATTTTATGTATCTGTCCAGCTTTCATGTTGATTTGCTGTTGACAGATGCCTTTCATCATTCCTTTTGGACGTTTCTGTTCAAGTTCTCTTTTGATACTTCGGGTTGCACTGGGATGGAAGAAGCTGGGAAGACAGGTTCTAACTAAATTTTGATGAACAGCAGCACAGTGGCCTTTAGAACTTGGTAAGAGTAACATGAAGAAAAGCCCCTTTCAGCCACATTCTTAATGCAGGCAGAATATTGGGAAACCTAAGCTGCCTTCAGAGTCGCTTATAAAGCAGTGATATATATTGAATTGATATCTAGCAAGAGAGCAAAATGCTCTTCTTTGTCCTCTGGTTAAAACCCTTACTAAATTCCAAGGGTTGGGCTGCATGCACCTCTGCCATTAAAAATAATAATACTGTTCTCTCTCTCTCTCCCTTCCCCCTTTAAATTTACGGAATACCTTTGTACATAGTAAACTCCTGAACAGAAGTGATATCAGAAATAGTGCTAGACAGTAAAATAGCAAAATACTACAGATAATTACACCATTAGAAAAGTGAAATTACAACAAGATCTCTCAATCAACTTGAAGAATAGCAAAATGATGGAAGATAGTAATTATTTCTGAGAAATAGTCTCTATGAAAACCTTATTTAAAATATTTAAAGTTCAGATTCTAAATTAATTGTACCAGCTGAGATCATGTGGAAGGGTATTAAAACAACTGCTCAAGTTTTATTGATCAATAAAAAGGTCCTTGGCATTAAGGTTTTAGACAATCTTTGTCATGTTGGTGTCTGACAAGAGACTTGTTGGAGGTAAAGTGATGGCTCACATTAACCAAATCAGTTTCTTTTGGGGGGAATCTTGGGGTATCTTGGAAGCTTATCAGAGTTTCCTTAATGAGAATGTTAATAATGGCAGATAAACTACTGATCTAAGATTGCAATCCAAAGCACACATACAATTGGAACTAGTAGACCTGAGTCATTCTTAGGATTGTGGTGTCTGTGATCAGATATTCCGGGGATAATTCTGTAAGCAAACCAAGTTGTTTTCAGAAACGTTAATAAGCTCTGATATAAAACCTTTTTCAAAGAATTATAGCTAGGTTTTTTGGGAGAAGTACTCGGCCACATTATTATTATTATTATTTATTATTATTTATTTATATAGCACCATCAATGTACATTACAGCTCACTTGTAAAAGAGAAACTATGGAGCTGTTTTAAATGGCATGATTTTAAACTGAATTTATAGGTCACAATCTACCAAGAACTTAGTTGCACAAGTTTCTTTATTTCAGTAGATTTGTGTGTCTGACTATGTGGTGGATTGTGGTCATAGTTATGTCAATGCAGAAACCTTCGACTGAGTAGAGAGCTTTGCTTCCTGTGTAATTCTGATCATGTACAACTCACAATTTATTGTTCTTCTGTTTTAGTCTCATCACAAAGCATTATAGACTTCTTTCTTCCTGATGTGACTTCTACAGCTTATTGTTTGTTATTTTTATATTTTGTTGATTTAACCTTCTGTACTCTTAAAAGATTGCTGTCGTATCTGTTCTGTATCTCAGGACTGAATCTAGGAGCTGTCAGTAGCATGTTCACATGTAGCATATCCACATATGTGGCTATGTCTGTAACACATCCATATATTTAATATGTAAGTCTAGCTTTTTAAAAGTCCTTTCAACGTGTTTCAATACCTGGATGCTACATACCAAGCTATACTTGTCTAGCAAGATATAACTGCTCTTCTTTTTAAGTTCAGATGGATTTAAATAACCTTATCAGTATGCTATTTTTCCTATTCACCAGAATATCACGTTTGAAGCCTTGGGCCTTGTACTACATTCAGGAAATTGTCTACTTGATGTGTGGGAAACAGGATCCCTCTCTCCCTGCCTCAAGCGTCTTCACATCTGACACAATGGGTTGGATCCAGATTTGAGAGTGTGCAACTGGGCTGGCAGAAGCAGGCTTCTCCACTTCATCCTTCCCGCAGCAGCCTCTATGCCTGACAAGATACACAAAGGAATATATACACTTACATGTCATTTAAACATTTTTACACCTGTGGAGCCCAAGAGTAGTGCAGACATGATCCACTGTGTATTGAGTTTTACCCTGTTTCCTGACTGTGTGAATCCGTCTCTCAACTTGTTTAAATTTCTGCCCTGCATGTGTTTATTATGGGTTTAATGGCTCCCTTCTGTTTTCACAAGAGTTTAGCACAATAAGAGGCACCTGTCTTGTGCTCTGCCCTTGCCTTAAGAGGTATTCTACATGTATTTTTAGCCATGTGTTTTCTTCAATGTTTTTGAGTTTCCTCATCTCAGGTTCTTATTCAGGTTTCAAAATTTGCCTTTATGGGAGGTAACATAAATTGGATTTATAGGCCACCTTTTTCTCATCGCAGAAGAGAAAAAGGCAGAGCTGTTCAAGCAGTTTGCTGGAGGGAAAAGGACAGTCAAGACTGCTTTCAGAGTAAAGCTGGAAGCTTGCCAAGAACATCATACACAGTAGGGGTGTGCACGGACCCCCCGCTCCGCTTCACTTCCAGATCCGCGATTTTCGGATCGGGCCGCTTCGCCCCGCCCCCGCTCCGCCCATTTCCGCTCCGCTCTGAGCTCCGGATCCGGATCGGAGCTCCGTTTCCCCCCCCCCATAGGGTTGCATTGAAAGCTAAAAAAGTATACAACTTTTTTTCTGTTCAAGTTAGAAACCTCACGTTTGGCACCATGACACCTCATGGACGTATACACATGGACGCCAAGTTTCAAGGCAATCCCATCATCCCCTGATTTTTGGGGAATTTTTGAAAATCGGGCACCCCATTCACACCCCTTGGGATAGCTCTGTCAATTTGCACGTTAGAAACCTCAAACTCACCACCATGACAGCTTATCCATGTGTCCACATGGACACCCAGACTCAAGGCAGTCCCATCATCCCCTGATTTTTGGCGCGGCTCTAACCTCTAACGCACCACCCATAACCCTAATTCACACCCCTTTCGATAGCTCCATCAATTTGCACGTTAGAAACCTCAAACTCGGCACCATGACAGCTTATCCACGTGTCCGCATGGACGCCAAGTTTCAAGGCAATCCCATCATCCCCTGATTTTTGGGGAATTTTTGAAAATCGGGCACCCCATTCAGACCCCTTGGGATAGCTCCGTCAATTTGCACGTTAGAAACTTCAAACTCACCACCATGACAGCTTATCCATGTGTCCACATGGATGCCCAGACTCAAGGCAGTCCCATCATCCCCTGATTTTGGGCGCGGCTTAACTCACCCCAAATTGTCCCATTCTACAACTATGTCAATTTGCATGTTAGAAACCTCAAAGTCGGCACCATGATAGCTTATCCACGTGTCCACATGGACGCCAAGTTTCAAGGCAATCCCATCATCCCCTGATTTTTGGGGAATTTTTGAAAATCGCGACCCCATTCAGACCCCTTGGGATAGCTCCGTCAATTTGCACGTTAGAAACTTCAAACTCACCACCATGACAGCTTATCCATGTGTCCACATGGACGCCCAGACTCAAGGCAGTCCCATCATCCCCTGATTTTTGGCGCGGCTTAACTCACCCCAAATTGTCCCATTCTACAACTACGTCAATTTGCACGTCAGAAACCTATCCTTTGGTCCCATGACAGCTTACCCATGTGTCCCCATGGACGCCAAGTTTTAGTTGAAGATGATGCCAGGGGACTTAGTATGGTGGCTACAAAAGGTAAATAAGGGAACTGGTTTTGGTTTGTACTCAAACACATTTTCCTTGTTTGAATAAGCTATATATTTTTAAAAGGAAGTGTATTGTTACATTTGTATCCTTCCCTTATTTCAAGGAGCTCAGGGTAATATTTTAGTTGTATAAATTGTGGGAGGTAGCCTAGGCTAAGATAGTGACTTGCACAAAGCCAACTAACAGATTCCATCAGTATAAAGTTTATTTATAGGAAGCATCCCTGAGTGGGGATTTAAACCTGGATATCTACTATGGCCACTACCAATATTAGCAGTGCAGAAATTGCAGACTCTGTGTTGTAAGGCTATTCTGTAGTCACTATTACAAAAAAAAGTAAATTATTCACAAACAAAACATCAGTTTAAATGGGTAACTTAATTATCATACAAAGTTTGGTGCAGAAATACAACTGTTTCACCAAAGTATTAAACCAGTGGTCAAATCTAGTCAGTAAAATTGAGACATTTCATAATTAATTAAGCCTTCCAATAGTATTAATGTTGTTGCAATTGAAATCCCAGCTCATTATCTGAAGCCTGATTATTCACAAGTCCTTATTGAAATTAATTGTTTGGCTCATATCGTTGTAACCTGTTTATCTGAAATTCTGAATATTTTCACTTTCAACCAGACTACTTTGTTTAATTCCATAGCATAGCTGTGTTGGCATGTTGCAACAGAAATCTTGCACATCTTAAAGACATTTATTGTGTCATGAGCTTTTTCGGTCCAGAATGTTTGAAGCTCCTTAGGTCCAGATGCTTGAAGAGTCACTCCAGTAGGTCGATAAACTCAGAGAAAAAGAACTGTTTTACGCAAAGCCAGATCATGGGCCCCAGGCTAGCAGGTGTTGATAGGCCCCATACTCTGCCCCCAACTCTGAATTCACATTTATTACATTATGCATGTGTGTAGGTAGATACACACACAATCAAATTAAACTATGTTAAGTATAATAATATTGTGATTTCTGTTATTGCATCTTATTTTATTATTTATTTATTTATTTATTTAGAATATTTATATACCGCTCCCCATTGAAAATTTTTGGAGCGGTGTACAAGGTAAAATGAAAATAAAAACAGAATAATTTAAAAAGAAGCAAAAAACAGAAATCCATCCCTCCAGTAGTTTAGGACTACCACTCTCAGAATTCTTGGCTGTGCTAGTTGGGGGTGATGGGAATTGAAGGAAGGCACAAGGTTTGGGAAGGTTTGAGCTTTTGTGAACCGCCCAGAGAGCTCCGGCTATTGGGCGGTATAGAAATGTAATAAATAAATAAGACTGATTTAGTGGAACATAATATTCTCTGCTTTCTTGGAAGCAAAAGACCCTAAAACTCTTTTCATGTGTTAATCATGTGAGGGGTCTTTCCATGAGGACAAAAGGCCCATGCTACTGGCCTCTTCCCAATGTCTGCAGATTAAGCATGGATGTCTGCATAGGCAAAGCTTTCATATATAACATCTATGCTCAACACACAGGGCTGGGGAAGTCATGCAACATTAAGAGTGGGGCCAGTGGTGCAGCCCTGTGGCCTCTTATACACGTGGAGACACCTGCACAATTAATGTGTGCAGGAGGTATAATATATAATCAAATGGTACTTTGCCAATTTTCAATTTCTGTGGCACTACACAAAAAGCTAAGAAGTTCTGTTCAGGTGTATACCAGGAAGTGGTTCAATACCTTTTATACCTGAAAAGTCAGTTTTATCTAAAAGGAATTGTTTTTTTAAAAGGGTCAAGGATGCCATCCAGCCTATCTTTGACTGGAAGTGTGAATTCTCTTTATGTTTTTTGTGCACATGAGTAATAAATACAGAGAAGTAGGAGCATGTGATAAGACTGTACTGTACATGACATTTTGGCAAGTATGTCATGGGCTGTAGCCCAGTTAATTCTTGCCTTTATCTGGTCTTGGTCTTACATTCGACACACATCTGACACTAAAATGGGTAATACTCAGAAGCAAGTATAGGAATATTTCAGTCTCATAGGTCATTCTCTAGCAGGCATTTGTTGCCATATTTCAGCTAAAACAGATCAAAGGAAAGCTCTAACTTGAAAAAACTGTCCTGTTTAGGTATAGTCAGGTATATGCGACACTCATACTGATTATCTCTTGCATTCATCTGATTCGATTCTGTATTCATTTATTATAATTTTCAATATTTATATACCGCTCCATATGTGAAAAAAATTCCAGAGTGGTGCATATAGGAATGAAACACAAAAAGTAAGAAGTTTAAATACAGCAAATTAAAATTGTTCAATTTAAAACAAAGGACCAATAAAAACAGTGACTGGTCAGTTGAGGACTGCTTCTTGGAAAAGAGTTGTTTTCAGGAGGCACCAGAAGTAGCATAGCATTGGCGCCTGCCTGACCTCCAGGGGCAGGGAGTTCCAAAGGGAAGGGGCCACCACACTAAAAGCTGTTCTCCTGATGAGCTTCGATCAGGCCAAAAGTCCTTGTGGAAACACCAGGAACATGCCCTCCAATGACCTCAGTGACCAGGCAGGTTAGTAAGGAAAAATGGTGTTCTCTCAAGTGTTTTGATACCAAGTTGTTTAGGGCTTTGTGCTCTAGTACCATTTGCATCCTACATAGTGCTGTAAAACACCTAGAACTCTTGTTTGGCATTGATTGATTTTCAGATGTTACTTTTTTCTTCTATCAGCATTCTGTGGGGCAAACTGACTTAGGTGACTCTCTTTATGCATCTGACAAAATGGACACTGGTTTCAGAGACTTATGCTACAACTGTATTAGTCTCTAAGCTGTCCCTGAGCTCTCTGATAAATTATTAACCTTTCATACATTAGGTCAGCAATCCTGAGTACTAATGGCTCAATCTAGCACTTGCTAGTTCCATTTATTCCAATGGAAGATATTTAAGTACATGTTTAATTCACCCATTGAAATCAACAAGACTGAAAATGACTTCAGTTTTATTATATTGTGCTCGTTGTGAATAGTTTTTTTCAACAACAACAACAAAGTTTAACCCAGCATTTTGCCAGCATTTTCCACAGTCTTCTTTCACATTATGTAGTGTTACAGAAAGGCTAATATCTGGTCTGGCTTTTAATAAAGCATAATGGATCTGATGATTCACATATTCAGCTGCAAGACATTTGGGTAGTTTAGATAATAGGCTAAATCATGGTTTACATGCAAAAGTAGCCATGGGCCTCAGGCTCATTTGCTCCCTCCCTCCATTCCTTTTCTCTTGTGTTGCAATTAGAAGCTAACATGGTATGTGCAAACTATAGTTTGCTGAGTATGAATTAAATGGCAAACTGATTTGAGACAAATCAGGATGAGAAGCTTTTAATATTGGCATATGAGAGTATGAAGGAGTGCATGAGCTTGAGTTTTGTGGCTGTTTATATTCTTAAAGCTCAACCCTTGTTTAATGTTGTATTTGAATGCTGTTAAATGAGTATGAGTGGCACACATACATATCTAAATCAGTTTGCAATTTACACGTATATAATACTATCTTGCAGCTCAGTTCTATGCATGCTTACTTAGACATAAGTTCAGTGGAACTTGCCCTCTAGCAAACATACATAGGATTGTGGTCTTTGTAAATCTGTTCAATCTAGAGTGCAATAGATGACCCCATGACTCACACCATCTAGCCCTTCCTCTCTGCTTGTATTATTTCCTAACATCCCATGCATGCTCTTATATCTTCCTCTCTCACAGGCCCTGCTACATCCTGTTATTCTCCTTTAATTTTCTGTATTCTACATACTTCATATTTCACACATCCCTTTATTTTCCTGTTTGTTCCCCTCACTCCAGAAACCAAGCATTAATGGTCAGTATAGTGACATATGTCCACGTAACAATTGATTGCAGTGTTGGGAGGATAGCTGTACCAATGTTTTCAATAATAACTTCCAGAGGCGTAACTGTGTTGGTCCGTTGTAGCAAAAACAAAAAGAGGCTTGTAGCACTTTAAAAGACGAACAAATTTATTATGGCATGGGCTTTTGTGGACTAATGTGAATCCTAGGGCCTTTTCAATGTTGCATTCTGGGGAGAGCTCTTAATCCTAAATCCAGTCTCTCCCTCCCCACAGGGAGAAAATAACAACTGAACTGGATTGTTCTGTGTTTAACTGAATAGTCCTTAACCACCTGGTTTGTCTCTGAAAAGAATTAAGCCTTAACATTGGGTAAGGGACTATCATATTGAAAAAAAACTGGTAGAAGTTTACATGACCATTGCTTTGTCCTCAAGGTAGAATAACTAAACAGGCCCTCTATTAGGATGTTCTCACACTTACACTATTTTAGGTGCTTGGATAGACTGACCCTGATAAGAGTTATATTTGAATAGTTAAGTAGAGATTAAAATGAAAGTCAGTTTTCCTGCATTGGGAATAAGAAAAATATACTTGATTAGTTGCTGAGAAATCTATTAGTGTTTTTTCCTGGGTTTTGGATCTTTCATCAACTTAAGAATTGCCTGCTATGCTAGAATATCTAAACTTTATGCAAGGATAGAAAGTGTTTTTAACTTGGGTATTTGTTTTTCTCCTTAACTTGTTCTCTGATATACAGATATACATCATAGGCACTTTAAATTCATCATGCTGAGCTTTCATAAGTCCAACAAAATACAAATACTTGTCTTGACCATGAAGTGGTAAAATGCATAAGAAAAGAGAGAATTAGTGTCCCAAGACCCAGAGTGGGTGGAGTTCAAGGGGAAGTTAAAAATTCTTTAGAAAAGGGTGTATCCTATTGGTTTGTATTGTCAGTCAGCAAATATAGGATGGACAAAGTCTATAAATCTGCTTATATAACAACTTACTGGGATGAAGAAAATTGACTCTTGGCCCCGTAAATGAACATCCACAACTTGGTCAAGTAGCATCATAGTGCTTCCCTTACCGAAATGCTTGTACCTCTTTAGAGGCCAGTGTTGTAATTTTATGTACTCTACCAGTTAAAAGTATAACAAGTTGTTACTGTGTGGTAGTTGTATTAACAGGTTTTGCATTTTAGCTATACATTAACTGGCTTTCTTTAGCAAGAACGTGGGATTATTAAGTGTAACTAGTGTATTCAACCTATATAAAATCAAAATAGTAAGGCTTGAACTTGTTTTAAGAGACATTTCTAGAGTTTGTGGGAAAGCCAGAAATATTGCAGTTAGATGCATTCTCTGAGGCTTCTGATGTTTCATAGACTAACAAAAGGTTGCTTTATTAGTAGCTTTAATGAACAAATCGCTTTATTGGCTTAGACATACTGGTAGCTTTGTCGGTCCAAACAGCTATGAGTTCTTGTTTCAATTCACCATTGTGCTCAAGTAGTGAAGTGATAGCCATTGACCTTCTACTAAAGCACAATAAAAAGTTTTTTGTGAAGAAGAAAAGTGCGCAAGGAAAACTGCAATGCAATTCTTGGACTCCAGCTCAGCAACTTAAAATGTCTTCATAGCTCCTATGTTCAGACAGGCTTTTGTTTGGTTCCCAGCATGTTTACCTAAAAACACATTAACTCTTGAAAAACTGTCCTTCAGTAGATCTACTTGAAAGGTAGTGAAGCCTTTATCTTGATATTTCAGCCACAGGGTGTTGTAGTCTTGAATTCAGACTGCTTAGTATATAAAACAAAATGAAATGGACTACCGATAATAAAAGTTGTTGTGCTAGGTGAGTGTCTTGATCTTTTTGTTAGTCCCGGGTAATTAAGTGAATAAATTATAATTTCAATGTGAAATTAAAATGAAACTTCATTGAAACATTCTAGCCATTTTTTTTTTAAAAAATGGGTGTATTATTCTATTATTACCACTAGAATAATACAGTAGGGCCAGAAGATACTGTAAGGGTTAATGCAGGTATGCTTTTTCATCAACCTGTAGCATCTCATGTATCATGTGAAATAACAAGACATACATCTCTCTTTGTGATGGGGAAAGTGTGCCGAATACTAAAACTAGAAAGTTAAATTGGACTTTTAAAAAAAACCCTGTTTAGGTTCATGCAGATGTTGTTATTATTATTATTATTATTATTATTATTTATTTATATAGCACCATCAATGTACATGGTGCTGTACAGATAACACAGTAAATAGCAAGACCCTGCCGCATAGACTTACAATCTAATAAGTTGTAGTAAACAATAAAGAGGGAAGGAGAATGCAAACAGGCACAGGGAAGTGTAAACAGGCACCGAGTAGGGTGAAGCTAACAGTATAGAGTCAGAACAAACTCAATATTTGAAGGCTATAGGGAAAAGAAAAGTTTTTAGAGGTCAGCACAATCCTAAATGGGTATATATGCTGTGTCAGTTTGGATGAGGAATGTGGCAAATTGGGGGAGTTGGGGGGAAGGCAGAAGAAATCTCCATGGTAGAGATCCTGCTGCTGTTCCTGAAAACCACGGGTGTGAATATGTTGATCAAAACAGCTCTCCAAATCCCTGAACTGCAGCAGTAAAAAGGTGGTGCATATGCATACTTCTCAAGCCACTTAATGTCAGCCAGGATTACTACCACAGAGACTCTGTAGTCTTACTCTGTGGGTAGAGAGTGGTTTGCTTTTTGATGTCCTGTTGATTGTCTCTCGGCCAGGTCTCAGTGAGCAGTGGTGGAAGCACAACTATGCTCCTTCTCCTTGCCCAAGCCAGACTCCCACAGCTTCCTTTAAGTTTGAGTGTTCAGCCAATCTCTTATTCTGAAATAAGATGCAGAGCTTGACTTCAGAGAGTAGCAGAGGAATAAGGTTTCTCCTTCCTTCTGGCTCACTCCTCTTAACTGTAGGAATATTTGTGCTGTTCAGCAGTTAGGATCGTGATGTTAGTTAGTATATATAACATTCATTAATTAGATTTTTTTGTTATAAGCATTTCAATGAGCGTATTCTGTAATATTTCTGAAAAAGTGGGAACTTTGTGAACCGCCCAGGGAGCTTCGGCTATTGGGCGGTATAAATAAATAAATAAATAATATGGATTAGGGTCTATGTCTTTTGTAACACACCTTCCTTTTGGTTTTTCCAAGATAGCTGGCCAATTGTGTTTATGTACAAAGAGAGTGTAAACTTTTAGCTGTACAGCCATTGTAAATATTCATTAGTGCTGGATCAAATACCATAGGTTAAATCCAGAGACACCCCTCTGCCAACAGAAGGGCTCCTTCTGTTGACTGAGGGAATTGGATCCAGCAGAGACTCCCTGCTGGGGGAAGGCGTTAGGGCAGCCATTTTTGTCAATTAGTCCTGCTCCCAGAGCCACTTCACACATTGATCTGGAGGATCTCCCAGTCCTCCAAAGCAGATTTTTTTGGTGGTATAGAGTGTTGCAGGGTGGAGGGGGAATCAGCAAAAAAGGTCTCTTCTGCCTGTGGGATCATTCAGTTTGTGGAATTTCTGTTCCAAGCAACTCTTGATCCAGCCTATATTCATAATCTTAACTGATGCATTGTAGTCAATAAGACTAGAGTGAGTACATGGTGGCTCTGACTATAAGTGGCTTAAGACTGTGCTGTCTTTAGGTTAATGGGGGGAAAAGTTATCTCATCTTTGTTATTGATAGAACCCATTAGATGGTGGGGAGTTTGTGTCATGTCCAAAGCTAGGGTGACATACCTAATGAGAACCTGTTGCCATGTTTACCTTTCTTCATTTCTTCCTAATCATGAAGCAAATGAAAGCTGTGTTATGCGGCTGACACTATCTCTGAAGGAGGCCTACTGCTGTCACACGTCAGAGCGAAGAGAAGACATTTTGTACAGGCAGGAACAGAAACCACAAAGAGAGATTGTATATTACCTCACTTGATTTGGCCTGAATTGTTTTGGCCACAAAGGTTTGATGAGTGAACTAGCTCACTTGGGATTTACTTTTTCAAACTTGATTTAAAAAGAAGCCAAATTTTGAAGAAGAAAAAGGTAGTGTTGAAATACTGCCTCCCAAATTTTCTGTAGGTATCTCTGTAAATGATGCAAACTTACAGATATCTTTGTGATTAGGTTATATTGTGTTGACAAAGTTAAACTCAATATCAACACTCAGTCATCTTGAAAAGTTAATGTTTGTAACCTACATTACATTGGTAAAGGCACCTTCACAACGAAACTTTTTTAAAAAGTTATTTTCACTTCCTTAGATTGCGTTTTTCTTCATCTGTATTTAAACTGACAGTCTTACGAACTCATGCTTTAAGGTATGCAGGAAAAAGTATTCTCTTGATGTAAATATGTACTACATTTGTAACTCACTTTGATTCATCCCTTTTCATGAGAAATGAAAATACAAAGGAAAATATTAGGATTTACAACCCAACGAAACTGCCTAACTAGGGATATCTGAGAAATCTGCAATGGATTCCAATGAGTTTGGATTTTTATGAATTCAATCTGTGGATTCCACAGCAGCCCAGATTTTTCTAAGTTGTGATGATTCTATGGATTTGCAGATCGTTTGGGGGGAATTTGTGCAAATTGCCATTTGCGCAAGTGTGCATTAATGCTAATGTACACTTGCAGAAGTACAGATTAGTGAAAATGCACATTTGTAAACAAGAACAAAAATTTTGCACAACCTTAAAAAAATCCAATTCTATCAATGAGTGGGTGATAGAATGAAAGATGCTTGACAATCCACGAAAGAGAAGAAACAGATTTCACAAAATTTGTACATCCCTCTGATAAACCATTTCTTTAAAAAAGTCCCAAATCCTGACACTACAATGTTAGAAATATTATTAATTTTCTTAGCTTAAAACCTTTCATGCTGAGAAAGGTAGCTGGTGTTTAACTAGAATAATTAGAAACTTTAAAAACACTTCATTCTTCTCTAGAAAGCAATTGTGTAACCTGGAAATCTATTTTTCTTTCTGAAATCTGCTCATACACAGCTGAAATCAAGGATGAAAGTTCCAGTTTGGCTATATCCCCTCAAATAGGCAGCAGCCAGGCTGGTTGTGCTGTGACATCACGTCTGCCAGTCTTTCTTTAAGGCTTGGTTGGTGAGGATGGAGAGTAAAGTTTCCTATAATAACTTGACCAAAACCAACTGTGATTTTGCAAATTCCAGAAGGTACAAGCGGTGTATAATGTCATTCTGCAAGAGCACAATGAAAAGCACATCAGAGAAAATATTTCTACATGCTTCTATGGAAAAGAAGCTATGGAAAGCAAGGGTAGTTGCTGTGAGAAGAGAGGTTGTTCAGTGAGAAATCTGTGTTGTTTGTGTGTTATGACCATTTCAATGTTAGTATATTTAATACATAAAATGTTTAGTATACTCCAATATTGTTATTTTTATGAATATTTTTATTTTGTCTCCCCCTTTTTTAAAAAAGGAGTGACTGCACGGAAAAGTGCGCAAACTGGTTGGCCGGTGTCCCTGCCCTTTTTGTCTTTACCCTGGAAATAACTGAGAAGGCTTTTGTCAAGGCTAGTGAAACCCCCCCTCCCTCACAAGGGTAGGAGAAATCTCTTTAAATAAAGAAGAACTATTATACTTGAAAGGTGTAACTCTACCGATGGGGAGAGTGTTTCCTCTGTTAGGGAAATTTGAATCTATTAATAGATTTTTTAAGATCAAAATACTTCACATAGGCCCCTTAGAATACTGTGTACAGTTCTGGTCACCACACCTAAAAAAGGATATTATAGAGCTGGAAAAAGTGCAGAAAAGGCCAACTAAAATGATTAAGGGGCTGGAGCATCTCCCCTATGAGGGAAGGTTACATCAGCTGGGATTGTTTAGCTTGGAGAAGAGGAGGCTGAGGGGAGACGTGATAGAGGTGTACAAAATTATGCATAGTATGGAGAATATGGATAGGGAGTCATTTTTCTCCCTCCTTCTCAAAATGCTAGAACCTGGGGTCATCCTATGAAGCGGATTGATGGAAGATTCAGGACAAATAAAAGTAAGTTCTTCACACAGTGCATAGTGAAATTATGGAACTCGCTACCACAAGATGTAGTGATTGCCACCAATTTGGATGACTTTAAAAGGGGGTTGGATAAATTCCTGGAGGCAAACGCCATCAATGGCTACTAGCCCTGATGGTTGCCTGCTATCTCCAGTATTCGAGGCAGTAAACCTGTGTGCACCAGTTTCTGGGAAACATGAGTGGGAGGGTGCTGTTGCACCATGTCCTGCTTGTTCATTCCTGGCCGATGGCTGGTTGGCCACTGTGTGAACAGAGTGCTGGACTAGATGGATCCTTGGTCTGATCCAGCAGGGCACTTCTTATGTTCTAATGGTGAACTGCTTAATAGAGTAATACTACTGAAAGTGCAGTATGACATTTAGGAGAAAACGCTATTGGTCATTTTGAAAAATGGGCCACTTTCTCAAGGGAATGTAATGACTAATAAACTAAATATGCAATTTCAGGAGTGAAATTAATAACTCCCCTGGATTTTGAAGGCATAAATATGGAAATGATTGAATAGGAGAATAATCCAATGTATGTTTACCCAGAAGTAAGTTCCTGTGAGTTCAATGGGGATTACACTTGCAAAGTATTGCCACCTAAGAATAGTTGAAGACATCATTCTGACCTAACGTTACTTCATTGAAAGTTCACTGAAGAAGGTTATAAAGAAATATAAATAATAGTAAATTCCTCTCACTTATATTTATGTGTAAAGAGTTATTATTGTGCTAAATAATACGGTGTGTAAGAGGGAAAAGTGAGGTAACTGTAGGGCTAGAAGGCAATCTATGATGTAACTTTTAAAAATAATAGAACAATGGCATGTTGTGCACAAGTTTGCAGAGTGTGAGGATGTTTGCATCTAAAGGGAGTTGTCTATTGTTGCAGAGAAACATGACAGTGATTAGTCAGTGTCAGGAGAGGGGAGATGTGGCTACCTGCAGGGACGTTTAAGTACCCCACAGAGATCTGATCTTTTCTTGTGGCTACTGTTTCCTACCCTTTTGTCTGGAATGGTCTTCTTGGCTCTGCCATGCCTTTGAATGCTTTCCCTAGACCTCTTGAGCTTCCCTCCTGTCCTTTGCTCCAGCTTCCAGGAGACCTTATACAAGGAAGCAAGAAGATGTTGCTGACATGCTCATCAAAAGCTGTTATCCAGAGCTACTTGGCTGTCTCTCAGACCTGCTTTCTGATTTTCTCTGTGTGTGTTTTTTGCCTTAGTTTGTCCCAACGTCATCCAACTATGCTGTCCATGATTTCCTCAGAACATGCGAGTTGCTTAACCTTAATCTCTAGTCCCATTGATTCACCTACTTACCTTCCCCTTGTAAAGAAACTTCAAATTTGTTGATAATCTGAATCCTGAAAGCAGAATATATTTGACTGAAACAAATGTGGGGCATATCAGTAAGGGCACCATTCCCATATCAAATACTGCTCTTAACATTGTCTTTTTTGCTTCATGCATTCTATTCTGTTACTACATTTCCCTTTTGGTAGTTGTTGGACCAAAAAAAGTGCTTTTTATAATTCTGGGGCTTATGAAGTCATTGGACTTTGAGGGTTTGGTCAGGATTAGTTAATTAAAAAGCAAACTTTCAAGGAAAAATGGTTGTGCATAGATGGCAAGTGTGCTCCTGGGTCCTATTACACAAATGTTGGATGAACGAACAACGTGTGAAGTCCCATCTATATTACGTTAGATCCTACTTAAGAATGTGTTGCTTAAGACACAGGGAGAAATTGCCTGGTATTCTCATCTTTTCATGTTCATATTGTCCTTCGTCATCTCTGTAGATTATTTTTCTTCTCAATTTTCCTGGCTGGTACTCCTAAAGTGGGATGTTTCACTTTAAGGCCGTCACAACAGACTTGTCAAAATTCTGACAGGCTTGGGCTAAAGACACATCTTTTCCTTTTATTTCCATTTGATGTTCTGCAAGGGCAGGAGTCACAACCCTAGTGTTCTCTGTGGAAATAGATTTATAACAAAATGTTACTCCAGACTGAAACCAGTTTGGTGAAGATATGCTGTTTCATATTTTTTTAATGGTAAGTTTTGTAGGTATGGCAGTCATTCAGATTTGTACAAATTTAAATGGTCTGTCTCTTCCTTATTTATTTATTTATTAAATTTATATACTGCCCCATAGCCGAAGCTCTCTGGGCAGTTTACAAAAGTTAAAAACAGTGGACATTAAAAAAAAATGTACAAAATTTAAAACCATCAAAAATACAAAAATAACAGTATAAAACAGTATCCATTCTGTTAATGTACATATGGATTTTGGTCATTTGTAAGATGTTATTGAATACTGTGGCTGCAAAACCACTGCAAAACAATATAATTACATGTTTAATAAAGGGAGACAACAGATTTTTATGGTTTTAAAAGTAAAAACAAAATTTTTAAAAATAAATCTATTTCTTTATCTTAAATACCTAAGAGTGATGTAGTTATTCTTTGGCAATAGTTCTTAATAATACTTCTTCCATTCACAATAATATAGAATTTGACAGTATCTTATATACATATCTGCTCAGAAGTAAGTTCCAAGGGATACTCCAAACTGAGTGGGTATAGGATTACAGCTGTATAGTGCAATCGTTTGCATGTCTATTCAGAAGTAAATCTTATCACATTCCTTGGATCTTGCTCCCAGGTAAGTATATATAGGCTTGAAGCCTGAATCACATAACTTGAGAAAGGACAAAATGAAAGTCATCTAAATTTGTAGTATCAAATTCTTACCTTGTGTGCAAATAGCACTAATGCATAAATAGCTGTTAAGAAAACTATGAAATGAGGCTGATTTCTTTTTAAGTAGAATATTGTAGCTTTTCCAGACACAAAAATAGCTTGAATATGCACTTACTATGACCCTACCAAACTTGGAAACTTACGGTCATTCTATGCATGGCAGAAGTGATCTTCATCTCCCAGTTCTCCCACCCTGCATTTCTCACTAGATGGGCTTTTTTGCCCATTTAGCAAAAGCGTTTCAGAAGGGAAGTGAAGGAAGCTGGCAGAGGCTCAGGACAGCTCATCTCCTGGCTTCTCCAGTCTCCTCCCCTCCCTGCCCACTGAAACTTCCCCTTTCTCCCTCTCCAAGGTCGAGTTCCTGTCCACGAAGGCCGGTTGGTCCAGTTCTTTCCATGCTGGCTGGGAAGGGGAAGGGAGTTGGATCTCCGACTCACGCTTGCAAGGAAAACAGTCTTACGGCTCCTCATTCGCTGTACAGGGGCCATAGGATTACTCCCTCCATTGCTTTAGGAAAATCTGAATGATTGTTTAGAACTTCATGCAAAGAAGTTTTTCTTGTCAGATTAATCTGTTTATTACAGGATTAAAATGCATACATGTCATTGCAGTTTTTCTGTACATTCAAATTCTTCAGTGAAAATATCTTCCTAAACAGTCACTTTGTTTTCTTTACTGGATGATTGCCCTATACCTGGTCTGTCACTGGCTCCATCTTTATACATTCTGTGAATCAATAGTACATTAAGGAAACTGACATGAGGTGAGGGGGGAAGCACATAAATAATGAATAACAACCTTTACTGCTAGTGTTTCATTCTGTTAAGGGCAATACTAATTTCATTGAATTATATATGCATTTTCTATCAAATTTAATTCAAAAAATTATACCTATGCTAATTATCACCAAAAGCGGTTCCTTTGTTAGATTAAATAGGCAATTCAATATAAAGAAAATAAAGCTTAAATTAGGCCTATTGTGCACAAAATGAGAGCGTTGTTCTGTGCTCCTCACTTCTTTGTGTAGTGGGAAGTTCTAGGTCAGTTTTCTTTGGAAAGGAAGTAACAAATATGCAGGTTGATTAAGTAGGCGCAGAAACAAGACTGCTAATCTCAAACCAAAATCAGTCCTCAAAGTAGCAGCAGCACTCAAGCAGGTCTGGGCTCCAAAAACCTAGAGCTACTTTATCCTTTTCTCTCTAAATGTAAACTGGCTGTTCAGCCCTCACACAACCTGTAGGTAGCTATGACTTCAAGTATCTTCCATTCTTCTTCTTTAATAAACACTAGCCTGCTGGGGCAAAACTATTTATTAAGTAAAATCCAATAAAGTCCTACTTAGAGTAGCCACCTTGAAATGAACGGGACTTAAGTTAATCATTACCAATTTAAGTTCCATTCATTTGAATGGGTCTACTCAAAGTAGGATTTATGTTTGATTTTACCTGTTGTGATGAACAACATATTTCCTGAAACTTCATAAACCTAGAAAAAGAAGACTGTGTATTTGCTTGGCAATAGTGTGGCATGACTGTAATAGTATTTATTAGGATTCTGTATCCTAAGATTCTTTGACGGGGGGATAGTAGAGCAGGATGAGATGTCTCACTTGGTTGGATGAGATCATCTTAAGATAATTTTTTATGCTAAGAAAAATATTTGGAAGTTATCAGGATAAAGATGATGTGCACTTTAAGTCTGTATATTAATTTTTTTATTAGCTTCCTGTGAATTCCTATCCTGCATATCGGTGGCAAGCCTACATCAGCAATAACACTTCCTTTATGAGCTCACAAATGGACTAGGCAAGACGGCAGCTGATTTTTTAGAAGTTGGCTCATTTCAGACCATCTGAGTGATTCTACCTGATATTATTTTACATTTTCCCTGTGATGTTTCCCCCACCCCACCCCACCCCGATGAATAGCTGTGTAGAATCAGCACAGGAAGAGCAAAGTCCTTGGCAATACCAGCTCAATTGCATCTGCAGATGAGGATTTAAAATTCTATGCAGCAGACAGTACCTCCAGCAGGCGAGTAAAAGGTTACTGCATTATTTGCTTGTTTGCATGCAGAGTCTTTCCCTACAAAAGGCTTTTTATTCAATTTGCATTGGGTGCTTGAATTTAAATATTACTGGAAAATGATTTAATAGAAATGTGAATATCAAAAGGGCAGAGCAAGGTTGAAGGAAGAGGCAATGCTGTCTCAGTATAGCTGTAAACCAGAGCTGGAGGAGAGGGGAGGAGACAGCAAATAT
Source organism: Elgaria multicarinata webbii (assembly GCF_023053635.1). NCBI lineage: Eukaryota > Metazoa > Chordata > Lepidosauria > Squamata > Anguidae > Elgaria > Elgaria multicarinata. Next base: position 50,258,919 of record NC_086180.1, on the reverse strand, counting down.
AGCTTTTGATGCAGAGTGAAAACAAGAAGTTTTGCTTAAATATGTGTGCTTAAGCTGCTGTCATGCCACTTGCTTGTTCTTAACTATCTGATAACTGTTCTTTAGGCAACTACTGATAGCTTTATCAATGTAAGTAACAATTATTTCAGGGCAGATTATCCTGTAATCAGGTTGAGCATCTGTGTTAATGTGAGCATGCTTTTTCTCTCTTCAAATGCTGTAGTGCATGCTGCAATAGGACAGATAAATGCACTGCTTTTAATAGCTGAAAATCAGCATGTCATCTTCTGATATATAGCTCTTTCACTTAGTACTGCTTTGGAGGCACCTGCAAGCTTATTTGTGTTGTGTTAATTACATTGAGAACCAATTAAACAGGTGAAACCCACTTTTTTTGTAATAACAAAACACAGTTTTGGTAGACGAAGAACTGGCACATAATATTACTTAGTCCCTTTCCATTTACTTCTCGACCTTCTTCCCTTAACCCCCACTTGTATGAAGCAGTTTGCAAACTTTTATTTCCAAGCTAGCTTTACGTAGGAGTTAATTTCATGTTTCCTTCCCAAAAATACTTTGCCATGTACGTTTTTCATTAATTTGTCCCTTCTTTAGCTGGAATTTGTCTACCTCTTTGTTAGCTATTTCACTGGGTTGTATAAATTTGTAGTAGTGTTACCCCTTTCCCCAAAGTTTTATATTCATAAGACAGCTAGCCACTCCTTGCTTTTAAGTCTGCTGGGCTTAAGTGCTGTTATATTTATAAAGATGCAAAATTGCAAACTTTAGCAGTAAGAAAAAGATGTCAATCTAAATGCAATTGGCAGCTACCCTGTACATTGGAGTCTTAAAGGGTCAGCAGCTCTAGCAAGTCAGATTCCAGCCTATAATCTATTTGCTGTTGTTATTTTAAGAATGCAGTAACTACTTTTTCAGATATTGAACTGATCTTGAATTGTGGGCTTGGGAACACAGAGGGGTGTGGCTATTTTCTGTTGGCTGTTGAAAGACTGTGCTTTCAAAGTGGGAACAGGTTGGATAGAGGCTATCCTAGCAGACCTGAAGTGCTACAGCAGATCAAACTGTAGTCAGTGTGTAGTCTCTGTTACTTTTAAGGTGATGGCTCTCTTACAAAACAGTGGAGATAATCAAAACGGCTTGTCTTGTTAAAGTATAGCTGGAAAGAGGGACTTTAAAGCTGCGAGCTTTGCTTGGCGATAAAGACAGTGGCTAGCATCAGCTTTGGAGAAACACCATTGTTTTATTTTTGTCAGTGTTAATTTTTGCCAGGGAGCTGCAGAATGAGGCAGTCGGCCAATTTTGATTGTATGTGGGCCAGTACCAGTACTGATTTCTTAAAGAATAAACTCATCCGATGAGCAAGTCAATGTGTGGCTGTGGCTGCAGCATTATTTCTTCTTTAATGAAGAGGCTGGGCCGTTCGACCTGCTGCTCCGATCTCCTATCTTGCAGCCATACATCAGACCAGTTGCAGAGACTGTCCATCGAATGCCTCAATCAGCCGAAGAAGGTAACTATACAAATTTATTTTAAACATTTCCTTAAGATAAATACAATATGAAGCTAGAAATAAGACACATTTTTAAATGTGCTTTAGGTTTCTTGACCTTGCAGCAGCTATCTAATATCATTTTGCCATCATCAGGTTGTGTAGCAATAGAAATGTGCTGCAGTAATTGATTTTGTAATAGGATCAGGTGATTTACTGGCTGCACTGACAACCACTTGCTTGCTCTGAATTGCGGAACACTTTAATGGATGTTTGTGACTGCAGCCTGGAGTTGCTCTGAAAGTGCTGGATGTTCAGAAATGAAGTCACTTATTTGAATTAGAACCGCTTAACTTCTTCCCATTCCGGTAGTCCTATATCTATAAACAATTATGATAATGTTGCTACTAAAATTCAGGTGGCATTCTATAATTTTAAAAGTGTGTATGTGTAGCATTTAATAAATTATATGTGATGCGATTTCTTTTACATTGAATAATACATCCTTTAGTGTACACGTTTTTTAAAAAAACTTTAGGCGACAAGTAAACAAGTACTGCTGTTTTCTAACAACCTTTCCTTACAACGTCTAGGATCAAAGTCTTCGTTTCAATTTAAAGCACAAATTCTAAACTTTGATATAATTCAGTTAATCTTATTAGAGTCTACTCTACTGCTTGAATTAAGCTTTTGTCAAACTTTGTGACCAGTGATGATTTCATTTAGCGTACTGTTGTCAAGTAAATTTAAAGGACATTATTGATAAACCCAAAGAAGCAAACATATTTGCTTTGCTTCTAGAGCTTTGTTTCTCTTTCTTTTCTGTACATTCATATGGAATAAAATTAACCTCTCTATACATACATTTGATACATCTGAAGGCAATCAACATGAGTCAGAAAGTTGCAGAAGCAACAGAAGCCCAGGCCCATTCTGCTGCTCTTGTAGATAAAGGCTTGGCTCTGAAGAGCTGCTATAGGCACGCCCAAAAGCTTGGATAGGCCCAATGAAATGTCCTGCTGCTTTCGTTTGAATAGCCGATCCCTGTGCCATATCATAAACTCTCCTCAGTTACAAAAGAGGTTTGCCATGTTGCATGGTGACCCGCTGTTTGAGAAAGAAAGCTCCAGATCTTCTTGAATATGTGGAGCTAGTTGACTGGTTATTAGAATCCAGGCAACAGTATACAACCTGTTATATGGAGAGGAAAGGGGAAATGTTTTGGGGATGTGTCAGTCCTCTAGTGCAACTAACCTTGCATGGCAGAGTGACTTTTTTTTTTGTCACAAGGTTGCATTTACTGGATTGCTGGTTTTACATCCATATACTCCAATGAACTGTCAGTCTTCTGGTAGCTGCTTGTTGTATTTTTTAAAAAAGTTTTATTAAAGTTCCAAGTCTCTGCATGATCAGACCAGCACTTGTAGATAGTACTATGTGTATTATGTAATTACTTTAGTAGTGACTAGCTGTTATATCCAGCTTTTCTCGGGCCCCCTAAGATATATGTCTGCGACGTAATCATCTTAAAGCAGTGGGCCGGTGCTAGGCCTGTGAGTTAACTTTTAAACGAATTAAATTCATTTTTTTTCCTCTCTCACCCTCATGACAACCCCACAAGGTAGGCCAGTACTAGGCCTGAGAGGTAACTTTGAAACAAATTAAATTTGTTTCTTTTCTCTCTCAATCCTGATGCAGGCCAGGGCTTGAAGCTTCAGCTCTTCATGGCCTCTTCTCGGGGGTTTTGGCAGGCGTCAGGAAGCCTTCAAGGGCGGCCGAGCCTGCGGCTGCATTGGCCCATGCTTCTCACGTACCAAATACTCCAGCAGGAGGCTATACCAAAGTACTGGTGCCAGCCCGGGCACTTGCCCCCTTCGTCAGGCCTACTCAGGCCGAGGAAGAAGCTGCCGCCGTGATTTTCCTTGTCCCCACAGAAAATGAAAACTACAACTCCCGGCATGCCTTTCACCATGATGCCCGACTTGCCCAATGGGATTCTTGCTGCCAAAGCTCACAGGAAGTATAGTCTGGGCAATCTGGTCCATGCCTCACTGTGCAAACGGTGCCCGTAGGTAGGCTGTGAGGGAGCCGGCCGACTGACTAACTGACAGCTTGGCTGTTGCCATCAGCAACAGGCCTGGAGCTGAGCCCTCCTTCCCTCCTGCTCCCGATGGAGCCTAGCTACCAAGGCAGCCGGACCCAAGTGCTGTCCCTTCAGGCCCAGGATAGCAAGCCACTTCCAGGAGATGGCTGCCAAAGCCCATTAAGTCTTCTGTCCCACCCAAGGCATGCTGGGAGTTGTAGGCGTACACCTAGGTCCCTGAATAATGTATTAATCTTTGAACACCATCTGAGGTGTGGTGGGAGACAACTGGAGAGCAAGCCTTCTTAGTTGTGGCACCCTGCTTATGGATTTCTTTTCCCAAGGCAGGCTTGCCTAGTGACTGCACTAACAGCTTTCCAGTAATAAGTGATCCCCCCCCCAAAGGCCTTTTAACTTGATGTGATTTTTTATGCTGTTTTTTTCTGTTATAACTGAACCACAACATTCCAAGACAGATGCAGGAACTACTGAATAATGTTTATGATTTTTATGTAAAAGCCTGTCTATACCATTGAAATAGAAGAGTGAATGGAGGAATGACTGATAGCTGAGGCTAGAATGGAATGAAGGGCGGGGCTAGTGGCAGTTGAAGAAAGTCAGGTAGAAGGAGAATAAAGACAGTGAGAGGTCAAGAAAATAGGAGCTGAGTTAGCATTGAGAGATAGCGACCTGGTTTGCTAACCCATGTTTTATTTAAAAACATCTACTCTACATGCCAGTACTACACCTTCCAGCACGCCTTTGGTGGCCCACAGGTGCCCGCATCCTCTGAGAGGCACTTTCCTCCTCTCATTGCTGATGCTGCTCCTTGAAGGAGTGTTGAGGAGTAGCATCACCGAGGATGGGAGATAAGTGGCTGTCAGTGGATGCACCCAGCTCCGGCCAATTCCTGCTGGGACTGTCTTGGCCCATGCTTCTTGCCCACCAAGTGCTCCATTAGGAGCCTGTACTAAGAGATCCCTCCCTCTTAAGGGCGAAGGCCGCCTGCCTGCCTCCCCCATATTCTGAGAAAACAGTGATATCAGGATGGGGTGACTTTGAGCATGTGCAGAGTTTGGCCTCTCAAAGTCATGTTGTATCTAGTTATGATTTTAAAACCACATACGGTGGGAAGGAGGAGGCACCGCAAATGGACAAAGCCCATTTATGTGGGTTGTTTCCTTTTACGTGGAATTTGTTTGACTGCTCAAGACCAACCTTAGGAGTCTGGGTTGTGAAAGGCACCCAGCAGCCAGACTCCCACGCACTCACAATGGCCACCAAAGGCCGTGAGTCTGGCCTCCTCCTGCCCAAGGTATGCTGGGAGTTCTGCCTAAGGCCTGCTGAGTGTTGTAGATGTAAGCCTGTTTTTTTTATTATTAAATTCTTTAAAAAATACTTAAAACCCAAACATTTGTGTTTTTAGATTTTTCTGGTACATTGTACAGCCGGACGTATCAGTGTGCTAAATTTCAAGATGATGATGATGATGATTCATTACATTTATATACCGCCCCACAGCCGAAGCTCTCTGGGCGGTTTACGAAAACTCATCTGGAAGTGGGTAAACATTTCCAGACATACATCGCACACACGTAGTTTCCGCTATAGGTAGAGATAAAGTAAAATAGAAACTGAGGCTATGATCCCATAAGTTCCTTTATGCATGCAGAAAGGTGAATGCACACACTGATGTTTTTCTGTGTGTTTATTATTTCAGCAGTTTTGTCCTGTTAGAGAGCTTCAGTTTAAACTTTCCATGTAATGAGAAATATTGAATTTACAGTACTTAGCATAATGATTGCTATGTATTTTTTTAAAAAAATAGAATAATAGATGTAATCTATACTACTATAATAGACAAGGAAGCAGTCTGTACCACTATAATAGACAAGGAAGCAGTCTGTGTTACTAATATAGCTGAGAAGGGTGTTTTGAGGACCTTTCAGGTGTAAAAATGATACTTCAATTTAAACTTCTTGTTCAATGAGAAATATTGGAATCTTAGTAACATAATTTTTTATTCTATCAGAGGACTTCAGACGTCTCTAATTTTGGAAGCATAATTGCATCATATAACCTATGCTGACTTTTAATGTATTACTTGATTATCACCAGTTTGCTTATTTCTAAAGATTTCTGCTGATCAAATGTTTCATTCATTATTCACCTCACTTTTAATAGATGGAATTGATTGACAGGCTACAATTCTATACACTAAGGGTGAGCAACCCGTGAACTTCCACATGTGTTGACCTATAATTCCTATCGTCCCTGGCAATGGTGAGGGATGATGGGAATTGTAGGCCAAAACATCTGAAGGATTACAAGTCGCTTAATCCTGCCACATTTGGCTAGAAGTAAGTACTACTGAACACATTTGGACTTAACTTTATAGGATTGTACTGTAAATTTAAAAATGCACATTATTAAAGACTTGATGTAGATGTCTTTTGACAATATTGAAGGAAGGAATATTTATTATATTTAATAAATGGAAGCTATTTTTATTAGATGTGCTCTGTCTAATATTTCACTTTCTTTATTGCAGTAATACAGAAATCTAAAAGACTTTCAAAAATAAATTGGTGCCCTTCATTCTCAGCCCATGATAGAATTCTTTAAGATGATTTGCAAAAATGCATGTCCTGACGCAGCTATTTTTAGCTTTGTGTTTGTATGACTAGAGAGGTGAATTTTGGATTGTTAAGTGAGTTCCACATTCTCTTTCGTCATCCTTGTCTAATGTTTGGATGACTGGTCTGTGTAAACAATACTATTATTAGGCCTTGGAAAGCAGATATAGGTGACATTTACAATCCAGCCAGTGCATTTTAGCTAGTGTGTAAGGATATGTGCAAGGATATGCAACTAATATGTGCCTTAAGATTACCAGGTCTGATTGAATAGTTATTGTGTTGTTGTGACATCCTGCCCTCCTGTGTCGTCTCAACTTCACCTGAGACACCCACAAGCACCTGACAGGACTGTCCATGCCACTAGCACCCAGGACCACTTCAATCCCCCCCTGTGCTAATGACGTGTTTGAGGGTTTAAGTCTACTGCTGCTGCTCCTGTCTTGCCTCTTCTTCAGGCCCCACCGCTCCACAGCCCAGCAACCTAGTCCTCAGTTTCCCATTCCGTTGCCACTATTTATTATTTTCTCCTCAGATACCGCCACAGACCACACCAGTTGGTAGTAAATATAGTTGGAATTTATTAACTCAAGTAAGTTCGTGTACATAAGCTTATTGGTTCCCTCAGTTCAAATGCGTTTGGTTACAAGGTTCAAAGCATATTCACTTCTTTATTACTAGGTTCTGTAAAGGATGTCATGGCCCACCTGACAACCCTGCAAGGTAGGCTCCTGGACCAAACGTCCTAAACTCCCAGGTAACCCACCTCCCTGCCTTGTCCACAACTGGGACGAGCCAGATGTTCATGGGAATAAACCACAGACACACATTTAGGGACCAAAGCAACTTTATTGCAATCACTAAAACTACAACGTAGGGCCTTGGTCGTAAAACAGCCCCTTTTAAAATAGGAAGGGGGAGAATAAGTGGGGAGGAGGAATGTGGAAAAGGAGGAGTGAGGAAGGAAGGTGAGGGAAAGCTCTAATACTTAACCATTACCCCAGGAAGCATTCATACGACCCCACACCCAGCCGAAATCCGGCTGGCCTTCTCCAGAATACCCACACACGTTAAAACATAAAAAAAACCTTTCTATCTCCGGGCAACCTCCGTGGTTGCCACGGACCTGACCTTCCCACTTGACATACGCACGCACCTCCAAGGAAGATGGAGGATCTTCTTCATAGAGCTTTTAATCTCTTTTTAGGACCCCCTGTCCCATGACATAGGTAGACCAACCAGTGCCCTTCCCAGGCTTTAGCCCACCCCCCTCCCATAGGGGCCAGGCCACCTCTTTTCCCCACAGCTGAATACTGTTAGTTTGTCCACCACCCTGATAATCTCCAGGGGCAGATCTTACAACCCCATAGCAACAGCAAAGTTAAAGGTACAGATTTGCACCCCCGTCCTTCACAGGTTCCACTACAGACTACTAAAATCATCCACTTCTCTCATATAATCATTCACTTCTCTCTAACCCACTGCTACCTTCACTTCACAGAATTCTAACCCACACACAAACTCTCATATTCTACTGACTCATCTCACACTCATCTCCCCCCTCCTCTAACTCACTTAACTATATATAGATACTTTTCTCTAGCTCCTCCCACTCTTACTCAGCCAATCTGCACTCCTCCTCAACCATCCAATCAACATGCAGGCATTCAACCCCCCTCTACTAATTGTAAGTACCTTGAGGCCTACGTATTTCCTGAACCTTATACATAATATAAACGATAACTTTATATACACATTTACATCATATAAGGCAGCTGAACATCTCAGTTGTGCCTGGGCAAAATGTTGACATTTGTTCTTGAGGCAATTTTATGTAGTTAACAAATATTTCATGTAAAGAGGAGTTTCTCAGAGATTCCCCGTTGGTTGGAATTCCTTGGACTAGAGTTGGATTCAGACTTAGGTTAGTTGAACTTGGTTCCCAAATGAAATCAATTACATTTAAGTGCAACTAAATTAGTCTGGATTCAACCTATGAAATCCAAGCTTGTACTCCTTTCAGAAGCATTATAAGGTGCTGGCTGGTGGCTTACAGTATTTTTGCGTTTGTTAGATAGTCTGAGCCTTTGATATGGGATGGGTTATAAATTTAGAGTAGTCTCATTTATTATCCTCCTAGTCATGTTGATGGAGCAGAAAAGATAAATTTCTGTTGGTCTGTCCTAACAGTTAAAACCCAAAAAGGTTAATTTCAAATGTATTTAAATTACATGGCTTTTCATCATCTCATCATTTAGGGAAAACAGTTCACTGTTTTGAGAATGTTTAGGATAGCAGTAATTTCCAAATTCTGTGTGGAGTATGTTGTGAGCTAGTATGTTGTGAGCCCAAACTACCTACCCACAGAGGGGTCTGTGTGGCGTGTCTCTATATGAGTCACAGCTCCTCTGGCCTTTCATTATTGCATCTACGGAGAACAGGTAGTTTTGCCATATATCACGCTGGGGCTGTGTTCAGACAATCACGATGGAGGAAGAAAGAATTGTGGCTTCTCCCTCTGCATACTGTGCACACGAACACCCTTTGGATAATCCGCTGCGATACAGTGCGGCTTGGTGTGTGTCATCCCAACCAGACACATGGTACGATATGGGTGGCTTCATACCCGCCCTACAACCTCTACTGCATGTTGCAGGTATTAGGGTGTGTATGAAGCACCCCTGCCGTGTGCCCAGTTTGGACTACACTCCAATGCATGTTGCATTGTGGGGGGATTATACAAATGGCAGTTGCATGCATAGCATACGTAGGGGTGGAGAAGCCATGATGGTTTCTTCCCCTGTCGCAATCGTCCAAACCCATTCTGGGCTATTCAATCATTCCTGATGCATACACACAACAAAATTCCCTAGCCTCAGGAAAAACATGCCCAGAACTCTCATAGGAACATAGAGCAGGGATGGCTTCTGTAGAGTGGTTAGGTCTTCTGCTTCACACAGCAAAAAATCAAGTATATTCTGTTTCTCTGGAGAAGTTCCAGTCTCATGATGGAATTCTCTTTTTAATTTAAAGAAGGTAACATGCTAATGGACACTTTGCTGATCCCCTCCAAAATGTATAGTTTCTTCACGATGAGGCTTCCCACCCACCCCGATTTTACCGGAGCTTCTGCTTCTGGATTCTTTGTGGGATTAAGATCAATCCTTTACATGAGCTTTCTTTCCCCCCTAACTTTTTCCTGTTTAACTGCAAGTTCTATGTTTCATTTATGCAGCCACTAGATGGCGCTGTTATTATATAGCGTCACTTCCTCTTTTCATGGACAAACTCAGACTAGTTGGAAGCATATTTTTTTGTTAGCTCATTATTTCCATTTCAAATTAAGCCGCGGAAATGCTTGAAAAACACGAGAAAGGCACTGGAGGTTGACGATGTCATGTAAAGGATCCACAAACATCCATGAGCAACCAATCTCAATCGCAGGATTAAAAAACCATTTGGAAAAGCCCTTGCTAAGAACTGCCATTCTAGTCTTAGTATGCTGAGTTCTAGGTTCAGTGTGCTGAATAAATGCTAATGGCATAATCACAGCTGTGCCACATGTTCATTAACTGTGGTCTGATATCTACAGTGTCTACGCTGTCATACAGAATGTACTAAATATGTATTGTACAAGATTATAAAACATTGGCACGTATTAGCCATAACCATCTAGCTCATGTGATAAGAAGGTTGCACTCCGACCTACACTGGTCCCTCTTTCTTGATATAACTTATTTTTTACTGCTTCTATTTTGCCTCATTTGTTTTCCATACACGTTGAATAGCGTATGGGTATCACTGATCGTCTTGTAAATTGACAAAATGCTTGGGATCCTAAATGGTTGACTACTGATCACTTTTATTAGATTTGCTATGCTTTCTGTTTAGAGAAATATTAAATTGGTTTCATTTAATATTGTGGTGTACTTTGAGATGGGGTATGAATAGCTGGCTCTGTTCTGCAGCTGTGGATACAGTGTTTCAATTCTGAACTAAGTGGCCACAGTCTTTTGATTTCATTGTGTGTAGCTTTGATATTTCATAACCTACCCTGTTCTGTTTATGTCTAATTTACAGTCTAACCTAATTTATCTAAATTTGTCTGTGGAATCACTAAAGATTTAAATAATCAGACATGTGTCAAATGGAACTATTGTCTATGCACAACCCATGTGGGGACTGTGAGGAGACATGGTTAATTTAGAAAACATACCATTGCAAAAGTTCTGTTCCAATTCCATGGTAATACTTGGCATTTATTTTATGTAGAGCAGTTCAAATGTTCAGAGTGCTTCTCATATATTATATTAGTAATCCTCACAACATGGCCTCCAAGATTGGTTAGTAATATTATCCCTTTATTGTAGTTAGCAGTGGGAGTTGAGGCGGAAAGAATTGTGGATTGTCTTGGCGACTTAGTGAATTCATAGTTGAAGTGAGATCTGAATTGGAACTTCCTAGCTAATGCTTTTGGCCGCTATGCTACAAAATACTACTCCTTGGGATTGATGCCCCTGTACAAAGCATAGGACCATGTTTTGCTGTTCATGTAAGGATGGGTTAATTTATTAACATTCATATGCTTACCTACCAGAAATCATCATAGATTTTTCTTGCTTGAAATTAACTCTTTGGACGTGTATGTGTGTACCTCTCTCTCTCTCTCTCTCTCTCTCTCTCTCTCTCTCTCTCACACACACACACACACACACACACACACACACACACACCCCTATAACAGCAGCAACAAGCATTCATATACTGCTTTAGAGAATTCAAAGCACTCTACATATATTATCTTGCAATCCTTACAACAATCTTATAAGCTAGGTTAATATTGTCTCCATATTATAGAATGTTTTGAGTTTGTGGCACGATTCCACCAAAAATAGAATAGGTCATACTTTTTTCACTTAATTCTGTTTTCTCTAACTCTCATTATGTTAGACATGATTTCTGTTTGCTACAGTTCTGGTCATTTTAAAGTATTTTAAGTCCTTTGTTAGTGTTGAGGTGATGCTCAAAAGTCTGTAAATAGTCTGTATCTACTCAAATGCAGAGATATAGTGCAACCTTCACCGTAATCGAATTCCCTTGTGTAGTAGTGAATTTTAATTAGATTGTGTATTGTTGCTAGCAGCATGGCCTCTTCCTAATGTTTCTTCAAAATTCCCAAATTGTGTGTTTGGGTCTAATGATTTATTGTAGTCTTTTAATTATTCTTTTCCTAGCACCTTCTGATTCTATAAAATATATCATTGCTTCTACTTCATGCTAATTATCAGGGAAAAACAGGTCAGCAATTTACCTGGAACCAGTATATTTCTCAAAGCAGAGAAATTCTAAAATTACTCTCTCGTGAGAGCAGGGGGGAAAGGGAGCAAAAAGCATGACTAGCAATGGTAGAGACTAGTAGTTTTTCTTTCAGAATTAACTTTTTCCTTGTATATTGACTTGGAGTTTTCAAAATGTGGTTTGGGCTTCTGTAAAGAGTGACTGGCAATTGCTCTGGAAGTCATAAATAGCCTTTGTCCATTAGAGTGTATATGTCTTGATGGGATGCAAGTGGTGTGGGCACCATAGTTTGAATTCTTGAGAACTTTTGTTTTAATGAAGAGTATTTGTATAGTTATCACTGCTGTAGTTGCAGTGTAGGGTTTTGCATGTCATTCTGAATGTTGGGAATTTTAAGTTTCCAGGCCACCAGACCACATACTCAGACAAGCACTGGAAAAGGATTACTAAGTTGGAACACAGGACAGTTGAAGTGTAGCTAGTTAGTTTGGAGGGATATGTAAGAAGGTGGATGACCCAAGTAACAGAATGGCAAGACACCAGAGCTAGAAGAAACCCAATGAGCCTGCTGTTGGATTGTTTCCTAGAACTTCAAACAAGATGCATGGCTTACAGAACTTTGCCACTGTATTTCTTGACCTTCTCACCTAAAGATTTAAAATTGTTACTTCAAGATCAGAAAGTGGGGTAGGTAGGGACCAAATGACCATCTATTACAACCCCTTCTAATAGATGGTCATTACATCTATTGTACTGTCACGTCACCAGACTTCATAGAACAATCTACACCGTTTCCCTATGAGGCATGTTTGTATACCTAGCTTCTGCAAATTATATGTAAAGCAAGATAAATGTATTAAATAGGAAAAAGGCACAGAATATTTTCATGTTTTTGTTAAAAAGATTGAGTTGCTCATCCTTCTTTGTATTAAGCATTTTTAAAGGAGTTGCTGTAATAAATTAGAACCTAAATACCTACTTGAGTTTTGGAACAATATCTTGCTTGCTTTGCCATCTTTTATTGGCCTGGGTTGTGTTTCTGTGTAATGGGAGGTACCATACAATAACAGAACTCCCCCCTTTGAGAATGGATATGTGAAAGGGGCATGTATAAATGTGTAATAATAGGGCTTGAATTCAGGGTGAGCCTTATTTTTTGTAGATTGCCCATGTGCTTGTTCAGCTACGTCCCTCACTTCCTTTTAATTTTGACTGTTATTTACTGATATGCCACTGCTTTCCTCCTCTTTCTTCTACCCCTTCTCTACCCCTCTACTTCTCCAGCATCATATCTTCGATGCTGAAAGATGAGTTAAAATGCATTCTTGACAATGTCATAAGATATGCAAAATCATATTCTATGCGGATACTGCATTTTTGGCCAGAACCACTATTATTCTTTACAATATCTTGTCATAGCAAAATATTGTCTACGGGACAGCCTCTGGTTAGGTGTTGTAAACTGATGCATCAACCAAACGGGTAAATGTGATGGGCTGAAAGCAAGCTCCTTCATCTCTGACAACTTGTAATCTTGTATGCTAGTTGAATGATGCATGATGGGTCACAAGTTCAGGTGCTTGATACACAGGAACACACTTCACTTCACTGGCAATTCCCAGTTTTCAGATGTAATGGGAAGATCATGCTGCCAAATCAATGGAAGATGGAAGATGCAAGTGTAGCTCTTATTCTAGTGCAAATATATGGAGACTATTCAAAAATATATCCCAATAAGATGTAGTTTCATGAAACAAACTATTGTTCTCTTGAAATGGTTCTCATGTTGTATCTACTCAGTAGATTTCATTTTATGGTTCCCATTTTGTATGCTTATTACAGATACTGTTGATCTTGAAAGTTCACAATGTAGCTTTCTTTTTGCTATAGATCTTGTTTGTAGAAAAATGAGGTTAGTGCTAAGGAATAACAAAACAAAAACTCCCCAAGATTTGTTATTCTAAAGTAGAATGTATTTAAGGGTCAGCAGAATAGATTGCCGTGACTTTTTCCACGTCACATGTAAAGGGAAGCTCTTTTCAACAGCTAAAATATGCACAGCATGTCTTATTAGTGTTATAGAATGACAGATTGTAAAATTATAGGGTATTCATCCTAAATCAGCAGGGCAACTAACCCAAGGGATCCCTCCCCCCAAATTTTAAGGTAAAAGCCTGATCCATATGGTCCATTGCTAGCTGTGGAGATTGAATCCAGGACTGAAAAGTTCTTCCATAGGTGGCAAGATGAGGCAGTTCTTGTGCATTCCTGGACTTCTCTTTTAGAGCTTACCATAAACATGCACACGTAATATATATGTTATAATAAAAATAAAGCTGTGTTGTGGAAATTATCACAGAACTATATGGTGGCTGAAAGTCTTACGTTTGTAAGAAGTGATGTTGCTCTTAGTCATGTTAATGACTGAAGATACTGTTCTTGGACTCATTTCATCTCACTCATTTGGAAAGTTTAAATCTCATTACATTAATAAATTAAATTGGTGACATTTATGATAGTGTTCCTTTCCTTTGAGTGCAGAGACCAATTTACCTTGAAACAGAAAGTAATCTAGCTAATTCTGTGAAGCAACTATTCTTGCTGTATCAGCTGTTACTAAATATAAGGATGATATACAGTCCAAAAGAACATTTATTCCTAAGAGCTCTCTTCCAAAAGTCTATAGTAATGCTGTACTTTCTGGCTACGACCTTTCTCCATTTCTTCCTGACAATCTGCTCCATGTATCCAATCACTTCCCTCATCTTAATTTCCTGAGTAAAATATTTTTATTATCCTTGAACCATCATTCAGTGGCTTGGCCCTCACATTTTAAATATGGCTTGTTTATGTAGAGTAAAGATCTCTATTTTACATGAGTATTGCAAAATATTAAAGTATAGAAAACTACCACGATGAGAGCAAATATTAATTCAATTATCCGAAAAGCTGCCAGACCAAAGTTTCAGCTGTCTCATGTTAGCTCCAGCTCTACAAAGCTGGAAATTGGATGCTAAGTCTGATGCCTTCACTGATGTGCCCCATTGTCCATAATGATGATGTGCAGTGTTACAAAATGTGCTTGCTTACAGCTTATGTATCCACACTTGTCCTTGGTCTTTACATATGTGCGGTCTTTCAACCCAGGTTCATTTGTAGGCATAATCTGAGCCCTGGATTAAGTTGGATTCTGTGCCTGTGAACAAATCAGATGTGGAAATCATGTAGACAGTGGACAGTTCAGGTGTTAAAAAATCATCTGTGGAGGAGAGTTGGGCATGGATGCACCAGCTCTGCTCCCAGCCTCCCATTCCCTTCTTGGGGAATGTCAAAAGGGAAAGGTTATGAGAGGCCTTGATCCTTCTCCTTCACCCTACCTGTGCATTCCATGTGCCCCCATTTCATGAGGGTCAGACTACATATTTCTTTAATGAAGTAGGTAGTAGCTTCATCTTAACTCAAAAGTGCAGGGAACCAGATATAGATTGGAAAACCTCCCATGGGGATAGGGGACTTTAACCCTTTGCCATCATTATGGTCCCTATCTGGATTGGGAATCAGAACTAATGAAGTATTGCCTTCCTCAACAAGCCTGAATAAAGTACATCAGTAGTTAAGAACATCTAGTCCAGCACTCTGTTCACACAGTGGACAACCAGCTCCATCAAAATTTGACAGAAATAAATGAAAGGCCTGACTCAAAACCTTGAGTGAAAGTAGTACATGTCTTTGAATTTTCAGCACCTCTTAATTTGCTGTTCCCTGTAAAAAAAAAATTGGATTGGTTTGAAATTTGGCACAATTGAGCTAATAACATGGATGCCAAGATTCATGGTATTAGCTCAATAGGTATCATTTTCATAAGCAATAAAAATGTGATACTCATATCGGCAGAACCTTTTTGTTGTTGCTACTTCTGTGCCCCTTTAATCAATTATCATTGTTTTTTCTAATCTCTTTACTTGTTTGGTCTTCTTACCCTATAATTTAAGAACATAAGAAGTGCCCTGATGCTGGATCAGACCAAGGGTCTATTTAGTCCAGCTCTCTGTTCACACAGTGGCCAGCCAGCCATCAGCCAGGAATTAGACCACACATAGGGTGAAATCCAACATACAAGCTACTTAGTGTAGACCCACTGAAGTGACTAAGTCTTAACTAATAAGTCCCATTTATTTCAATGTATGTGCTGTAAGTAAGACTTACGTATTTTAGCCATAAGCTATAGAATGTGGGTAAAATATGTATCAAAGTGTGTATCTTATGTATCCAGGATGGTTCCATCCACATACAAGAGGGAAGTATCAGCAAGCTTTGGGAACCCCTAGGTTTGCACTAGTATGGAAAAAAATATTTAGGGAAAAAAAACCCAAGGGGAGGGACCCAAAAAGCATTCCAATGAGGACTTATCAGGCGCAATGGGCATGAGGGCTCATTGTTGCGGGGACAGAAGATGACAGAATAGAATGGAGTATCTTGGAAGACGGAATATTAGATGTCTGGAATCCTGATCAAGAGCGCTCCCACACCCTCTGGCAACAATTTGATGCAGGCTGCACTTGTTGACAGTGTAATGTCCTAATCCACACAACACAGTAACTCATAAAGCTTCAAGTAGTTAAATATTTTGATAACATAATATTATATAAACTATTTTTCATTTGATCTATCAATAGATAGTAGAACTAATATTAACATGAAAATGCTGCTGTTTGTGTCTATTTAGGATGGGATCCAAACAGACTCATGATCAACAGAAAAGTTCTTCCTCTTGCTTATGAGGCTTGGTGATTTTATTTTCTGACTACACCTCCTTTGTGTGCTATGATCCCATGGCCTTCGATAGTAGCTTTTGGGGGAGTGTGGGAAGGTGGGCTGAAAAAGTCATGGTATATGATCCATATTAGATGTAGTGCTTGGAATCTGCCCATAGAGTTTAAAGTTCATTCTATATTCTGGTTCCCTCCAATGAAAGTGAAGGTAGCGGATTGGCAGAAAAAAATTCTCTAGAAAGCTTTATATGGTAAGGATAAACATTTTAATTTTAAAAGAATCAAAATGATAATTGAAATGGAGTTCAATTCTTATTGTAAAATGCTCTTCTGATTTAATCTTTCTCATAAATGTTTATAGCTGGCAAGTTTGTTCAGAAATGTAATATCCCCAATTCAGCAACTTGTGCACATAGGCTTACTGCCTCTGATACTGGAGGTAGCATAGAGGCTTGTAGTCTCTGATACTTGAAGTAGTTATATAGGCATCTAGATTAGTAGCCATTGATAACATTCTCCTCCATCAATTTGTCTAAACCCCTTTTAAAACCATCCAAACTGGTGGCCATCACGACGTCTTCTGGTAGCAAATTGCATTGTCAACACAGTGGGAATAAATTGATGGGAAACCTTATTGGGAAAGTTATGTTTATACAGCCCGAAATACAATACTTAGACATCTCACATTTTGGGCTTGAAAGGGAGAATATTTCTTTTTGTGGTATAATACAGAGCCATTTAAAAACAGAAGCAAAATAAAAAGCATAAAATAAAAAAGCAGTAAACAATTAAAAACACATAAGCAAGGGGTAGAAATAATACAGTACAATAAAGCCAAAGGAAAGCCAGTAGCAAAATCAAACAATGCTGAGAACTAAAGGAATTAAAAACAATTTTTAAAATGCCTAGGAGAATAAAAAGGTGGCACCTGGTGCCCCAAAGGCTATAATGTAGGTACCAGATGAGCTTCTCTGGAGAGAGCATTTCACAGACAGAGTGTCACAAATGTAAAGGTCACCCGCCTTGCCTGGGAGCACCTGGAGGAAGGTCTTGATAAACTTAGGGTACATGTAAGTAGATATGGGAGAAGATGCTTCTTTAGGTTAACCTGATGCATTTTATCTGCAAGGCACGTTTAGGGGTGTTAAATATAAACACCTCCAAATATTATATTGAGTGATTATATAAGCCCCAGTGGCTTACTTAAATCACAATGTGTGCCCACCATATGCAGGGAAACTCCCTCCTGCATGTCCAGCATAGAAGGCCAAGAGGGCTGTTGGTTGCTCTGTCCCTTTGTCAGAACCCCGCTGTGTTTCTATGGGGCTTATTTTGATCATGAGAAAAGGCCCTGTATGTCTAGCATAAAAACATGATGGGCTGATGACAAACAAACAGAAACATGATTTTGAATGTCAGGATCCTAAGGGATTTGGTGTGAACTTTAGCTGAGCCCCTTGGGATTGTGTTGAGTCCAGGTGGGAAATCGGTGTGTAGAAATCTGGGTCTAAGGAACCTTTTGATGAATGGGTATGATCCCAATTGTTCTTTCTCGGTGTTTCTCATGAAACTAAACAGTGCCAAAACCTGTCTCCTCAACAGGAGGAGGTTTACAGACAGGCCTGTAGGAAGTCTGAAAGGTTTATAGGATCGTAGAGTTGGAAGCACCATCCCTGACATGACTGCTCAGTCTCTGCTTGAAGGAAAACCCACCACCTCCCTAGCCAGTTGGTTCCATGGTCTGACAGCTGTGACAGTTAGGAATTTTTTTTCCTGATGTTTAACCAAAATCTGCCTTTGGTGGGGAAGGCAGATCAAGTTGCGAATTTCACCTGCTGACAGATCCCTTCTAGTTTGATCCAGGATTGGAAGGCTTTCCAGGTCCGCTTGTAAGACCTATTGGTTGAATCCTCCTGGATTTCAGCAGGATAACTAGTACTGTGGAAGAATAGCATTGTGCGTCAGCAATCTCTACTCAACCTTCAAGATGGTCAGCTTTAGTAATCCCTGTTTTACCTGAAGGATGGGTCCCACTGGGATGGGAGCAGAAGTGTTTTGAGTCATTGAGAGTCATTGGTGTCTGGGCCACTAAGAAAATTAAAACATGTATCCAATATTTGACCAGTAAAATGCCTAACCCTTAATTCATTTGTAATTTCCTCCTACCTTCCCTTCTCCTTTGCACACATGAGGAGATTGAAAGTTTCTACTCTTGGATTTGAAGTAATCACAGCATCCTGTTGCACTCAAACATGAGGAACTGTGGCTTTTTCTAACTATTGGTTAGTTAAAACAAACCATTTTTTTAAAGATTTCAGCAAATAATTGCTAGTTCAAGATCATTTCCTGGAACAGTATCTACAAAATTTGGCATTGGTATATAATATAAGGGAATATAATGCCCCGAATTCATTTGCAATTGTTGACATACGAGTTTGAATTATATATAACAAGCTAGGATTTGGTAAATAACCTCTGTACAACAGCAAATATATTGCAAGTTTAAAAATAAGTTTCAGTTGAAAGCATCTTAAGTATAAACTAAACATGAACTAGAATTTTTATAAAATAAAATTCAGGTAATGGTAATCATATTCCTGTATTACTTCTTTCCCCCAGTACCAGTTCCCCATTTATACTGATAATTTATATCAGGCAAATATTTTGCCAGGTATAAATAAAATAAGTTGTATCCTTTTCAAAGATAATTGTGGCGGAGAGGAATCCCCCAAAAGTCAATGCTTTGTTTCATAAATTGGGTGTATGTGTGTGTTCCTCTCTGCCACAGTTATCTTTGAAAAGGACGCAACTTCCAGTTAAAGAAGGTGGATTTGGTTTTCATCAGGCTTATGT
Organism: Elgaria multicarinata webbii; assembly: GCF_023053635.1. Lineage (NCBI taxonomy): Eukaryota > Metazoa > Chordata > Lepidosauria > Squamata > Anguidae > Elgaria > Elgaria multicarinata. The sequence continues at coordinate 50,239,767 of NC_086180.1, read as the reverse complement.
ATTGACTTGTACTGAATTTTGGTATTGCCTCTTTACATTGGATTATCTGCCTTGGTCAGTTTTGAAACCTTCTTGTCTGGTTCCTCTCTCTAAATGGATGGCATTACGTTCTAGGCATACAAAAACAGATAGAGATTCTACTGTTAGAAATATAAAGCACATAATGTCATGTCAATTACACTTTTGGTCCATTTTCTCATGCTAAATTGACCATGGGTCAAGCCAGATATAAAAATTGGTAAGAACATGTTTTTGTGGGGGACATGGAGCAGATAAGGCATTTTTTTACACTTTAGATTAGATGGTTAGTGCTGATGATGAGTTCATGTCGTTTTCTATCTTGCATGCCAAATATGATGTGCCAGCTATGGCTGAACGACAATACTTGCAATTACAGCATTTGCTAGTATTTAGGTTTGGCGCTGCTGCTTTTACAGCATCAGAATCTCTGCTGTTATTGGAAAGACTCAGGCAAAGCGACCCCCTATCCATGTCTATAGAACAAATCCTACCAGACTAATCTGATCTCATTCTTTGATCAGGTAACCTCCCTTGTGGACTGTGGGAATGTTGTGGACATAATATATCTTGACTTCAGCAAAGCTTTTGAAAAAGTAACCCATGACGTTCGGATCAGCAAACTAGCTAAAAGTGGGCTAGATGGAATAACTATTAGGTGGATACACAATTGGCTACAGAATTGGACTCAAAGAGTACTTATCAATGATACCGTCTCAAACTGTGGAGAGGTAACGAGTGGGGTATTGCAGGGCTTAGTCCTGGGCTCAGTGCTCTTCAACATTTTTATTCAAGACTTGGATGAAGAGGTGCAGGGAATGCTTATCAAATTTGCAGATGACACAAAATTGGGTGGGATAGCTAATACCTTGGAAGACAGAAGCAAACTTTGAAGGGATCTTGATAGGCTGGAGCGCTGGGCTGAAAACAACAGAATGAAATACAGAAAAATGCCAAATTCTACACCTAGGAAAAAGAAACTAAATGCACAGTTACAAGATGGGGGATATTTGGCTCAGCAATAATATAAGCGAGAAGGACATTGGAATTTTTGTAGATTACAAGCCGAATATGAGCCAACAGTGTGATGTGGCTGCAAAAAAAAGGAAATGCTATTTTGGGATGCATTAATAGAAGTATAGCTTCCAAATCGCGCAAAGTACTGGTTCCCCTCTATTTAGCATTGGTTGGGCCTCATCTTGAGTATTGTGTCCTGTTCTGTGCCCCACAATTCAAGAAGCTGGAAGGGTTTCAGAGGAGGGCAACAAGGATGATCAGGGGTCTGGAAATAAAGCTCTATGAGGAGAAACTGGGCATGTTTAGCCTGGAGAAGAGAACTGAGGGGAGACATGATAGCACTCTTCAAATACTTGAAAGGTTGTCACACAGAGGTGGGCCAGGATCTCTTCTCAATCATCCCAGGGTGCAGGACATGGACTAATGGTTTCAAGTTACAGGAAGCCAGATTCTGACTGAATATCAGGAAAAACTTCCTGACAGAGCAGTACGACAATGGAACCAGTTACCTAGGGAGCTTGTGGGCTCCCCCACACTAGAGGCATTCAAGAGGCAGCTGGACAGCCATCTGCCAGGTATGCTTTAAGGTGGATTCTTGCATTGAGCAGGGGGTTGGACTCGATGGCCTTATAGGCCCCTTCCAGCTCTACTATTCTGTGATTCTTTGTGTTCAGTTTCAGTTACTCTTGCTGGAGAAAGGAAGGGGGAGCAATTTTTGCTAATTTCCCCTTCCCCCTTGTGCCCCCCCCCCCGCAAAGGCATTCCAAAGGGTTGGAGTACTATTCCATTGTCTATTAGATTGTCTACTCCTGGCCACCCTATTGACCGCTTCTTGAGGTGATTTTGTAGTATTGTTAGAAATCAAATTTGAAATTATAAATAGTTTATAATTATGGCAGTGAGAAACATCTAATAAATCTAGGAAATACAGGTTTTTTAATTAGATAAAAAATGGAAATCATTTTAGACAAATATGGACTAAGTCTATCTTTTAATTTTTACCAAAAACTTCTAAAATGTTAGGTATTAATGTGATATTATATATCTCCTCTTATATCATAGCAAAGTATTAAGTACTACTACTTCTTCTGTGTATGTTGTTTTCTCCATAATAAACTGATTGGCAAATGCCACTAATTTTATAAGATAGTTAATAAACAGCAATAAACAGCCCAGTTTCCCCCCCATTGGATTTGCAGTATGCAAAGTGTTTACAAATATTCAAGGAGGGTTGAACACCAATTCCTTAGCTCTTTTTAATAATTAAAAACCTGTTTTAAAATGACGAACTAAATTATGGACCTATTGATGGTTATTCATAGATGATGATGCTTACTGATGCTTTACACCTTTTGCTAGCTTTTCTCAGTTAACTTGATATGCAGAAGAGACTGCCCTCTAGTGGAGTAATATGAAAATTCACCTAACATGTTACCCCATTTTTAGCCTCCAACCTTACCTGACAGTGCCTTTAATCAGTGTGCTAACTGACTAAAAGTGTTAACTTGTGGTAGGAAGATAATTTTATGTCTAAGCTGCACAATTTCAGTAACTCTGTATGTGCAAAGGTGCTTGTGTATCACTGGTAGGAAGATGATAATATATGTGTAGTATTTGCATATCTGCTTTAAGTGAACCATATGCTTCTGAGAAAGATATATGCCTCTCATTGATATGTTTATATGCAGAATTATCTTTAGTATGTTTAGTGCATTGCGATATATGAAATCTGCTTGAAATTCTTATGTTCATTGCTTTAGAGTCTGTTTCAGATATGGTATACAGATTTTGTAAATAAATAAATAACATATAATTTAAAATACCATCGGAAATTTGGGTTTGAAACCCATCTCTTACAAAATAAGCTGCAATCCTATGCACATTAGACAGGAAAAAAAAGGCTTACAACTCCCAACATGCCCCAGCCAGCCTTGCTAGCTGGGGCATCCTGGGAGATGTATGATTTTTTTTCTGTCAAAACATGCATAGGATTGTGCCCTTAGTCACTGAAGATTTTTTGAAAAAAATAAGGTGGAGCTCAGGCACAAATAAGAGATTGTGAATAGGGATCACTATGATCACTATGAAACAATGGCCTATGAGTGGTCCCTTCAAAATAGCCCAGAAGACTTTTATAGCGAACATATAACAGTTTTAACTTATGAGACAGAGTAATTTTATGATTTATGAAGGCTTGTAAGTAAAGATGTGTTAAGCTTCCTTTTTAAAATCACAGGATTTTAGTATAAAAGCAATTCATATGCTAATTTGATTACGCAGACATCTGGAAATGGGTTTATATTTGTATTCAGCTAAGAATTTTGCATTTCTGCTACAACTGTTGCAAGTGCAGTCTGTACCTGACAGACGTTGGCCTTGATCTGGGGAACTTCAAGCACAGAAGTTCTCAGTGTCTCTGTTCTTCTGCTCATCAGAGTTCCATTCCCCATCCCAGTCTGTTGACCCAACATTAGTCATATAAATGTAGATAGAGCTGATCACCTATTAGACAGGCCTGAGAGTAAAAAGTATGGATTTTCATATAGTTCAGCATATATATCCCATGCTATACACTCAACAGGTGACACAGCTGACACTGCTAATCCCATTTTAAATGAGTACGTGCCCAGAACAGGATAACTGCTCCCATAACCTTAGGGGCTTTTGTGTGGGTATTTCCCTCCATCTCAACAGCAGTCTTTTGTTCTAGCATTTGCAGCCAAGCTACACTGAGAGGCTGTTTCTCAAGCAGATTGGCTTCTTTGGATTAGGATGATAGCATCTATGATATTTAAAGATCTTATAAGCAGCCCCAGAAGGGTGTTTAAATTTTAAGTCTTTTTGCATGCCTTTGTATTCAACAGAATAGCCAAGTATTTCTTCAGTGTTGAAGAGCTTTCTCAAGCTTTCAGTCTGTTATCAGCTATGTTCATGTGTATGTTCCTGAAGATGCATTGCCATATAAAATCATTAGCATAACTGTGGAAAGTACATTCTCTGCAACCAGCTGCGAATGAAATAGATTTTTAGAAGTAGCTACACAAAAACAATCAATTTCATTATCTATTTTACTTTCATTATAATTCATACTGTCCAGGGTGCCAAATTTAGGTTTTATGGACCACAAATGCTTCATTATATTAGGGGGGACATTTAGTGTTCAGTGTTCATATTCTCATTTCCATTTCGGAACTCCGATTTACTGTAAAGGTATAAAACTAATTTAAAATGCATTAGAAGAGGACTTAATTTGATGTTGGTATGCCATATTACAACTCCAAATTTGAAATAAAGTTGCCATACTGGGCTTAGAATGGTTCTGGGTCAGACAGATACTTTTAGCCTAGATCTGTATACATAACTGACATGTTAATGAAGTGTATAACCTATGTAACAATTATCTTCTTCTCCTTCTCTTCTCAGAATGTGAAAACATTTGCATCTTCAGATAGTCTAGCAAAGGTCCAAGAAGTAGCAAGCTGGCTTTTGGAAATGAATCAAGAACTGCTGTCTGTTGGCAGTAAGAGACGACGAACTGGTGGGTCTATTCGAGGTAATGCTTCCTCAAGCCAAGTAGATGAAGAGCAGATGAATCGAGTTGTAGAGGAGGAGCAACAGCAACAGTTACGGCAACAAGAAGAGGTGCATGTTGCAAGGAATGGGGAAATAGGTGGAGGGGAACCTGGACTCTGTCACAGAAATGAATCCCAACATGAACAGTTAGAAGAAAACAACAATAGATTTATCGCAGTGGATGAAGAATACTCTGGCAACCAAGAAGAGGAGGAAGAAGATGAACATGCTGGTGAACAAGAGGAGGAGGAGATGGAGGAAGAGGAAGAAATGGATCAGGATAGTGATGATTTTGATCAATCTGATGAAAGCAGCAGAGACGATGAACACACACATAGTAATAGTGTCACAAATTCAAATAGCATCATGGACTTAGCAATACATCAGCAGTCATCTCCATTCTACATAAAATCAAAGGTGAGTAAAGTTAAATTCTTTTAAGCAAACCACTGAAAAATGGTGAGTAATAACTTAAATTCTTCTTCTAGAATGTGTGTGTATATATCTGGGATGTACTTCCGTGGAAGTATTGATTGTATCAGTATTCAGATATTTTTCTTATTTACTTTGAAAGAATAATTCTATTACTCTAACAATAAATACCACAGTACAGCTGCCTTCTTCCTGCACTCTGATCTTATAATTGTGCTAAGAAACACTTCAAAAGAATTGCTGTTTTTTCCTTTGAAATGATGTGAAATGAAATCAGTATAGTTGTGCATATTAGCTGAAATAGTATGGATTAGCAGGTTTTGTGACAAAATACTTTCAGCACTTTACCTTGAAACCTGTATCTGAAGCTGCTAATGAAAACTGAATAGGCAATCAAGAAAATACATTTTTGTTCTTTTTCAGTGTGCCTGTCATCTTTCTAGGGTAAAAAATGTTTGCCATCTTACAAGTTTAAATATTTCTGTCTTATTTGTAAAACTGGCTCAGTTTTCTATCTGTGGCTAACTAAATCGACTTGTGAGACTCGATTCCAAGAAAGTGCAAGCAGGATTAGAAGTCAGGTAGAAAGCCTGGGGTACATTGGACATTGTTAATGGGGAAAAGTAGTAGTACTCTTTTAAATAATCCAGGGGAGGTTCAAGGTGAAGCAGATAGGGTTTATGATGTAAACAACAACAGTAAAGAAGCCTCTGGTCACATTAAAGATGTGAGTTTCAGAAAAATCTCCAATGGGGATTAGCAGGGACTGCGTGGCCACCTCTAGCCAGTCAAATGTTTTAGAGAATAGCACATAAGAGTCTTTATCTTATAAGTAGATCTTTGGCTATTGGGTGGTATAAAAATGTAATAAATAGTGGTTAATTTTATCATATTTTCACTACATTTAAGAGGTAGGGTTATTCATTCATTCATTCATTTATTATGTTTATATACTGCCCCATAGCCAAAGCTCTCTGGGCGGTGTACAAAAATTAGAGGTATTAACTGAGATTGGAGAGAATCAATGTTGGTTCAAGAAAATTGCTTGTATACATTTTACCTGCATAAGAGATAAAAGTCTCATGAATGAGATGATGAAGTAACAACCTGCACAACAACCCATAGTTTTACTGAAGTTATAGCACTTGCAAATACATTCAAAATAATTTGGTGACTGTTTTGTGATCACCTGTAGTTATCCTAAACTTTTTGTTTAACAAAATTTGATTTTAGCTATGTGAGCACTAGAGGGTGTAGTTAGACGCTTCAATACAGTGTTTCTGTGCTGCTTCTGCTTTGGCTGATATTCTTGAAAAGACACTTTTAAGAAATTGACCCAATTCGCACAATCATATTACAGTGGCTTGACCAAGCCACATTGTATGCTGGATGCCATTTTCGTAATTAGCTGCCCAGCATAGCTTGTCATGTCGTCCAAACCTGAGCAGCATGGCTTGTTTGAGGAGGAAACAACCCTCAATTAACCCAACAACAAGCTGTTGTTATCATGTGAACCAGACCATTGAATCATTGTTTTACATATAAATATGTAAATTGTTTTACATATAAAATGTACATATTTTATAGAATGGGTAATTTTCACACCTCCTAGATTATGACAGTATTAATGTGATTACAGTAATGGAATAGAGTCACAGTTCAAATTGAAACATTTTTCCTAAAGGCCCTACCCCCCCCCCCCCCCCGGTAGACTACCTTTGAAAAAACTTTTTAGGATTTCCTTGATATTCATTCTGTACTTGAACTATTAATAAAAAAGCTTTTGGATAAATTTGATTTATATAGTACGCTTCTTGAAGTAAGGATTTATCCATCTTGCTTATGTTACTTGGCGAAAATTCAGAGTACAAGTAATTATTATTATTATTATTATTATTATTATTATTATTTATTACATTTCTATACCACCCCATAGCTAAACTTCTCTGGGCAGTTTACAAAAGATTAAAACATTAATCATTAAAAATCGATATACAAAATTTAAAAACATAAAAAGAGACAGCATACAAAGCCAACATCTATTTAAAAACAACTTTGAGTTCTCAGCTGGACCTAAAGGTATATCTGAGGTCAATTTAAACCCAACATATGCTGTTAAGTGCCTGGGAGAAGAGAAAAGTCTTGACCTGGCGCCAAAAAGTAATTCTTTTGTGCAGGTTGTTACTTCATTTTGTAGCGGTGTTCTGTGCTTAACTTAATGAGAAATTTGTGTGTGTACTTCTGTAGTCCTTAAAGTGTAAAGGAGCTCTTCAGCATCCCAAGTGAATATTTTGTTTGTTTTTGAAAGCTGTAACTGGTAACGGGACCACCTGAAGTGTAAATCACTAAAATTAGATTGGGAGTATCTTGAATATTTTATACCTTGCATATTTACAGTATGCTTAAAAACTCACATAGCACATGTTTACAAATAATGTCCTACTTAATATGCAATTTGTTCCTTCCATTTTTCTTACCTATATGGCAAGTGCAGTACCCTGGCCCATTTTTAATTTTGATTTTGCAATTGCAAACTAAGCTGATCCTAGAAACTCAATCAAAAGAATTATTTTCTGGAAACAAATTTTCACATTTCATTAGCTTGCCTTAAATGTTTTGACGTTCTAACTAAAAGTGGCAAATCAGCATGGCAGAAACACAAAGACTTTACCTGATAAATGTTGCTTGGTTCTTGCTTTACCTAGGAAAATTGAATCTCACTTATGTATACTATTTGGGTTACACCCGTTAGTTTACTTATCACTTTTTAAATTGGCTTGGTGATTTCAAATACGATAATGGAATGTCAGGCTTGCAAGCCTATTATATTTTTGAATAGGTGTCAATGCGAGGTAATGAGTGTATTACTATAAGTTCATTAGGAAAAAAATTACACAGGTGATCAATACTATACCATTAAAATGATTTAAAAACTTCACAACAAAGGTACAAACATAAGCAAATTAGTAAACAAGAAATGAACAAACTTCAAAATTCACAATAATATGCAAAATATGTTTCAGGACAGATAAAACGTATAACCGTGTTACAAATTTTATTTATTATTTATTTATTTATTTATTTATTACATTTTTATACCGCCCAATAGCCGAAGCTCTCTGGGCGGTTCACAAAAATTAAAACCATAATAAAACAACCAACAAGTTAAAAACACAAATACAAAATACAATATAAAAAGCACAACCAGGATAAAAACCACGCAGCAAAATTGATATAAGGTTAAAATACAGAGTTAAAACAGTATAATTTAAATTTAAGTTAAAATTAAGTGTTAAACTACTGAGTGAACAAATTTTCAGTCTTTTAAAGTTAATATTGTTGTTTGTCAAATGTGATTCAAATGGATAGAATTAGGGGCTCTGAGATTAGGATGGGGAAAATGGGAATGCTGAGGATTGAGGGAAGAAAGAACTTTTGCTTACAGAGGACCAGTGAATTACACCAGGAGAAGGGAAGGACGTACTGTTTGTTCAAAACGCGTGTATATAAATAAGTGTGGGTGGCAGGATGGGAGGGGACATGGTCCAAAAGGGCATCTATGCAGCACTTATTTTCTACAGATGCTTTATAAATTTGGAATTCATCCTCCAATGGAACAGCAAAGAGACACATCATGTGTGCATGGGTCTCTAATAATGCTTGTAATTTGACCAAGTGTTAAATAATCTTTCATCTTTAATTTAAACCCATTCTTGCATTATCCTGTAGTAATTGCTTGGAATAATAAGCATGCTACTTACAATGGCCTTAATGTATTTGAAACTACTAAAAATCTGTTTCCAACCTTTATTTTGTTCAACATATTTTCAAATAATACACATTATTCATGAGCTTCTAATATCTGCAAGATATTAAGCTGAATCCATTTGGAAAATACAAAGCAGACCTCAATTGCCCAGACAACTTGCCTGGCTTTCCTTTAGGCTGTAGCAAAACCAACCAGTGATTGTCCACATATTTTGGGCATTAAGCTTGGTGACACAGTGGCCTGGTACAGATGATAGATCAAGATTTTGTAACTGTCATATCCTGGCTTATTTCTCTGGTATGTTAACTGATGTTAAATCAAGAGTTTCCTGGTTCAGATTTAACAGGAACTCTGGCTTCATACAGACCATATTCTACGTGCTGAAGCAAGTGTGCGACAGCAGTGAGGAGAAGAAGATGAAGGGGTAAGGGGTGAGCCTTGGTTCTTATCCACAGCCTTGAATGATTGCCTAAACTGGCCATTGTGTGTCAAGCTGGTCAGTACTTTTAAAAAATACAGACTCTAGGATTTGTTCAGATGTTGCCTTTCTCACCTAGGAGTCCGCTCTCCCTTTGACTGAAGGAAGACTTTCTCAGCTTTCCTCCATCCATTCCCCAATGTCAGATATGCTGGGTCTTTGAAGAGTGTTGGTGCTCTCCGCAATCTGAGAAATTTCCCTTTTAAATTTTATTTCTTCATTTTTCTTTTGGCTTTTATCTTACTTCTCTGTGCCTGACAGGCAGTTTCTTAGAGAGCCAGGTCCCGAGCTGTTTAGGGCTTTAAAGATTAAGACCAACACCTTGAATTGACCCCAGAAAACAATTGGCAATCTGTGCAGGTCTTTCAGGGCAGGTGTAATATGTTCCCAATACCTTGCACTGGTTACTAGCTGCTGCATTTTGTACCAGTTTGTACCATGGGTAGTCCCATGTAGAGTGCATTGCAATAGCCTAAATGTGGCTATCTGTCTTAAAACCAATTACAAGAGGATGGCACTCCTAGTAGCTAAAGAAAAGGATTGCAAACAGATGTTCTGGTCAGCTTTTAGTACTGAACTGCTGGAGGCTGCCCAGATGCAGCAATCTGCTTCTACAGCCTTCTGTAGAATTTTTTTTAGCAAACTGCCTTCAGGCTAAAAAGAGGGCCTTAGAGCAAATAGGTTACTCATGGCAGGTTTCCGAACTCTTGCTGTCCTCAGGGATAGACTTCACCAACAAGATATGCCACAGCCTGTGGTGGGCTTATGTAAAATGGGCAACAAAAGGGGATGGGCCTCAGTGTGATAAAGAAATTCAGGGCGTCCTGGACTTTTGCAGGCTGGGCTCACCAAAGTATTGAATGCTAATATGCTGAAGAGACAAGAAGTATCCCTTAACAGTTTGTTAGCTTACAAAGGGAAGGGTCTGTAGCTAGCTGCGCACAGATCTACAGGGTCCAAAAAAGGGAAGCCCATGGTGCTGATAGGGCAACTTCAGGGCATCCAGTGGTCTGACCTTAATGACTATATTCCTAGTAGTGGCCACTTAATTCAGAATGGACTCAGAACTGGAGACCTCCTCTTTCAAATCCCAGTTTTGTGATTTGCTCATCTAAAAAGTGGTGCTACAAATCGACTCCTTGTTTATGCCAAAGTAAACTCTGTGTTCCATAGGACACAGGAGATAACCCTTCCTACCTTCTGCCTCAAGCCAACACCAGGAGCAGGAAAGAAGGTGGCATGCAGTATACATGTGCAATTGCTCTTTCATCTATCTAGATAGGACTGCAGTCACATATAAGTCTGAGTCACTGTTTTAAGTCCTACTGGGATAAATCAAAGAAAAGGAAAGTCTCAAGGTCAGTCATTTTGAGAAGGTTGAAAAATTGTGAGGGGCAGGGCAGGCAGACACCAAAAGGCATCACAGCTCACTCAGTGAGGGGAATGGCAGCTTTAATATCTTTCCAAAGCATTTTGGAATGCACTTCGGAGTCAGGAGAGAAAAGGTAACTATTTATTGTGTATTCCATTTATCCATGACTCTCAGAGAACTTCTGTCCACCATTATTATCCAGGGAACCAGCAATTATTAGGGCTTCTGCCACTTTACACATGGGGGAAGTAGGTAGGGCATCCTAGGTGATAGTCCTATCCTCCTCCAGTCTACTTTCTTACTACTATTTTACTACTATTTTACTTTGATTTTCTGTAAGGCCTGGATTGAGAATACTGAGAAAAACAAAGCACCATAGCTGAAAAAGGCTTAAAGCAGGGAAGGACAACTTCTGACCCATGTAAGATTGGACATCCCCTGTGCCCAGTTAATTGAACCTATGATTGTCCCTGAGACAGGGGAGATTTGAACCATCTTTTAGAGAGCATTTTCATAGCTAGTGTCTTCTAAATAAGGGTTTTCAATAGATTGTGATCCATTAGTGGGTCACAGGAATCTAGTAAGTAAGATGCCTGTTTGACAGCAATCAGTGTTAAGAGTACTGCGATAAAGCTGAATCAACTAGTAGATCATACAAGGCCCGCTTGAACCAGTGGCACTATTCATTGGCCCCATTCCACAAAGTTGGTGTGAACTGTTACATCTCCATGTATATATAATTAATTCCATTTACATAATGATGTTTGTCATACATATTTTGACCACTGAAGTACATTAGAACCAACGAAGACAGCTCAGGAATTTCAGCATGTCTAAGACTACCTGCTTTTTTTCTTCCCTTTTTGCAGCTCGGGCATTCTTTACTTTGCATATCTTGAGCTATTATTAATAACCCCGTGCTCTCTTTCAGTATGTTACTTGCCAGCTGAACAGGATTATGCAGCTTAAACTGCTGCTACCGTGTGAATGCCATTTAACAATTGGTTTGTTTTCCATTTGCTAGGTTATATTGTATGGAATATTTCTAATAAGTCATCTATATTATCAAGATGCATTAAGAAGCTTGTCTTCTTTGTCTTTTATAATGTATAATGATGTCTTTTGTTAGTGGCGCTGCTTACATCTATTGATGTAACTATGAATATGGAAGCAAGTTACCACAAAAGATAGTATATTTCTAAAAATGAACTGGGCAGATTGCGCGGAATATTCTGCCTTTAAGATTTTCTATAGAATTTCTTTTAATAAGTGAAAATTTGGTGGTAATACTTATTACATTGACTATTTAGTCCTGTGATCTGATGACCTCTCAAGTGTTGTATACAAATAATTCTGTACTGGTATTTTAAGTTGCAGGTTTATATGGCTGACTTCTCAGAGGTGCATAAAGCTTTTAAATATGGCATATTCATAGGAAATATGTAAAAATAAACCTAGTCCAGTGGATAGAAACCTGGACTTGAACTTGAGTTGATATCGTGGTTCAGCCATGGTTTATGCAGGGAGGGCCCTTGGGAAAGTTACGGTCTCTGAACCTCAACTGTTAATGTCTTATGTGACAATCACATGGTAATAGCTGAGAAGGAATAATGAGATAAAGATTGAACAGCAGTGTTTGTTAAAATACATTATAGAATATATTTTTTTGCCTTCATATGGAGAATTATGAGAAAGTGTACATGTCTGACTTTTATTTTTTTTTAAAAAAGTATATTATATTAAAAGGTGTACCACGGTACAATGAAGCAATCACCAACCAAATTCTTCAAGAGCAACTGTAGCAGTTCTTTTAACAGCTGGTACTATCCTGAGACGACCAAAGAGTTAAACTTAATCATCAGATAAATCATGTTATAGCCGATAAGGATTGGCCTGACATTTCTAGAATGTTTGAAGAATGCAGCTGGGTTGTATTACATATCTGAAATACTTTCTGAAATATTTAATGTAGGAGTGAAGACATATGTTTTTGAAATGTTAACTTAAAAACAGGTAGAGTCTTCTGGGTATAATGCATACTCAAGAAGTATCTGGCTAATGCATTTCTTGAACTTATATTTTGTGTAACAGAATGTGTGTTTCTGTGTGTATGTGCTGTTTCTCCATGGATGATACAGTAACTTTTCCCTTCCCCTGCCGCCTCTTGCATTGCTGTGCCAGGTGAATTGTAGCTGCACCACACCCTTCCTGAAAGAGAACTGTATTGTGTGCAGACATTTTTGCAGGATGCTACTACTCCGATATTGGAAGGCTGTGAATTGGGGTGGGTGTGGAAGCAAGCACATAAGGATCAACATGTATATCAGGAACATGTTCACATTTGTATGGTAACATGAGACATTTTGCAGACTTGTCCTATGTTCCGACAGTATGGTTACGTGCCGCTTGTGAACATGTGCTTCTGATGCTCTTTTCTTATAGAATCCACACTTCATTTTAAAAAGTAATTTTCTTCCCTTATTTCAAAGAGTAGTTGAACATGGGATGGCTTTTTTTTAAAAAAAATCTTACTATGGCACTGAAAAGTTGTTAATCCATAATTTTATATCATAAACTTCAAAAAGCTGCCTATAGTAGATGAATAAGAAATCAATATTAAATATTGCCAAATGTTGCAGTGCTCTGTCTTATCCATTTGAGGGCAGATGTTCACTAGTTAAGAGTATTCAAAAGATCTGCTAACTCTCTGTTAACCTCTGCTTATAAGTAAAATGTTCAATACTACAGTTTATTGTCAACAACTATTTACTAAATGTCAGTGAAAATTTCAAGTTAATTGCTTCTACAGAGATATTTCTGTAATGGTCAGTCAGTCCTGTAGCATCTCTATTTTTATACAGTCCAAATAGTTTGTGTAATCTGTTTATCACTGGGAAATGTATCATTTGAGAGAATAGATTTTTTTCCTTTCCTTTTAAAAACCACTACTGTACATCATATCTCAGAATTTATGGTGCTCCAAATTTCTGTCAGCAAGTATGCATCATTGTAAATTGTCACAAGGATGTTTACAGTTCCTAGGATGACCCAGTCAGTATTAAAGAACAGATGGAAAATCGATCATCAATCCCTATTTCTCAGACAAGTTTCCCTTGGGTTTATTTCTGTGGTTTCACCAAAGCTCTGTCCATGAGTTCTATATTCTCAAATCCTATGGTTTGTAGCTTTCTTATGTATCTTCTTCCCCAGATGGCTGCAGCTTGTTTTTCTTTCTGTGCACTTCTGTAAGACCATGCCTACGTGTATTTGAAGTAGAAATTCCCCATTTTAAAGTGTTACACAGCAAGGCATTTTTGCCTTAGAAACATAGCAGTGTTAGGAACATAATAGCTCAGCCTTCCCCAACCTGGTGCCATCCAGATGTGTTTATTATGTATATATTTGATGTTTATATAATATAATAAAACACTTAAGTGGTTAACATATCACAATTAAAATCACATTTAAAATTCAATATTAAAAACACAACATTAAAAACAATTCCAGGTACATTAAAAGCAATGCAAGGATCAGTAAAATGAAGCAGTATGATTAATTAAATTACAACCTGAGCAAAGCTTGGATGAACAAGTGTGTTTTCAGAAGGTGTTTGAAACATGCCACATTTTCTGCCTCCCAAACTGCATGAGGGAGGGTTTTCCAAAGGAAGGGCACTACTACTGAGGAGGCCCTCTGTTGCGGTATGCATGTCAAAATTCTGTTAATTTCTGAATGACCAGCAAGGCCTCTTCTGACAATCCTAAATGTCGGCTGGGTATATATAAGGAAAGGCAGTCTGCTAGTTATACTGGTCTCAAGTTGTTTGTATGACAATAACATAACCTTGTACATGGCTTGACAGCTAATAGGCATCCAGTGCAGTTCTTTTAACTTAGATGTTATGTGAGCATAGTTGGATGTCCCAATGAGCACCCTAACTGCTGCATTCTGCTTCTGAACCACATACAAGGGTAGCACTACATAGAGTGCATTGCAGGAGTCTAATCAAGAGATTACTAGTGGTTGGATGACTGTGGCTAGGCTATCCCTATCCACGAATTGGTGTGATGTCGGACTACAGCTCCTATAATACTAGCCAGCATGTGCTGGGGATGCTGGGAGTTGTAATTGAACACATCTGGAGGTCACAAGGCTGGGGCAGGCTATAATAGCTGTTAAAAGCTAATCAATTTAGGCAAAACATTGAGCATAAAGAAGGATGCACCTACTTTAACTGGTAATTTTAATAGTAGAAATAATTAAAATAAACTGGTTTGCCTCCTATCTAGCGGGTCGCTCTTTCAGCGTGTTGGCTAATGGCAGCTCGTCTTCCTCCTTTCCCCTTTCAGTAGGGGTTCCGCAAGGCTCGGTGCTTGGCCCGTTGTTGTTTTCTTTATACTTGTTGCCCTTGGGTAAGCTTATTCAATCTCATGGCCTCCAATACCATCTGTATGCCGATGATACACAATTATATCTCTCATCTCCGGAACTTTCTCCTGATGTTCACGATCGTATCTCGGCATGTCTTTCAGATATCTCAGCTTGGCTGCTTCATCGTCGTTTGAAACTTAATATGGCAAAGACTGAATTGCTTGTTTTTCCTCCTAAACCTTCTCCTCATCTCTCATTCTCTCTTACTGTCAATGATGTTACACTTACTCTGGTCAAGGAAGCTCGTAGTCTTGGCTTTATATTTGATTCCTCGCTCTCCTTTATTCCTCATATTGAGGCAGTAGCTAAATCCTGTCGTTTTTTCCTGTATAATATTGCCAGGATTCGATCATTTTTGTCTGTCTCTTCTGCCAAGATGCTTGTTCATGCACTGGTTATTTCTCGGTTGGACTACTGCAACCTTCTTCTCTCTGGCCTTCCTTCCTCTCACATCAGTCCGTTGGTTTCTGTCCACCACTCTGCCGCTAAGATCATCTTCTTGGCTCGCCGCTCTGACCATGTTACTCCACTTCTGAAATCTCTTCACTGGCTTCCAGTTCACTTCAGAATCCAATATAAACTTCTCCTGTTGACCTTCAAAGCTTTTCACGGTCTAGCTCCTTCCTATCTCTCCTCTCTCATCTCACACTATTGCCCCGCTCGTGCTCTCCGCTCCTCTGACGCCATGTTTCTCGCCTGCCCAAGGGTCTCTACTTCCCTTGCTCGGCTTCGTCCATTTTCTTCTGCTGCCCCTTACGCCTGGAATGCTCTTCCAGAACATCTGAGATCCACAAGTTCAATCGCAGCTTTTAAAGCTCAGCTAAAAACTTTTCTTTTTCCTAAAGCTTTTAAAACTTGATGCTGTTTGGACTTTATACTGTTAGTTTTACCCTACCCTGTGCCTGTTTACCCTACCCAGTGATTTTAATAGAATGTAAGCCTATGCGGCAGGGTCTTCCTATTTACTGTTTTACTCTGTACACCACCATGTACATAGATGGTGCTATATAAATAAATAAAAATAATAATAACAATTCATGCAGTCATGTGGCTGGCCACATGAGACTTTACAACATAATGTGCTACACATCCTTGTGTGATTCAGAGAAGTTGAAATTGGCTAATGCCTTGCCATAGTAATGGTTTGCAGTATCAGGCTGTTTGGCTGCTGAAACATGTTGCTCTAGAAAAAGCTGTATTCTTGTGGTCTTGGTGTTCTTAATTAACAGTTATGCTGAAACATGTTGCTCTAGAAAAAGCTGTATTCTTGTGGTCTTGGTGTTCTTAATTAACAGTTATGCTGAAACATGTTGCTCTAGAAAAAGCTGTATTCTTGTGGTCTTGGTGTTCTTAATTAACAGTTATGCATATATCCGGGCCTCAAAATGAGTTAACTCTTTGAGCAATGAGAATGGAGTGCATGAAGTATCAATCTCCATGCTAAAGTTTTAGGAGGAATTGAGACATAAAATGCAATCAAACACAAAGAAAATGCATATAGTTATAAAGTTTATGGTAGAAGATCCATATCTAAGTATAATCTGTCAACAGATGGTACTTGTGCCAGGTCAGTTTCTCATCTCTTTTTTCAAAACTCTTTCCTGGATCATTAATCTCTCCTTTGCTGTGTTAAATCTATTGTTTTTTCTTTCTTTTCAGTATTACCACTTTTCTGCTTCTTACTCCCACTTTTCTGCTTCTTACTCCCATTTTTTTCCAGATTAAGTCTTGTGAACGTGGTCCATTTCAGACCTGTGCATTTAGCACTTCGTTGATGGAAAAAAATGGAAGGCGGATGCTGTCAAAAATTATGTCTGTTCATGGAACTGCATCAATGACTTAAGCACATTTATGTTACTTATACAGCCAGTTTTGTTGCCTTTGTCAAGCTTTTGGCCTAGACAGGATTTTGTATGCCTTGAGTTCAGTTTGGTCTGTTCAGAATCAAAATTATTGTGTCTTGCTCAGAAGGGTCAGTGTTTTTAGTAGTTCTATTGTATCAACGTTGATTTGAAAATAATTTAATCACTCAGAAGATAAAGTCCTCTTTACTTCCATAGAAATAAGTCTTCACATGAATGCCATCATAACCAAAGTCTCCCTAAAACAGGTGATCCACCTCTCCACCCTGTAATCATTTATCCAAATGGCAGCCTCTATCACTGTTCTGCAAGTGAGAGATGAGGCGGATGTCTACACAGTTCTGACCATACCTTGATCACACTGAACATGAGCAAGACACTTTTGGTGCATATATATTGGCTTACATTATTTGTGTTCTATTTTAATTGTGAGTCAGCCAGTCAATTTTATTGCATTTAACTATAGGTTCTTACGATTTTACCCAAAAAAGAGACAATAGTCATAAAAAGAAAAAGGTTGAACAAGCCACTCAGATCGGTTTATCATGCCCAACCCACAGCAACAGCTTTTAGGACCTTTGCTTTAATCTTTTTAGCAGTCTCTGTGAATAAATCTACTTGATTAGTTACATAAGGATCTGTACCTACAAGAAGTTTACACATTTGCCCAGCCAGTGTTCTGTCAGACATTCCTATCAACAAAAGTACAAGAAATCTTTTTCTGGGACTGCCAATGCAGTTCACAGAAAAATATATAATGAATAATATCCTCTATTTGTGGAGCCCCAAATATACCTAGACACTTAAGTATGGGAACATTTGCATACCTCCCATCCAAATATGCAGAAGGGATGGTTTGGAAACAGAATTCCATAAATGCATTCCTTAGCTCTGAGTGAGTCAAGGAATTAAGATAACTAGAGACAGATCTCTTACCTATTTTATTTCACAGTGTTATAACGAAAGGTGGTAAGAGTTCTGTCTTCCTCTTTACAAACATCCCATCAAAACTATAATTTATAAAGTTGACTATTTTAGCTCCAAGCAATCGCTTTTTTTGTCACCTATTTTGACAGTGTATGTGTTAGTGATACTGCATGGGTGGGCCAATAGCTATTTGATTGGCAGGGACAGTCTGTCGGCATAGTCATTTATAATTCCGGTCTATACTAGGATAGCTTGCACTTCACTAAGCAGCAGAACGGTCAAGACACTTGGTAGGAGAGATTGATAAGACTGAAACAAAGGCAAAGCAGGCCTTGGAAAACTGAATCCCTAGTTTAACGTTCTCAGTTACACCAGATATCATTTTTGTTACATTTTTAAAGTAATGCTATTTTGTTACAAATAATTCTGGACCAAGTGAGAACTCTACAATGTCAAAACCAGGGAAAGCATCCATAAATCATGGCTTGGTTTCTGTTGATCTTCCGAGTACGAAAGAGCCTTTGCCACATCAAACTGTGATGAAGATATTTAGCATCAGTATCATTGCCCAAGGCCTTCCCTTCTGCCGTAGACGGGTAAGTGTTTATATTTTTGTCCCCTTGTGTCTGAAGGCCTCCATACCTTAGCTTTAAGTATCATAACTTGGTTATGGTAGTTTCAATCCATGGAGTACATATAATATTTTCTTTTGGAACTATCTTATTGAACCCACATAATTTCACTATCTACCTATCTATCTGTGCTTTAAGAATATGTTTGATACGCGTTTATATGGCACTTTTATTGGTATTTGTCAAAGATTGTCCTTTAATTCTTTTGAAGAACTTATGAAAATGTATTAGATTGTGAAAAATTAATTATAGTGTCTTCAAGGAAACTTTTAGTCAGTGCTACTGTTAGAATACTTCCTTTGTAATTTCTCACATAAATTGGGAATATATATTTCTCAGATAATACAAATGTTTAACTTATGTATTACTCAACAGTTAAAAATAAAGCTCTTAATTAAGTGCACTTTTTAAATTTGTATCTCACAAGAAAGCCTCTCAATTAGTAGAATTGGACTTAAACTATGGAATCAGTAGCTCTTTTATATCAACTTCATTGTGATGTTAAAGACTTTTATGAAAGTAAGTTCAGATGTTTCCTTCCTTCTACATTTTTTCTTTGTCCATCCTTCAGGTATAGAATTATTACCTGATACTAACACACTTACTTAGAATTGTGTTGTATTAAGTTCAGTAGAATTTTCTTCTTAGAAGATGTGCATAGGGTAATAACAATATCTAGTTTAATAAAATAGTAAATTGATTTGTTAAGGGTAAGTTCTTAATTGAAGTATGGTTTTACTCATTTTCCTTAAATGCTTTGTTATGTCATACTTCAAAATATTATTTAAATTTGCCTGAATCATGATTAGATAGCAAATCAGAAGAAGGCATGTGAAGTTTTCTAAGGAGTTCGCAAGATGAAATTATTTAAACTCTTTAGGTTTCCATGATGTATCCTTGTATTTAATGCTATAGTAGGGGTCAGAATGAGATCCCCACTCTCACTCTAGGTCAGATTGGTTACTGACTTGAGCCACTTGTGTATCCGATACATGAATTCTAAAGTTTACTTTAAAAGAAGAGGTGATGGTTAGGCCCAGCAAACTTTTAGAAAACTTAAGATCTATTTCTCTAAGTTTTTCTATAGTAAAACTTAATTTCTCTTGAATAAAGGCCACCTGATAAACAACTTGGAAGCAAAGCTTAGTTCTTGAATGACTGATGTTCTGAATCCTGAATTATTTATGCCTCAATTTGATTAATACCAACTTTCTCCTTGATTGAACTCAATTATTATTTACCAGTCAAATGTGTACAGTAATCCTTGTGAGTGAAAATACTTTTGTTATGAGAGCTGACAGTTCATGTCTTATGTGTCTCTAGCACTAGTTATATTCAGCGTCAGTTGAGCACATTACTATAAATGGTCATAGAACACAACAGTTAGCCATCTGTATTTTTTTTACTCAAAACGCAAAGTGGGGTTTAACATTAGTTACCAGTTTCCTTATATTAAAAAACGATGGATGTGTTACAAAAATAATATTGTAATGTATTAAGAATGTATTTAACTTGTAAACGCTTGCCAAGGCTCATACTTGAAACATCCATGGATATACATTCTTAAATAAAAGAAATCCAATTTCCTGACTACGACATGTTTACAAAGAAATCTGTACAGCTGTGTACCTTTGCACTGCTGAATAAGGATGATATTAATCATAATAAATATCAATATTTTTCTTGTGTATAAATTTTAAATTACACAATGTATACTTTAGAAATCAATTTATTTCTAGTTTAAGTTTTAACATATGAATTGTTACATTACATTTTCTTGAGCATGTCATGGACTTCCATTTAGGTTTGCTCATTTTACTACAATGAAGAACAGTCTTCTTCTCTTGGTTCATGTCCCTTTGAGCTGTTACAACAACAGATTTAGTGGTAGTTTACTGGGTTTCTGTCAAAGTATGCTATGTTATGAACATGATTCAGTGGATTTTGGAAGCAGTAACTTTCCTCTGAGATTACTGGTAACTTGAAATGACTTAAATTTTCAGCTATCTAACCCGTTGCCCTTCGCTTTAAGCATTGCATATGCTTATTTGATATTCCTTTAGGCAGCTGCAACTCGTGTATATCAGTGGGCTCTAACCCATCCCACTTCGTGGGAGAGATCTATTTCTCACATCACATTAGTAACTTTTGCTAATATATAACATGCTTCACACAAAATATCACATTCATTCTATGTGCACTACTAGATAATTAATACAACTGGAATCTCTCCCAAAATGAACGATGCTTTTCTTCACTAGTTTTGTAAAACTATAAGGGTATATAATATGAAAGCAGCTAATTCTCTTTGCTCTGCTCAGCAGAGTAAACATAGGCAGGCAAATAGTGTTTGGCATGGAATTGTATCCCTGCTTCACCAATATCTTGTGGAAAACCTAATTGTATAGATCTGTTCAAATACAGGACAAGGATTGCCTATTCACCATTTTTGTGCCTAGGAGGGAATTATTCTCCCAGGTTAGATGGACTGGAGACCTTGGAATGTGCAAGGTGGGGTTGCTTTTCTCCATGACATGTTGCTAGAGTCATTGATAACTTATTGAGTTGACCGATATGAGTGGGAGCAATGGCTCTGTCTTTGGAAAGCATTGGGACTAGATATCGTTTTGGTTCTTCTACTGATGATTATATAAATTAATAAAGCACATGTACATCCAGTACTTACCAGCTTAAAACAATGCAGTGCTAAGACTTTTTTGTGTGTTTGTGCCAAACTGAAGAGTCAATCTCCTGATTCAACCCTGATAAATTAAAAAAAAACCCTGGCCCATTGATCATGCTGTCTGAGCATGGTTGGTGTTACAGTCCAACATATCTGGAAGGCACCAGGTTGGGGAAGGCTGATGCAGTGCTTCCTGGAACAACTTGAAATATACTAAGGCTACAAAGTTTCAAAATCTATTTCGTAATGTCTTGTACTGAGGTGCTGATAATGATAAAAATAGACTTTACAGTGTAGTCCCTTTACATTTGAGAAGTCTGTTCACTGCTACAGGAATTTGTTTATCTTGTGTCATAAAACCATTGAAACTAGAGAGATTCATAAGAAAATTATTATTTGTAAAAATCCTGCAGGTTAATGTTGTATACTGCAGGTTAATATAAAAAGTACCATATCACATTTTGATCACTTACATGCTGTGTTATTCATAAATTCTGGGTTCTAGACTTGAATCACACAGCCACCTAATCAGCACCATGTGAGCTTTACTGCCTTTCTGCATGAGCTATCCAGAGCTATCCAGAATTTAGCACCAGTACAATGTGGTTAAGTTTCCATTTTATTTGTAGGGCGCATTTTCTAATATGGATCTCTCTCTCTCTCTTTTTTTTTTTAATTATTATTATTATTATTATTATTATTATTATTATTATTATTATTATTATTATTTATATAGCACCATCAATGTACATGGTGCTGTACAGATTACACAGTAAATAGCAAGACCCTGCCGCATAGGCTTACAATCTAATAGAGTTGTAGTAAACAATAAGGAGGGAAAGAGAATGCAAACAAGCATAGGGAAGTGTAAACAGGCACTGGGTAGGGTGAAGCTAAACAGTATAGAGTCAGAACAAACTCAATATTTAAAAGCGTACTTCTTGGGATCATAGCTGATGCTCCCAGAACACCTTTAAACAAATCAAAGGGTTTGCACGTATAACCTGAAAAGTCTACCTTTCCCCCTTTTTGTAACAACTCTCAATCTCCATTTCATTTTAAACAGGTTAAAAAAGCCCTCTCTGAGTTTTAAAACTGGCTTCTAATATGACTTAAAACCCAGTTAAATGCATGGAGTTAGTTCTGTGGTTGTCTGATACGTATCCACAGTTGAAAACTGCCCTGGCCATTGGATGTTCTCAGGTATTTATTTATTATAGCACTTTTATCCCCCCCCCCCAATTAGACATAGAAGGCTCTCAAGGTGGTGTACAAAAATAATTCTTAAGATAGTCCCTGCCCACAGGCTTTTACAATCTAAAAAACATGACTCAAAAGGGGATTGGGAGGGAGGAGGAAAAAAGCAAATTTAGGCACTAGCTTCTTAGTTGCAAACTTCAGAAGGTCATAGACACTGTGGAAGAGCTTCCTCTTCTTTTCCCTCTGATGGCTTCAGTGGTGACAGTTGGTAGCAAGAGGGAGGAGGGCTCTCAGCTGGATCTGTATCCAGGCATGATGGAGAAGTGCCTGGCTGCTGCTTCCTTTCCCTCTGATGGCTTCAAATATGGGACTCTTGCCTGTGTATCTATTGTTTTGTCCAACGCACATAATCATCCATTAGTTTGCGACAGCCTATATACTAACAGTAAATTCATTCTCTGCATGTGAAGGAAAGATAGCAAACTGGGGGTGGGGGACCCCAAAATTTGCAGAAGTACAAAAAAGGGTCTAAGCTCTGTCCGCTAAGCCCTGTGCCCAATGAGGACTGAGCATGCTCAGTGGGCACAGAATGCTGATGGACAGTTGTGGGTGAAGAATAGAAAATAGTGAGGGAGATAGACTGAAGCATACAGGAAAAGGGTGTGACGGGCTGGCTGGGACCCTGAATGCGAGTACTCAAAAATGTAACAGGGGAAGTATTTGGTATTCGGGGGGGGGGTGTATTACATATGAAAATATTGAAATATGTGGACACTTCGTTCTTGATCTGCAAAATTATAAGATAGATGTGCCTGAACGAAAAGAATCTGTTTCTCTGAAGCCCAGCAGTAATTCCTTATTGCTCTGCTTGTGAGGCAAAGCAGGTCTTGTTTCCTCTGACAGCAGTCAAGAAATACTTAGCCCAGCTGTTGACCAGTTGGAAGAGGAGCTTTCAGGTGATCTGGCAAAGAGAAAGCTCACATGGTACTGAAGCAGAAGAAGCCATGTCTTATTTAACATAGCGGTTGTCTGTCTGAAAATATTTAACTGCAAAGTGTTACTTTCAAATTTGGTGACCAGGTTGCTTTCTGTGCCTCATGAAGGATCATGTTGTTATAATCTTTATTGAAGCTCTCAGATACAACCATTCTATTTAGTGTTGGTTATGGGCTGAATGTTAGTGTTTCAGTGTTGCTTAAATGAATCTGATTGTTCTTAGACTGCAAATGACAGACATTCCCCAAAGGCAAGTGGCTATTAATAACACTGCCATACGTTTTCTTCTCATGATAATGGCAACAGCTGACTAGAATGCAGGCAATCTTAGCTGTTTGCTTTAGCAAGGCTGCGTTCCATTCATATTTTTCTCACAGCATGTTGTTCTTGAGAGGTTCCCTCACTTCCAAGAAGTGTAGTACCTTCTCATAGTATTGGCAAAGTTCCTTCCACTAGAGAGAAAGGTAGTCTCCCACCTAGACTAACAGTACTCTTGTTGCAATTAATTTCATTTCAGATTTGAATTCTTTGCTGGTCCCATGTAATATTGATGTTTTTCCTGGATCAAATGTTATCCTCCATTCGAATTCCATGCTTAGAATAGTTTTTATTCACTGAATAATCAAGCATTTATATACCTTCCCATTTTATCATGTATGTGGAACAAGCGAGAGCTCAGGGACCTGGAGATGGGAGCAGTAGCCAACTTCTGAGAGGATGTAGTATTCAGATATTGAGCCAGATTTTCAGGTTCTGCTTGCAGGCATGTATCACAAACAGGAAAAATAATTGACTTGTGCACATTTTGAGTAAATATTATTAAAGCATTTATATTTCACTCTTTTCCTCTTCTACCAGTTTGATTCAACCTTTTCTTAAAGATAATAAAATCCTCACCTAACTGAAATATATTTGCTCATTGGAAAATCTAACTCTGGTGCCAATGTAACTGCCAATTCTCTTCTGCTGTTAAATTCAATTTGTATTTGTCAAAACTACACTTCAGACAGCTCTTATGTACTTATCTTATTTAAGTTGACACAAAGCTTCCTTCATTGGTGTGATTTCTCTTCATCTATATATAACTGGTGCCAATAACTGACAAGCTACATTTTCATGGAAGGGAGGGATTTATTCCAGACTGTGATAATCTTCTAGGTTTTATTTATTTAGACCTGTAAATTTGCTATTAACACACTTGCAATTCATCTTTTTCTGTGCCAGGAATTAAATCAGATAGAAATGGCACAAGGCAAAAGCAGTGCTGAATAATTACATTAAATGACTTGAAGTATAAACTGTAAATTATAGATATTAGCATTAAAAGCACATTCATAAAATCCTTATATTTGGAGATTATGAGAAAATATATTGTTGCATTGACTATTACTTTCTTCCTTGTAGTTGAGAAAATATGTTGTTGTTTTCTTCTTTGTAGGTGGAATTAAAATTTTAATTATATGACCACGTTAAAGGCCAATATATAGGAGTGGATCCATAAGTGTAAAAGTCATTCCCCTCACCACTACGTCCACTACATAAAATATTATTTGTATATTGTTGTAAAACATATTAAATATATATTTAAAAGCCTTAACTTGGTGAATTCTTGTTAGTTTCTATAGTATTCTTTTCTAGAAGAAGAGTGTTATTATATTATAGTTCTTGATATTGATGCAAAGATCCCTTCAATAGCAAACTCTGGTGGAGCCAGCCCAGGTGGGTTTATAACCAAAAGGTAAACGCCTACGAGCAAAAAAGAAGTAACTGCAAGTTTATGTGATCTATGAGATTTGCAAAAGTATTTTTAAGGAAAAAAAACACCAAAAGAAAATCAAGTGGCAGATTGAGAGAGAGGGGAGATGTAAGAAGACCAGGGGAGGAGAAAGAGGAAATTTAGAACATGAGCGTAGCAGCACACAGCTCAATTTTTTGTTGTGGATTCACCTATTTAGCTATACATTCATTGCACTGATACACTGCATTATTAATAGCTTAGAAAGCTTCTAGGTGTACGGTTGGTTTCTATGTCCCATTTACACAATAACTAATATTAAATGAATATAAGTTGAAGTACACATGGAGTAATGAATTGAAGGCAAGGTAGTGTGAACTTTCATAGTCTCAGCTTGCCTTGTCTGTTGCAAAATAACATGAATGTGTAGTATACAAAACACTGGTGGAAAAATGCCTCAGAAATGTGTATCTTGTTAGAAGGCAAAACTTCAAAGGAAATGAGGACATTAGTCATGAGAACCTGTTATGTGGAACTAATAGACACAAAAATAAGTCTTCATGTGTGAAAAAATACAATAAATTAAAATTTGCTTTAAAAAGATCATAGTACTCATTACTTCTGCTCATTTTACAATCACAATTAAAAAACATCTTTGTGTCAGAAACATACACTCTGAGAATAAAAATTCCTAATATTGAGTGTGGTAATCTATAGATAGTATGCAGTGGTGCAGAATACAAAGGAAAGGTCCTCGTAATCTTTATGATTTTTGTGAACCGCCCAGAGAGCTTCGGCTATTGGGCGGTATAAAAATGTAATAAATAAATAAATAAATAAATGAATGAATGATGGATCCTTCAGGAATCTTTAGTGTTCACTCTCTCTCTCACTTGTTGCATATAATTACCCCACTCAACCCCCCCAAAAATCATTGCAAACTTGGAAAATTGAGAGTAGGCAGTAATTGCTGCTTGTTTTTCTATATTTTTAATAGATTAAGGAATTGGCTCCAGCTTCACAGTATCATGGTGGTCTTGTTTCTAACCACATGAATGCAGTAATATGGTAAAACTCTTGTTTTTTGATCTTGTGTTACTTGATTAATCTCTGCTTGAATATGATGCTGCAAGATAAACGTTCTTAACATGATAAGTATGGGTAAAATGGAATATCTGTATAAAATGGTTCCCCTCTCCAGTTTTATTTATTTGTGACATTTGTATATTGCTGAATATAAAAAATAAATATTAAAATACTTTACAATATTAAAAACACAAAATTGAAACAACTACAGTAAAAACAATTCAAGTAGTAGCTAAATGGAGTGACGTGATTAATTTACTTACAGCCCAGGGAAAACCTGGGTGAAAAGGTGTGTGTTCAGGAGACGTTTAAAAGATGTCACATTTCCTGCCTCCTGAATGAGGAAAGATTTTCCAGAGGTTGGTGTCCACCGCTGGCATTCCATTTGTTTTTGAACAGCTGAATCCTATATATGCAAATCATGTGCTTCACCACTGAACTATGGCATTCACATGACTACTGGGGTTTGGGCCATGCTGCTAGCCCCATTCCTGAGGTTATGCGGTTTCTCCCAGCCACATGCATAGACTTCCCCAAGAGCTAGACCTCTCTGATCACACAGGTTTACAGTTCCACGGAAGCCTACACCTGCAGAGAGTTTATGCATGTAGGCTTTCCCCCTGCAGGTGACCACACACTACACATGGACCTGGTGGAGGTGGCGAAGAAGCTGGATGACCTCAAGGATGAGCAGCACTATTCAGTAATCACGCGAAGAGGGCTTTAAGGTTGCTGTCATCCAGTCTAAAATGCCTGTTTTACAATTAAACTGTATTGCATCATAAATGTGTTTATGAGCAAACATGATTTTTTAAAAGAATGCATGAATTACGCCAGTGTACATTGCAATTGTATGTTTGATCAACCAATAATGCTTCTAGTGTAATTGCAGTAATTTTTCCTTTTACCAAAATGCTTGAGGGAGATGGCATTTTGCATTTCCTACCACTCTTGACAGATGTTTCACATTAAAATAATAGTTACTGATCGTGAAAAAAGTTACGCATTGCTGTTGCAATTAGGGATTTCTGTCATAAATAGAACATTACATGGCTAGAATAAGAATAGCGTATGATGCTGTCATAGGGAATAACAATATGGGATGGTGGTGAAGGTGAACTGGGAGATGACATACACAACAAAAGTTACAGATGCATGTCTGTCCTATGCATGTCTAGTCAGACATGAGTCCCATTGAATTCATTGATATGGATCAACCCAACTGCCTGCATTTTTCACTCACCTTGAGGGCTTGGCTATGGGGACTATCATGATGGGTGCCTGCACTTCAAAATTTACTACTACACCATTAGCTCAGGGGCTTTCTTCCAGTCTGCAGGCTTGGTCCGGGAGCTGAGGGGAAGCCTCTCTGGCTGGTGTTGTTCTGGCTGGAGATCCTTTCTGCTAACCAGGAGGAGGCTCTTCCCAAAAGTATAGACCTCCCCACCTGGGAACTCCTGAAAATGGAAAATACAATAAGTTCGCACTTTCCTTTTCTGTTTATTTACTTACAGTATTTATATGCTGACCTATAACAAGATTTTTCTGGATAGCGTACACCAATAAAAAATGGTAAAACAACAACTATAACTAATAAGCATAAGCAGCAGAGATTAAAATCAATAAAAAAGACTCTCAAGCAGCACCAGGAAATTAGAAGATATTTTTATTTATTTATTTATTTATATTTATTACATTTTTATACTGCCCAATAGCCAAAGCTCTCTGGGCGGTTCACAAAAATTAAAACCATAATAAAACAACCAACAGGTTAAAAGCACAAATACAAAATACAGTATAAAAAGCACAACCAGGATAAAACCACGCAGCAAAATAGATATAACATTAAAATACAGAGTTAGAACAGTAAATTTAAATTTAAGTTAAAATTAGGTGTTAAAATACTGAGAGAATAAAAAGGTCTTCAGTTGGCGACGAAAAGAGTACAGTGTAGGTGCCAGGCGGACCTCTCTGGGGAGCTCATTCCACAACCGGGGTGCCACAGCAGAGAAAGCCCTCCTCCTAGTAGCCACCTGCCTCACTTCCTTTGGCAGGGGTTCACGGAGAAGGGCCCCTGTAGATGATCTTAAGGTCTGGGCAGGTACATATGGGAGGAGGTGTTCCTTCAAATAACCTGGCTCCAAACCGTTTAGGGCTTTAAATGTCAATACCAGCACTTTGAATCGGGCCCGGACCTGGACTGGCAGCCAATGAAGTTGTAAAAGGACTGGCGTAATGTGATCTTGCTGGCCAGTCCCTGTTAGTAAATGGGCTGCCCTGTTTTGTACCAGCTGAAGCTTCTGGACCTTTTTCAAAGGCAGCCCCACATATAACGCATTGCAGTAATCCAAACGGGAGGTTATCAGAGCATGGATAACTGTAGCTAGGCTATCTTTGTCCAGATAAGGGCGTAGTTGGTATATCAACTGAAACTCATCCAATAAAACTGAACCGGACGGCGCTCTGAACGCCTCTACTAGTGGAGCTGCATTAAGTGTGGTGTCCAATTCATGACGAATCTGAGCGACTTTATCTTCAAAGTGCCGTGCAAACTCATCATAGCGTGCTACCGAGGGTTCAACTATCTCACGCCCTGGCCCAGAGTGTAACAGGCCGCGAACCACCCGGAAAAGCTCCGCCGGACGACACTGAGAAGACGCAATGCTGGTGGAAAAGAACTGTCTCTTTGCCACCCTCACCGCCACAGAGTAGGCTCGATAGTGAGCTCTAACCCGTGTTTGATCACACCCAGCACGAGTTTTCCTCCACCTGCGTTCTAGCCGTCTCCCCTCTTGCTTCATTGCCCTCAGCTCAGGTGTAGACCAAGGAGCTGACTGGGCTCTGCTCAGAGGGAGAGGGTGCTTGGGCGCGATCGTGTCAACCGCCCGAGTCATCTCTGCATTCCACAGAGCAACCTGGGCTTCGACAGGAGCACCGGCCATATCAGCAAAAAAATCCCCCAGAGCCCTCTGGAATCCATTGGAGTCCGTTTGCCTTCGGGGGGCAGACCATTTTAATAGGCCCCCCACCCTTGCAGAGGGGAAAGGCCGCCAAGAGTCTAAACCTCAATAGGAAGTGATCTGACCATGACAAGGGGGTAGATGTTAGTTCCCCCACTTCCAGATCACCATCCTCCTGTCCAGTTGAGAAAACCAGATCAAGCGTGTGTCCTTTTACATGCGTTGGGCCAGTGACATGTTGAGACAGCCCCATGGTTGTCATGGCAGCCATGAAGTCCTGAGCCGCTCCGGATACAGCAGCCTCGGCATGGAAGTTGAGATCCCCCAGAACCACCATCCTGGGGGTCCTCAACACCAGGTCCGAGACAACCTCATCAGCTCAGGCAGGGAGACTGTTGGGCAACGGGGTGGACGGTACACCAGCAGAATCCCTAATCTGCCTCGAGTACCCAACACACAGTGCAAACACTCAAGATCAGCACTCGAATGAACAGGAAGCCTAGAGAGGGAGATTGTATTTCTATAGACCACGGCAACCCCCCCCTCCCGGCCCTCGAGTCTGTGCTGGTGCTGCACCGAGTACCCAGGAGGGCAGAGCTGGATGAGAGTAACCCCCCCCCAGTTCACCCACCCAGGTCTCAGTGATACATACCAGGTCAGCCCCCTTATCCACAATCAAAACCCCCCAACAACATTAAGAATTTAAAAGGCATAGGAAAATAAAATAAAAAGTGTTCTCCTGATGCCAGAAGAGATGTATCATCTCCTGAACCAAGCCAGGCATCCTTTCCTTCATAATTCATCAGAGGCCTGGTTGTGTGCCCCCCACCTCTCCAAGAGAAACTAGGTTGGTGAGTACATAAGACAGGGTATTTTCTGTAGCAGCATCTCCACTTTGGAAGTTTCCCCCACCCCACCCCAGAAGGTCAGATTAGCTCCATCCAATTGGGTTTTAGGCATTCAGTGAAAACTATTTTACTAGTCCAAATATAAGTTCTACCTGTTTTAAAGAACATTTTTTTGTTTTTACTCTGTTTTGGTGTTATTTTGTTTTATATAATTGTATATCACTTTGAAAGCCCTAGTGGGCATAAAAGCAATTAATAATTTAAATAAGCCATCAACTCAGGTCGATACTAAACAAGTGCATGGGTTTCTGCTCAGTAAAAAGAGGGGGCTAGAGTGTGATTGTGTCAACTGCCCAAGTCATATCCACATTCCACAGAGTAGCCAGGACTTTGAGAGAAACACCATATCAGCTAGGAAATCCCCCAGGAATCCCCTGGAATCCATTAGCCTCTGGGGATGGACCCTTTTCATAGATTCCCACTCTTGCATAGGCTAAAGTTGCCAAGAACCTAAACTTCAAAAGTGATCTTACTATGACAAGGGAGTTGGCATAAATTCTCTCATTATCAGGCCAACATCCTTCTGCCTGATTGAGAAAACCAAATCAAGAGTGTGTCTTGCTGCATTGTTGAGTCAGTGACATTTTGAAACAGCCCCATGATTGTCATGAAGGCCATGAAGTCGTGAGACACTCTAGACAGGGTAGCTTGGTATGGATGTTGAGATCCACCTCTACTTGCACTCCCCTAGAACAGTGGCATACTGCAAGGTGTGTAGTATGCCATCAGAATCCCCAATCTATCCCAAGAGTCCAGTGCAAGATATAAACAATCAGTTTGGCACTCAGGCATACAGGAAGACTGGATGAGGAGATTGAATTCCTCTAGACTACAACAACCCCCCTACAAACACATACACACACACACACCCCTCTAATGTCTATGTTGATACTGATGATGAGGACACATCTGGGATAGACTAACTCTTCTTAGCTCCACCACCCAGATCTTGGTAAATCATTCCAGATCTTAAAAGGAAGCAGCATTAAAAGGTGTGCTTGGTAACAGACATGTTTATTGATTTCAGTAAATTAATGTATCAATAACATGTTAAAAAAATCTTGAATTAATAAAAGAATGTTACATTTTTGCTTCTCATGACTTATTTTAGGTGGGGAATTATGTGACTAATTACCACCCTATGTAATAAGGGGTGCCTAAATGATACCACTTTCTGAAATATTTGCCCAACAAGAAATGATGTGAATTTAGACATTTTAGTGATACCATCAGAAGCTGGTTCCACGTCTTTTTGTGTCTTCCTTGTACATGTTTACTCTGGATCTCAGAAATGTTTATACCATTTCAATTCAGCTTTCTCTTCAGTCCAACAAGTTGTGCTGCTTATCAACACTTTGCTGCTGACCACTTCCCCCTTGAGAGATCAAAATCTTTATAGACATTCAGTCATGATATAGCCTTTCCCCAGCCTGTTGGGGCTTATAGATAACAGTCAAATGAGAGCTGGGTTCTCTCTCTTACCCAGACACAAACCACAGAACCTTGTGGCTTAAGCTTTTGTGGGTTAGAATTCAGTTCATCAGATGCATAGTTCACAAACTTTTATGCCATAATAGTTTTTAGATTCAAGAAGACTCTTAGGCTGCGTTCGCACGGCACAACAACCCACCCTGTGAATAAACTATTTATTTATTTATTTATTTATTACATTTTTATACCGCCCAATAGCCGAAGCTCTCTGGGCGGTTCACAAAAATTAAAACCACAGTAAAACACCCAACAGGTTAAAACACAATTACGAAGTACAGTATAAAAAGCGCAACCAGGATAAAACCACACAGCAAAGTTGATATAAGATTAAAATACAGAGTTAAAACAGTAAAATTTAACTTTAAGTTAAAATTAAGTGTTAAAATACTGAGTGAATAAAAAGGTCTTCAGCTGGCGACGAAAGCAGTACAGTGTAGGCGCCAGGCGGACCTCTCTGGGGAGCTCGTTCCACAACCGGGGTGCCACAGCGGAGAAAGCCCTCCGGGGTGCCACAGCGGAGAAAGCCTACAAACTACGAAGTGTGAGCTATTTTTGAAACAATCTACAGTGCAGCACAGACAACCAGGCACACTTGGGTTGATCTTTACCTCCTTCCCTCTTGGTCCTCCATGGCAAAACTCGTTTGCCTGTCGGGTTCCCCTTGCTGCTCCCTTTTCATTCCCCAACTTATAATTTTTTGGGGGTCCTGACATTTGTGCAGATTGGCCTTTTTTTCCAGCCCCAGGAATGTGTGCGAATGTGTTTTGGAATTCTTTTGCTAGTTTTTGCAGTTATACTAATGCA
This sequence comes from Elgaria multicarinata webbii, assembly GCF_023053635.1. Lineage (NCBI taxonomy): Eukaryota > Metazoa > Chordata > Lepidosauria > Squamata > Anguidae > Elgaria > Elgaria multicarinata. Next base: position 50,207,393 of record NC_086180.1, on the reverse strand, counting down.
CACTTGCGGCTATCAGATATGTGTATCCTTGTCTTGGCAATATCCTATGTTTTACCTGTCAAAAGGAACTAAGTACTGTATGAAACATAGGGCCTGTTCAGACAACACACTAAGGCATGGCTAGGCTGCTAAATGTTTTGCAGTAAATGCTTAGTGAGTGTGTTTAAACCATGTTTATGTAGCCACCATGATTAGGAGTGGTTCACACAACATGCTTAGTCATAGTTCACATGACACTCTAAGCTATAATGTTTAGCTCAAAATGCTTAACCACCGTGGCTTTGCATGTCGTCTGAATAGGGTCATACAAGAAAATTTGACAAGGTGAGATTGCATATAGGCTAATTTGTGCACTGTTTGGCAGGGTCAGGTTAGGAAAAGGGGACATGATCGTCCACTTAGTAAGGTGATACATGTTTCCCTGAGTCTCCAGCAAGTCCTTTAAAAGAGATCTAGGTTCCCCGCCCATTTGCGGCTCCCATTTGGCGCAGTTACTGCAAATGGGAATCTCAGAAAGTGTGGAGAGCCTAGATCTCTCTTAAAAGAACTTGCTGGAGCCTTGGGGAAGCGTGGAATGGAAACAGGGCACCCACAAGTGTGAGTTCAACACTTAAAATCCTGAGGATCACCTTGCTAAGTGGGCAATCTTATTCCTTTTTCCTGGCCAGTCACTGTCAAATGGTGTACAAATTAACCTTTGTGCAATCTTATTTTGTCAATTTCCTTGTCTATTTCATACAGTACTTCATTCCCTTTGACAGCTAAAACACTAGGCTATTGGAAAGGCTACATGTATCTGACAGTCACAAGTGTGCACTTGCGTAACTGTGAAAAAAAGATGATGATGATGATGATGATGATACAGCCCCATTTGTGCACATTCCTGGGACATACACACACACACACACACACACACACACACCCCTATTTGTGAAAAAAGGGGGATTGGCAAATGAGTGACAGTCCCTCCAAAGTGCCTTTTGGCGAGAGAGTTTTGAGGTGGCTCAAGCAGGCATAATGGGTCCAGGGGGTGATAAATGCTTCCCTCCGGGAAGGGGTGGTCCCTGCTGTCCTTAAGGAGACAGTAGTGCGACCACTCCTGAAGAAGCCCACCCTGGACCCGATGGTATTAGGCAACTACTGCCCAGTTGCAAACACCCCTTATTTAGGAAAGGTACTTGAGAGGGTTGTGGCAGAGCAACTGCAGGCACTCTTGGAGGATACTGATTATCTAGACCCATTCCAGTCTGGGTTCCAATCTGGTCACGGGACTGAATCAGTCTTGGTCACCCTGATGGATGACCTTTATCAAGAGAGGGATAAAGGTCTCTCATCGGCTTTTGATACCAGCGACCATGGTATCCTCCTGGATCAACTCTGTGGGATGGGCATCAGAGGCTCTGTGTTACAGTGGTTTCGGTCCTACCTACGGGGTCATTTTCAGAGAGTAGCATTGGGTGACCAGTCCTCAGCCCCTTGGCAATTGAGCTAGGGAGTGCCGCAGGGCACCATCTTGTTCCCAATGTTTTTTAACATCTATATGAAGCCTTTGGGAGCGGTCATTAGGGGATTTGGAGCTAAATGCCATCAATACGCTGATGACACGCAGCTCTATTTCCCTGTGACAACTGAATCAGGTGAGGCTGTGCAGGTCCTGGACGAGTGCCTAGACTCAGTAATGGGCTGGATGAGGGCCAATAAACTGAGACTGAATCCTGGCAAGATGGAAGCCCTGCGGGTGAGTGGTTCCCGAGTCCGGGAGACAGGCTCATTTCCTGTTCTGGGTGGGGTTGCACTGCCTCTGAAAGAACAGGTTCGTAGTTTGGGGGTACTCTTAGACCCATTTCTGTTGTTGGAGGCTCAAGTAGCCACCACGGCTCAGAGTGCCTTTTACCATCTTTGGTTGGTTCGCCAACTACGGCCTCTCCTGGACAGGGATAGCTTGGCCACGGTGGTACAGGCATGAGTAACCTCAAGATTGGATTACTGCAACGCGCTCTATGTGGGGCTGCCCTTGAAGCTGCTCCGGAAGCTGGAGCTAGTGCAGAATGCTGCAGCTCGGCTGTTGTCTGGAGCTGCCCCTTTCCAGCATGTAACTCCTCTGCTGAGGGAACTGCACTGGCTGCCTATTCGCTACCGGGCCAGGTTTAAGGTTCTTGTACTTGTGTACAAAGCCCTAAACAACTTGGGACCAGGATACCTGAGAGAGCGATTTCTCCCTTACCAACCTGCCCGGTCACTAAAGTCATCCAAGGGCCTGCTCCTGGTGGTTCCACCTAGATCCATCCTCTGATTGGAATCCACCAGGGGAAGAGCCTTCAGCGTGGTGGCGCCCCTCCTGTGGAATTCCCTGCCTCTTTAGGTCAGGCAGGCTCCAACCTTTCTGCGCCTCCTGAAAACATCTTTATTCTAGGAAGCCTTTCCTTAATATACAGCCTTGAATCTCTGTATTTGCTTCTTTTAAAATTTGTTTTAACTGTTTTATTCTGTTTTTATTTTCATTTTATCTTGTACACGTCTCTGAAATTTTTCAATGGGGAACGGTATATAATATTCTAAATAAATAAATAATCGGGAAGAGCAGCAGGATTTTTTCCACTCTTGCTGAGAAGCTCTGTACCTGATTGCCAAAACCCATGTTGAGTTGGGTCTGCCAGGTTTGGAAGATACACCACCCTATTGTGGGTAAAACAATCCCTAGAAGATGCCATCGATTGTCAGGGTGACTTGTTGGCCACAAATAAACTAGACTGCAGGAAGCTGTCCAGGTTTGGATGACACAACTACACATACATCATGGCTTGTTACCCATGATGTGTTGCCATGTCATGTGAACCCAGTCTTTGTCTGTGTTGCAGTAAATACAACAAACATGGCTGTTGCTCTTGAAATATATATATATATATATGTGTGTGTGTGTGTGTGTGTGTGTGTGTGTGTGTGTGTGTGTGTGTAACTTATTTGTTATATTTGTGTGTTCTTTACTGCAATGAGTTATGTATATGGAGTTCCTGGGCAGTCTTTTCTTCAGGTACTGCCAAGTCTTTTAGGCATTCTCTAAAAGTCTGTGTACAGGAGATTAGCATCCAGAACATACTTCCAAATATAAATATTTCAGTTTTTCTATTTACATAAATAAATTATTAGCATATGCTTTTAGTGTTTTCATATTGTGGGAAATGGTATGTTGAGCTGTTTTTCCAGGAATGAACATATAGGGGCACTGCAGCACTGTTTTTAAATTTCTAACATTTTCAACTTAGTACTATTCCCTTTAAAAGCTTGGTATTACTTGGAAAATACTGCAGGAATTGTGGTTATTCTAATGACGTAAATTTTATCTCTGCGAAAAAGAATGTAAAGTTTAGATTTTTGGATTGGGTTGAAGTATTGAATGTGGAGTGGCATGGGAAACTGATCTTAACTTCTGTTAATATAAATCGAACTAATACCAGTTTCTTTCCTTTACCCCCTCTTGTTGTATTCTACTTGACCTAAATTGGTTTAGTAGTAGGGGCGAAGCAATTAAAAATGGTTAATGTGTTGTACAATTCATGTGTTTCAAATTAAAAATGCTGGTAGCACTGTTGGCTGTAAACAGTACTTGTATGTAATTACCATTCACTATAAAATCCCAAATAAATCTTGCATGATTCTGATTAGTTTTACATCTCATTGTATCATAGTAAATAGAACGTACAGGAATATACTTGTAATACGTTTCATTCAGGAGGTATTACATATTGCATGATTCCTGTGTTAATAATCCCCAAATGTATTTCTGAAAAGCCATAAGAATAGAATAGGTATAATGTAGCATTCATAAATATGCCTGATGTGTGTAGTATCAGTTTCTCCATATCTTTTTACTATTTCCTCCACAGATGAATTGGATAAAACAAAATTTATTAAAATGTACTATTGTTTTTCTTTGGCTGTGATTAATCAAAGGTTATTATGTTTCATAGAATATTACCAGATACTTTTACGATAACCAAAGCAGTCGTCTTATATCCATTAAAATACTACCATGTCTTTGGGATAGGAAAAAATAACATTCTCAGAATTATTAAATGCAATTGCATGATCCCCTTGTCTGATGTATATTTCAGTAGGAAACACGTTATTTGAGTAAAGCAGTGCGAGCAAAATATTATGTATAAACTGTGTGAACTTCCAAGACTCCTCACATAATCAGTGTTCTCCATATTTTTGTGATTGCACCATGCAAGCACTGAAACTGGTTGTCTTGCTAGCTTAGTCCAATGTGTATCTAGTCTAGTAATCTGTAACTCTAGCCATCTAGCTAGATCTGGAAAGCTGACAAGCAGGGCATGATGGTGATGGCTGTCCTGTCTACAAGCGGGGTGGGTGGGTAAAGACAGTATAAATTATGCAAATGCATGTAATGCTGTCTTAATTTGCATAACCTATACAGGCTGTATTCTGATTCACTTGCATAAAGTTTGAGCTACTGTGGCACAAAGTGTTTGGATTTTTACCTAACCAAACAAATAAGACCAGAACACCTGCAATCCTAAAAAATTGAAAATGCAGCCTAAATGTTTTTTAAAGCCTGAACACAAACTGGAGTGATGCTACTTTTTTGTTGAACATTTTGCTACACAAAGAGTTCTTTCAACTATGAACAAGGTTAACATAAAAGACTCTTATAGTTGGTCCGTCACCAGTGGAAATGGCAAATATTAAATAAGAGAAATAATTTTTGTTAATTCGTATGTATTGCCTTCCTCATTGCCCCATGGAGAGCTTTGTTAATGAGTAGAAAACTTTCATTAAGTTGCTGTCTTTCTGGAAACAGACTGAACTTGCAAATGATCAGAATGGCACTTGGCATATCATTAGTACATCAGAAATAAGCTGTAGAAAATGTGAAGAATTGGTTCATGCAGTTTTAACAAAAGTACTTTAGAATTTAGGCTTTTCATTAGATGCTTGTGCCCCTTCTTGAGTCTCTCCTCCCCCCTCCCCCCCCAGCTTCATTTTCTCACTATCTGTACAGGCCCTTCTTTTCTGTTTTACAAACCTCCCCCACCTCTGTTCAATGGCTAATCTGCGAGGTTCATGCTGCAACTGCTTCTTTGAGTGGGAGCGTTGTTCTGCCCATTTCGTACCAGCTTTGTTACTGTGCAGTATTTTTCAGCTGTTTGCACTCATTATCATACAGCTGGTATTTAGAGGAGAGAGGGAAGCAGGCAGAAGCTTCACTGTCTGCAAGTATAAGAAGTTCTTTTGCAAATGGGGTACTGGCAGATGGGGCATGTGTTTTAAACGGGTTTTGCTGATAACAGACTGCATTAAAAATCATTCTGAGAAAGTCTAAGGTCAGCCCTATGAATTCAGAGCTTGAGAGGTATTCAGCTTTTGGAAACCCTTTTTAGAATATTAATTAACCCAGCACATGAAAGTGACAAATGGGCTGTTTGCATAACTGTTAGATATTCCTCTTGCCTTTACTTTACTTTTCCATTTAATGGTTTTACTCTTTCATCATCTATTAATTTTTGTAACGCCACAGAGAGGCAAGGTGTAAATATTTAAGCAAGTAAATGACAGTGGTAAATTTGGGAAGGGACTTGGTGAGTAGAGTACATGCCTTTGCGCACAAAAAGGCCTAGATTCAATCCCCAGAATCTCTACTTTAAGGATAGTCGCGCTAGAGAGCAACTACATCAGAGTAGACAGTATTAGGTTAAATATCTTACTCCTATCTTGATATGCATATTTGGAGTCCTTGTTTCCAGTTGAAGATGGATTTTACCTTAATTTTTTTTTATTATGTAAACTACTTGTGTAAATTATTTCAAACCGCATACGTTCAAGAAAAACTAATGATAGTTTCTTGCCCTCCCCCCTCACACAAATATTATTTGTCTTTATACCATCCGATACCCACATATTCAGATAGTTTATAAAGATTTCAATACGGTCTTCTTTATCTCTGTCCCTAAAAAGCTCACAATCTCTGTTTTTATATCCACTTCAAAATGTCTTAATTATTTGGACACAATATCACTTCACCCATTCGCAGTTAGCAGACATCCTTTAGCAATTCCTCACCCAAAATGTCTAGATTTAAATCGATACAGGATTTTATTTGGATTGATAACTTATGATCCATTCCCTGTGATATCTTCATAATCATGTCTGGTCATGAGTAATAGAATAATGAAAGATAGAAGGTAAACAGGTATAAATGTTGACTCAGCACTGTATCTAGTGCTCCCTGTGTCTTTGGCATTTACAACAGGAAACATTCCACCTGCTAACTGAATGCATTGTAATCTTGGAAATGTCTTTCAATACAGTGGCCCTGTTTGTGACAGACTTGCGCATCACAGCCAGGGCAGGGACAGGTAAAGCTGGCCGTGGTTAATGTAAATAAGCACTTTAGTCATGTCAGCATAAACATAATTGATTTGTAATGGTATTGCATCCAATATGAAAATAAGAAAATGTTCCCACATGCCAAACGTTTTTGAGCTTTGCAAGCCATTTTTATGCACCCCAGCAACTATGGCACCACATTCAGAGTGAATGCTAAAGTATAATGAGTGTTAATCAAATGAGCCTTGGGCTCTTGTGCTCCCCCTCTGCTCCCCTTCTGAAACAGCTGGGAAGAGGAGATCAGAAGTATTCACTCTCATTTTTACCTAATCATGGTGTCTCATTTTGTCTAAACCTGCACATACTGTGGTTAGCCTTCACTGTTAGGGGAACTGTGGTTTATAATCTTGACCTAAACCATAGTTAAAACCATTAACTACAGATTTTGGTTAGGATATAACATTAATTCACAGTTAATTGAAACTCCTTATGCCAGGAGAAAGACATGGTGAGTGCTGATTCACTTGGCCTTGCTGATTCACTTGGACCTTCTAGCAAATTTTGATATTATTGACTATGGAAAGGTTGTCTGAATAATAACAATAACAATTCCAAATAATAATAATAATAATAATAATAATAATAATAATAATAATAATAATAATAATAATATTTCTTTGTTACCCGCCTCTCCATTTTGATCGAGGCAGGGAACAAGAGTAAATATAAAATACTTAAAACTGAATTAAGAACATAATATATACATTGTTTAAAAATCCTAAAAACATTCTAAAAACATCCTAAAATTCCCCTGGGATAGGCCTGCCGGAAGACATCAGTCTTGATAGCTTTCTTGAATGCTAATAGACTGTCAAGTTGACGAGTCTCCTCCGGCAGGCCATTCCACAGTCTGGGAGCAGCAGAAGAGAAGGTCCTCTGGGTAATACCCATCAGCTTAACTTTGACTGACTGAAGTAGATTCTTCCCAGAGGACCTGAGTGTGCGGGGCGGATTGTATGGGAGAGAGAGAGTGGGACAACATTGCAGTGGTTCTGTTCATTTTCAGAAAGTGATGTGTGGAGATTTCTTCTTGACACTTTTTTCATTTGTGCTTTGGAGGTCCTGCAAGGTTGCATCATGTCTTCCATGCTGTTCTACATGAGACCACTGAATGAAATCATCAAAAATTTAGAGTATAGTGTCATCAGTATGCTGATAACACACAGTACTCTTTCTCATTCATATCTGAAACAGGTTCATAGAATCGTAGAATAGTAGAGTTGGAAGGGGCCTATAAGGCCATCGAATCCAACCCCCTGCTCAATGCAGGAATCCACCTTAAAGCATACATGACAGATGGTTGTCCAGCTGCCTCTTGAGGCAGTGAAAGTGCTAAACTAGTTCTTGGTCATTGTAATGGAGTGGATGAGGCCCAATTAACTGAAGCTCAATCTAGATAAGATTGAAGTACTGTTGGTTTGCAGTTTATCTGTTTGAGATAGTGGTTTTCAATCTGTCCTGGAAAGATTTGCATTCCAAGATCTGGTTTGTAGTTTGGCAGCGTTCCCATTGATCCATCTTTATCTTTAGAGATACAAGTGTCCTCTGTGGCCTTTTATCAGTTTGTACTATTTACACCATCTATGACTCCACCTTACTGTGATAGTTTGGCTTCAGTGATCCATGCCGTGGTAACCTCCCGTTTACTTTACTACACTGTGTTGTATGTTGGGTTGCCTTTGGAGACAATCCAGAAATTTCAGTTGGTAAAAAAATATGGCAGCAAGTATACAGACTGGAAGTAGGCATTAACATTATAATATCTCAGCTTCCACTTTGTTTCCCGGCTCAGTTCAAATTGCTGATTTTTTAACCAATTAAAGCCCATTATGGCTTGAGGCTATATTATCCTGAAGGACCTTCTCTTCCTATATGTGCCTCCTATTTATTTATTTATTTATTATTTATATACCGCCATATGTGCTAAAAAGCCATCAAGATGCTGTACAACAATTTAAAACAATAAAGCCTGCAACAATGAAAACAAGAACAGTAAAAACAGTAATTTCAGGCAATTTAGCTTGCTTTCTTGCCTAGTTGTATTTTGTGTTTTATATTTTATGTTCTAGTTATGTTTTGGGCTGTTTTATTTCTGACTATTCTTGATTTTTTCTTATCTTTTTTTTTTTTTTTTGCCTTGCAAATAGTGAAGGTGAAGACCCAATTAAAAATGTCAAAGCAGAGTTTTAGGGTGGACTTCTATGCATGTTTAGGTAGAAAAAATGTCCTACAGAACATGGTTTATTTGAGGGTTTTTTAACCCTCAAACAAACCTTGTCACCTTGGTTCAGATGATGTGACAAATCATTGAAATCCCTACTGGGTGTTGGATATTCAAAATGGCCACCGGTACATGCTACAATCCACGGTAGCTTCAATAAGCCATGGTTGGCTGTGGTGATTGTGTGAATTGGCCCAGTGAATGCTTCATCTTTACTAAGTGTTAAGGCACAATTCAGAGAAAGAAGCACATCAAAGTCCATCATGCCTTTAAATTGTTCTAAGGAGCAAATGGCAATGCGTTTTTCAACCTAATAGGTTTCTTTTATCAGGTTTAAATTGATAATCTCTTAGCTTTGATTATCTTCTGGTAAGGGGGTGTTTACATTAGAGAGATAAATAAGAGAGATAAAATGGTAAATACATTTACTGTACTCTTTAAACACCCCAAATCTCAAATTTTGAAATGTGCTGGTTGGTCATGGTTACTTAAAAACCAGGCTACACTGGTGCTGTTCAGTCTTTGTTCAATGGAGTAATCTACTCAGACCACACCACACTGTGGTCTTTTTAGCCCCTTTCATACTTGGCTGATGTAGATAATGAGGGGGAGACTGTCAGCTGGCTAGGCTGTTATTAGGGACACCAGAGCCCCACACAAATGTGAAATGTAATTCAAAAATAGAATTTGGAGTGGAGAGCACTGGCACAAAGTCTCTCTTTGAGTCCTGACTCACCCGAAGATAATAACAGACATGGAGAGAGACGAGATCTAGGGAACAGAGGCAAGGAGGGGAAGCTAGCTAAGTATTGGAAGGTCTGGTTCAAGTTTTTGTAAAACCCAGCACCTTACCCCTGACTTTAAGCACAGTGGTTTATTCTCCTTGTAGCCCAGCTAAGGATCAGCAACTCATAGCAGTCATACCATTTTCTCTCACTGCAAAGCATGACTCCCAGAGATACTGAGAGGCCTTCAGGTTGTCAGCAGACCTAATAGGTGATCACGTTTCCAAAGCAGGAAGGCCCTCAGGCATCCTGGGCAGATAGTTGAGTTTGCAATGTGGTTTGACAACCACTGTGACATGGAAGTGGCCTATTTATTTATTTATTTATTACTCAAATTTATATGCCACTTTCCATAAAGATACCAGAGCGGGGAACATTAAATACAATGGCATAAAAACAACAATAAATATAACAACGGAAACAACACAATACAAATCAATGAGCAATAAAACTGGACACTCCACCGTGTGCTACAAGCCATTGCTGGCTGGTCACACTTTAGGGAAAAGAGATGAGTTTTAAGAAGACAGCTTGAAGTCAACAGTCGGTGCTTCATGGGGTGAAGTTCTCTGGATATACAAATAGCATAGTCTATATCTAGGGTATACAATGCAGCAGAAGAATAGAAGAGATTTGGCCCAGGAAATGGGGGTTCAGCACCAGGAGGAGAGGGGGAATGTTAAGAATCGACCCTGAGGAGTGGGCAGTAAACCAGATGAAACTAGGAGCCACATGACATGCAGAGTCCCACAGTCAAGAAGTATACAGGATGACTGCGCCCAAAGGCAGATAGAGACTTCAGGTTGGGAGTAAAAAAAGGGATAGAGTTGAACAAAATGTGCAGTGGCTTCACACTCGGGATGAATAGGAGATTAGATTGGCCAGTTTAAAGGTTACCTTGTGAGTTGCTTGACCACGATGCTACTTAGGAAGGCATTTGCATTTATCCAGAACTCCTACACTTTGCACACTGCAGAAGGGCAAGTCCTAGTTTACAGTAGAGGACAGTAATGATTCACAGAGAGAGAAATGCTGCGAAAAATATCCATTTGACTTCAGCACATGAGTTCAGATGAGAAGCTCCTAGATGGAGGTTGAAACCATAAAGCTGATCCTATTTCTGGCATCGAAATGACCTGTTAAATCATGGTAAACCACTGAAGGAACTTCCAGCCTTCCTTCTGAAACAGTGAATATTTCCATTTAGTGTCATTATGCATTGGGTCATTGAGTCCCAAAATATGTGCATAAGTATGATTCAGCTCAAGGAAAAGCTTTGTAAAAATTTTGTGGCACATATTTCTGGTTATACAAAGAGTAGGACAGTAAGCCAGGAAGCAGCCAAAATATGTTGTAATCTTTAATTTGCTTGTGTATCTGGAAGGAAAAAAAACAGGTTCAAAAAACAATAGTTTGACTTACTGTTTGTTGTACAATAAATGAGACATCCATTTTATATCTTTCATTGGACAACCAATTAAAGGTACTGATAAGTTGGTTAAACACACAAAGGCAGAAACATGCAGTTTTCTTGATTAAGAGAAAGTGATGTTTATTTACTTTAATCTGTTCATTTTAGTTTGGACAAAAAATTTCCATTTTTTTTAGAAGTACCCACTTAATATCATAATTGGAAGGGAAATACTTTCCTCTTCCAGCCATTTAACGTGGACCCTTCAGATCTTTCCAATGCTCAGCATTTTACTAATGTTGTTCCCCACCTCAATCCAAAGGGAGAGGCAGGTAATAAATAAATAAATAAATAAATTGAAAGAATAGTTTCGTATGTTTTCAATTGTTTGTGTGTATTTTCAGAGTGAAATAGGAACTAGGATAATTAGACAAAGCATAGATATATCACATGTGAATGGCTTCACAATTACTATATAGGTAAAAGCAGGAAAATCACCGTTTTATGGGAAGCAGGACCACGGCTTTTGAATGAATGGTTTGGTGTTCTGCACTATCCTGATAGAAATATATCAAAACACTTTATTTTTAAACTGTCAGCAATTAGAGTATCATGTACTAAGTGCTTACTTCTGAATTTTAGTATCAGTTTGTATTTTCAGTACATTGGCTCAATTGAGTAATTTGTGAACTATCGATTTCAATTTCAATTCCACACAGGGGGATAAAAATATTTAGGTACAACAAGTCTTTGCCAGAAATGTATGGCATTCCTTTCTCTGCCTCATTTATTTATTTATTTATTTATTTTGGTATTGATTCACATTTTTTAAGCTTTTTAAGTTACAAGGAAAAAATAGTGCTAGCTGTTTAGTCAAAAAGTATCTCTACTTCCTAACACCATCAAACACCGTACTTTCAAGGGAATTGCTGTTTCACAAATAAATTAGTTGGATTTTCTCACTATATAGATGAGATGTAAAACTACAGTTTAGTGTTATAAGAACGAGCTTTCTGCTTCCTCTTTTAAACTAACCAGAGTTCTGTTATGTTTGAACTTGTGGGGAGCTCTAGTTAGTTTAAAGTTTAAACTATGGTTAGCTTCAAGCAAGCCAACATCAAATAATGTTTTCTGATTTTGGCTTGTTTTAACTAAACCAGAATTTCTTCCAAGTTTGGATGTAATGGGTAATTCCTGTTAGTTTGGAAGTATTTGTGTCTGCTTTTAATCTCCTTGCAGCCACATCAGGGGAGGGGAGGAAGAGCATGCAAGTCTGATGCTCATTCATGTAATGCTAAATTTAGTTAAGCATTACTTCAAAAAATCCCATTGTATTCTACCTAATCTTCTCCTATATATTTTTCACACACTTCCTAAGTGAAGGTAGTTTAACTGCCGGAACAGATTATAGAGGTAGAATGGTAAACCAGGATTCGCGAACAAGCTTCATGTGCTAGCATCCATGATAAGGCAGGATTCTACCAAATTCTGGCTTATTGTTCTGTACAGACACTTGACTACCTCTGTAATATGAATAGTTATGCTGCCTTAATTTAGCAAGAGTCTGGGAAATAGATATGGCAGACGATTTGTTAGAATAGGTGAGAAGACCCAATTGCCCTAGTTTTTGTGGAACAATGAGAGAGGGTGGAGTTCAAAACATGTTGGGAATTAAATATACTTTTTTGCCTACGCAGCTGGTTGTGTGGTATCTCTCACTCCCACCCGAATCAGCCAAATCTCTTGCTGATGCTTCCAATGTGGTTAAATTCTCTGGTATAAAAGTTTCGACTATTTCATGTAAAACAGAGGATTAGCAGAAAGAATAAAACAGCCATGAAAAAGGTAGCTCACAGCTTAATCTTATTGTTCTACATTGTCATCTGCAATGTCCGCAACCCAGCCAAAAGCAAGACCTACTCAAAGCTTTTAAACAGAAGGATACTAATCTCTACAAAGTATATGCTAATCCCTGGACTATTCCCTTCATTGTGTACTTTAAGCAAGTGACACATTTTAAGTGCATTTGTAAATAGGTTTACCTTTTATATTAAATTTAATGATACATTAAATAAGTTAAAGTGACATTTAATAGATCTTCAGTTAAGATAATTTTGTAGAGAATGACATAATTTAGTGTACAATTAGTAAAGTATGTACTAGTTGTATCTAGTACCTTCTAGTTTCTTTGTCATTTAAAATTGTATTCTGCAAAAGAGATGGTGTTGTATAAAAACATGAGTAAATGTGAGAATTGCTGCATCAGAATCATGCTGTTTTAGGATATAATTGCTGTCTTGAATGTTTGTATAACCTGCCCAGTCATGTCAACGTTAATACTAGCGCAGCCTACAGCAACAGAAGTTTTCTTCTTCTAAATAGAAGTTCACATGGAATTAGAAGCCCCATGTATAAGTGAGATCTGTTTGGGGCACAACTCCTACATAGTCCTTTAGTTATCTGCAGTTTTGGTGGAAGTTCCAATGCATAAACTGCAGCAGGCTTCAAGAACTACAGTGTGTGGAGGAAGAAATAGAGATGGGGGTACTTGACCACAAAAATACTTTGAAATATTTTAAAGGGGTGAGGAGACAGAAAAATCTTAGCCTGCTGGCAGAAAGGTAAACAATGTGCACACCAGGCAAGCTCCCCTTGGGAGAGCATTCCAGAGCTGGTGGGCCACTACCAAGAAAGCCCTCTCTCTTGTTGCCAGCCTTTGAGTCTTACAAGGGGGCACTTAAAGAAGGGCTTCTGCGGATGACCTTAAAGTAAGGCAGGTACATATGGAAGGGGCCATTCCATCAGGTACTGAGATTTCAAGCTTTATAAGTCAAAATCAGCACTTAAGAATTAGGACAAAAAACTAATTGGGAGCCAGAGCAGGGGAGAGAGGACCAATGTAATATAATCAGAGTGTCTGGTCACAGTTAGAGTTCTCAAAGCCATATTTTGCACTACTTGAAGTTTCTGGACCATCTTCAAAGGCAGCCCCACGGACAATGCATTAGAATATTCCAAATGGGAGGTTACCAGGGAATGAATCACTGCAGCTGAGCTTCCCATTGTTCTCTCTATCAGCTGTGCAGACTTTTTCATTTCCTGGAGTGCAGGAATCTGGCTACCACCATCTTCCTTCAGGTAATTTCCAGGATTAATTTCTGCAGTGTATATGGGGCTGCCTTTGCTAACATAGGCTTCAGCTAGTGTAAAACATGGTTGCTCAGTTCCTGATGGAAATAAACAAGTGGGAGCATATTCATACAATTCTGCCAACTGCACTGCCTGCCAGGCAGCTTCCAATCCCAATTCAAGCTGAAGGTGTTGGCCCATAAAACCGTATATGGTTTGAGCCTAGCATATTGTAGAGTCCCTCTTCCTCTGATGGCCTTTGAGATAATTACATCTTCCAGCAAAGAGCAGTGCTGTTGCTTAGGGAATGTAGTTCTCTCAATACATTGTTATTGTTAATGATGTGTGGAATGTGGCTATGACGTCCTGGCCCTTATTGGATAGTGCCTGTGACAGTGTCAACAGTAGTGATGTGTGACACAACTTCCCCATCCCCCAACATGCATGTGGGCACACATCTTGCAGCCTTTTAAATCACTGACTTGGAAACTGAACAGTTTATTGGTACACCACTCCAGTGCATGAGCACCCTGTCCCTTTTCCTTAAGGTGGAAAATTCCTATAAGGTGTTTATAATTAAACAAGCGGGGAAGAAACAGGGCACCTATTTCAGAATTAAATAGATATCTATAACTTTTTTCAGGGTGGTGGTGGTACTGTTTGTTTTCAGTTAAGTAGAAACAGCCTGAAAACCTACATTTAAAAAATAGCCTGTTCTCCAAAAGCATGGAATAGTTGTAATTAGTTCAGAGTACTAGAGTTTTTCAGGGCATAGCTAGAAATTGATTGATTTTGATGGTGGAAGTGGGTCTCCTTGCATTGGCAAAAATAGTGCTATATAGAAGGATACTGAAATACAAACTGCTCTATGGAGTTTCACTGCTCTGGGTTCTGACCTAGTTGTATTGCTAGCTGCTGTTTGGTCTTTTGATCCCACATACATAATCAAATGTTGTCAGCAGCAAAGGAATAGCACTTCTGGTGTTCTCTGGTTATGTAAATACAGCATTCCTGCTCATATTTGCCTCTTGTGTTGGCAGTGTTCTTCCAGCATGGTGGTTATGTGGCACTGGCACAATGGTAACACTGTGCTAATGGAAATCCATCATATCAACCTATGCTTAAGGTCTGCTTGAAAGGCAGGTGTAATCCATGGATAGGATTCTCTGAGTACAGCTATGTTTCTGTTTAGCTAGTGGCTATTACCATCTGTGACAAGAGAATACCTTACACTACTAATAAAATTCATTATCTAACTCAGATATTGTGGCAGAAGCCATGTTAATTCTTACATGTGCATAATATTTGTCACCACAGAACCTGGCTGACTGCTTTTGGGATGGCAATCCTCTGCCTTGCCAAATGGGAGGTTGTTTGTAGGCTGTTGCTACTTGGTCTGCCTGTGGAATTGAACCTTTTCCTAAGGAAAGCCCAAGTACGTGTGACTGCAGGCATCAGTTGCTTATGTTGGCATTAGCTGTGATTATGCCAGTCTGTGGGAGAAGGGTGTGGACCGGGTTCCCTGATATTATTGTGACATGTTTGTCATCACATTCAGTGCATTCCATGCGTGGCTAATATGGGGTATCATTGGGAGTGACATGATTGGTGGGTGGTGACGGCATTGCTAGGAACTCTGGGAGTAGTTTTTGTTGTTTCTGTGTTGTGTCTTTATACAGCTGCTATTGTGCTTTTGATGTTTCTGTTGGGAAAGTATATGATCCCATCTAGTTGCATCACTTCTCTAGCACAGATGTAGAAGCTTAGAGGGACCATAGAATAGCCCTGCTTAAACTATTCTGATGTTATCTTCATGATAGGTTGAGGGTTTGGCAAATTTAATTGCCAAAAATATTAATACAATTTTACTGATATGTTTGGTCGATGTAAATGTCAAACAAGGAAACAAACTAAACAAGCACGTGTAGGTAGTGCAGAACTGTCAACTCTGCATTTTGACTTGCAGAAATAAAAGAGATTCCAATAGACCCCATTTATGGGTTATAATGATGAAATAAATTGATTCAAACTAATAGTTTTCTCCCCCTGCAGATAATATCAACTATCTATGATTTGCTACAAAAGCTAAGCTTATTTTCACATGTTTATGTTTTGCATTGTTGATAGATAATGGATCTGTGCCTTGCTACTTCAGCAATTATAGAACAAATATTTTCAGATTTTGGATATATTTGTTAAAAACCTCAGAAATAACGTTGGGGTCTGTACTGCATCAGAAACAATATTTTTCTGCAGAATGTTTTGTGGTCATTTGGACTGGACTAGTACCTTAAAGCTTCAAAATTTAGAGACCTGGTGATGTTGATATAACCTCTGTCATTCAATTTTTCTAAGAGTGGAGGGCAACTCCGGACTTGTCCCATCCACCTGTTCCCTTCTCATGTTGACAGGGAAAGTCTGCAATGGTGCTGAAGCTGATCTGGTTACAACACCATTGGAGACCTTCCCTGTCAACATATGGAGGTTGCAAGTGGATGGTACATCACCGTATACAAAAACTGTATGTCCAAAGAGGGCTCTAGAGTTTGCCTTTTGCTTTTATAATAAAAAAAATGGAATATGCCATATAATTGTATTGGGAAAAATATTAGAAGGGTTTGTAATAAGACAACAACAACACCTGAAACAGATTTTAATATTAGATAGTGGGTATCTAAAGTGTAACTACATATAATCCTTTGCAATCTTCCATTAAATGAAATAGTTGTGATAATAGAAGGTGACTGAGGAGATTAATGTGTTAAACTAAGACTACTTGTTACCTTGGTCATGGCACTGCTTGAAACAGTGTCTATGAAATGTCTTCTCCATACTTATGTATTTATTTGTGTCATTCATATGCTGCCCTATAGCAATATTGTATGGAGAGTTACCACATCGTCACTAGCCACCAGGAAGTGAGTCAAATCACATGGATAAATAGTGCAGCATATTATGAATGTTATAGAAGAGAGATGGTATGGAGACTGTTTTCAAGCTCCACTAGTACAATAAAGGTAGACTGTGTAGACTGGTCCTTAGTTGTACCAGGGTGGAAACATCTAGGTTTCTTCATCTAGTAAATACCATACCTATCATTTCTTTAGACTATGTATATTCCAAGCATTAAGTGTTGTAGCATTCATAGTAGAATGTATGTCTATTGTCACTTCTAATCATAGTTGTAATTTTACATATTAAAAAATAATTAAGTGAGTCTTAGAAACAAAGGCCAGTCATTGAACTTCTATCATCCTGAAATTTCGATTGCTAGACAGATGGTGGGCACCTTTAAAAAGTGCTTCCAAATGCATGTTTTCTATATCTAGGAATAAAAATAATTACATAAAATTTAGAAATGATGAGATCCCGCTGTTTTTGTATCATATTAATCACAGGCATGCATTGATATCTTTCTTTAAGAGAGCTGGTATAGGGTAGTGGGTAAGAGATTGAGCTATGAATCGGGAAATCTCCAGTTTAGGTCTCACTTCTGTTCTGCCAAAACCAGACTTGGTCCCCTGCCCCCATCTGAATAGTGGGATTTGCAACATACTGTTGCCAAAGGGTACACTCTTGTTCCACTTCTAGGACACACCATTCCATTCTTTTTCCCCACCTCTCTGGTTTTCAGTTTTTTCCTTGCCCTCCCACCAGTGAGCAAGGATCCTTGCTCACTGGTGGGAGGGCAAGGAAAAAACTGAAAACCAGAGAAGTAGGGGAAAAGAATGGAATTTTTTGAGCCTTTTGCCTTCTAGGGTTCCCCTCTCCAAGACTTTTTGCACTTCTGCAAATATTGGAATTTCCCCCAAGCCTGCTGTTATGTCCCTCTTGTGTTAGATGATGTATTTTGGGCTACCTAAGGATACACATTCAGAGTGAGTTTGCTGATAGTATATAGCAGGAGTAGGCAATCTGGTGACCTCCAGATATTTTGGACTACAAATTCCATAATTTCTGACCATTGGCCATGCTGGCTGTGGTTTACGAGTATTGTAGTCCCATGCAACTGTATGCACAGAGGCTACTATGCAAGCTGGAGCAGGGCATGCACCTGTATGTACAAAGGCCTCCCCCTGCAAACATTCACACTGTAAAAGCGACTGCATGGGGTGGGGCTACTTGATGTATGGGACGTCAGGAGGTGGTATACTCAGCACAGCCCCAGCACAGCCCCAGCCCCACTTGCATGTTGGTGAAGCTACCTTAAATTACACCTGTTGGCTGAAGTTCTGAATATTTGCTGCTGCAGCCTCTGTTCCTCTTGGCTCTACGTTCCTCCATTTTATCACATCCCCAAAACTCACATACTTGTATTTCATTTCTTTTAATCAATTTGTCCCTTTTCTTCCTTGAGCTCCCTCATCCTCCTTTCTGCAGTTGCTGTTTCCTGTACTTCCTTTCCTGAAATACCATGCTACTGCCACCTTCCTCTGGCTATTTCTGCTACCCCAAAGCTCTTCCATACCTGTTTAAAGTGTAAGGAAACTTATCAATGGCTATGGTTTGAGACTACGTTTGTGGAACATAATTTTGGAGCACAGTTTATACTCAACTTTTCAACTACAGTTCTTAACATAGCAAAGCTGGGATGCATTATTCAGTTATTGGTAATTACTGCTGTTGTGAATGGTTACTGTCTTTACACTGTATACTTCAAATAGAATTGTAACAGACTAGCCTTTTGCATTTCATGGCCATTTGGTCCCAGTGTCTACGTATCTTTTCTCCACATGCGCGCGTGCACACACACACACACACACACACGCGAATGTATATGTACGCCTGCCAAATGAGAATAATGCTTCTTGCATCTGATAGTGTGGAAGCTATTTATACACACATGCACACACACATGATCTTAGCTGATAGGCCAAGAAGTGGACTCTAGTCTACAAAAGGTTTTGCCATAATACATCTCTTAGTCTTTAAGGTACAACAAGACTGTTGTGTTTCCTGCAGAAGGCTAACACTGCTACCTTTCTGGAATATTTTCTCTGACAGTTTCAAGTTTGAGAATCTTTTAAAAATGAAATAAAAATGAAGTGTGTGATACTTTTGATTATTTAATATTCTTCCCAGCCAAGTAATGTTTAATTAATCATGCAACTAGGATTTGTATGTTCACCCCAAATATTTGATTTGTGATAGCTTGAAGTAGCCAGATATTGGAGAGAGTTTCCAGTTTCATAGAACTTCAGAACTTATCCTTCTGCTTTGATATATTCATTGCTTTATCAGTGGTGCAGTAGTGTCCTTGGCTTGTCTTAAATGTGATAGTTTAGGTGACAAATTACTTTCTATACTTGCGTGTCCTTTTACCATAGATATTAAATACTGTAAGTTAAGTTGTGAATGTGTTACCTTAACTTGATCCAAAGGGAGAGGCGAGTAAGAAGTTGTTGTTGTTGTTGTTGTTGTTGTTGTTGTTATATACATAAACCCCTGCAAGATGTCTCATGTTTTAATGAGATACAGCAGTGAAACTAAAATGAAGGTTTCTGCTGATTTTCCTTTCTTTTCGGAAACAAAACAACACATGTGATGACTACTGTATGCAGTTTAAGCTTCAGTTTGAGGATTGATACTACACTGTTTTCATCTTGAAATACAGCCAATAGGCATGTAAGTAAACCACTACTGGATCCTTTTCTTCTGAAAAAGAAACCAGCTGAACTTCTTTGTCACTGTAAGAAATTCACAGGGCAGTCTGTATTCTCTCAGATGTCTCCACTTGGTCAATACTAGTAGCAACAATTACTTTACCATAGAGTACCAATAATGAAGAAATTATGCACAAAGATTTAAGGTTAGAACAGATTCTTTAGTTGTGGTATTGGCCCTTTGATCCTATGCTTTCCTTAAAAATTATGCCTTGACAATGATGAAAGCTTCAGATTTCGGGAATCTAGTTATACTTTAGCTTGGATTAGAAAATATAAGGCTTAAAACCTAGTAATTTAGCCTTTATAATTTTCTGAGAAACTCTACTTTTGGAAGTTTAATAAGCTATTTTGCAATTCTTAAAAGGAAAAAATCGTACAGACACACATCTGCAATTACTCAGGCTGCAGCTTGGGGGAGCTTATTGTCTTCTCTAAAGGCTCACAGTATTCTCCTGCTTGACTCTCTCTTTACGCCTCTCTCCCCCTCTCCATTCCTGTTCATAGTGGGGGTTTTTAGCTTGTGACAAAATGGGCATTCTTTAAAACAATTGGTTGGTTTGGATAAGTTATTTAACCTAGGTACCTCAGTTCCCTCAGTAAAATGGGGATAATAGCCTCCCCTCTTTATAAATAGGCTGGAAGTATCAGATGTCTCACTCTTTGAGTTATCTATCTATCTACTCTTAATCTTTCTTGGATTACTATCAGCTATTTTTGAGAGATTGTCATAGAATGAGACAAAGGAACCTGTTCAATAGCATATTATGTAAGCAGCCTAAAGAGAGATTCAGATAGTGTATGCATGTGTGTTGTGTCTTAGGGCAGAACTAGATATTATGATAAAAATGGCATCTGTTTGTTAGGCCACTCTCACCACAGCCAGCCCAAGACATTTTGATGCTTCAGGCAAAGGACAAGATGTCTCCACCCCCTCAACATACGTAGCCAACTAGACCAGCAGTTGAATCTTACTTCAACCTTGGCAAAGGAATATCTAACTTAGGGATCCAGGGCAAGATATATGACACACTGACCTCTGTCTGATCTCCATCTGTCAGCATTGCTGCCTGAAGTGGCTGTTTCATACTGCCTACTGCTAGGGCCAGGCCTGTACATATTGCAGGCCTGTACATATTGCAGGTGCACTAGACTGCAGGAAAAGGATGTGAACAACGCAGACCTACTATTTTATATGGCATTCCCATGTTAATGTTTAATGTTTAAGATTTGAATTTCATAGGTTTAATTCTTGCAAACTGTGGATGATGTAAATTTCTGTTCAGACTGCAGCTAGATATTAACTCTCTAACATGTGAAAGGAGATGGGACAGGAACAGATGGGGAGGGGTAGCTACCCTCTTATGTGATTGTAATCGTGTCAGTGGGAACATGTGAATAGGGCTTATTGTATCCTGCACTTCTAAAATGTATGTGTGAGTTCTGCCTTGTTCTACATGAGTGCATAGCCATATTCATCATTGAATATAAAAGCTTGCACAAAACTAATGTCTATTAGTAAATACAACAAACCTTTTGAAGAAAGGTTTGAAAGCTGGTATCACCTATGGAAGATTGTCAACCTGCTTATGAAAGCTCATACCATAACAGTGTCTATGGGTAGCTCTACATACTATGATGGTTGTGGTACACTTGTGTTGCCCATAGCAACCACACAAAGTGTGGTCATCATATGTATCTTTATATTTGTTTGGGAATTCTGATTGCGCCAGAGGTCCCAGATGCATGCACATGTGTATTTAAACACTTGTATGACCACCAATATGAAAGTGTGTGTAACCGTTTTCTTAGATTGTACTATTCTAGAGCACCTTCAGTTATTATTATTATGGTGCTCAGCAACAGATTCCCAAAGCAAAATTACAGGTACATAGTGTTATTTATGAATAGTAGACACATGTATGAATTACAGTTGTTGTCCTCAACATAAAGACAGGAGCTAACACTTTGGGGATTTATCTTGTGTAGAAAGCTTCAATTTACGTATATCTGTACCATTCATATATGGTGCTATGCACAATGTTTTTGCAATCATGAGAACAAAAATGTCTGAAGCAGACTTTAATCATGGCTGTATTAGACTGTAGAGCAAAAGAAGCAATATTTTAAAATTTGGAAGCTTTTCCTTAATGTTTCATATTATAATAAAAGGGAGAAAGGAACACTGTGTTAATGGCAAGAATGCCATCTGGGGAAAATATGAGCATACTTCCACACAAATGCCATACTGCAGTTTATTAACGGTAGCAGAAGTATCATGTTCAAGACATGTGATAGTTCCACTTGACTTAACAGGCTTTGGCTGATATTTTATGTTCATATATTTAGAAACTGCGTTATTATGTTGTGCTGCTTTTCTCCCACCGGATATGATTTTTTTTGGTTTGTTTTCCATTTAGAGAGATGCAGGTGGATCTGGATTTTCTTAAAGTGTTCACCTAATACATTGCTCCTCACACATTTGATAAACCTGATTGTTGATTGTATGTTGAACTTTTCCAAAGCTGTGCTTTAGGAGTCTCTCCAAGAAAGCGATTGAGGGGGGAAATGACTTAATGGTAGAAGAAGTCATGAATCTGCCCCAAGAAACAAATAAATCTAACAATGCAGTCATTTTCAAATATGTATTTCTTTGCAGCTTCATAGTCTTATTTTGTGAGGAGGACCACAGGTACTAAATAGTAGAAATGCAGATTTATTTATTTATTTATTTATTAAAAAAGCTCTTCAGGGAGGTGCAGTAGAGTAAAGGAACCATGGAAAGTGATGGAATACTTATTTTGGATTTTTGTTTCAACTGAAATCAGGACACGGTTGTAAATCCTGCCTCAGTTTGTGGTGGAATAGATATTCTCATGAGTTTCCTGTTCAATACTGTTATTCTGGAACTGCAATTTTAAACATTCCATGAAGGAAGTAATATTTAAATCCTACAGTTAGATGTTACATATTATTATAATGATTAGGTGAACATTCCAATGATTTCTTTTTCTCTGAAGGAGAAATGTGGGCTGTTTGCCAAAGTAAATGCTTGTCTCAAATTATTTTAATATTAACTGCATTTTTATGCAGCAATTCTCCTAATCTATTTGATGTACTGGCATAAAAGTCCAGTCAACTTGCTGGAGGGCCACAATATAGCTGTAATTAGTGAAAATGATCTTGTTTGCTTCAGCTGGTAATTTTAAATTATCCAGTACTATCCTGTTTGTTTAAAATGGGCGAGATAAATTACTCAGGCTTGAAAAGATAGTTAGATATTCAGTGTTTTCCCTAACCCAGTGGCCAATGTGAGGATGGCGTGGGGATGGTTTAATTTCCTGCCGAAGTCCTTCCCATGCTGTGTGCTCACAGGCTCCTTGGAGCTGAGCACCATATAATTGATGTGCAGCCTGCATTGCTGAAGCTTGGACTGCACCATTCTCAGCGTGAGGGAAGATGTAATCTGATCTCCGTGCCGCTAAGGGAGGAATCTGTTCACTCAAGGCTTTGACAGGGCAAAGTCTCCTCCAATAATCTTCCCTCCCTCTCTCATTATTCCCTTAAGTTCTTCTCAGACAAGCTGTACGTATGTATGTGTGCCGGGAGAAGCTGTTTGATACCGAGCTTCGTTCTCGATCGCAGTGGAGTTTGGTTGCTGGTTCTGCTGCCTAATCTTTCTTTTCTGACGTGCCCGAGCATGTCCACATTAGAGTCTGTGACATATCTACCTGAAAAAGGTTTATATTGTCAGAGACTACCAAGCAGCCGGACACACGGGGGCACAGAATCTCTGAAAGGAAAAAATACCGACAACATGGGTTTCTACGGCACTTTAAAAATGATTTTTTACAAAGTAAGTAACCTGTATATATTTTTCCTCTATATATGCGTACGAGTGTGTTTGTGTGTGTGTGTGTGTGTATGAGGAAGGAAAAATCTGTATCATCAGAGATGGCTGCAGTATCTCTCTCTGCCTCCCCCCCCTCTCTTTTTGGTGTGTGGCTGGATGCTCAACATTCAATACGCTGAATAAAGGCAAATAATGAAAAGGCTCAATGAGATGCGAAATCCTTTTATTTTAGGAATCCGCATGAGAAACCAAAGAAAGACCAGACTATTTACCTTTGGCTGAACTGGCTCTTCACATTCAGCTCAGCACTTTAAGCTTGTTTTTAAGAAGAGCTTCCTTTTGTATATTTATAGTGTTGCCTCGGATATTTTATTTTCATTTTGTTAGCCTGGATGGCCTTGGATGCAAATAGTACCAATGTTTACATGTAATACTTATATAAAGAGGCATTTTAAAGATGCTATGAAATATTTCAATGATGTGTATTCTCAGTAGCAAAGTAGAATACAGGCTTGAGGATCTGTAATTAAAAAAAAACCCACTTTCCTACAGGATTCTATGTTTCCTCAGGTATTTATGAAACACGTTTTGTATGTTCACCAAAACCCCTACACTAGATCATTCTAATTGGAATAAACTTCTGTTTAGTGTGATGAAGTGGTGATTTTATTGGGGTATTTGATACAGTATGAAGTGCCGAGCTTCTGCATATTTTACAATCTGGACTTAAAAGGGATGGAAAAAGTTTCCTACAAATATTGAGAAAACAGGAGTTTGGTTACATCCTTAGGCAAGTATAGGAACTGACTGTTGTTTAGAATCTATCCTATGCTTCTGAGAAAATAAAGTTCTGCTTAAAGTAGGAGTTAGTGTTGCCATTCTAATTCCTAAAATTTGTCTGCTGAGGAAAATTTAATCATTTTATAGCTGGAAACAGAAGAATTACTGTTAGTATATCATGATATCCCCTAGAGGACAATCTGTTTAGTTTTAATAGAGTTAAAAGCTTCAAGTATATGAATCCTATTTTCTAAACAGGTAGGGCTTTTTATATAGCAATGGGATGCTTACAATTAATTAATATGTCTTTTTCTTGATATGGGCAATGCTTTCCTGAAAATTTTCTAGCAATCTGCCGTACATGGATAAAAAAGATGGTCTCCATTATTCTCAGCTTTTCTTTAAAGAGAGTGGTTATTGGTAGAGAATGTTGTTTCTTGCTTTGAGGTTTTTGATTCTGTATGGTAACATACTCATGTTGTCCCATGTGAGGCATAGGCACACAAATAAGGTTAATTACATTTGGAGCTTCATCCTTATTGTGAAAGTTATATGGATAAGCATTGTTCAAAATAAAACAATGCATTAACATCAAAATATGAGTAAGTGCAAAATTGGGTGAATGCTCATTTCATTAAAGTAAACGCATCTTGTAAGATTCCAGGGAATCTTTGGTATTAGTAGGCTTCCACAATATGCAATAAATATCCAGTTTGGAAGAATAAATGAAGGAAACTACATTTGAAGGGCAATAACCTTTGATATCAGTTGCCAACTATTGATAGAGAACACTTATTTAAAATAGTTATTATGTTAAGAAAAACCTGAAATCACAATAAAATATACCAACTAAATATTTTTATCTAGGCTGAAACATATGTATCTCATACTGTTTAGCCTATGTAGCTGTTGAACTGCTACTGCTGCTGCTGCATTTTGTCAGACCTAAAAAGTTTGCATTCCATGTAGTTTTTCTTTAGAAATATTTGTTAAAGCATAGATATCTTACAGTTTCTAGCCTTACAATTTGCAGTTGGAGGTGTATATATATATAAGCTTTAATCCCCCTTCCAGATTTGTTTGCCTCATTGCCATTTACTTGGTACCATTCTCAATTTGTAAATTTGCAAGTCTTGTTTTCAAATCCTGTTTTCTTAAAAAAAAACCCAATAAAACATTTTTAAAACTTCTCCATCATTGACAGTGCAACACACACACACACAACACCCATGTGGGTGTGTGAAAAATTTAAGAAACTGCACACAGAATAGTAGTTTTATTTGCTGCTGCTTCATAAAATGTTTCTGATCTAGAGTTTTAAGTGATTATCCAGGAGTGTCCTATTCTGTTTTATACTTTTAGCATTCATATCTGTCATTCCAGAGAACATATGTATATTTTGTATGTATATCTAACTACATCATAGAATAGCTGGTTCAAATGAATAAATGTGTGGATACAAATCATAATGCAGCAGGAGATGTTCTGGGTGCTATGTAATTATGGTGCAAAGGGTTACTCAAAAGGTTGCTGTGTCATTAGAAGAATTTTTGTTTTGTTATTTCAAAATACAAGGTAGAAAGTTATGTTGAAATAGATTATTGAGGGTGATATTAACAAAATATGGAGGTATAGGCAAAAGATCACCAACCTATTCATTATAGGCCTAACTTATGATGGCAAGCTAACATAACCTTTTGTTCCTTGTCCCATTTTACAGATGAAGAGAAAGTTGGACCATGGCTCCGAGGTCCGTTCTTTCTCTCTGGGAAAGAAACCCTGCAAAGTCTCAGAATATACAAGGTAATTTAATGTGATGGCAGGTCATCTATTTAAGATACATCACTTCATCTTGTATTTCCTGTCCAGGCACCTCATGCATGTTTATACCACTGAATAAGATTGAGTGAAGTATCTACACAACATGTACCTCACTTGAAATGACTGAAATTCGAAATGTAAAAATATATTAAGAGATGTAAAAGCCTTTTACGTTTGAATATTGAATTAATATTTTTACTGGTTTCACAGGCTTTAATAGCAATGCCACTGTAAAAAGAAACATGCAGAACAGAATATTTATCCATTTACTGTAGCTGTTGGAATATAAGAACAACAACATCTCTTGAGCCTTGCGCATGACAGCATGATACTTTCTGACTCATATTGAATAATAACTTCTCCACAACATGGAGTACCATTTATAAATTAAAGAGACGTAGATTCATCATGAGGCAGGCTTGTCGGTTTAGCGACCCTTTCATTTCTTTCAGTTAGGAATTTCAGTATCAGGGGTGCATACAATTCAACTTCACTACTTGGTAGTTGCCATAACAACTAAATACAGTTCTCCTGCATTTTGTCATGTTCAAATCTGCATCACTGTAAAAGTTTCTGGATGTAACAGATTGCTTTCCAAAGGCAATTTATCTATGTTTAGATTTAAATGTCCTTTTAAAGTCCTTATTATGAATTGAAATATATTCATTTAGATAAATTATATTCAGTTGCATAGGTTTAGCATTGTGTAACAGAGAAGAACCCACCCCACCCCCAGGAAAAATGCTATGTAGATAATTAGTGAATTGTAGAAGTTGGCATTAAAGAAATAAGGACACTTGTTTCAAGCTAACAAAACTTCCCCTAATTGCTCTCTCTTTTTAAAAACAAAAATTAACTGCCAAAAATCTTAACTAGGGACTCCTATAAAATAATCGTGTTTTTGAAGACAATGTTAATCAATGTACCCTTTCAAATCGTCCTAGATTTGAATTTGCAGGGAGGATCTTTCATGTTCATTTCACATAGGTATCCTGTGTTTGTGAACTCAGAAATGCCTTCAATACTATCCCTTTATTTAAACTAGGTGACAGAGGAAACTAGAGCAATGTCCCTCAGATAATAAACACTAGTTCTACATTAGGATCTTTATGAGGATATTCGTCAAGTTATGTTTTTAAATAGTGTCAATTAAAGGATTTCATTTGCCCTCTTATGTTTTAACTTTCTTCTTAGAAAGTGTTATAAGCTGACAGATTTCATTAACCTGATTTTGCATACAAAAGAAGGATATATAATAGTAATAATAATAATAATAATAATAATTTTGCACTAAAATGAAAAAGTAATGCTTTTGAAATAAAAAAAACTACTTTATACTGAAGCAGACCATTGGTCCAGCTAGACCAGTTTTGAACCTGGGACCTAGACAACAATCCATATTACTCTTTAATATTCAAAGGTTATACACATATCAACTGATTGCAAATTTGCAGTCCTGCAGTAATTTGCAATTTTAGCAGAACTGGGGAACAAACAAACAAGCAACCAACCAAACATCAATAGTTCATTTATAGTTATGTTAAAGAAAAGGTTCCTTACAAATTAGAGACATGTTGTAATCTGAGGTGTCAGTGAAATGTGTAATAAAAGCAAATATATCTCAATTGGCTAGATTTATTCAACTCTAAAATGTTCTGTTTCCTATTATGCTTGCTTATTATCGAATGCCCTATGTAGACTTGCTATAAATGAAAGGCCCACAATTTAAAACCAAAGGCTGGTCAGGCATTTTGTTAAGCGTTTTAGATAATGTAAGATGACAGGTACAAAAATTAAAAGACAAGGTCATACAGCATAGTTTGTAAACTCAGCAATCTGTCACAAAGGTTGGAATTATTATTTTAAAACTTTAGTATCTTCCCATCTCTAGTGTGTTAATTTTAAAAACTGACAAAAACATTAATGTTGGAGTGTATAACGTTGATACTGAAGTGAGTTTAAAATATTATAACAAGATAAACTATACGGAAAAGCTCAACTTGTATTATTAGAACTTCTGTAGACCTACTACCAACGGAAATTGAGATGCAGTTTTGAAGGGCTGGAGGAGTACATATATATTAATTATTTGCAAGTAGAACCTGCAACAAAACATTGATGTATCATCATCTCCTAACAGGAGTGCTCCTATTCTGGGTTTCAACCAGCCATCCCTTCCCCTAGGATACTTTTAAAGCTGTAAGGGGCTCAAGCAGGGCATTCCACTTCCTGGCCCCTCAATGTTCCATTTTTCTTTTCCGATAGACACTCAACATTCCAAGACAACTGAGCATGCTCAATCTTCATGGTACTGTTTGGGGTGGGTTTTTTTGTCCTTTAGTGTTGTTGTTTTTTAAAGTTTTTGTGTACTTCTGCAAACTTCAATGTTCGTCTGAACATGCTGCTCGCTCCCTCTTGTTTTTTAGTGGCCCAGTTTTGGTTCTCTTTCTGTTGTCAATTACCACTTCACAGTTTGCTATTGGAAAGATACTGTGGTCAGGATCCAAACTGTGTGCCAAAGTAACTGTGGACTTAAGTTTCCCAAACACTGCTCTGTATGGCTCATGGTACAGTACTTTTAAACATAGCTGTTGTTATTTTCAAAAATAGTTTGTCCTATGACATGGGGATTTGAATTTCAGAAAAACAAGGTGAAAAAATACTAGTGAGTGACTATAAGGCCTATGATGCACTTAAAGTAGTTCTTTGGATCCCAGGCTACAGCATACCCTGTTACCTCTCAGTATTATTATCTTGCATTTTATTTAAGGTATTCTAACCTCTATGCAGCTGCCACAGATAAGCCTGAAATAGTATCAAAGGAATGAATTTGTAAGACTGAGTAAATAATTAAGAAATTTGCTTGAATAATTAGTGATGAGTTTGTGAATAGTGTACTATACTTAAAAGAGTTAAACATTTCTGAGAACTGCATTGGCCTCTTTTCTTCTCCAGCACTACTGGGCTTGTGCCTTGCTCAGCAACACCTACTACTTTTGGAGACTTGAGAGCAGCCAATGGTCAAGGACAGCAACGGCGCAGAATTACATCTATCCAGCCACCAACAGGGCTTCAAGAATGGCTGAAAATGTTTCAGGTAGACAGCATTTTGAGTTTGACTAGCCAGCTTTCTGGAATAGTTTTGAATAGGTTTTCATGAATTGTCAGAGAATCCTGTTAGAATAAATGTTAGCAGTAGAAGTCCAGTCACATCACCTTTACTTTCCTCCCCTCCTGTGGTAATAATGAACAGTATACAACGATTTGTATGTCTTGCTGCTTTAAATGTTAATACAAAAACTTTTACATGAAGTGTGTAAGGGTTGGCATTGTCTGGATTTGTTTTTAAAAGCAAAATTCTGAGAAACTATTTTAAAATGTTTGCGAGTTCTTAATTATGAATGAAATGGAATATTACTATTCTTTGTCTCTTTGAAATATGTCAAAGAATAAAAAGAGAAATGGAAAGAGATCCCTCTGTATAGAAACCCTTAAATGCTCTGATTAAAAAAAAACCTGTGTAAAATGAAATGGTATTCACCATTAGAAATAAGTGCTATTTAACCCACTCTCTGTAGCTTTCTAGTAATGCACCACAGTTATAAACAAAGTTAATATATCTCTGCAGAGATAAATTAAATAACCAGCAACACAGTGTGTTTATAGAGATTATAAACTGCAAACTACTTCCTAAAACATTCTAAAAATGAGAAATGAACGAGCAATAGAAATTATGCATTATGATCAGCAATCAATTTCTCAGACTTAATGCAAACACTGTATTTCTAGTCGTACTCTTTCTTCCAATAGTTTGGATAGAAAGGGTTATTTAATAAAGCCCTTCATAATCAGCATTGTGCAGTTAACAAATAAAATAATGGTCAAAATGAATCAGTTCTTGCTGCTGACTTCAGAAAAGGAAAATTTGAAATGCTTGTTGTTTCCCCTCAACTATACAGTTCTCTAATAAAATACATTTTATCCCTCAGTTTAATAAGTGGGCTGTATCCAATGCCATGTCGGCATTTGTACAATTCAGAAGTCTGCTTGCACATGGGGGCTTCTCTCTCCTTTTACTGCAACCCTTGTGCCCCCTGAAAAGCCTCTCCTGTGGGTTAAGGGGGCCCTCAAGAAAGGCCTAGAATGTTGTGAGTAGAGCTGCACAGGGATTGGGGAATCACCCAAAATCAAGTGGAAGCCACTTGCAAGAGCAACTTCCTATTCACACAAGCTACCTCAGCCCAATTTGAACCAATTTCCTCTATCCTAAAGCAGCACTCCATCCCAGGCTTTTCCTGAGGGTCTTCTGATCTCCAGGAGAGGTTTTCAGTGGGCATAGGGGCCTACACTGGGGAAGAAGAGTAGGAAAGCCCCCTTGC
Organism: Elgaria multicarinata webbii; assembly: GCF_023053635.1. Taxonomy (NCBI): domain Eukaryota; kingdom Metazoa; phylum Chordata; class Lepidosauria; order Squamata; family Anguidae; genus Elgaria; species Elgaria multicarinata. The sequence continues at coordinate 50,176,943 of NC_086180.1, read as the reverse complement.
ACAGTGCATTTCCATCCTGTAAGCTTCACAGCTGAAAGTTAAAACAGTTTTGCTGCTCAAATTGTTGTGGTTGGAAGAGGAGTGAACATCTGATATGAGGGATCTGAAATGAGTGACCTAAATCTTGAAATGGTTGAACCTTCACCAGTTATTAAATTGTGTTTTCTAAACCTCAAAGATCCTACCATCTGTGAGTGACAGAGCCCACCAATGAACATTTCAGATAAAGGAAAAATAAAGCTGGTACTAAAACCAAATTGTAGTATGCCACAAATATGGGAGAAAATGACATCACAGTGTACCAGTTCTAAAGATATCAGAAGGGCAAGGTGTACATCTGCCTAGGTTATTGTATATCGGATGTATTCAAAATAAAAGCTCTTTCAAATTTCTAATCTGGCACACTGTTGAGGTTGCAAGAACTGTCAATTAAGTGTGCAATATAAAATATTTGCACCAGTTAGCACACAGCACAAACCTTCAGAAGGCAATGACTCTGATTGTATGCATTATTAGACTATAAGATTACCTTGAATTTATGTGTCTAACTAACGAATGGTACTAGGAGCAATAAAGGTTGCTTGAGTAAACTTAATTGCACATTTTATAGAAGTAAATTGAAACTTTAAAAGTAAATTGAAACTATTTTTCACCCTTTCATGAGTCTTATTTGATATGCATAGAAACCGTGAAAATACACACATACATGAACAAAAGTTAATTAGCTGTTACTAGAGTTGTGTGCATGTTATGGTTCCACAAGTGTGCAGAATGTAGCACATAGGAATTCAGCTTCTGGAGAATTTCTGCTCTAAAAAAATTAAAATATATAATATATTATTGGAAATGTATGTTGAAATACTAGAAGCCAGAGAAATATCTGAGAAATTTCTGGTGGCTTCAGGCAGGGCCCTGTATAGTGTCCTCTCCTTCCACATGATTAGCAAAACTGAAAACAAGCATGCAGACATTAAAAAAAGTAAGCAAAGTTGAATGATTTCTCTAATTTTCTATATTCTGCAATTTGCTTAATATATCTGGGTCGCACCAAGCAGTTATCTTTGGTGCATATTTATGACTTCCTAGCTGCTGAGTTCTAATTATTCTTTTATCACACGCAGTCTGGGAATAATGCATCATCTACTTAAGGATCAATTTGTTGTGATTTTGTGTAAAGAGCTAAATAATTCACTCTTTTACTATTAAAGTGGATATACTGAACATTGTTTGTTCTTCAGGGTATACATAAAATATGCACCCTCTTCCTTCAGATTGCAATGGAAGATGCCATCCCTAATTATAGTCCTGAAGACACATATATGAAGTGTAATAGGACAGATTAAATTTTAGAACGGTCAACTAGATTATCTTTTCATGTCACCTCTGATTATACTCTTAATAGCACAGATATAACATTGCTAAAATTGAACTGAGTTAAACATCCAAGTGTGCTTTTTAATTCTTCACCTGAACTTGGATCTCTTAAATATTTTTGAAATAGTATGGGGCAAAGAAGCTGGACAAAGTCACAGTAATGAAATAGCATAGTGAGATGGATAGTTGGCATATATATTTATTTCTAGAAGCTAGAAGGTGAATCTGAATCAGGATAGGTGTCACATAAGAACACAGTAAATGGGAGATCTAGGAAAGTGCAACCATACATCCAATCACTGTAAATTTTATCCATGGATAGTATTTCACATCAGGTTTATTGGTGTTAGTATTAAAGGCCTGACAATTGGGAGATGCCTAAATTCTTTCCTTTTAATGTTACAGTATCAGCTTTATTTGCAAAACATCTATTGATTCCAGTAAATTCACATTATAGACTGATTCTAATTACAAATAAAATCTTCTCCATTTTTTAATAAAAAGTTAAGGTGTATAATCTTATATTACCATGCAAAATATGCATAGAGCATTGTGCTTTCGTCTCAAGCACAACAAGTGCAAACATGAACCTCATTAGAGTAGGTCAATGTCTTTCTGTAGCTCTAAACTATCCTTCTGTATGTTGTTGGATCATCTTGTCCCCCAAAACTTCTAACCATTACTGTGAATCCCTGAATTCTTTGAATATTTCACTGTTCCCCTTCCGTTTCCTCTTGTCCAACATGGTTCAGAGTTCACCTTGCTTGTTGAATATTTTGTCATGTGCCAGTTTTGCTCATATAATCTGGGATTTAAATAATAGCCACATTCTTTTCTCTTGCAATGTGTCCTTGTAAGAAAGACCTCCTGTTCAGTTAATATTAAGAAATGTACTTTTAAGTCCAACAGTATTCAAGAATGTACTTTTAAGGGCATGTCTACACCATAGTGTGTAGAGGGAGGGGGAGGATCGTGGACTTACTAGCTTCTGCGATCCTCCCCCAGTGTCCGACAGCTGTGCGACATCCCAGAAGAATGTTGTGGCCACCATTTCCCCCCAAAGAGGTGAAGGAGCGCAGTTGCACTCCTCCGCAAAAAAAAATAGCCCCCTGAACCTGCTCCCCACTCCCTATGGGCACGGGCTGCCCCTGTGCAGCTCTGTGCCCATTTTAAGCACCCCACAAGAAGTGACGACCCAGGAGCAGCGGCCATATGGCCCACGCTCTGCTGGATGGTCTCAGGACCGCAGAAAAATCAGGTTTTCTGTGGTTCCCTATATCCCAGCGAAAGTCCCTGGTCATCCCGGGTTGCCACCGGGATCCCCTGTGTGTCATTTGGCGCCTTCTGGAAACATCATTATTCCAGGAAGCCTTTCCTTAACCAGGAGTCACTGTATTTGCTTCTTTTAAGATCTGTTTTAAGTGTTTTATTCTGTTTTTATTTCCATTTTATCTTGTACACTGCTCCAAAATTTTCATTGGGGAGCGGTATATAAATATTGCAAATAAATAAATAAATATAGGCTGGGTGCAGACATGCCCTATGTATCACATACATCTTCAGACTCTTGACCACTGAAACAAGGCATTCCTCTGAAACTACATTATATTAGTAACTTAGACTGTAGTAGAGGCTTGCAGACATAACAAAATAATTTGAAACTGAGATGAAACATACTACATGGAACGTAATTTCAAGGAACTGCTACGTAAACATATCTGAATGTGTGGCTTTTTTCATTTACTATCTTCAGAGATGGGCTATATGGTATAACCCTGTTTCAGATGTCATTATAGCCCATTGTGGATTAATTAACCCTCGGAGCACAGCACTGCATGCGGTCTGCTATTATGAATATGCAGGCCCTGGCCAAGGGTTGCCATGGCTTGCCATCTCATCTGAATCTGGGTGGTAAGGGTTATTTCGGCATAATGCCTTTTTAATTGTGCCTTTTTAATGGTGTGCTGCTTTTAATGATGCACTGGTTTTAAACATTTGAAATAGTTTTATGTATTTTATGGTGTTTTTTATTTGTGTTGTACCCCGCCTCGATCCAGAGGGAGAGGTGGGTAACAAATAAAATTATTATTATTGTTGTTGTTGTTGTTGTTGTTGTATGGCCTGTTTTAGGGTTATGTATGGATTCGGATGACATGACAAGCAAAGGCAACCTTATATTCATAATGGCAGCCAGCATGCATCACAGGTTCTCAAGGGTAAATTAACCTGTGATGGGCTGTTGTGTGATGCGAACTGGCCCAATGGCAGCATTTTCACATAATGCTGAACCCTAATTTTAGTACTACATGCATGAGCAAAAATGAGCCTGCACAAAAGACTGGGTTTGCATGCTCCTCCCTCTCTCCCTGCCTCCATGCAACCAGAAAGATGTTTAAACCAGAATTCATTTTAGCTTTACTATATCCCTGGTTTCCTATTATATGTGAAGCAAGAGTTGTCTAGTTTGTTAAACAAACCAGCAAAACAAGAGTTTGTTGTTGGCTTGTTTAGCGACTGACTAGAATGTCTTTTATATTGCAATTCCTGATTTGTGCATAATGCTGACCCACAAATCTGCTAAAGAGAAACTGATTTCTGGCTTATTCCTCCTCATGCTGCTTTTCCTAGTCCTTCTCCTCATCCTGGAGACATGGAAGGAGGGAAGGGGAAGCACATGAGCCCATGGCTTTGCACAGGCTCCTTTTTGCTCATGCACATAGTGCTAAACCAGCCTTCCCAAACCTGGTGTCCAGCGTTCATGACCATTGGCCATGCTGGCTAGTGATGATGGGAATTGAAGTCCCAAAAATATGGAAGGCACCAAGTTGGGGAAGGCTGTGGTTAACTATGGTTTGCATCACTTTTGAATGTTCCCAATGTTATCACAAGATTAAATTTCCCCTGATTAGATTTTTATAAAATAATATTTCTAGGCAAAACATGTATGCCATTACATTTTAGTTCCCATATGTTCATAAGCATAACTAATTGCTTGGAAAACACGTGGTCTTTCTGTTTTCCAATGTCTTGTGGAGGTGCTATAAATGCTGTTCCAAAATAAGTTCTCGTTCTATATTGTTTTTCCCAAAATTGTTTTTCTTTATAAATGGCATTTGAGTAGCAAATCTAAACTCTTTGAGCCCAAATGAGTTTGAGAGAAGACATGCTTGTCTGATGTGCTATATATTCAGTTATTAATTTTTCTGCAAATGGTTTTCCTAATCTGCTGTGTTCACAGATGAGTGCCTTATTAAAACCATCAAATTTTATGGTACCCATTAGTAAGAATATGAAGTAAGAAAATTACTAGTCAAAATTCCCTCTTTCCTTCCTAACATAAAATGATGTTTACAAAATATTGGTTTAGAGCCAGGAATCAGGAAGATTATATTGTGGCAGATGTACATAAGGCTATAAACCCCTTTTTGTAATAAACAAGACCAAATGAACCTTAAATGAAGTTACTATTATAAACTTTGCAATTTTTACTTCTCTTTTTTATTTAAAGTTTATGATTTTCTAAGGAACATTTGGATGACTGTACACCTGTTTCTCATTTGAATTCCCTCACAGACTGGGTGGTATTGCAATAATTTTTCATCCTAGTGTGTTCTATAGCAGTTTTCAAATATTACAAAACTTCTGAAGTGCATAGTTCTATTAAAACAAATACTGTGGAAACTAAATAAACTTTTGTCTCTCTCAGAGCTGGAGTGGACCAGAGAAGTTACTTGCCTTAGATGAATTGATTGATAGCTGTGAACCAACACAAGTGAAGCATATGATGCAAGTGATAGAGCCCCAATTTCAACGTGACTTCATTTCCTTGCTCCCAAAAGAGGTGAGGATTATCATTTAATACTGGGCTCTGGGTATTATTTGACTATGTCAAATAATCTGCCACCTTTAAACATTTCCTTGCTATTTATAGTATTCAGTATTGTCAGCGTAACACAGTTAAAGAGGGTTGCAAATTGACAAACTGCCATGACTTAATAATGTAATTCTTGGATTAATGTACTGTATGCTTGTAAGACCAGTGACGTAGATATGTCCCATGCTGGTTTGCTACAATTGTGTCTTATATTTTAGTTTTCTTGAAAGCTTTTAGGAAGTGTTCTAATCCGTTGTTTCTTTATGATTTTTGTCTTGAATAGTTACTGTGTTACTGGCATTTTAGCTTTTTATCTTGTCTGCACTACATTTTATGGAAGGAGTAAACTTCCATATGGCTTGTTACGCAATTATCTTTAGTTATATAGAATATGTAAGGGAGCTTGTCATTCAGAATTCATTTATTTATAGTCTCATCAAGGTTAATTGGATTGTGGAAAGTGTGATTTCAGGATTGTTACAATATCAGTAGTTTGTAACTGCTGCATTCAGACTTGTCTAGGATGGCAGCTGGAAGAGAGCAGTCAACTTTCACTACAACTCTCTCTGTACCCTTACTTTGTCTGGACTAGTTTACAATGTGGAAAATAAAGACATTATTAATACATGTCTTCCATGCTTGGAAAACATTTTCCATAATGTGAGGCCACCATAAAAGATTAGATTTTTAAAATAAATTGCCTGTCCCTCTTCAAAGGCTAACTAGAGCTAAAATAATGGATAATAAATCTTGGGAGAACAGATTAGCTCTAGGAAAACATAACTAAGACTGGGTTTGGACAACATGGTAACCAATGGTGGGTTAAATAGTAAATGGTTGGTTATTGTGTCATCTGTTGGGACTTTTTCACACCATGGTTGGGTATTTGGCCAAAATAACCAGTGCAAATAACCAAGGCTGTGCAGAGTTGATTATTGGAACAACTGTTGGTTATTGCGCTGTGCGTTGGGCACCATCGACTATTTCCTTGCACACAATTAGTTATTTTCAGTGACTACAGAGTCCCCTGGCAAGAGCAACAAAAGCTGTGGCAGCTGCTCTAGTCCAGCTGGCAGAACCCGCAATGGTTGATGGGATACCAGCAGAAGGACTGGGGGTAGAGCGTGGTGGATGTGTCAATCAAATACACCGTTGACTTCAACGTCTTAATCCACACCATGGTTGATTACAATCATGTTGTCTGGAGAGACTGGAGTTGACTATTAATCCACCATGGAGGGAGTTGACTATTAATCCACCTCTATTAACCATGGAGTTGACCATTAACCCACCATTGACTATTGTGCTGTCTAAATGCAGCCCACAACTCCTTATTCTGACCCTCAGGCAAAAGTGTGAATGGACATTGTGCAACACACAATGTAATTCAACAAATCAAATTAAGTCAATGGGAAAGTAAATTCTTGACTCGTGCTCTCCAGTGGGAATCCACGGCCTGGTGAATGTTTTTGTGAAAGTAAGGCCTTAGCTAGACCTAAGGTTTATCCTGGGATCATCCCAGGGTCATCCCTGTTCATGTAAATGACACAAAGGATATCCCAGGAGAAGGCAGGGACGATCCCGGGATAAAACATAGGTCTAGCTAAGGCCTAAGAATCTGTTTCTCATCAGTTCTTTTAACAGCACCTGTTAGACAGGATTAGTATTTTTCTCATTGATTGGTACATTGCCTCTGGTAGGGTTTGTCTTCAGTTTTAGCTCTACCTGTAGTATTACATTAAGCTAGTCAATCATTTTCCCTATTTATGCTTTTATTTGGTGTCAGTTGGCCAAAGCATCTAGTTGTTTGGTATATGTAAATCTTTCTTGCAATATATGATACATGCAATTCTCACTCTTAATAGATATCATTACTGTAAAACAATTTTGATAAAAACAAGCCTTTGTTACTCATTTCCTTGAACCAGTTGCTTAAAAAGTTAACTAAAACCTTTAACTAAAACCTTTCTCATAGAAGCTTTTCTGTTCTGTCTAGTGAAATGTATTATATTCATTTCTACACTAATAATGTTGTCACAGAGTGAACTCTTGAAATAATCATTATTCAAAATGGTTTATGAAAGAATGCTATTCAAGAAAATTGCTAAAAAAGAAAGGCTAAGTGTACAGCTAGCTTTCACTTTCTTTTTGAAGTTGAAGATTTCCTGTAACTGACATAAACAATGGTGCCTCTGCGTTTCTAACTTGATTGTCTCATGGAAAACACCTCTTAAAAATCTATAGGCCATTGTCATGGAAAATAATAGCTCAAAGGTTTTCATATCCAAATACGTTAAATTAATAAGCGTAATGTGTTTGTGTGCAATGCCATTATTGATTGTCAGTAATGTTCCAAGTATATAAGAATATCAGCAGTACTTTAGGCAGCTACTGCCAAATGTTTAGCTTCAGCTAATTATTACTCTTCGCCAGATTAAAAAACATGCTGGAAAAAAATATTTCAGCAGTATTCTACATCATACTGAGGACACAATTAGTCTGTGATAGGCACTCTAACAATGTGTGTCTCTCCCCCCCCCCCCCCCGGTCCTCACATCCCTTGGTAAGTCTTAGTGAGCACTATTTTAAAGAGTATATTGTTTATACTCTGGGTGGGGCAGATACATTTCTTTTAATGTGTTAGCAAGCTTTGCCCAATCCAACCCTTTACCCTTTGAGAGTTGTTGTCATTTGGTTGCCTGGTTCCCAACCTACACTAGCAAGATTGGTGTTGTCAGCCATATCACTCTAAACTATTTTGTAGGCTTGGTGCTGATTGAGGATTGTTATGTGTGTAGGAGTGTAGGCATGTGGGGCCACTGTAAGTATAATGCTGGGCAGAAGATGTTATGACAGTGGGAGGTGATGACATTAACCAAGGGGAAGGCTTTTGAGATAGCTATGTGCTGTTTCCCCTTCTAATCTGGCCCACCCCCAACTCTCATGGCTTGCTTGCAGGCCCCTCTACTCTGTCAGTGCCATTGATGAATGCCAGGTCACCCAATAAGAAAGGATGTATCATTTCTGATTTAATCAAGGAAAGCATACTGGTCTAGCTTGTGTCATTGAGTTATGGTTGGGTCAGTGGTCTTGCTTGCTCTATAGGGATTCTATCTCGCTGGTCAGTTACCATATCCAGCAGAAAGCCAGTTTTGAATATCTCTACCTGATATTGAGAACCTCAGCCAAGATTGGGATTCTGATGGGCAGTGGAGTAGTCAGTGCATTAACAATCTCCCTTCCTTAGCTGTGAACAGCCTCCCTTCCTTAGTTGATGAAGGTGGTATTGAGGATCTCAAAATTGGTGGTTTTGGGGGGACTTCAATATTCACACTGAGGCTATCTTGTCAAGAATGGTTCAGGATTTCATGGCCACCATGTCAGCCATGAGCCTATCTCAGTTAATATTTGGCCCATTGATTGTCATAGGACATACTGGGGCTGTTCACACAACATGCTAACGTACACTTAGTGGCTGAGTGTGTTGTTGCTGAATTGTGTGTTGTTTCTTGAACCATGGGTTAACATGTTATCTGAATCTATAACATATTTTCTGCAGAGTGGCTTTTTAACCATGCAGTGTGGTTTGTTAATTACCCCGAACAACCCAGCAACAAACCATGGGTTCTCAAGGAAGCTTGTTCGAGAAAAATAAGCCACCTTGTGGAAAATGTCCTGGGTTCAGACAACACAGGTTCAGACAATTAACCCAAGGTTCAACAACAACCCACATTCAACCACTGAGTGTGGGTTAGTGTACTGTGCAAACCCAGTCACTTTTTCCTGTAACAGTCATTTTCTCTACAGGACTAAGAAGAAGTGATCTGTAAGTTGGGGAGCCAGTAATGGCTGTACTGACATAAATGATCAGATCATTATCTGCTTTGAAAGAAGCAGTGGTGAGGGCACTCTTGAAGAAGCCAAAATCAAATCAGTAGGCGATGGTGGGAGAGTTCTGTTCCACCCCTTAGTTACTGGCTTTTGATAGGCCACAAGGTTGTTTTCTGTTAACAACTACATAAATCCACTGTGGGGAGTCATTCCAAAGTTTGGGCTGAAGTGTCATCAGTATGTGAGTGATACTCCCTACCTCAAGCGCTCTACCTCTTTGTAGTCCACTTCTTCCAGGGAGGCTGTGGAATTGAATCAGTATCTTGACGCAGTGGATGAGGGTGACAAAGCTGAAATTTAATTCAGACAAGATGGGGTGCTGTTGTTAGTGAAATCTCCTACTCTAGCTGGAGTTTTGCATCAAGCTATAGATGGAGTTGCACTCCTTTTGAAGGATCAAGAGTACAGTTTTACAGCTAACTGGGGAGTTCAGGTGGTAGTGGTGGCGGCAGAGGCCAGTAATGCTTTTTTTAAAAAACCAGCTTAGGCTTGTCTACCACCTGCAGCCCTGTCTGGAATGGGTTGACCTTGCCTTAGTTATCCATGCCCTAGTGACATCCAGGCTAAACTGCTCTAATAAACTCTACGTAGAGCAGTTTAATTCTAGAAACTTCACTGGTGAAACATGCAGCCACCTAAGTACTGTTGTGCCAGTTGGTCAGGTCCTGTAACACAGACTGCTCCAGTTACATTGGTTCCCAATTAATTTTCAAGTCTAATTAAAAGTGGTAGGGTCTCCCCCCAAAATATTTTTGTGATTTTCTTGATATAATTACATATTCATTCATTCATTCATTCATTCTAAACATACAAACTATCAACAATCAATCAATCAATCATTGGGTGAACTTCATAAAAGCAATCAGTGTTTTACAATTAATTAGGGGGTTCTGATGTGCCTACAAAAATTAGGTGTTTCTATGACTCTGATAACCATATTAGGTTATATCTTCCATTCATCTTGAAATGTCTTTCCAGCAAGAACTATATGAGTGTGGAGACCCTATGATGGTTTTATTATTGACCAAATTTATAAAAGCTTCCCAATTTTCATGAAAACAATCTTTATAATTTTCAGAAGTAGCCTGTCTGACCAGATACATTAATTTCTCCATTAATGCAATACACCAGTGTGCTGCTTTTGACCTTTACAGCCTTAAATGGTTTGGGATCCACACCACTTGAAGGACCACCACCACCCATATCAGCCCGCATGCACTTTAAGATCAACAACTGAGGCCCTTCTAAAATGCCCGCCAATAAGAACAATCACGTTGGGGGGCATAGGGGAAGGGGATTTCTCAGCAGTGGCTCCATAGATGTGGAATGCTCTTCCAGTCAGTGGAATGCAGTTCCAAGCCCCTCGATACATGCTTTAGTAGTGCCTTAAGGAGCCATTAGTTCTCCAGAGTGGTTTTATTGGACTGCTGTTGGTTGCTCTATCTGTATTTCTTTGTTGGTTTTAGTATTTATCTGGACTAGAATTTTAAACTTTGTTTTAGTACTGGTTCTGATGGTGGACAGCTCGATGAAAATGTCCACCCAGTGTGTGGCCGCTGTAAAGAAGGCAAACTCCATTTTAGGCATTATAAGAAAAGGAACTGAGAATAAAATGGCCAGTATCATACTGCCATTATACAAATCTATGGTGCGACCACACTTAGAATACTGTGTACAGTTCTGGGCACCACACCTAAAAAAGGATATTATAGAGCTGGAAAAAGTACAGAAAAGGGCAACTAAAATGATTAAGGGGCCGGAGTATCTCCCCTATGAGGGAAGGTTACATCAACTGGGATTGTTTAGCATGGAAGAAAGGAGGCTAAGGGGAGACATGATAGAGGTGTATAAAATTATGCATGGTATGGAGAATGTGGATAGGGAGACATTTTTCTCCCTCTCTCAAAATACTAGAACCCGGGGTCATTCCATGAAGCTGATTGGTGGGAGATCCAGGACAAATAAAAGGAAATAATTCTTCACACAGTGCATAGTGAAATTATGGAACTCGCTACCACAAGATGTGGTGATGGCCACCGATTTGGATGGCTTTAAAAGGGGGTTGGATAAATTCCTGGAGATGAAGGCTATCAATGGCTACTAGCCCTGATGGTTGTATGCTATCTGCAGTATTCGAGGCAGTAAGCCTGTGTGCCCCAGTTGCTGGGGAACATGGGTGGGAGGGTGCTGTTGCACCATGTCCTGCTTGTTGGTCCCTGGCCGATGGCTGGCTGGCCACTGTGTGAACAGAGTGCTGGACTAGATGGACCCTTGGTCTGATCCAGCATCAGGGCACTTCTTATGTTTTCTTATGTTGAGGTTTGTTGTTATTTTTGGATACCCTCTTAGTTTTTTACGCCTAAAGGAATAATAAATAATGACTAAACTAGATTCCAGATTTTTTTGTGGGGGGGGGGGGGAAGATAACAAAGTAGACCCACTGAATTGAGAATCAGGTTTCAGAATTTTCTCATTCCTGTCTAGAACATTTCTACAAGGCTTTAAAAATAATTTTTGACATGTTCAAACAGTAGCAACAAACATGTTAACTCAACATGTTGTTGCATATATGACTTGTAAATGTTCAAGTTTGCTTTCCAACTGCCAGCTTTGCATGACATAATAATACTTCTGTTGAGGAGGCATCATTATAGCATATAGTACACTGCCTTACAATTTTCTGCCATTGATCAAAAACATTTTTAGGTCTAGTCATGAGTTCATTGCCAATTGCCACTTCTTGACGCCTCAGCTATCAAAGATACTTTTATATATTAGACTACCTGCCAGTATTGATTGTTGTGTTTTTTTAAATTGGTTGCTTGTTTTATTCATTTATATTTTATAGTTGTTTCTAATTTAGTTTAATTTAAACTCTTGTGGGACTCTTTGGAGATCAATTTTGTGTCTTAAAGGCAGCCTAAAAAGTGTCAGCCCATGTTATTGTATTAGCAAAAATTTTACTTCAAGTGTGAAAACTAATTTCTTTATACTGGTGCCCTACAGTTGTTTTACCGTGACTTCCATAAGTCCCAGCCACCATGGCAAATGGTTAGGGATTATGGAAGTTGTAGACCAAAATATCTGGAAGGCACCATGTTGCTGACCTTTGCACAATGTTTGAACAGAACAATCTCCCAATCTTGAGCAGCTGACACATAGCAACAACAGGACTCTTAATAAGTGACCATAATGGTCTCTTGTCCATTTTTTTCTAATACCAATGCCAGTGGCTGCTGAGGCACAATGGCCTGGATTGCACAATCACCATAGCTTAAACAAGCCATGGTGGCTTTTGAAAGCCTTAGGGCTTGTTGGGCACCATTTACTTAATTACCCAATCAGGTGCAGTTTGTTGTATCATCCAAACCTGAGCGACATAGCTTATTTGAGGAGGATACACACCCACCATTGTTGAAGGTATCTTCAATGAATTTAATGTGTGTCCTTGCAAACACCAATAGTGGTTTTCTAATAAAGCCTTATTGAATATACCTTTTTGTAAAGTATTAGAATGAAAAATGTTGAAATCCACTGAGTGGCTGGTTAAAGCAGTCTTTCCAGTGCATTAATAGGACTATAGGAAAGAGAAAGAGGAAAAACATTTTATTTTGTGTCATATACTTAAGGGGTATATTGGTAATCAGAAGGAAGATTCTTTTCTATATGGGATACTTGGGAAATGATATTTCTTTGATAGGAAAGACCCAGATGTGTGTCATGTGGTGAGAGATAGTGAGGGAGATCTGAACATTCCCACCCAACTAGTTTGATTTGTCCAGTTGGTCATATCATTGGACCAATTTTAACACATGACTGAAGTAACAGGTAATTTCCTGAACCCCTGCAGTGCTTATTGTTGACTCCAGTCACTCTATATACTGCATTGTTACGTAACTGAGTTTTTTTCACCATAAGGTTCTGAGACAAGAAATCTAGAGGCTTGTTCCTTTCGACCTAAGAAAAACTCCAGAAGCTATGTGCTGCTTAAGGCTTGGCATGGCTATTGATGTCTGAGCAAACATTTGTTTGCGCAGAAGTGCCAAACATAAAATGCTAATGCAGTTCTGTGCACAAGGGACTCTTAAACAAGGAACAGGCTTCCTGATCACATGCTATACGATTGGAAAGGAGTGCAGAAGACACAATTCTTTCCTGGCACAACTGGCATTCTCTTATTCTTATATTCATTAAATTCATTGCTTTTTGAGAACCTTCTCATGGCAGAATTAAATTCTAGTTTTATTTGGTGGTGTCCTTTTATTTATATATAAACTATAATAGTATTTTTGTATTGTATATTTCCTTAAAAGACTCATATTGTGAAACATTATTTTTCCTGTTATATTTTTTCCCCATGGGACTGTGTCTGTTGTACCTTCCTACCTTGTACATTGTTTACAATAGCCTGAAAATCTTTACTTGTCTCCCTTTCCTTTGTTTTATTACTGTGTTCCAATCAATGACAGATGTGCTTCTCCCCCCTCCCAACTCACCTTGTAATTAGCTTGGGTTTTTCCCCAAGGTTTTTGAGAGAAAGCTCCAAGTATTTACCCTAATCCACAGGTAGGCAGTTTATGCCCCTCCAGATGCTTTGGCTCCAAATTCCCATCTGCCCTAGCCAGCATAGCCATTGGTGAAGGATGATGAATGAGTTGTTGGCTTAAAAATCTGGAGGGCCGCAAGTTGCCAGTCCAGGATACTCCCTGAGCATGCTTACTGGTTGACGGAGCAAATTGTAACCAGGCTTAGGGAATCGATTGCAGGGCCGCCTGGTCTACTACACTTTAAAACAGGGGTCCTTGAAAGAAAAACAGAGGGGAAAAATACCTGTCAGCCCAGGTCAAATCCTTCCTGTGTTGACACAACATCTTGTCTGCTTTCAAGGGCTCATGCTGAAAGACATACAACGCTGCAGAAGATGCAGTCTTGTTTCCCACATAGTATGCTTATGGTGAAGGCAAGCTCAGAGGACCTAGAGAAGATGCTGGCCATTGCAGAGCTGCCTGGCTTGGCACTGAAAGTTCTATTTAAAAACTTTTCTTTTTTTACACAGAAACAACAACACATCTTAGTGTTGCTCTGGTGGCCTGCTGGAGCCTATGGACCCTGGTATTTGCCCGACCATAATGGGCGCTGACACTGGGCCTGGGTGGGAATAAGTAGTTGGCAACACAAGTAGTTGGTAGACATTATTCTCAAGTTTGAATTTTCCTAAACATGCTCAAAAATGCTCTTTATAATTCCCCTGGATCCCAGTGGTAGATTCAAATAACTCCTGGCCCAATTTATTGAACCAAAGGGCCTTGGAAGCCACTGCCCTGTGCAATGGTTACTTTTGAGCATGCTTAGAAGTATTCAGGCCTTAAGAAAGAGGCCTACAAATCCTAATAGCCAGCCTCCCCCTTTCTGGTTCTCTTGGTTTGGAAATGTAAGTTTCCTTGGTGAAAGGAGGAGGGGACTGCTTTGCAACAATCCAGTCCCAAATTTGATAGGGTTTCCAGATGTTTGTAAAGGTTTCTGATCATGCCCCCCTCCAACCTTCTGAAATTTTCCAATCTTTACTAGTCTTAATAACTTTAAATGCCTTTAAATTAGATTGCTCTCCTTTTTAATTATTTAATTGCTTTTTAACTTGAGAAAAAATATGCGTAGAAACTACATATTTTTGCTATGTCAAATATTTTCTTCCATAGTAGCCTACTTCAGTTGTTTTTAGTTATCATCCATTATTTAAATATAAGCCTTTCTTCCCATGATAAAGAGCATCTTTAAAATCTTTAGGGGAGTAGCTGTCATCTCTTTAAATCTGCAAAGCTGTTTTCATCAGCTACAAGGCAAAGAGTAGCTAATAACATAAGAACAGATAAAAGGCCCATCTAGTTCAGCATTCTGTTTGCACAGTAGCTAACCAAATGCTTATGGGAAGCCCACAAACAGGACTTGACCACAGCTATATCACCCTCCTGCTTGTGATACCAGCAACTGGTACTCAGAGGCATATTGCCTCTCATACTGGAACCATCATGACTAGTAGTGATGATGTAGTTTCTCTCCCATCTGCCTTGTGACCTTGTATATAAGCAGCCTCAAAACACATGCAGACATGTAATTTAAACCAAGGGAAAGGTCAGGCCATTAGACAGAAGATTGAGGAGGAGTATCAGCCTCTGTCATCCCCAAAACTGGGCAGAGCATGACTCCTATCACAACAATCTCAAACTTTATTGAATTTTAATAAGCTATTAATTTGTTCCCCTGGGCTTTTACACCTCAATTAATCTTTCCTGTTTTCTTTTGTGTGTGTCCTTTTCCACTTCCGTCATTTTTAAAATTGTAAGTCTCTGGGCAGGTTCTTTCTTTGGCTTTATCTGTTCCACAGCACTCATAAGTGGGGACTTGTACAGCAGTTGTACTTCATATATCTTGGCACTACTTTTGTTTTTGTCACTCCCCTCCAGCTTTGTAACTATAAATTATACACATTATGTTTTGATTTCAAACATTGCTTTTAAACTTATGTGTGTGTTTAGCATGTTAGTCTTTTAGCTCTGTTGTTTTAAATCTGTTATGTATTTTAAGCCTCTGCATTGCTGCTAGGTTTTATTTTGGTTGGTACTTTTATATTGTAGTTTTAAGCTTTTACATTTTATATTGTACTTTATGATGCATTTTGTGGTTTTAAATGTTGTGAACTGCTCAGAGAGCTTTGGCTATTAGGTGGTATAGAAATGTAATTGATTAATGAATTAATAGATATTGACCACATTATGCACAGTTTTTCCTCTGTTCAAAAACAATATACACGATGGATTTCTTAAATTATCTTCCATAGAAACAAAAGAACGTACACTGATACAATGGTGATGTTTTGCTAGAAAATGCTGTGCAAGAGAATGCTGACCAGTTAACAGATGTTGTAAAATTCTTTGACTTTCCATCATATTCCATTATGTAATGATTAACTCTTTTGGGTGGAATCCTATGCATGTTTAGACACGAAAGAGGCCTGCAACTCCCAGCATGCCCCAGTCAGTTGTTTGTCTAAACATGCATAGGATTGTGCCCTTGGCTACTCTCAGTATTTAGTACGTAGTTTTATGTTTCAGCTTTTTTTCTTGACAACATAGTTTCAAACACGTTCTTTGTGTATATTAGAAACATTCAGGTGTTTTCTTCCCTTCTGATTGCTTTTTCCCACACAACAAAATTTCAGGGTTGTGAACTGTAACTAATTCTTGGTAACCTAACTTGAACTGAACACAATTCTTCTTACCACTGCCTGCTCTGTATATTTCCACCTGTCGGGGTAGGCAAAGAGGATGTGTAAATATGTTCACTTTATATTTAGCTGCTTGTGGTTTTCTACCAAGTTTTTTAAAATAAAATGCTTTCTTTTACTGAATTTATTCTGTTAACTTTTTAAATTGCTAGCAGTCTGTAAGGTATTTCTGTAAGGTATTTTATTCTCTCAGGAGCTCTCACCAGGCTCATGCTTAAGGGGATTATACTCAAAGAAGAGGAGGGCATTACAACTCCACCCCCACCCCATTTCTTTTCTGACTCCAAGGTTTATTTCATTCACACCAGCCAGCCCTAAACCACCAAACTGAATGCTTGGCATGGCAGGAAGAGGCCCTCCTGGCCATGCAAAGTTGTCAAAGATTAGAGAGGTTTGCCATAGGTTAGAGAGGTGCTGTTAAGAGTAGGTATGGATTAGAAGTGGGGAGTGAGGAGAATGGCTTAGGGATTTCCTGACCCATTCGCCTAGCCTGTACATCCTTTGCACTCAGATTCAGACCTTACATTTTCCCCACCTCAGATTCTCTACCCACCCATCAGCTGCTTTGAAATGTAAAAAATCCATGCGAGATGATCAGATTCCCTTGTCTGTCTCAACATTGCTGACTTCATTTATCTCTCTATGCATGTTCTGCTAAACATGTTTATTTATTTTTAAAGGAAATATTTTAAAAAATCTTCAGTTTGTTTCAAATGACAGCCTGATTTAGATGGACTATAATTTTGGGGCTTGGCTGAGCAGAATATGTGTACAAGCCTGAATAGTGCATTCACTTACTCTCTCCTCTCCAACTTTGGGGCTGAGAAGAATCCAAACAGATTCCCATCCTCCACTGTCCTTTCTGCTTACCATTGTTCCTTCTCCTAATCCTCCAAATGCAGCTGTGTTGCTCAACTATTTTTTCCCACATATGCTTTTTTAAAAAAAGATTTATGTAGGACTCCCCACCCACACCAAGCTTTGATTTTCCTGTATACCTCCAGGCTCTCTCTACTCACCCACTTACAGCAGGGTCCAATTTATGCCTTCTCCCTAAGTATGTTTTGGCACACAGTGTATCTTCACCATGGTGGCACCCACTTTACTCATAGAAAAGGTGTTGGTGGCTGTTACAGAAACAATTTCTTCATTTTTTTGGCATTAGTTCCAGTGTAAACTTCATTGAAATGATTAGTCATAGGTCTCGTTCTCCTTCTCAAATTCTTGCTTGAAAGTGGTGAGATTCCAAACCATCTCTAACTGATTCACTTGACTCGCTTTGGAGCAAGTTTGCAGCTTACAGAAAGTGGCCCTTTCTTCCATAAAATGGTAAACTTAAACATATCTCAGTTTTTCTCTTTAATTCAAGCAACAATCTTCCGGGCTTGCTGCACTGCAGGTTTCCCTTTGCTGAAGGGAATGCTCCCTGTCATGTGATTTTGTCATCCTCTCATTTTTCCTTGTCGGCTTTCTGCAACTGAAGCATGTGCTAATGGTTTCATTAGTGGCATCATTGCAAAGGCAGCATAAGAGAGCAGTGCCTCTTGCTATCCTGTCTAGAAGGCCCTTGGCACCCAGCTTAAATAGATACTGTGCAGTTACTCAGAAAACATTCTTATCCATATCCATTGCTATAATTATCAACTCTGTCTAGTATTTGTGGTATTTATGATCCACATGTATGTCTACGAGATCATAAGTATTTGTTGGCCCTGCTAATTTTAACAGTCTGTCATATTATATGTGCATTGTGGTTATGTCAATCTCAATTTTTTGGTTGTGTGATTGTAAGATCCAATAAATTTCATAAAATACAATGATCTCAATAAGTTTAATCTCTCACTTTTAATTGTTTATTTGTTTGTTTTAGTTGGCTCTATATGTGCTTTCATTCCTGGATCCCAAGGACTTGTTGCAGGCAGCACAGACATGTCGATACTGGAGAATTCTGGCAGAAGACAATCTTCTGTGGAGAGAGAAATGCAGAGAGGAGGGTAAGACTCAGCAAGTGTAGATTTAGTCATAAAAGGAGACCCCACCCAAATAAGTTATGCATCTTCATTTATGGAAAGATAATTAAACTGAATATACATTTTCTGTATATAATGGTTGGCCTTGTTTCAATGTGGTATGTGGTGTTTTTAAAGCCATTATTTCAAAAGTACAGGGAGTCCCACTAAGCTGAACAAGCATTCACCCCTGCCTGCCCAAGCCTCTACCCTGCTGCCTCCTGCCTGACTGCGTTGCTCGAACAAGTGTGCCACCGCACAACAGGCAGCACTCCACATCTTGTCAGGAAGCCCCTTCTGTCTGCTCGAAATCCCAGTGCACCACACTACCAGTGGAGTACTATGGCCTGGCAGGATGGCTGCCTGGTCTTGGAGCACTTGGCAGCTGGTGCCCAAGATCTAGTAGGTGGAGTACCAGACAGGGCAGCAGCTGCCCACAGACTGACCCCAGGCCATGTGGGGAGAGGCCTTAGATAGGCTTCCCACACATATTCTGATATTACACTAAACTCTTGCAAGACTTTGCTAAATCCTATAAGGTTTTGGCAATGACGTGAGATCAGGGAAACCTTGCAATGCTTGTTTTCAGCATTGCAGTGCCTGAACTGGCAACAGTGTGTGACAAGGAGGGTGGTAGTGGCAGCAGTGACTGCAAAATGGGCTGGGAGCAAAATGGCTTTGGTCCTGCCTGTACTATGCATGATATAGATGTTGCAAGAATAGTGAGGCTAATATCGTCAGCAGCTTATTATAGCTGTCTTTACAGTTAAAGAATAGATAGCAAGAAATGACTTATAAATTATGGGTATTCTAATTCTTCACAAAAATGTGAAAGCAAAGTGAAAATTTCATGTATGGTTGGTAGATATGCAAGTAGGAGGTATTTTGAGGCCTAGTAACATCAAGCAGAGAGCAGCATGGTACTGTAATGAGGAAAGATAGGCCAATGTATGTATCAGTTGTAGGCTAAATTAACTGTTAAGAAGCAAAATTATTTAATGTCCAATAGAAATAGGGAGTACCAAAATTCAAGATGTTGAAGTCTATCCAAGTGCAAGAAGACCTTCTGTTTATTAACTGTTTTTGTGCTCAGCCAACCATTCCCTGAAGGAAAACAAGAAGTGATTGGTTTCAGTGGCTTCTTATCAGTTGTATAATCTGGTTAGGTAAGAATTTTCAAAGGTTTCTAGGCAAACCAGAGAGCCAGTGTTAATTAAATTCAATGACTTAGGTGCCTAGTTACCATACACTTCTGTGAAAAACAATATATGGAAATGTATTCTCTTTTCTGGAGAAAACATGTTTAAGAATGTTTTCCTCCAGATTTTGGGCTTGGAACCTGGCTGTTATGTTAAAGATTGACAAAATGACTGAAGTTGAGCACCTCTCTTTGTCCAAACATGAGTGTTGTACTTGTCTTGTATTATGTTCAAGTCTGAAAAATCAAATGGCTAGGAAACAAACAGTCCTTTAGAAGTGGGTGTTGATCCACATGTACTGGCAACAACCATTTCAAGCTAGTAATGAGATGCACCAGTGGGTAAAGATAGAGAGGATAGCACAGAACCTTAAGATCCTCCTTGTAATAAAAATGAACAGAAAGATTAGGAAAGTCTTTGGCAGTAACAGTGAATAAAGGCAATTAGAGAATTTAAGTAAAAGTGAGTGTCAATGGCATAACTTTCACAATGCAGATGTTCAAGGGAAAGAATTAAATGAGGAGTAGTATGAGATTCTGTCCTAAAGTCTGGATTAGCTCAGTGGAAATGTAGCAAGAAACAGATAACTGATCTCAGGGGAGTAAATCCTAGACCTATGAAAAGCTTGAAAATGAAACCATGCATGATTAATCATAACTGGAAAAAAAGAGGAAATTGGAGGTGGGGCAGCAGATATTACAGAAGAAATAAAGTCTGAAATGAAGGTCTTGAGATAGTCAGGGCAGATGAGTAGAGACTCCAGTATAGGATTTTGTGTTAGAGACTGAAGGATAGAATAGATTTGGATAGCATGATATCAGGTAGGAAATGGTGTGAGAATGCCACAAAGTTATTAATAGATTTATGCTTTTGGAAAGAAGAAAGAAACTGACATGTGTGTCTGTTTCTGGTTTTTGGTTTTGTTAAAAAAAATTATAGGGATTGACGAACCATTGCATATCAAGAGGAGGAAAGTAATAAAACCGGGCTTCATTCATAGTCCATGGAAAAGTGCTTACATCAGACAGCACAGAATTGATACTAACTGGCGGCGAGGAGAGCTTAAATCTCCTAAGGTAACCATCTTTGAACTAAGAATATTATATAATGAATTAAGTAGGATCAGGTCTTATTGTTGGTCCATACTAACCAAATCATTTCTGACATTAAAAAATGTTCAAATAATTGGAGAAAGGACTTGTTCAGATGCTTCAGGTTTTAGTATTTTCTACATTTCGCCACTATCTCTTGACATTGTCTTATGCCTTAGCATGTGAAAACATGGATTTTGTGTTTTTGCTGATTCTTTGTGGTAGGCTGGCAGCTATGAGATTCAAATTCCTTGAATGCTTAAGAATATGATGCAGTACATAAAATAGTAATGCAAAATAACTAGCCCCTTGATTCCACCTCTCTGTTACTTTAAGGAGTGAGTCATCAAGAAAGGAACCCCAATCTTGGGTTATGAATATGAAGGTTCAATTCTCAATGCTTTCTGCTCAGTTAAATAGGAAAAAGTAAATAGGCTGGAAGACAGGTAAAACTTGCACAGGGCATCACCAGTGTCTCCGTTTCAGGCAGGTTCAGGCTGTCCACAAGCTGTCATGTCCTCCAAATTAAATGAACGACTGCAATTAAACCTATCAGAAACGGCAGTCACTAATACTTGGGGACACCACTGCAGGATGAGTAAAACTTACTAGTGCTATTTGGTAATATGGTGTTAATTGACAGGAGCCCCATAGAAGGTGCAACACTCTACACACCGAGACTCAGTGTGCCCCTCACAGAGACCCCATGTTGCCCTGCACATCATCATGATGACAGGCTTCCCACAACTTATAAAATGAAGGTTTTAACATGCAAAAACTAAGGTATGACTCATTAATTCTGATGTGAAGTTGGTGACTCTCCTTTCATATTGTGCAAACAGCTACAACTCCTTCCCCCTAATTAAAGTAAGTGCCAAGACATTAACATAAATTATTACAATTCAGCATGGGTTAATGTACTTGGGTGTGACTGTACATTAATGATACTTAACCAATAGTATTATGGTTAGTCATATTTTTATGGAACATAGCTTTTGGTTTTAGTGTCATATAGATTAAGCACTAAATAATTCAAGCCATGAGAAGCTAGATTGAAAAGCAGCACCTTTCATTGTTTTCAAACCACAAGAGGTTGCTGCAAGCGTATTCTAGGAAGAAGAAAGATCTACACCTGCTGTCTTACTGCTTCATAAAAATGAAATGAACTTTATGCAGTATATAATTTAATATCACTAGGTTGTACAAATGGAATAACCATACTGCCAAGCCTTCTAATATGTAAATGGTTGCTACAAGCGTTACTTTTTTGGCCCTTTCAACCCAGTGAATTTGATTTTCAAAAGTTAAAATATCTTATACTTGAGTGACATAATGAAATTGAAATTTCTATACCATAGTGCAAAACTCTTCAGTTACATTGTTTTGACTTGGTTAGGTAATGTTTTAGTAGTATGTACGTTATCTAAGAAATTAAGAATATGTTAATGTAATAAATGGATACATTTGCTTTCAGTTAAACCTTTTGATAAAATAACACTGTATATTGCAAAACCTACATTGAAGGGATCTTGGACCTGTTGAAAGGGAAATGGCATCCAGTACACTGGTACCAGCCCAGAGCATTGTCTGTAGGCAGATGATGCAGCAGCCTTGCATAAATTAAAGCAGGTCAGTGTCTGGAAGGGAGGACCACCTAAGAACCCTATCTATGCCTCAGGGAAGTAAAGCAAAGTATAAATGAAATCTATTCCATTTTGTGCTCAGTCCCAATAGAAATTTGTCAGGCTTTCATGGGGGGCTTAGAGCCAGCAAAACCCATAAATAGTGGTTCAACTGGATACCTGTTGCTGCCCATTGGAATGTATCCAAACTGTGTATCCAAACTGATGAAGAGAGACAGTAGCAAAGTAGCATCTTTGGGGGTTATTTTGGAAAGTATTTGAACACTAACAGGCAAGAAATGCACTACAGTACAAAGTGCTGGCAGTATTAGTATCACAGGATACAATTGGCAGAATGGATGTTAAGGTATATCATGGTGTAGTTTGCCATTCCACTTTTCACAAAGTCTTCACTGCTCCTTGTCCACACAAGTAAGCAAGTGGTAAATTACACAGTTGGAACAGACAAAAAAACAACAACATAAAGTTGTTCTGTAGCAAGATGAGAAAATGAGTTATTAAGGAATCATTCCCAATTGGTTCTTAATGACAAATTAGCCTGAAGCAAGAAAAGCAATAGTACTTATTTCAATAGTCTAATCAGTTATTTCTGTTCTTGGCTGGAAGTAAATTATATAGGAATGTGTTTTTTTATATATTATCAGGTGCTCAAAGGTCATGATGATCATGTGATCACATGTCTACAGTTCTGTGGTAACCGAATAGTCAGTGGCTCTGATGATAATACATTAAAGGTTTGGTCAGCAGTTACAGGAAAGGTAAGGAAATATATTTACTGCCTTCTTATTAAATTTCTCCAAAAGATGTTGCTGGAAATAGACATTCCTAGCTTCATACACCATGGTTTCCAAAACTAAAATAAGTAGCAGGGCTGCACACTTTTGACCCACCCCACCATTCTCCTCCCTTCTTCATGTGCTGATTTCAGCAAGTAGTTCCTGCTTTCTTTTAAGCCGGGATCCCCATTAACTTCTAGAATGGAAAAGGGGTTTAAAACAAACAAGGATATCTGCAGCAAATCCAGTATGCAATGGGAGTGGGAGGAGTATATGACCCCAACACTCTTCCCAGCTTCATATACCATGCCAAAGCTTGGGCATTGAGAGTTAACTAATACTTCTTGAACTGTGTTGTTCAAACTTGATTAGTAAAAGGCAAAACATCTAGTAATATTCAGGCATGTTTTCGTCCAGACACATCAGTCATCTTTTTGTAAAATTATGGGTTAGATCCAAAGGTGCAATTCTGCATGCGGAAGGCATTTTCTGCTCATAGAAGGGCTGTTCTACACCTCTTGCTAATATGGCATGAGAAAAGTGAAACTGAAAGACATTCTTCCACGAGTGCAAGAGTTGTGCATCTTCTTGCCAAAGCATGAGAAATGCTATAGAACCTACCAGAATTGGATAAACTCTTTTGCAACCATTTGCAAAACAGAAATACTGATTATTTACCTCCTGTTCACAATTCCCTGGATCCAACCCATGATTATTACACATCTCTGTGTTGTTACAATATTCTCACCCCTATATTAACTTCTTAATATATGTTATACACTGTTGAGAATGTTATCTATTTTTTATTTTATATTGTGGTGATGGTGTAAGTCACCTTCAGTGCTTTGTCAGAGAGACAACTTATAAATATTAGAAATAAATGCTGCTGCTCATAAACCTACTGGTGTTTTTTTGGCAGTTATTTCACTGTGGAATTATTCATCACATGTATCCATTGAATATAAATATATGTTTATCATCTCTGTCACTAATGCATAATTTCCCAGCATATCATGTTTCTAAATGTTTGTTGGTTTGTAGTTTATATATGAATCCAGTATCACCATTGATATTAACATTGGTAATACTTTTCATGATTCTCTCTCTAAGCTTTCTCTTGTTATTCCATATGACTAGCTTAAACATACCTTTTAGTTTAACTAGTTTTGATCCATTTCAGTAACAGGGGTTAAACAGGGGTTAAACATTGTCATTGAATTTGACTTAAAATAAAACTAGAAACATGAGTCACCATTTTTGGACTGCCTTGATAACCAAGCCAAATTACAGCTTGTAATATTATGTACACTTACCTGGGAGTAAATAAGCGGGACTTACTTCCAGGTAAACATATTGTTGGTCCCTGCTCTGCAATTGCCAGGAAAATATTTCTCTAGTTCCAAACATCAGGCTTACAATCAAAACTGAGGCCCCTTGAAGCACCAAAAGGCAATTTTCAACCTTCTGACCCACTTGCTCCTAGCCAGATGAATGAATTAATATATTTTATTACGGTCATTGACCAATACCAACAGTACATTTAACAAACACTATATACAAAATATGTTAACACATTAAAACTACCAACATCTAGAAAGTCAGAGTTCAAAACAATTATGTCAACAAATCCATCTAAAATCACAGAGTAGCCAGATGGAAAGGCTGGAGCTCATTTTGGAGATGGGAGGGAAAAGATACTCCCAGCACCAAGACTTCAAGCTTTAGCCACTTTCTCCAGCTTAGAGCTTAGAGCTGGAGAAGTGGGAGCAGGGATTGTCCATTGTTGTGATGCATCTTCTGAAACTTAATGGAATGGTAGGGAATAATCCCTTCACAGCACCAAACATCAGCATTCTTCTTTGTGGTCTGTATGCAGTCCGAAATCGCCTCTCTAGAAGTTTCCAAACTTTGCACTGTGCAGGTACAGAACTTTATACATGTGACTGCACAGATGAACATTTGAAGAATTCTCATTACTGATAAACAACTTGTCTTTCCTCTAGAGACCTTCTGCACAGGCTAATGAGACACTCATTGAAGTGAGGGTGGCAAGCAGAATTGTGAATGGCTTATTAGGAGCATATGCTGCTTAAGTCCCATTGACATATATGTGCTTCTGTCTCTCTATTTGTTCTTCAGCTGAAACCCCTCCCCCCAATTAACTTACAAAATCAGTAATAAGCCAGTCCATACTCTCAAGTTTACAGTCTAAAGAACACGATACAAAAAGAAAAAAATTGGAAGGGAAGAGGAAAGAAGCAAGCTCAGGTGGTAGATCTTAGTTATAAAGTTCTTATAACAGCCAGTTGTAGTCGAAACAGTTCAAAGAGAGGAGGAATCAAACATTGTTAGTCTCCCAGCTGAGCTGATGGAGTAGCCCTGCTTTCTATATTTCACTCAGATAGGTGAGGGACTAGGATTTGCAACATCTCTGATGTAGTGGCTTCTTATCCTTCTCTCCCTCTTCTCCAGCCTGATGCAATGGCTGATGCCGAGTGAATCATGTATTTGATTTATTTAAATGGGGGCGTTTGCTCTTTCTCATAGATAGTGCACGTTTAGTGACATCCACTCTGTCATGGGCAAGGAGAAAGCGATTCCGCTTGCACACTGCAGGAGGGGCAAAACATATTTCTGACAGCAACTTATGCCTTTGGTTTGGTACTCTGGAGAGTCCTCTACCTTGGGAGTAATCTGGTGTTTGAAGGAAAGAGCCCCAAAGTCCTCGGAATTGAATCTGAGACATAATGTACAATCACTTTTTATTATCAGTTTTTACATAATGTATAACCAGTATTTATGGTGCCATTTATGTACTTGGTGAGTTTAATAGACAAAATAGATAAGACTCCTGTCCCCAAGGAGCTTACAATTGAAAATAGATGAGGAAGAGATGGGAAGATAAGAGGATAAACCAGTTCTGGTAGTTGTAATGAAGAGCTGTATGATGATATAGTTGAACTGGACTATTCAGGTTGTGCTATAATCATGTGCCTCTATGGGGTTGATACTGCTGTCAGTGTCCCACAACATCTGGCAAAGCTGATTTACTTATTTGTAAGAATGTTACAGTCCTGTCCTCAGGGTTGCCCAGGGTTCATTTTCAAAGGAAAGAAGAGGTTGGAGGGGAATGAATTATTACAGCATAGTGTATTAACTTCTTCTCTCCCTAGATCGTCTGGTCTTCAAACCCCACATTTCTTAACTTGAAATATATGATATGCATATTAGTCATAGATTTATTTTGAGAGTTAGGCTGGGTTGTTGTTTTTTTGTTCTTTTTTGTTTTTGTTTTTTGCATGATTTCACTAGATTGTAATTGCTGCCCTGGGAAAGATGATTAAAACTTGACGGTGGTGTTTATATACATCCACATATGCTTCTTGCTTCCTCTCAAATCTTGACATGAAAGGTCAAAACGAAAACACCAGCTAAACTTGCATATATATTTTTCAATGCAGGGGGTGATGTGGGCAGTCATTTATTTGTATGTTTGTAAGTGTAATATTCTTGTAATATTTGAATACTAGTAGGATCACTTGCCAGATTAGTAGCTTCTTAACATCTTAAGAGAATATCACTATGTGAAATTAGAGTTTGGTAAATTCATCTATCTTTTGTCGTTTTTGTCTAAATGGTAACCAAACGAAATGCTTGCTTTCAGTGTTTAAGAACACTTGTTGGACATACAGGTGGAGTTTGGTCATCACAAATGAGGGACAATATAATCATCAGTGGGTCTACAGACCGAACCCTTAAAGTGTGGAATGCAGAAACGGGAGAGTGTATACATACATTATATGGGCATACCTCAACTGTACGTTGTATGCATCTTCATGAAAAAAGGTAAATACTTACCTACATAATTGTAAGATTACTTATTCAGTTTTCCTGTGCTTCAGATGAAAGCAAGTTTTATTAAAATTAACTTGTAATGAACACATCAGTCTTTTATACTGGATTTTAAAATATTAATTATACAAATCTGACATTTATATTACTGTTTTTATTGATGTACAAATTTAGAAAAAGGAACAATAACATAGAAATGTTGCAAAGGAAAAAAAGTGGAGGGCCTGAAAGGTGCAAAAGAATAGTAACTTAAGATGCAATTAAATAATTATATATTTTAAATGATTAAATTTTATTATTTATGCTAATATACTATCCTAGACCTATACATATTGCCAAAAAAAGCTAGCAAGAAGCTACTCTTCATATGAATGTGATAAAATAAACTCATTTTAATAGAAGGGAAGGATCTTTTCTTCTTTGCCTTTTCTTTATTTTAGTTTTCACATTTTAATAATAGTTTTACACATTTTCTTTCATGAAGAGTAAACAGAGTTGTCACATATAAGTCCAGATCTTAAGGCAAAACATTTTAGAGCAGAATTGCATCTGAAAAGTTACTGTTATTTCTCTTAAAAGAATAGTAAAGCAACACCCTCAAATCTGTTATTAAAGGAAATGTGACACATGTGACCAGTTTAGAATTGGGGTGGTTAATGGACCTGTAATCTTAATATTTGATTATTGTGTTAACTAGTGTGTCCATTACGCAAAATTATGTAGTATTAAAGTGGAAAAAAATCTCTAAACCCACTAATATTAACAGTTACAATTTGATTCTAATATACCTAGATGGCAAATGTAAATTTCTCAATCTGCATTTTTACTCTTACAATTTACTGCTGGATTTCAGAGCTGCTGATAAGAACAACTTCTGCTGAAGTCTAGGGCTGCTTTCTTGATGAAAACCAAGTTTCCTTATATTTTTCAGCTTTAAAATCTGAAGACAGGATTTTTTTTATTATTTTTAAAAAACGCCTTATCTGTCAATAGTGATAATGTAATTACCTGCTTTTATACATATAACTTACTGAACTAGTACTCTGAGCAAAATACAGTCAACATGGTCGCATAGAACTAATTGCAGCTTTTGTTTTTCTTGTTGTCCCTGTTAGAGTTGTCAGTGGGTCTCGAGATGCCACCTTGAGAGTTTGGGACATAGAAACAGGCCAGTGTTTACATGTTCTGATGGGTCATGTAGCTGCAGTTCGGTGTGTACAATACGATGGAAGGAGGGTTGTTAGTGGAGCATATGACTTCATGGTCAAAGTATGGGACCCCGAAACTGAAACCTGTCTACACACCTTGCAGGGACATACTAATAGAGTCTATTCGTTACAGGTAAGCACTTTCAAACTGGTGCAATAAATGTCCCACTGGAGTACTTATAGATGCCTAACTGAGTAATTGCTGAGCAGCTACTAGCAGTTACTGCTACTAGCAAACAAGAATTAAATGATGTTCCATGCATCCTGGTTTTCTTTTCTCTGTCCTCTTCTTTCTCTTTAGTCCAACTTGTGGCCCTCTAAATGTTTTGGCTACAACTCCCATCATCCCTCACCATTGGCTATGGCTGATGGGAGTTGTAGGCCAAAACGTCTGGTGGGCTCACTCTGCTGTAGTCATTTTGATGACATTATACATTTTAAAGAAAGAGAACATGGCAGTATGCTCCTTCAGTGCCGAAATGCCATCTTTCCTAGCTACCTTAGTCACATATCAAGAAATAATAAAAGGTTGGCCACATTTATCTTACTTAATTCATTTATACCCTGCCTTTCTGCCTAGAGAGGTACACAAGGAGACTTGCAGTCATAATATCTATAGTCAAAAACCATCTAATACAAAACTCTAAAATTAATTTAAAAAAAACAAATGATCACAGTTTTCTGTGGAGAGAGGGGAGGGGGATGCTACTCTCCAAAGGACTGGCAGAATAATGCACTTCTCAAAGGCCAATAGGAGAGAGCCATATAGGCCTCAATGGTGAGAGCGTTCCTCAATTGAAGTGCCATTGCTGAAAAGGACCTACCCTTTGTAAAGAGCAGTCTCACAAAACATGATCCCAACAGATTATCTTTATGCATGTAGGGATTCATATCTAAGGATGCATACTATATGGCACTGTGAGCCCTAGCCATTTAGGCTGCAACCTGGTAGTGCCAACCTGGGAGTAAGTCCCATTGAATCCAGTGACACTTGCT
Source organism: Elgaria multicarinata webbii (assembly GCF_023053635.1). Taxonomy (NCBI): domain Eukaryota; kingdom Metazoa; phylum Chordata; class Lepidosauria; order Squamata; family Anguidae; genus Elgaria; species Elgaria multicarinata. The sequence goes on along the minus strand of NC_086180.1, from coordinate 50,147,748 downwards.
TCTATGTAGCTGTGCATAGGATTGTGTTGTAAAAGCTTGATACCAATACCTTCATTTTAAATCAGAGAAATAGCATTCAATGAGATATTTTAACTCTGGTGTAATACATTCCGTGCAACTGATATTAGTAATAACCATGGGGTGGGCAAAGCGACCTCCAGTCTCCTGTATGTTACCGTAGTGTTATCTTCAGTTTGTTCAGGAAGACCAGGCAGCAGAACTAGTAAAGGATCTTTTTCTACTCGCTCACCTTTGAAGCATTTTGAGATTAAGACTTTGGATAATGTCCACCAAAGTGATACATTTTATTGAAAGGTGATATATAAATCTATTAATACTAATGACCTGTATTTTAAGTCGACCAAGTAGCAGTCTTTGCTATTATAGCGTGCTATGATATGCTACAGAATATTGAATTTATATATGATTAGACCCACAGTGTGGCAAATATAGAGAACTATTTTTGTTGCTACAGAAAAATGTAGAAAAAATATGTTTTTCTCCCCTCAAATAAATTGTGCTTTTCGCTTTTAAACAAACAGGAGCTCAATATTTCTATTGAAAAGTAGACACAAAGCATTTGAGAGAGTTCACTTGATAATTACAGACAATTGAGTTATAACAGCTTTATGTTAATTGGTTTCTTCTTTTGCATGCACACACTTAAAATTTATTCTACAAATATTTAATGTAAGCATAACTTTGTTAATTTCCATGGTATGTTCAAATTGAAACTTTTGGGTCATTGGTTATGTTGGCTTAAAAACAATCTGAAAAAGAGTGGATTGGTGTGCTATATATGGGATTGAGGGCTGCTGAACATGTTACATGAAATAGGAAAACAGAAAGACAGGCTTAGCTGCTCTTCCACTTTCTCTGCTTATCATCATCACTATCACCACCAAGAACAATTTAATTGTGAATTAGCCGTTGGTCTTGAAAATTTCCAGGCAGAGCTGTGGAAAGTGAAACTTGGTAGATCTTTCTTGAAGTTGCATTGTCCAGGCTTTACAAGCATTTTAAAAAAAACCAGAACTGTGTCAAATTGTGTATTTGGATGCTGATCTCACAGGGCTTATAAGATTGCATGCCTCCTGCCCACCCACCACTTCCACTTTGCATCCGCTTTCGAAAACAATCCAGGAACACCCCAATCCTGTGTTAGTCTGATGTCCAAACCTGGCCCTCTGGGCTGAACCTATGGTTTGTTATTGGGTTAACACTCTGGGTTGTTTAACCCTCAACAATCCAGAGTGCTGAGTTGTTTTGGAAAACAGATGCAAAGCAGAAGTGGCTCTAGCATGGCCCCTCTAATTCATGGGTTGTTTAACCTATGAACTGGTGTAATGTGCCAAATAGGTGACTGTCTGTCAGCATAACCCACCTCATAGGTTGTGAGCGAGAAATGGGTGAAGGTGTGAAAGACATCAGAGGTATACCATTCTGTGATCTTTAGAGGAAGAGCGGGGTAAAATTGTAATACATGAAAAATGAAATGGATGGGTAAAAGTATTAATTACCTTGGTGTTAATAAATTTGGGTTAGAATAGTAGCCAGCATTAGATTTTCAGTCCCAAAGGATTCTGTTAATGAAATAAAAAACATATTTTCATGTATAATAATTAACATTAATTGAAATTCAAATCAGAAGTGCTATTAATGATTGCTGTATATTTTTGATTGCTGTACATACTACTGAGAATGTCAGGTCAACAAATTATTCCACCCACTCCCGTTTTGGTTATCTTCTGGAAGAAGTAATTAAAGTACTTTATTTTAATAGGCAAATTATGTAAAGAATACTTGATATAGGTAAATAATATGAATATTGGCGCCGAATATCAACCTCGTCCTTATCTGCACAGAGATAGCCTAGCTACAGTTATCCATACTCTGATAACTTTTTGTCTGGATTACTGCAGTGCGTTTTATGTGGGGCTGCCTTTGAAAACGGTCCGGAAACTTCAGCTGGTATAAAACAGGGCAGCACAGTTACTAACAGGGATTGGCCAATGAGACATCATGCCAGTCCTTTTCCAGATTCACTGGCTGCCAGTCCAGGTTCGGGCCCTATTCAAAGTGCTGGGATTAACATTCGAAGCTCTAAACATTCAAAGCCCTTCTCTGTCAGAAGGAGCTTTGACTACAACCCAACGTAAATGAATTTACATTTTGCTCTATAAAGAAGTTCCACGTAATTGCCACTTTGTGTGGATATTGAAAGAAGGGTGTAGTTTCCACAAATGTGATATAAGATAATTTAATAAACAAAACTGCTATTACTAGAAGTGCATATTTAATAATTTCATCTATTTGGGAGTCAGGGATATAGAATATTTATTATTGCAGTAACCAACAGAGCTACAATGGCCTCAGAAATGAATATGTTCAAATTTATTATTATTATTATTTATTATTATTATCATTATTATTATTATTTATATAGCACCATCAACGTTCATGTTGCTGTACAGAACAAAATAAAACAGAATTCCATCAATATAGTGGAGGATATACAATTTAAAGATGTGTTGACGTTAATTTTAATTTACTGTCAGCTTTAGTTCTTTGTCTGTATTTTGGAGGTGAAACACTCATGTACCTATTAGCTTTGGATAAGAACAGGGCAAGTTTAAGTTTGTGTGTTTTTCCCCTTTCCAATATGGCATGGGGAGGACAGAACTTGTGCATTGGTGCGCACTATGTTGCAGCATGCCTTTCCGTCTCAGTTTATAAATGGGCAAGGGCAGATTTCAATCCGTGGTTAGTGAGGATTATTAAAACAATTGAAGTTTATATCCCTATTAAAACTGTAATAATCTTTGTTCTGCATAATATTAAAATAATGTATGAGGATGTTTTCATACAACATAAACCTGTTCCAAGTGAGTCCTTTTCTTGTCAAAAGCATATGCACCTGAGGGTCCTGTTTATGATTTAAGGAAATTCTTGTACATTAATAAGTATGGCATAGTTACTAGGTTGGTCATGGCCACTTGTTACAGATGAATATGGAGTAGCTACCTAAGCATACTGAGGCATGGTGGGAGCTATTCATGGATAGCAAGCAATTGGATCAGCTGTGTTTAGGCTGTAGTGAAATGAGTTCTTACTATACCTAAAAGTACTCTACATGTAAGACCACCCTTGGTCATCTCAAACTGTTCACAGATCTGTAAATGCTTAAGTTTTGGGCATATTAAGCTTGGAATTGTAGAAGCATGAATAATCACAATCTTAAACATGTTTGCATGTTAATGTATTTCAACTTTCCCCCCTTAGTTTGATGGTATCCATGTGGTGAGTGGGTCTCTTGATACTTCAATCCGAGTTTGGGATGTGGAGACGGGAAACTGCATTCACACATTAACAGGCCACCAGTCATTAACTAGCGGAATGGAACTCAAGGACAATATTCTTGTCTCTGGGAATGCAGATTCCACAGTCAAAATCTGGGATATCAAAACAGGACAGTGTTTACAGACATTGCAAGGTAAGCTTCTCATAGCCTTACGTAACTAATGTCAACATAGCCATAGGGCAATATTAATGGCTTAATGCACATCTTATATGAGAGTACGGTAGTGTAAGGCTTATTTCTTGAGATCTAGCAGACCGATTTCATTCATTTTTGTTTTAAACTGAAGCCTGAGCAGTGCAGACATGCAGAAAGTTTTGAAACTTCAAAAAAAAATTCATAGCTTGAGCTTTGGGCAGCTCAGGAAGAGAGAAGAGAGAGGGATGTGGCAAAGGGGAGGGTAATGCATATGCCCCACACTATGCATGTAATGTAACATGTGACACTATGTGTAACTATGCTTACTGCTGTGAGCTCTTAAAGTGCTGGGCTACTGAAAGGATAGGCACAGAATATTGTGAAAGGGGCTAAAGAAAAGTCCATGGGTGAGAGAGGATGAGGAAGAGACTCTGAAGAGAAAGAGCTGAAAGGACACAGGGAAAAGAAAAAGAAAAAGCTTATATCATGTGTTTTTTATCTGAAACTTCAAGAAATGGTAAAGAACATCTTTCTTTTTGTTTTCACCTTTGCCAGTATATTCGCAGCACATTTATTTTAAAAGTGTAACGTTTTTCAAGTCGCAAGAGACTTAGGCAAACATATTTTTATCCAATCATTCTCAGACTACTAGCCTCCATGGCAACACGGGAATTGCACTAGTATGGTTTTAACTGAACACAGCTTCAGATTGGAGTACAACAAAGATGTCTAGTTCAGTCTGGTGGGCAATGAGTTTGGTCAAAGTAGTCACATTTGCTTTCTCCATCTCTGCTTCTGTTGTCTCCTCTTGCCTCACCTTTCTCTTGATGCCATTGGTTGATCAGTTCTGTTGTGATAGTGGGCCTATGTTGGCAGGGAAGTTATAACAAATAGTGTCCAGACAGGCTATGATGCCGTAAAGGAACTGGCCAACGTGGCCTAAGCAGCTAAATGCATAGTTATCAGTTACCTGAATCCTGAGGTCCATAAGCATCCTATCTGAATTGGAAACCCTTAAACCTGTGACAGTATCCTAATGCCCTCTGGAGAACTTTCTGCCCCCCCCCCTCCAAAGTGTGGAGCAGCTGTGGTGGCACTGCGATTTGACAGCAGGTCACTTGGACTGCAAAACTCTGTCAGTTCTTTCCAAAAGCAGCTTTCCAGCAAAATTAGTTGTTGACCAAGGCAGTTTGCCAGGGAATTTCAAATGAGACCTTGCAGGTGCAGAATGGTTGAGAGCCTTGGAACCTTTCTCTGAAGAGAAACAAACACATGCTTCTTCCAAGGTAGCATGTCAATTAAAACTGGAGTTCTCTCAATTGCTACAAGGTAAAATTAACACTAGAGAGATGGTTTCCGTTGTAGATTAAGTCAAGCTCTGTTCTGAATATGTGGCCCTGTTTACTTAGCACTTCAAAGAACAGAGAGGAATGGGGATTTTAACATAAACAAAACAAGGGAAGTACAGCAGAAAATTGTACAATTCTAGAATCAACCCTGTTTTGACATTTGTTGCATCTTTTTATTCTTGGACACCACATTTCTGTGAACTAAGTATGACCCATTACAAATGTTTTATAGAAAACAGCCTGATACAGCTAGAAACTTGTTTAGGGTTTTTTAATCTAGTAAACCACAGTAATATGGTGAAGATACACTAATTAAAGCAGCAAGTCAATATCTTTATTCAGGAGTTATGAAGACATTTTAAAGCCTAGAGGTTAATTCGGCAGGAAGACATAAGAACTGCCTGTTCCTATAAATCAAAAAGAATGATTTCAAAGCACATATGGACTTAAAGATGTGAATAATGAGGAAAGGGAGGGAAATTTTAGCGTCCCTTTTGGATAGTTATTGCAGACATGTCTGCACATTCCTTTCCAAACCGGCACTTAAAAAGAAATGGGTATTGCCTTATTTACCATATTGTCAGATTTGAAGTATACTCTTCACTAGCCAGGTTCAGGTGATCAGGAGGGAAAAGAAACCATGATGGCTTCTTTCCCCACCTCATGTGTGCTGTTCACACATCTGCCATTTACCTAATGAGCCTTGCTCCAGTGTAGGTTGCCATGTTGTCCAAACCCAGTTAGGTGCACGATGAGGTGGTGGTGGCGGCTTCCAAACTACCCCTCAATCCATGGTTGTTGTAGGGGTTTTGGGGTGGTTTGTAAGCCCACCTCACTGGGTTCAGATGACATGGCAACCTGTGCCGTGGTAAGGGTAATTACCAAAATGGCATGCGTGTGATTGGCACCCGTGGCACAGGGAAAAGAAGCCATGGTGGCTTCTTTTCCTATGCTGATTACCCAGTAACAGACGTTTATCCTCAAGTTCTTATGGAATGTCTATAGCACAGTTTTGTAGAATCTGCTTATTCTCAAATTTGAGCCCTTTTGTTAAAGTTTGATGATTTATGAAGCTTATAGTAAAAAGGGGGAGAATGTATCATTAAGAAAGTGGCCTCGCAAACAAAAATCAAGGATATCTTAGCCTGTTGTGTGCTTTCTTCCCCATGCTGTTTCATCCTTCTCTTTTCCTTGCCACTGTTGCATGTTCTCTCTCCTCTCATCTGAGTGAAAGAACACACAGCTGCCAAAGTGATGCATTGTTTTTTCCTAGCTGGAGAAACACTAAGGCGGGCTTTTGACGTGACAAAAGAAGCGCAGCCTGCTCCATGAACAGTCTCTTCTACTTGCCTGCATAGCTTCCTAGTGCAAGGTCCCCTTCAGATAAGATGAACACGCACTGCCAGCCTGTTGTCTAAACAAACCATTCTATTTTGACTGCCAGCCGCTGTTCTCTCTTCTTGCCCAGGAAAGAGAAATCATACTGGCAGCTACCAAACGTCACGTTTCTCCCAGGTGTGAAAATAGTGCAGGACTATGACAGCTATCAATCCTCATATTGGTTTCTCTCTCTTCTTTTCTCTCAGATAGGGTGCTTTGAAATGGAGAGTGCTTCAGCTACTTTATTCGTCACTGGCAATTTGATTGTTCTTCTCTTTGATTATTAATTTGACTATTTGACTATTTCATATTAATTACTTGGAGAATAATAGGCACTGATGTTACTTATTTGCTATTTTGCTGCTATTTTCTTTTGCTCCAGGTCCCAACAAGCATCAAAGTGCTGTGACCTGTTTACAGTTCAACAAGAACTTTGTAATTACCAGCTCAGATGATGGGACTGTAAAGCTATGGGACTTGAAAACGGGTGAATTTATCCGAAATCTAGTTACATTGGAAAGTGGGGGGAGTGGAGGCGTTGTATGGCGGATCAGAGCCTCCAACACGAAGCTAGTGTGTGCAGTTGGAAGCCGGAATGGGACTGAGGAAACCAAGCTGCTGGTATTGGACTTTGATGTGGATGTAAAGTGAAGCTTGAAAAGATTATTTTGTCCAGAAATGCAAATGATGTTCTATCCTCCCTCCCTCCCTCCTCCAAAAGGAAAAAAAATCCCTTGTCCTTGGTGGTGCAGGATGTTGGCTTGGGGCAACAGATCTTAAAGACCTACAGACTACGAAGGAGAAGACACAAAGTTGACAAAACTGTAACTGACAAGAGAGGCATTTGCTGTCTCCTTACATCAAAGGCTTCACTTTTGAATGGGGCAGCTTTGCAAAATATGACTTTCTAAATCAAGCCAGGTGCAATTATTTCTTTTGTGTTTTCCTCTCAATGCTCATTGAGCATTGCGGAGACTTAAAAGTTGTTACAATTCTTGTTAACCCTGTTCTTTTACCACAGAAATCTAGAAAGGAGCTTCATACCTCCGTTATCAGTTACTGAGTGTTTCAAACAAGACAGCATCTGTGACAGCAAAGAGTCCTTTCTACGTGTGGAAAAGCTAAAATCTTACTGTGAATTGTTTTTGTACAGCTTTACAGCGTTTGTTTTTTTATTTTGCCAACCATTGCCAATGTCAATCACAGTATTAGTCTCTGTTGATCTATTTACTGTTGCTTCCATCTACACTCTTCAATGCATAAGTTGCTCTGAGGTGGCAAGTTGTCCAGGATTCGAGGATTCCTCAGATGGATTTAATACATGATGCTGGTGCTAGAAGTAGGTCTTCAACGATGGGATTGTTGTCCCACCCCTGTACTGTATTCCCAGTGGCCAAACTTATTTATGCTGCTAAATGAAAGGAAAAAAAGCAAATTATTTTTATTTTTTTTCTGCTGTGACGTTTTAGTCCCAGACTGAATTCCAAATTTGCTCTAGTTTGGTTACGGAAAAAAAGAGACTTTTTTGCCACTGAAACTTGAGCCAACTGTGCCTCTAAGAGGCTGAGAGTGGAAGAGTTTCAGACAATTTAGAGTGAAGTTTGCTTGCAAGTAAAGAATTGAGAGTGTGTGCAAAGCTTATTTTCTTTCTTTTTTTCTTTTATTTTTTTCTGGGCAAAAATTAAAACACATTCCTTAGAACAAAGCTCTTGCAGCCTGTTCTGTGGGGAAACTTTCTTTGTGAGGGCTGTGGTGAATGGAATAAACAGACATAATGAAACTGACAAGATATTTTTTAAGAAAACATACAACAAATGAAAATAAAATTGCTGGTCAGTCTTAGTGTTTTATTGAGAAGAATAACTGTTACAGTTTTATGGTGGTGAGGAACTGACAAAGCAAAAAAAAAAATGCTTCGGTTTTTGTGATGAAGTTGTCACATGAAAAAAGGATGAAATTGTCAATTGGTTTGCCTCATTCTCCAAAAGCCACAACTCAAGCTGAACTGTGAAAGTGGTTTAACACTGTATCCTAGGTGATCTTGTTTTTTTTCCTCCCTTTTTTGGTTTATTTATAGTCTGGTTTTTTAAAAAAGAAATCGGATTTCAGTTTGTTAATTTTAGTTATGTAACAACCTGACAGGATGGAGGAAAACAACCTTTAAAGGGATTGTGTCTATGATTTGATTCACTTAGAAATTTTATTTTCTTATAACTTAAGTGCAATAAAATGTGTTTTTTCATGTTAATATGTCTTTCTTTTAGTAACTCTATAAATTTTAATTTTAGAATATTCTGATATTTGAAACTGGAATTGCAGGAAACATAAAATTTGACAAATGCACACAGACTGAAAAAAAATCAAATTTAAAATTTCACTGAACAGACATCTATACACAAATGCTAAAAATCTTTAAAGTGCTGTTTTCGACAACTGAATTTTAAGGACTTTTTAACCTTTTTTACTTTAAGAACCCTAATGAAAACTGTCTCAGAACAGCTATTATTTAACTTTATTTTCCTGAGGGTAGATGCCTTCATTTTTCATCTTATTGAAGTTACCATGTTTTCCATACATGAAGCATAGATGGAGCAATTACAAATATGAGGATAATCTCTGAAGATTTTATTCTGGAGAACATTGGTAAAAAAAAATAAGCAAAACAAATAATTTGCACTCTACATAAATACATTTCTTGAAGTTCTAACAGTTTCTTCTCAGAGAATTTTGAGATGGAGACAGAATATTGGAATTCACTCTTCAATTTGCTATAATCAATTCATTAAAATTAAACAAAGGAAAAGTAAAAGCTTTAGAGCAAGTTGAACAAAATACAAAAGAGAAAGAAATCTAAGAACTGAATAATGGACGTCCGTCAACTTGCCATCATTTGTACTTGAAGAAAGCCTAGCAGGTGTTATGGATTTTTCAATTCAATACGTATGAGTCCACAATAGGTTCTACTCCAGGAGGGTTCATAGCTTACTGACTGGCAGGTACAAGACCTGGAAAAGATCTGTCTTAACCTTGAGGACTAAGGGCCAAAATATGCAAATTGATATTACCAATTTCCAGGGCTTAAAACTGATGTGACTAAAACAAACAAACAAATTATAAGGAGATAAGGGCCTTAGCTAGACCTCAGGTTTATCCCGGGATTGTCCCAGGGTCATCCCTGTTCATGTAAATGACACACAGGGGATCCCGGGAGCAGGCAGGGATGACCCTTAGGTCTAGGTAAGGCCAGAGGGGAAGTGGTAGTCCTTCCTGGAAGAATTATACTATACAAGAGGAAATCTGAAAAATTATGGAAACATTTATTGTAATTTGTGCTCACACTTGTTAGATATTTGTTTATCGCTACCCTCTGTTTCCTAAAGTGTATCTCTGTCATCTGGGTTTTTTGTTTGTTTTGTAATAAGTTCATGGCACTAAGCTGTATTTGGTAATGTAGCTGGAATGAACTGATCATGAGTGCTGGATGAGAATTTTGGCTTCAAAATGTTACAATCTTCACTGCCAAGCTAGATGATATACAGGAGTTCCTTGACTAAATCTCCCAACATTCCTGTTTTATAAAGCAAACCTATGGATCTGGGCTGCAGGGCAAGGGGAGTCCAACTCTTCCCCTTGCTCTGTTTCTGTGATCTACGCCCACGGAATCCATGATCTACCCCCAGTGATCCGTGATCTGCCCCCAGCTACTATTTGTCCCACTGGGATAAAGGTGTACATTTTCCCCAGCAGGCCAAATAACAGCCGGCAAGGGCAATATGGATTTGGGAACACAGTGTGAAAGCAAAGACCTTAAAAAATTACACTTCCCCAGCTTTGCAACTCCAGTCCAACATTTTTCACCCACCACTGTAGGAAACTGAAGCTATCCACTCAAAGAGCTTCTGGGCCAGTTTGCATGTCAAGATAAGGCACCCTGAAAATAAATGCGGGGAGAGCCGGAAGGCAGAAGCACCACTGAAGCTGGGCGAGGAAAAAGGCAAGGCTCTGGTGCTAGTGTCAAAAGTAAAAATGGCTTTAATACAGACAAATTATCAAGGATGTGCTCAATGTTTTGGGTTACAAAGAATCCTTCAGGAGCTAAAATAGATTGAAATAATATACTGTTATTAAAAGTGTACCTTAAATTTTACAACGTAGTATATATCAAACGATATGGACAAACCCTAAGCATATAGAACATCTTGATGGCATTTCTATTCTCTCTTACCATGACCACAGAAACTCTAGTTTTTATAGCATAGTTTTTACCTGAACTGTGCTCACATCAGTGCCTACAAATCTTCATGACACACATTCACTTTTTCAGAGAAAAAAACCTTTACCATCCAGTCCACTTAATGCTACTCATTATCAATCTTGTGCAGTATATATGAGAAGAAACCCAACCTACTGTACATACTGCACAAGATTGATAATGAGTAGCATTGCTTAAGTACATTATTCTGAGACTCACTCTGGAACTGGGATTTTGTCATTTGGTCTTACCAGAGCCTCGCCTCTTTTTCCTCGCCCACCCTGAAAATAAACCATAGTAGGTTGGTTTTTTGCTCTCTAGCCCATGCTACTCTCGACAGACAGTTGGGTGCTTTGTGGCTTGCCATGACGTGTTTCTCCATTAGTCTACCCATCTGCTATGGCACGTATCCCATAGGACTTTTCAGCACAACCTCTCTTGTGCCCTTCTCCCTATGGAGGGAAAGTTTTATGATTTCCCATCCCACTCTAATTGCTACCCTTTTTCTGCACAATTTTTCCTTTGCAGCATCTTAGAATCAGTATAGTAGAGTTGGAAGGGGCCTATAAGGCCATTGAGTCCAACCCCCTGCTCAGTGCAGGAATCCACCTTAAAGCATCCCTGACAGATGGCTGTCCAGCTGCCTCTTGAATGCCTCTAATGTAGCAGAGCCCTCTTTTTCCAAAGCCTAGGAATTATGCAAATAGCTTCATTTTTAAAATATTTTTCCATCATTTGCAAGTGCACAATTGTGCACATTCTCCTGTCTGCTATATACTTTCCTCAGCAGCACAGATCGATATTCCATCTGTATGTATTGAAATCTTACCTGTCAATTTCATCCTCTCACTGTATTATGTCTTTAACAAACACTTTCCGGTCCTCCCACCACTTCAGGACTTCCCTTGACCCTGAACTCTGAAAGTGGTGGCTGAATGATATAGAGCTATTGGGGCAGGTGGGAGTAATTATTGTGAGAGTAATTACACCCATACTCTAGCGGTAATTATGCCCTCCTACCCCATTAGCCCCATCCCATTCAGCTGTCACTTTCCAGGTCTGAGGTCAAGGGAAGTGTTGAGGGGCGAGGGGGGGGGGTTAAGTTCAGTCCAAGACATACTAGAGGATGAAATTGACACGTATGAGTTTATTGGTTCCCCCACCCCCAATTGTCCCACCCCTTTTGAAGTACTTTGTTCACAAGCTTTTTTTGGGGGGGGGTGTTTCTCAAGTGCACAAATCAGTTTATAATTTTTATTATTTGTCCTGGTCCTTCATAAGTGCAAGTGTGCAGATCCACTTGTCTGCTATGTACAGTCTGCCCTAGTGCAGTCATCTTGTCAATTTCTTTGTAAATTACCTATTCCACTTCAGCGTTTCCCTTGACAGCTTTGGGGAGTTTGCTAATGGGGAGTTCGCTATCAATTTACAAGGAAATTGCAGACTGTACTACTGCAGACTGTACGTAGGGGACAGGAAAATCTGTACATTTGCGAAGGACAGGATTTGTTTTTTTAAACAAAGCAATTTGCACACTTGAGAAGCAACAAAAGAAGAAGAAAAAAACTTAACCCATTTGCGTACTTCCAAAGCACCCCCCAAAATAATGTTTTTAAAAAAGTTGCGAATGAGTTACAAAAATTCCCAAGTGCAATTTTAGCATCAGTGTTGGGGTGGACATCACTGAGGAGGGAGGCTGGAGGCGGCACTGGCAAGATCATGAGGAGAAGCCAGACTTTTTACTGCTCAGAAGTCATGCTGCCATGTTTGCCCATCATAACAAGCCACACTGAGAACAAGCCACCCTCAACAACCCAATAGTTCTCAGGGTGGCTTCCATGTGGTTAACAAAGCATGCTGAAACTTCTGCACTGGGTTCAGACATCACAATAAGCCATGCCGACAGGGCTCACAAGGCTCTCAACTCACCGTGGCTTATCAAGTCATGTGAACCCAGGGGCTTTTCACACAATACATTGACCTATACTCAGTGGTTGATTGTTAATTGTTGCTGAACTGTGGGTTGTTTGTTGAACTGTGGATTAGCATGTTTTTCACAGGGTGGCTCATTAACCACCCTTAACAACCCAATAACAAACCATGGGTTCTCAGGGTGGCTTGTTCAAGAAAAATAAGCCATACTGCATGGTTAACAAACCAGCCTGCAGAAAATATCCTGGGTTCAGACAACATGCGAACTCACGGTTCAACAAGCAACTCACGGTTCAGGAACAACTCACACTCAACCACTGAGTGTGAATCCAGTTGTATGAATCCGGTCACTATCTCATCTAGTTTGGTCCTTATTCACAAGTGATTTGGTAACAGTTGATAAGAAAAACACCATTTAATTGTTTTTATCTAGGTTTATAGCTCAGTCTTGAGAATTCATGAGAATGGTGACTGTACCTTAAGAAATGTCCAAGGTATGGATAATCTGTTCCTTGGTAGTAAGGGGAATTCTATGTAACTGGTACAAAAAAGGAATGCCTTTGCCAAATATAGGACATTGATTCAATGATACACATTGTTCTTGCATGTCTAGCTATAGCTAGATCATCAGATCAGGCATCCGATTGACAAAGTGTAGAGGAATCAATGTATATATTTTAGCAAATAATGTGTCTTGTGGGTTGTGCGTGTATTTTAATATACACATTAGAGCACATTTAGAAAGAATATTATTTATTTATTTATTTATTTATTACATTTTTATACCGCCCAATAGCCGAAGCTCTCTGGGCGGTTTACCACAAATACCACAAATACTTAGTAAATAGTTTTAGTACAACAACAAAGAATAGGAGCTACAACCACCACCACCACTTAGTTCCAAGTACATGCCAGTCAATGTGAATAGAACCAAATGACTTAGAAATCATGTTTGTATAGCCTGCAGGGGGAAATTACTGCAAAACGGGTTGAGTAGAGAACCGTCTGTGTGCCTGACATCTGCTATTATACCAGTCCCTAACCTCATCTCAGATCTATTTCCAGCCAGTTGCAGAGTGTTCTATAATGGTATGTCAAAATGTTGCTTAGCAGCTAACTCGCTAACCTTACGTCAACAAAAGGGGCAAGGACTGCCATGCAAAAACTACCTGGTGAGAGAGTAAATGAACGCATGACCATATGTGGCTATTAGGTGGTGGTGGTGGCTTATGCCCCCTTTGTGGCATTAGTAAAAATCTTGTGACACTCTGCTGCCTTTTCATTCTTCAATTTTGTCTTTAAAATGAAAATTGAAATTTAATGAATGAAAGGGGCAGAAATGAAGCAAAGATCCAAGTCAAATATGAACGTCCGTTGGATGATAGTGCAGCTATCACAATTAAAGCCCTACCCCCAAATTCTGCAAATTGTATATATTTCTCTCTTCGTCTGTTTCAATAAGCAAGGATATGTATCAAAGTTCTGCTTAGTGAAGAAAGGATGGGGCCATAAATCAGCAGAGTGCATACTTTGTGAACAGAAGATTCAAGAGCCGGTCCCTGGTGTCCATTTAAAAAGAGTGTGTATAGCAGGACTACGAAAGACCACAAACCTAAATCCCAAGAGGGCTGCTGTCATTTAGTAGGGAGTACTGGGCTAGATGGAGCAATTGTATGATTCTCAATATAAGGCAACTTCATATGTTCCTAAGAATGCACAGTTATCCTCAACTATTAATACTGTGTTCAGTTTCCCATGATATACATTATGCCAGCTCTTTAATGCTTAAATGGCTATTAAATGGCTACAAGCCATTGTCCAATCTAAAGGTGACATACAACCGATGAATAGTTAAGCCTATTGCCTTGATGCAAGAAGCACTCATACTACTTGATCAAACTAGACCAAGAGGTCCCTATTGTGGCAGGCACCTCTGGTGGCGCCCACAAAGTTCTTCACACCCTGTCCCCTTCCAAAAACATTTTTAAAACTGGAAAGAATATATATTTTATACTGCCCATTAACCTAGGTGCTTTGGGCAGTGCACAATTAACACCATAAAATCCAGCAAATATCCAAGTAAATTTAAAACATTAGAAGTTTAAAAAGTCAATATAAAGCCAGATGAGTTACAATCCAGGGAAAGCGTGTGTGAAAAGGTATGTTTTCAGGAGGCATTTAAAGGTTGTTACATTTTCTACCCCTGAACTGCACACAGAAGGGTTTTCCAGAGAGTGGGTGCAGCTACAGAGAAGGCCCACTGTTGAGGCGCTTCATGGCAACATTCCATTCAAAGGGGTAGAGGGAAGCCAAAGAGTGAGGCTTAGGAGAGGGGAGAAACACCAAGGTAAAGATGCGGCAGAGGGAGAAATAGCAAGTGGAGGCTGGGAGTGGAGAGAAACAGTAAGTTAAAAGGTTGGGTGGGAGACAGTGGCCCCGTTCAGAAGACACCTTAAACCATGGCTTTAACCATGGTGGTTAAGCCAGAAAGCCCGGGCTGTGTTCAGAAGACATCTTAAACCACAGCTTTAACCATGGTGAACAAAACAAGCCTTATTCGCCATGGTTAAAGCTGTGGTTTAAGATGTTTTGGGCCCCAAGAAAGGCTAGCAGCTAGGAGGGGAAAGGAGGAGGTGGCTACAGATGGGGTAGGGAGAGAAATAGTGAGGAAGAGGGAGGGAGGGCACATAACGGGGAAGTGTCTGTGTGGATGGAAGATTGGGCAGGCCAGGAACCACTCTTTCCATTTCACACTCCCTTCCATCCTCCAGCCCCACTATTTCTTCCTCCATCCCCGCTCTTGACTAGCCAGGCCCCTACAGCAGTCCTTATGTGACAAGCCACATCCTCATGGGAGCCATTTTATGGTGGTGCACACAGCAGTTTCACAAATTTTCAAATGTACCCATGGGTCCATAAGGTTGGAGACTCCTGAAACAGACTATCCATCCAACCACTTTTTCTCACAGGTACTGGTACCATGTTCCTTAACAGAAAACAGGCTTTCCAAACAACTTCTTGTATCATGTCTACTTTTAATGTGGAGGTGGGGATTTCAGTATCTCCTTGTTTTGCTGAATTTGAAGCTCAGTGTATTACTATACATCTACGGAAGTCTCCACAAACCCTTGTGTGATGCAAAACATTGCATACCAAGTTCTAAAATGTTTCTGAAAGGTTTATCCAAAAGACTTGCTTAGTACACTGTCATGCTGGCTAAAATGCTCTCTCATTGGCTAAGCACAACATCTGTGCAACCAAATGTCTAATACTATGGGAAGGAGCTAGACATCTTCAAGAGGATTTCAATTTTGTTTGGACTTTCTTCCCAGCAAATTTCTTTTTTGACAGGTCATTGATATGTAATGTGGTTTTTTTTTGGGGGGGGGGGATCTTGAATGTGGATGTCTGCATTCATACTGACATTTTGTCATTTGTTGGCTTGGCATTTCAGTAACCATGGTACATGCATGGAATATGTTGACAGTTTGGAGGAAGGAGAACAGCTGAAGTGTAGCAATGCCTCCAGAATGTGGCTCTTATCAGTTTGCTGTTCTCTATCTGGGATATTCATTTCACTGGTCTGCTGAGATGCAAATTTCATATTTATAGGTAAACTACTGGATGCTTTTATCATGACACCTTAAGCCTGCTTACTTCATGATGGTGTTACTTAGTGCACACACACCTTTTCAACGTACATTTTAAACATCTATATGACCACATTTTCTCTGTTAAGTTTGCTAATTTTAAAGCCGTGCTTTAACGGACTGCTAGCCATGTAATATGTAAAAAATATGACTTGGACTGATGATCAATGTCATACCCTTGCTATTCTGCCTGCTTTAAACTTGTAGGAGCTGATAATTTCTCTTGGAAGGAAAGCGTTTGTCATCTAATTATGCATGATAGATTTGTTTTCAGGGTTACGAACCACCTGTCTCATTGATGGATTATCACCCTCATCAAGAGTGGCATTGCAGACCCCTATTCAAGTACCCCTATTCAATTACAAATAGAGTAGTGGGATTCCCAAGTTTGAGGTATTTGTAATATTATCAACTGGTTTGGCACTTTTACATCACATTTATGCAGGGTGGTTTGGGGGTAGGGGATTAGAATTAACTTCCCACACCCCTCTCACGTTGTTCAGGACACACCCACCCTTCAGAGAGGCTATTTGGGGGGAGGGGAGGGTGAACTTTCCATGAACCTAAGCTAACTTAAGATCCAAGCCAATGTCATAAAACAACCAAAACGATAAAACCACAAATTCGAGTAGCACTTAAATTAATTTTCAGACCTTGGAGCATTAAAGCTTTCCTCGTGATGCTGGAAGGATAACTATGGGTGCCAGGTGTGATTTTCTGGGGACAGGGTTCCAAAGGAGGGGAGGTGCCACAACTGAGAAGGCTCTCTCTGGGAGCCTGCCCCTCCCCTCCCCTCCCCTCAGTTGGCGGAGGCACTTGCTGGGGTTTGGGTCTGACAAACTATTTAACTGGGCTCAGGACAGTAGGTGGAGAAAAGCATGTTCTTCAAACAGCTGCACACTGTTTTCTGGGGAATGTCGTGAGAGGACAGAAACTATGACGACAGGGCTGCCTTGGCCCTATGAAAGTATGAAGCATCCAGTCCACAGAGCTGTCAAAACCAATATGCAGAGGCAATCCTTTCCAGCCTTCTTACACTCTACTGCTTGCTAACTTGTCCTGTGGCAAGCTGGAAGAAATGAAGACATTACTGCAGTGCCCCTGTGCTGCAACATCTTTATTCCTGCCTGTTAGAAAAAAAACAGGCACTCATGGAGGGCAAATGACTTGAGGTTCGGGTGGGAACATACACAGGCTCCAAGGAGACTCTCTGCAAGTACCTGTAGCTATTGGTTCTGACAGCTGCTGCTACAAAAGCCCACAGACCTCTGAACACATAGAGGCGAGGTAATAGGCTGGTGTGTGAACCAGCCCTAATTTGTGTTAATTTTTGCAATACCATTCCATCATTTTGAGAGGCAGCTACCACAGCAGCTGGCCCTAAGGTACTTCTGTTTGTCGCTTGGACGGCATGAACTGGCTCTCTCTTCTTCATCCTGCTTAGACCTTGTGCTTGATTCATGTCCTGAAACGCTCTAGGGGATTTCCCCCAATTCCTGGCCAGCCTAGCCTGGAGAGTTGCACATTAGTTCTCCCTGAAGCCAACAATTTGTATGAAAAAGTCCCACTACAACGGGGCTTCCCTGGTTGGATTTTCAAAAGTGTGATCACTTACTGTTTCTAGAGTCTTGCAAAATATATGATTTATGTCATAAGGGGGTGGAGTTTTCATTCTTTCCTCGATCCTGAAAGTTCTTTTTCCTATTAAAGGCCAGTATGTGTTTGCTGGGAAGTTCAGTTGCCCAATCTATTCCTATGGGGTACATTTTGTTCCTGCTTCTTTGCTCTCTGCCAACATGTGTTTGAGCGAAATGGAGGTTAGCCATCTGCCTTATGGGTCCTGAAATAGAAACTGAACATGGACTTTATGTGGCTATGATCATATACATCTTGAAGTTAACCCCATTTAACTCAATCTGGCTTCTAAGTAGTCATGTATGGAATTCTGAAAATCATATATCCTAACTCCCCCCCCCACTTCATCATCAACATGAGGTACAGAATTATGGCTTGTCTGGTTTCCTGATAATAAACCTCTTATCTATCACATTCCTTTCCCTTTGAACTGAAATGTACTGCTTAAATGCTGTGTTGTGCTGTATGCAACTGGTAAACAGATATTTGGGTTTCGTAGGAGTAACTGAGGCACACCCAAATGCAGCTGATACATCAGTTTGTGTGAACTTTAATATCATTAGGATTCAAGATTAAGATGGTAGTAAAAACCCTGCTTGGCTGCAATCCACCAAAAGCACACTATTGATTGATTGATTTGATTTAAAATATTTCTTGGCTGCCTTTCAGGGCAGAAGCCCTCCCAAGACGGCTTACAGCAATAAACTGAGTAAGCACTTCCAGATGCAAAATTTCTTCTTGTGTGCCCTCCCAAATTCCAACCTCACTCCCAGATGTACCTGAATGTGGGAATTCAGGGATGCTAAATTAGTTGCAGTCCTGGTTCTCAGCCTCCATTTCTCATCCTGTAGAAGGAGTGAACATTAGAGACCAGTTCCTCGTAATTATTCAACATTGCCCGAAAGGGCCCAAGGAGATTGGCTAGGACAAGGGTCGAATTTGTATATGCAGATTCACCTCCTTAAATTAAAATTAAGTTTTTTTTGGGGGGGGGGAAATAACCCGTGAGATGATGCTTACTGTTGTGCATCCATATGGACATGACTATGCTAAAACTAGGGCAACGACAGCCAACAGTGGTTAGTCATTGTGGGTCCACAGTTACTCATTTTGGGACAGGTGTACACATTTTCTAAGTGAATGAAGCCCAGTAAAAAAATCCATTGGTTTTCAAGGTGAATCCAGCTGTGCAGAGTCCTGATTGGCTGGCCCTTGTGACAATAACAAATCCACTTCCTTCTCACCTCCCCAGTAAGCTATGGAGAATTCTAATTAGCTTTTGTGGCCATTTTCTTCCTCTCCATGTATTTATATCAGTATCTGTGTGATTGTAGTTTTCTCTCATTGACACAAAATGATTTGACAGGTTGTATGCTGCGCATGAGCTGCTACCTCTTTGCATAATCAGCCTCCAATTGGCCCAATCATAGGTTGTTGTGTGACATGCAAACCCAGGCACTGTGGGTTATTCATGTTTAGATAATCTAAAGTTACCCTATGATTATTTCTTAGGTTAACTTTAATCCATGAATAACCCATAGTGTTCGGGTTTGCATGTTATGCAACCATATCCAATCAAGCTGATCAGAGGTCAATTATGCAAAGCGGAAGTTGCTTGCAGTCAGCATGCAACCCAGCTAATTAACCAACAATTTGCTGCTGTTGCCATGCAAATGGCCTTTTTCAAAATGCATTTCAGCCATACCCTGCTCTCCCCTTCTAATTTCCTGCAGAAAGAAAATGCCCACTTCCCTAGACAATGCAGAAGCCAGCAGACACAAAATATTGAGCAGGAGATCTGTTCTGATTATGAAAAATTCTTTTCTGCTACTCCAGGAAAGAATAAATATTCATACTTCCATACCACTGTGCAAACAATAAATTGGAGATAAATGCTGTTAAATATGGAGGGTCTGTGGCTGGGCCAAGAGCACACAGCACCAATGCCTCAAATGTAAAAACATGGCTTGGAAGACAATTCTATTGAAATTGCTAAGACTGATATTCAAGAAATAAAAGAGTGTAAAGTGGGAAGTTCTTAGGGCTAGAATGTTTATTCCTGACTCCTAGTCAACATTTAGTTGGCCTCTATTGCACTTTGATTTCTCCTATGTCCTTGCATGCAATAAAGATAATGATAGGGATCCATTACAGTTCATTGCAGAGATTATAGAAAATATGCTTTCCGTAGGTAGTTCAGCAGATAATCATGATTAAGTGTATGGATGCCATAAATCGCATATAGAGAATAACTGCTGCTATGCTCTCTAGAATGTGAAAAGACATGCCTGGTTGCTTTTGTATGGAAACTAGAACACAAAGCTGTGTTGTTAGTGGTTAAGAGCAGGCACAATGAACTGGAAGTACTCGATTCAAACTCAGCCCTGCCATGGACCTTTTGCCCCAGTTCACAAGTCACTGCAAACCACGTCACTGGGGATAAGCGAAGCCTGAGAGTTGTACGCTCATCATTTCTGGTTTTAATTTACCTAGGAATGTCCCATTCATGGGTGGTTTTGTGACATGTCAACCCAGAAACTTAGTTGTGTGTTAAACAAGCCAGAGTCAATACCAAACCATGGGCAATTGTTGGGTTGTTTAGCCAATAAACAACCCAGATTCCTGGGTTCACATGTCACAAAGCAACCCAGATTCCTGCATTGTTAATGAAAGTGGAAATCATGAGTGCATGGGAGGCAGTCACTGTCATTTTACTCAGCCCCAGCAATTCCTGGGTTATAAAACTCCAGAATTGCCAGCATGACATGAGAATTAGGTCTCTGTGTTGCTTCAGGAAATTATTCTCTCTCGCCCTCAACTATTCAACTATGGTAATGTATAGGGATAATAATACTGGCCTACATTATAAGGTAGTTGTAAAGATCACTGAGTTAATGTGCCTTAAATGTGTTTTCAGCTCTTAAGGAAAGTATTATAAATTATTATTAAATTAGCAATGAGTTTATAACACAGTGAGCAAAACTCATTACATTTAAAATAGTGCAATTTGCCATTTAGATGTTACAAATTATTTTTACAGCTTCACACAATTCTTTCTCCCAACTTAACACTGCTTATTTTATTATGGAAAGCTAAAACAACTGTGTGTGCTGAGGTTAGGGGTCAAATGTCGGGAAAGGATCTAATTATATAAGAGCAGCTCATCAACAACATGCTGCCCAGATCAATTGTGGAGCCTTGAATAAAGATGCTAAAAATGCTGGACATGCACTTATAGTGCAAAGTGGAAGACAGAATCCTTCCCAAATGCCCGATTCAGTACATATTTTAAAAATCCCGGGTAATGACCCATGTCTGTGACTCAGGTTGAGTTGGTGCTGTGCAAATATTCATTTCAATCATAAAAGCAGGACACAGATGTGTATGACTTTACACACCTTTAAAAAGGCAGCAGCTCTCACCAACACCTCTCAGTGGAGGCTGGTGGCTTCGATATCAGTGGGGGAAGTGATTCCATTCTGGGTTTCAGCCAGAACTCAAGAGGAGCTATCCAAGGTGCTTCTTTCTTCTAGTTTCCAAGAGGCAGGAAAGCCAGTGAGTCACAGCTGCCTCTCCTCTCCCAGAAGTCTCGCGAGACTTCCAGGAGAAGCGGGGATGTTGGGATTTCCCTAGACATTATTAAAAAAATATTTTTAAAATCCCCCTGGACTCCCAGGAGGGAGTAAAAATCCAGGCAAATCCAGGGGAAACTGGACAGTTAGTCACCCTACTCATTATAGTATCCTACGGCTCAGGTCCAGGTTATCTGAAAGACCGTATTCTCCCATATGAGCCTGCCTGTGCTCTGAGATCTTCTGGGAGGCCTTTCTCTCAGTCCCACCAACATCCCAGGCACACCTGATGGGTATGCGGGAGAGGGCCTTCTCGGTGGCTGCTCCAAGGCTCTGGAACTTCCTTCCCAGGGAGGCTAGGCTGGTTCTCTCTGTGGTACAGTTTCGGACACAGGCAAAAACTTTGTTGTTTCAGCAGGCCTTTGGAACTATACTGCACCTGTGTTAATGTATTGGATCCCCCTCCCCCTTTTAACCTTTTACAGTTTTTTAAATTTTAAAACATGTTTTTAATTTTACTGTCGGTTTAGTTCTATTTTAACTTTTGTAAATTTGTATTTATATTTTTAATTGTACATGTTTTAATCTTGTAAACTGCCTTGAGTCCCAGTACTGGGAAAACGGGCGGGATGATGATGATGATGATGATGATGATGATAATAATAATAATTAATAATAATAATAATAAAAATAATAAAAATCTGACTCAAACTATGCAAAGTGGCTCTGTGGCTAAGTGTATTAACTTCAGTGCCAAATGTATAAAATCCACTTGGTCAAGTTTGAAAGAAATCCATCATGCCCTTGTGGCTTTATGGACTAGCTGTTAATTACAAATGTTTCTACTGACATACTTTTAAGGGATCAGGCACCATATTACAAATATAACAAAAGCAGTTGCCACGGTTTCCAGGATTACTGACATATAGTGCAGCTGGGACGGCATGGGCTGTCAGAGTGCATTAGAAATAATATTTAAAAACCTGCCTGAGATAATCTAGTACATGCTGTTTATGAATGCTTAATACACTGCGACAGTTTACCCAGTAACAGTTCCACAGCCAATATATGGTACATATATATTACCCTAAAGTCAGATATATTCTAGCTGCTCTACTGACATTGTATATCCAATCCAAAGGAGACTTGCATGAACATGCAAGGCCATGAATCTATTTATGTGTAATGCTATTAAAATAGTGTAATGGGATTCAGGAAGACATCGAATTAATGTTTAGAATGGCACAACCTGACAAAAGAACAAAATGGTGAATTAGACACAAAATCCCAGTTGAAGAGCGAAAGATACAGATAGGAAAAATACAAATAATATTTAACATGATCTTTTCGGGAACCTTTGGGGTAATAGAGCTATGGAAATGAATGGGATTTAGGCTAGTCATAATCTAAGCCCAATTCATGTCAATGGGTTTACTCTAAGTAGACTAACAATGGATAATACCCTTTGTCACATTCCCAATTCCGTTTTAACAGCAGTTAATAGCAATGGGCAGTATCCAATACAGCTGCTGTGCTACTGCTTGATCTGTTACCCAAGCAGGTGCCGCCACTTCTGCAACAGAAAGCTGGCAGTTTAAAAAGCAATCCCAGAAACAAAAGGAAATGTCTGTTTCCAGAACAAGACAGGTCAGCAGAGTTTCCTTCTGCAAGCTTTACTGACTTGCCCCATTCTGGAAATGAGTATTTCTGTTCATTTCAGCCTTTAGAACTGCTAGCTTCCTGTTGCATTAGCAGTGAGTCCTGCTGGCATGCAGGCAGGTTTTGGGCACTGCCCTATAGCTTCTTTCATAATCCTCCTTTCCAAACATCTACATAACATAGCCTGTAAGTGAATTATGAACTCTTTCTCCTGCATACATTTTCCAGCAAATATAGTGGGGGTGTTTTTGTTGTTGTTGATGTTTTACAGAAAGGAAAAAAACATTTAAAGAGGTTGCTTAGCATTTTGTTCTGTTGCTCATTGCTGTGCTCTCTGCTCCTGCAGAGGCCAGTTCTGTGTGGATTAATTTATATAGAGAAATGGTAAATACCAATTCATTCTCCTGGTTTGAACGGGTGTTGTGGCAGATCTGGCTCGCCACTTCTTCTTCTTCTTCTTCTTCTTCTTCTTCTTCTTCTTCTTCTTCTTATTATTATTATTTATTACATATTTATACTGCCCAATAGCCTAAGCTCTCTGGGCAGTTTACAACTAAAACCATAAAATCCAGTTTAAAATTTTAAAATCACATAAAACCCAGAATAAATTACAGTCCAGCGAAGGCTTGTTTAAAAAGACTTGTTTTTAGGAGATGTTTAAAAGTTATTACATTTTCTGTCTCCCGAACCGCATGAAGGAGGGTTTTCCAGAGGCTGGGTGCCGCTACAGAGAAAGCCCACCGTCGAGGTTCTTCATGACGACATTCTTTCCGTGTTGGGATGATGAGCAGGGCCTCCTCTGAAGATCGTAAATGTCACCTCAGTGAATATAAGAGAAGGAAGTCTGCTAGGTATCCTGGTCCCAAGTTGTTTAGGGCTTTGTAAGATAATAGCATAACTTTGTATATGGCTCAGTAGCTAACAGGCAGCCAGTGCAGTTCTTTTAACACTGGTTTCACGTGGGCAGAGCTAGGTGTCCCGGTGAGCACCCTAGCTGCTGCGTTCTGCACAAGCTGCAGCTTCCGAACCACATACATGGGTAGCCCCACATAGAGCACATTACAGTAGTCTAATCGTATGGTTACCAGTGCATGAATGACCAGGGCTAGGCTATCCCTGTCCATAAAGTAAAGAATTACTTCGTTTGCTGATTGGTGAGTCGATTCAAATGACATGGGATGCAAACTCAGGATCCAGTAAGCAGGGCAAATGCCCTGTGCTGTTATGCTCGAGCTGTCGAAATCTGTCTCCAAATGAAAAAGGCACCCATTTCGCAGTACAGTTCACAGTAGTTCCCCTTTCACAGAATGAACTGTGAACTACACAAAGTTATCTGGAAGGATCTCTGGTTCATTTTCTGGGCTGCTCATTTCATGTGTGCAAAATCACCTTCAGATTCACATTATGCACTATGGTTCATCATCCCACAATGCAATACAGCCAAGATGTGTGGAGGGAATTTCTTTCGTCTCTGCTTCTTCAAAATATTCCCTCCTTTAATTAGCGCCCGAGTCCCTTCATTTATGCCCATCAATTCAAGATACATTTTCTGCATCAGTGAAGCACCTTCATTTAATGAGTTTTTGTGTGACGAGGAATAACAGTTATGCCATTGCACTATGCTTCCTAGCTTTGGTCGGCGAGGAAGAAATAAACCTGCTTAGCCATTAAAACATGACTATCCCAAATTGCTTTTGACATATTTGGAGGGAAATTCTAGGTTTAAATTAGCACTCTACATAGCCTCTACCTTTGCCATCTCTAACTCTAGCTGGGAACACTTCCCTACCCCCACCTTGCTCAATAGATATTAACTGAACATCATCTTTCTGTGTTGGGCGTTTATTTCTAGGCCATGATTTCTAAAAGGAGGGCACTGGTCAAATTGTGAGATGATCAAGTGGATGAGGGCTTACTAACAAGGCTACATCCAGTAACAGCACTGCAGAATAGATGAAAGGAGTGAGTCGGTGCTGGTTTGTTGCAGGAGTTTCCAATGAAGGGTCCCTTGTTAACACAGCCCTATTAACATAATTTTAGCAGATCATTTTTTTTAATGCATCATGTATAGTTCTGCTTTGCAAGCTATACACACATTAAGGGCTAATGTGCTCCAGCACTGTGTGTTAGAATACAGAGTGCCATTTGAAATTAGTGAGAGCATTTGACTGCCTAAAGTACTCTGTCTCACAATCCCTTAGATATTTTCTTTTCCAGCTTCCAACTGACATGCACTGAAGAATTAACGCTTGGAGTCTAAGTATGTGATCTAGCAAAATTGCTAATTAATCAATCAGAGACTATGCAGTTCTGGCTTTCACTTCACTATGGTAGAAGTCTCGATTTGTCATTAGAGTTAAAATCTGATACTAAAGGAGTTCATGGTGCTTTATTCAAATTTCTAATTCTCAAGTTTATTGCAAACACTTTATAATCCAATGAAGTAAAAGCTAGAAAACAAAAGAGTACATAAAAAATGTATGCCTTTCTACCCCAGTTGGGCCTCATTCTATTTTATCTATCTAAGACACCATATTAAAAAGGGAGTCTTTTGCTGCTGCCACCGCCTCTACCACCACCTTCACTGCTCTTTCCCACTTGCCAAATTCTCTGATGGAAGGAGAACTGCCAGATTTGCTGAGCATGTCTTATTTCATTTTGTACTCAATAAAATAGATTTCAGAAGATCCGTTGCATATTGTATTGAGAAATCAGGTTCCCGGAAAGTTATATAAATCAATACAAAAATAATCTGGACAAAGATCCAGGAAATGAAAAGGGGCCAGAAACACTGGAGTGTAGAGGAATGATTTTTATCCCTAGAAAAAAAGGAAAGTGGTATAAAACTCACTATAGGCAGGGACCGGAAGCATAGCTTATTACACTGGTTTATAGACACAATCCATAATAGGGAAATATGAGTGTTACTCCAGATGGCAATTTTGCTTTTAAAAATCTCTCTTCAGGTTTAACCAGGAAACTAATATTGAAAACTCTGGAAGCCTTGTCTGCCACAGATCTCACGTTAATCAAGTTGATTACCATTGGTGGAAATGATTTCAAAGCAGTTCTGCAATAAGGAAAAGTTTGGTGGAAAATAGAAGGTGTGTGTGACCTGGTTCACGTGATTGCAAGGTGGTTAATAAGTCACAGTGGCTTGTTAACCAGCCTGTGCATGCACCATGGGCTGTTGTAGAGTTCTAGGGTGGCTTGTTAACTATGGCAACAAGCCACCCTGGCCAGGTTTGCACAACCCAAAAAGCTGCACAGCAGAGGGTAATTATTTCCCCAGCTACGATCATGCAAACTGGGCAAATGTGTGGAAGCTGGTGGATACGGAAACCAGTATGTCTTTAGCAAAGTCCTCTGCTGAAAAGGATCAAGACAAGACAGATATATTCCCACAACAGATTATAGCACAACTCTTTTCTTTTCCAATATGAAACCTTAAAGGGAATATCTCCTCCAATTTCAATATTCAAAGAAATCTAGAAAAATTAACATTTGATACATGATCTTAATAGTTTTTCATCAGATTCTAAATATTGTTGTTTATACCACAGGTACCTGTACCATTTCCTGCTGAGGTGAGTAGGCAGAACCTTCAGCAGGGCTTTCCCCCTTACTTCATTAGTAACTAAGGTAGCTCTGTCCTGTGTCAAAGGATGTGCTTGCGAAGCTGTCCCCTATACAGGAGTGAGTGCAGCAAAGTGTGATGTGTGCATTGAAGAAGATTCAGGACTCTAGAGCATGGTAAAGGAAGGAATTAACCTCTACTCCTGTTGCTATACTGGTTTTGTAGACCAGAACTGATGGATTAGAATTTCAAATACCCACAGCTGAGAATGATCAATTTTGTAGTCCAAAATATCTGGAGGGAAGGCTGTTTTAGATCATTTCTTTTCCTTTTAACTGAGGCTGTGGCAGGAATTCCTGGGCCTTGGGATCTACAAAGCTCCTTCCTCCGAGGAGCACTGCAAAGTTACCTACTTTGTTCTCACCTTTGTGCCTCCCAAGTAAGCCAGCTTTCAGGAACTTTCCAAGGAGCTCAGCTTTGCGATGAGCTTAATAGGAGCACACAGTGGGACCAAATGGTTTTCTGTGCCATTTTCTCTTGAGCTGTGCTGGTTCAATAAATCAATCCTGGAGAAATGCTAAGGGAATACCTGTAGCTTAAAAAACTGGAGGGGGATTGACCCCCTCAAAGCAAAGGAAACGAAGGCACCACAGTTGGAATCCTCTTAAGTATGCATTGACAATGCAGCCTGCTATGAGATAACGGGCACACCAAAATTGGTATGCTGCTGTGCTTGGTTCAGTAATGTGACAAAACAGGCCAGTAAGAGAAGTGTTATGAATGATGGAGAAAAATGTTCAGTGAATGTAGATATTATTCCATTTCCAAAGTGCAGGAGAACGAGGGGAAAGCTCCCCTTCTGGTTTCCAGTTAAATAAATGTGGCATTTTGAAAAGGTTACAAATGATCAGCGTAGGAAAGGAATACAAGGCATCATAAGTACTTCCCCATAGGGGATCTAGTAGAGCTTACATAGAGCAAGCAAACCACAAGCTGCAGGACACTGTAAGGAAACAGCTATTAACTAGCGTATGGTGTAATGATAACGAGAAGAGGGAACATTCTCCTAGGATGAACAGTAGAGAGCACGGGATTAAATCATAATGGGCCTGTTCAGATGGCCTGCTAAACCATGGTTAGGCTGCTAAACTCTTTGCGGCAAATGGTTAGTGAGTGTATTTAAACCATGGTTATATAGCCACCATGGTTAGGAATGGTTCACATGACATGCTAAGTCATAGTTCACATGACACACTAAGCCATAATGGGCATGTCCAGACAACACGATAAACTATGGTTAGGCCGTTAACCCTTTTGCAGCAAAGTGTTAGTGAGAGTATTTAAACCATAGTATGTAGCCACCATGGTTAGAATGGTTCACATGACACGCTAAGCCATAATGTTTAGCTCAAAATACTTAAACTCTGTAATTTAGTGTGTCATCTGAACAGGGTCAATATCATCCCTTTTGGTTTGTTGTGAATTTTTATACATGCAGACAAAGACAATGAAAAAGAAGGAGCTGCAGTGATGCAAACATAGTCACTTTGGCTTTTGGCCAAGTCATGAACTGGCGTGCCAATTGACCCCTGTTTGCCATGAAGGTGGAGGAGCCAGTACTTGGAATAACACTCAGATCATAAGGAAGAGAAGGTGGCATACACAAAATTTGTTTTCAAATCTAGACACAGATATTTGCTACAGCTTGATGGAGGCCAAGTTGAAGTATGGTAGTTCATCAGGCATGGGTAAGACACATTGACAGAATATATTTGCATTGGGAATCACTGGCAGGAGCCATTCTGTGTTTTGAAAATAAATGGATGATTAGCCTTAGAGATGGAAAGGAAATTAGTGAGCAATTTACAAAGAGCCATTGTAAATCTAGCTTGCATTACCAGCGGCATCTTGACTACAGAGATATGGAATGAGAGGCAGCTTTGTTCACACTCAGCTAAAGTGATAATTTCTGGAACAGAACAGACATATTGACTGGAAATCTGGGTTAAAAGAGCAGTAAATAAAGAGAGTGGTCTTAAAAGCATTGATGTTTATGGAAAATGTTGTAAAATAATTGCTACTAATAAACATATTGGTAAATGAGAGTTTTCACAGAGTTTTCACGCTCTTAGAGAGAAATCCTAGGGGCCTGGGAGAGCAACCCTGGGACCATAGGATATTCTGGCATCCCCTTCCTGAGGCCATAGACTCTCCTACAACCTCAGGCGGGAGACTCTAAGTTCTGACCTTCACCCCAACCTTTCACAGCCACTGTGGAAAGAAACATAGCAAAATGGTGAGCTCAAATAGCTTTGGGGATGGTGGGCAGGTAGAGGAGAGGAGAGGCAGGGAACCAAAGTATCTTATGGCCTCTCTGTCCTATGTCTCTGCTCATTGCCAGTAAGTGATCTAATTGTGCTCAGAGCACAACCCAGCTGGGTTATTCTCATTCATATATATATATATAACGTGAGGCAAAAATGCCTCTGCCCTCCTTCCACTCTTTTGCTAACAGTCCGGCAGGGCATAGGACTACAACTCCCATAAGTGGCTGGGGGATTAAGTGAGTTGTTGTCCAACACATCTGGAAGTTACCAGGTTGGGGAAGGCTGCATTATATTAAGGAATGCTGAAATGGAAGCAAGATGGAATGGCTTTGTTCTTTGAAAGGAATACAGATTACTCAGACCCAGTAAGTGCAAGTCATCATCTACGTAGTCAAGGTCAGCTCACCTAAGCCTCTGATGAAGCCTGCAACTCAGTATGTTATCAGCGCAGAAGGAATGCAGACAGGCTGGGCTTGGTCCCAAGATATTTCAGACATTCTGAAGGTACCTGTGGTTCAAAATTCCAATCGGCTCACTTAGAAAACAAATCCCCCCCCAAAAGGTGGGGGGAACCAATGAAACTGAACAAATGACCTGAAGCCTCAAGATAAAGCAGCTAGAAGGACAGCAGGATTATTTGGAAAACAGATCTTTAAAGGAAAAAGGACTTCATAGGGTCAAGAATTTTATATCTCCTCTTTAAAAATAACCCTCCCAAACACATACACTACTTAGTGAATATCAGCAAATATTATTCTCTGTTTCTAATACTTTGTCTACAGAATTTAATTTCTGAATCAATAGTTGCTGCCAAGCCTGTTTATAAGTATTATCCTCAGATTGGGGATGCTTTTCCCTAATCCCCAAGCTGTGTTGATCAGTGATGACAGCAACAGTTCCATTTTTATTGCAGAACAGAGCTCTTTACAGTGGATTCAGCTTTAGTGGAAACTGGCAGCTAGACTCAACTTGAACCCTGTGCCACAATAGTCCCATCCTTAAATTGCTCTCGTGGTGACTTCTATCAGCAAAGCTCTTTACTGGGCTGATAAAACTACCCCAAGGCAATTTCATATTGGCATACGTATACAAACTTAATGCCATTGCAGGTGTTTATGAGAAAGGGAGATATTTCCCCTGTTCCATACTATGCTTGGAAACAACACAGACATTCCCTCACTAAGTCGCTGGATGGGCTACACGTGGTTAGCTGAAATAAAGGCCAGTTGGAGTGTTTGTTTCCTTTTTCCTGAGCCAAACAACAATTAAAACAGTCTGCCCATGGCCTGCCTCCTCCCTGAATTATCTTCACTCACTGAAAAGATCGCAGATGTTCTCCTGCCATATTTTTACATGATGAAGCCTTAAGCGAGAGGTGACTGTTCTCCATATGTACCTACACCTTCTCTCGGGTAGCACTTTCCTCCTGAAAGCAGACCAAGCCATAGGGCATGGAAGAGCCATGTCCCTTCTCTGGGTAATCCCTTGTTCCCATCAAAGAAGCATCTTCAGCTGTGGAAGCTTGTTTGTATGATTTCCTGATAATTTCACCAAATCCCTTCATCATTCGTAAGCATTCCTGCAATGTGGAAAAGATCACTGCCACCATTTGAAGAAGACCTCTAGCAAAGTATCTTCCCAGTTGACACATCTAAGAAAAATGTTCTGGATGATGCCACAGTTCACAATACTTAAATGTCAGAGACATTTATATTCACTCTATCTCAGTTTGGCATGTGTTCAATCATAAGCCTGTTCCATCCAATTTCCACAAACATTTTTTTAACAAAATAAAACCACACCAAATTTTGCATGTATTTTCATCTATAGTTTCCCTTAACATATGCATTTTATATGCAACTCTCCCTAATATATAGATGTTGGCATGCAATTTTTGAGCCAAGAAATGCATCAGAAAATTTGGACTCTGCATATTCACCCAGGAAGTGTGAATTAGGTGGTTTGCTTACAAATGTGGGTATAGGAAAGTATCCCTTATGCCTAGGCAAGACTATGTATTTTTAAAGACTTGTGGTTATTAGCATATAAATCATGTTCACTGTGAGGGTGTTGAAATGTTAATATCTACATTGGGATAATATAAAGAGTATTGGTTGAATTGTTAGAGAAATACAAATAATCCTGATCTGTAAATTTCCAACATAGCAACAAGAAATCAAGATACAATAAATTTAAAACTACAACAGCAGAGCCTTTTATGAGCTAAAATGAGAGGTTCATCAGTGATAAAATATAAATTATATTATTTTTGAGGAAATCTAGTTCCCAAAAGTTACTACTGATGCTGGATTTTGAGCAAGGTTGATACTAGTTGAGAGCAGAGAATTCTTCACAATATTTGTTGACAGCAGCAAATAATAAATTAGCTAAACTGAGAAGGATAACATGGAGAAGAATTCTTTATTACTAGATTGTTTTCCTAAAAGATCACACCTATTGAGCTTCTTTAGAGGGGGGGAAATTGCCAGTTACAAAGATTTTCAAGAGAAGACAGCAAACCTTCATGCATTACAAAGTGATGTATCTGAAGGTCACCATGCACATTTCTTCATTTATGCAAATCGGTGTGGGCTTATGGAACTGGGAAGCAATTTGGACAGAAAAAAAGAACTCAAATATTTAGGGTCATTTATAAACACAGTAAAATGTTCAGTTATGTAGGCTTGATTTTGTTCTCTTTCAAGGATGCCTTTGTATAGCGGGGGGGGGGGGACCCTGAAACTCACTGACAGCTCTTCAATAGTAATGGAAGTGAGAGAATTCTAATGTTATAATATAAAGCATGTCACAAACTCTAAAATACTCGCCTGGATGCTTTGTGGAAAACCTTTGCAGGGATTCTAGATACTAACATTTCTTTTCAATTTCTAATCACTTTAAGTAGGGCCTTCCCAGATCATCAGTTTTTAGCATCATCATAATGCAGCTGCTACCTATTGGTTGAGGGCAATACAAATGATTTTTTCCCCTTCTATGTTTTCATTTTGCACCAAAGCTGTCATATTTTCCAGGCGCTCAGGTTGAAAGAACTTGTACCTGAGATAATGCAATTTGCTCCCAGATAGTGCTATTGCTATTGTCACACAGAAAGTGATTGTGTGTCTTAAGGACATAAGATGTGAGTAGTGATGAGCCATGCAAGTCCCTTAACAGGCCAACACAACGCTGTGAAGTTTTAAAAAGTATTATTAAAACTATTGGGATGCTGATCCTCTAGGGTGACCATATGAAAAGGAGGACAGGGCTCCTGTATCTTTTAACAGTTGCATAGAAAAGGGAATTTCAGCAGGTGTCATTTGTATATATGGAGAACCTGGTGAAATTCCCTCTTCATCACAACAGTTAAAGCTGCAGGAGCTATACTACAGCTATACTGTGACCAGATTTAAAAGAGGGCAGGGCACCTGCAGCTTTAACTCTTGTGATGAAGATGAAATTTCACCAGGTTTTCGATATATACAAATGACACCTGCTGAGATTCCCTTTTCAATACAACTGTTATAGATGCAGGAGCCCTGTCCTCCTTTTCATATGGTCATCCTAGATCTTCCCCACCTCTTCCCCATTACATCACTCCAGTGTAGAAGCTCTCATTTAACCTTTGCTCCTCCTCCCCCTGCAATATCAGTGTCCTGTCATTTCATAAATCTTTTGCTTTTAATTGGTTACACTAGGAATGGGCGAACAGGTGATGTTTGCTATGGCCAAGAATTCTCCAAACTCCATCTTGAACCTTGGATTGTCTCGCTCTTGTCTTTGAGTGTGATCTGTGTTTCTTTTCATTTGAAAGGAAAAGGTGTCCATTTTTGGTGAGAAAAACACACATTTTTAAATGCGCATATCCAAATACACCCTCCTCATTAGACTAAAGTATGTATGTTTTGGAAAATGCCTGTTTTTCCAAAATGTGCATTTTTCAAACTTAAATGCATGTTTGGGAAAATGCAAGCTTTTCCTGAAAAAAGTGCTTATGTTTGTGTCCACACTCAGAGAGATGAATTGTTGTTCTGAAATGAGAGCTTGTTTCTGAGGCAGAGACAATTGTGTACCAGGTACAATATAAGATGTGAATAATACCTGATTAGTAATCTGAATAGAAATAATCTTACATAATGGCCATAGACAAAGATGGGTGTGTGCATTTTATTCATTCCATTGATTCAAAGGATTTTCAAGCAAATAATAATAATAATAATAATAATAATAATAATAATAATAATTAAAGAACACAATACATAAGGAAAGAGGGCTTAGGAGGGAAGAGGAAAAAAGCAAGCTCAGACAGTAGCATATTGCAAGATAGCTGGAAAGGTGCAACTCTCCCATACCACATGGAACTCTTCAGTGTTGCTACATCTGTTCTCATTGAGGTCCTACATGTGATGTTTTAAGATTCTGCCTGGAGATTGGTGTTGAGTGTGTACTGTTGCATCACTGATCTCGATCCAGCATGGCAGTGCCACTATGAAACTTTGCTCCTGAAAATGGATCTTTAGTACTGGACTGGGGCAAAAACCCTAAAAATAATGAAAAATCTAAATCATTAAGTCATTAAATGTAAATCTAAAAAGCTCTAAATCATTCTTTGTTTACATACAAACCATCTTTATTTTCTATTTTCTCTTAGATAATTTGTAAACATCTACAAGTATAGCACTTGAAATTTAGGGGTGCACATTTGTATGATGATTGAGAAAATCTTAAAAACAAACTAAGATTACACCAAAGGTATTCTACTATGTTTTGCTTTTCATCTCCATTGCACCATATATCTGAAAGGGGAGATATAACTAATCCATCAACAACAAAGCCAATCAGATGTTTTGAACCAGGCTGGAAATTTCAGGAAGGCAAAATAATATTTCAAGGTCTGAAAAATATTAAATAATAGATTGTAAAATATATAAGGCCAGCTACCTATCTGATAGATTAGATTAAATCAGCTGCATAGCCAGAAGACACAGTGCAATAAAGAATCCATTACATAAATCATGTTGTGTTGAAGCAAACAGAAAATGTAAAGACATTTGCATTAACATCAATGCTAATGGAAACATTCATGCTATTGGAGGAGTAAACATCACCACACGGTCCATCCCCAATACGGTTGTAATACCCAGTCAGCCATCCATCAAGCTGCCTTTTATGTTCAAAGAGTATGCACTCATTTACAGCATAGAATACTAAAAGAACAAATACTCTTTTTCTCCGTGTGCGTGTGTGTGTGTGTATCTATATCTATATGCTTAGAGTTTTAACTGTACAATACTGGAATCGCAGTCATTACAAGTGAACTGTTTTTATAAACTGCATTACTAGTCATACTGCAATCTTTATTTTCTGTTCGTATTCCCCTTCTTCATTGAAACCACTGCGAAAACTACTTAGCAGCAGAAATTTGCAAGCACCAGACAAATGCTTGCAAAATCTAATCAAAGCGGTTAACCAAAAATCAAACCAAAATACCCTTGGGTTAAAGATGATTACAAAGCATGTTTGATATATTAAGAATAAAATGAACAAAAGTAGGACGACAAGGCGGCTTTTATTCACTATGCTGAGCCCCAGAGCTGACCATGTTGGTTGCATTTCTGGATGTGTGGAGGGAAAAAGTAGAGCACATCTTACAAATACAAAGTTCATAAAAACAACAACATAAACCAGGGATGGGGAACCTCCAGCCAACAAGCCTAAACCAGCCCACTGAGGTCCCTAATCTGGCCTGTGGAACCACCTGGGTTACTATGTCCCTTCCCCTTATTATTTGCTTTGGATTGTCTGTCATTATCACCAACTTAGGGTGACCATATAAAAGGGAGGACCCTGTGTCTTTAACAATTGCATAAAAAAAGGGAATTTCAACTGGTGTCATTTGTATGCATGTGGCACCTGGTGAAATTCCCTCTTCATCCCAACAGTTTAAGCTGCAGAAGCCCTTTTGCATCTGGTCACTCTAGTATAGCTCCTGCAGCTTTGGCAGCCTTGAGTATTGGGCAAAAGGCAGGATACAAATAACAACAACAACAACAACAACAACAACAACAACAACAACAACTGTTGGGATGAAGAGAGAATTTCACCAGGTGCGGCATGCATACAAATGACACCTGCTGAAATTCCCTTTTCTAGACAACTGTTAAAGACACAGGAGCCCTGCCCTCCTTCCCATAAGGTCACCCTACTTACTCCATTTTTGCCCCCCCCCAAAAAAACCCTTTAAAAATACTTATCAGTTAAAGGCACAGTAACCCAGAGGGAATCTACATGTCTTACTGAAGGCGCCTGCGTGAGCCTCCAGTCCGCCCTCAAAACGATGGTGTAGACGGAGAAAGAAGAGACGGAGGAAGAGGCGGAGGAGGCAACGGCTGGGGAACTGGCACGGCGGGAGTGTGTGTGTGTGTGTGTGTGTGTCGCCTGAGCAACCCTGAGCGACAGCGAGGAGGACAATGGATCGCGGAATTCAAAGGAAGACAGGAGAAAGAGAGAGAGAGAGAAAAATCCCTCCCCACAGGAAAGGCTGGGACGCAGCGCGCGCCGCCGCTGCCGCCTCTTCCTCCCCTTTGCCCTCCGCTGCCAGCAACAGTTTGCCCCTCCAAGGAGCACGCGGGGGAGATCCCCAGCCACACCAAGTGGCTGCGTGGAAGGGGGTGGCAGAGGAAGCTGGCTGGAGACACACGCGCAGACAACATTGCACATGCCTCTTCCTCCCCCCCGCTCTTTGCTAGCCGGATCTACACAAAGAGTTTCGGGTGGCTCTTACCCCGGCAGCAGGAGGCCGGCGGGGAGGCGGCTGCGGCAAGGACGCGGCCGGTTCCCCAGCCGCCGCCTCCTCTGCCTCTTCCTCCGTCTCTTCTTTCTCCGTCTACACCATCGTTTTGAGGGCGGACTGGAGGTGCACACAGGCGCCTTCAGTACAACGTGTAGATTCCCTCCAGGTCAGGGGAAAATAAAAAAAACTGGCAACTGAGTTGACAAAGAAGATTGTATTTGAAGGGTGTGGATTTGGCTTCAACCTCTTCCGAGCAGGTAGCGAATTCCAATTCTGGTCTTTGCTGCCTTCCTGAGAGTGGCACCAGACCTAACATGGCTCCCTCTAGTGATCAGTTTTCCTGACCTTCCCACAAAGTATTTTGGAGTGGAAACTGGATTTTTAAAGAGTTTGAAAATGCTCCACTTTGTGGCTGCTTTGGCTCACACCTGGCTAGGTATGCACTGTACTGAGCTGAATTAAGAAGAGATGTTAATTTTAAATTTGTATTTCTGCATTGCTGCTGATCTTTTTAAAAATATATATTTTCAAAAAATGGCCTTTGCAGCATTCTGATGTGGGTAGAAGCTTTCACTGCTCTTCATGACTCCAATCAAGCTACCAAGTTATAATTGTTTTCCCCAGAACTTGTTTCCCATTCGAAGATGTTATCTGCCTCACTGACTTACTTTGTTAAAAGATTTATTTTAGTTGTTTATACTTGGGGGAAGTATTTTTACAATGAAAATGAAACGTAGACTTAAGTCAGCCCTTTCACTATTGGTCTTATCCAAGGGGAATTATACTGCAGGCTCTTTTCCAAGCACTTAAGGTACATTGTGTGTCAGCAAGGGACTGAGCCTTCTCAGCTGTGGCACCCCAATTCTGAAATACCTTCCCCATGAAGGTATGACTGATGCCAGCATTGCAATTGTTCCAGCACCAGCTCCAAACTTTTTGATTTACCCAGATATTTTAGCTAGTTGATTTTTCCTATCCTGTTGTATTTGCTTCCATTTTTGCTGTTTTTATTGCATTATGTATTATTTTAATTATATTCTGTTATAATTATATTTGCATCCACAAGGAGGAAGGGCATTTTAAAAATGTTTTATTTAATAAGCAAATAGCTAAATAAATGTGTACAAGACTTCTATGAGTCAGAGTGGCAATGCGAGAGTCTCAGATACATAACGGGCCGTTGAGGATTCAAGAGTAGTCTGTTCATTGATTCAGGAAGCAATCGTAGTGACACCATTGTGAAATGCAGAAGGATTACTCATACCCTTCTGAAGCTTTTCAGAACTTAACCTGAACTTGTTTTTTTAAACCCAAATCCAAATCTGATAAATTAGGATTTGAATGTACAACTTCGAAAAAGTGGAAATTTCAGGAACAGAAGAGGCCAGAATGTCATCATATATACAACTACTTGGGTCAAGGCTAAGTGCTTAATACAGCAGATCTCCACACCAACTCACAGTTGTATGAATTCTTTCATTTCCTTCAGACTCTTTTTTAGTGGTAACCTGGGAACATGGATATAGAACTCCTAGCTTCACTGAGGTTGAGAAGTGCTGCCTGTGAGAAACTTGGTGAGTAGGCTAGCCACTCACACCTAGCAAAAATAGAAAGAAAGCTCACCAAGAATGTGGACAAAAAAGGACACAGATGAGCATAAAATCTGCATGTGATAATTTATATGTATATATCTGCTCATGGGGTGGTGGCTATGACATAAGAACATAAGACGTGCCAGGCTGCATCAGATCAAGGGTCCATCTATTCCAGCACTCTGTTTACACAGTGGCCAACCAGCTGTCGCCCAGGGACCCACAAGTAAGAAACAGTTCAACAGCACCCTCCCACCCAAGTTCCCCAGCATAGATGCAAATTTACTGCCTCCGATACTGAACCAGCTGACCTAAGTGTCTGCTCAGTCTGTTGTCCAGCAGTAATCTCTCAATGGGCAACTTCAAGGCCTCTGCTCTCCCTTCTTATGGTTCTTTGGCCAGATCTACACCAAGCAGGACATTGCATGATGAAAGCGGTATGAAAGCAGTATGTAAGAGGCAGGAGCCACACTACTGCTTTACAACAGTACTGAAGTGCACTGACAACTGTTAGGTCCCATTGACACATACCATATACCCCTTTCATACCGCTTTCCTGGTGTTTTATCCTGCTCGGTGTAGCTCTGGCCTTTGTCTTTAACTTGGACTGGACAGCCCTTCAAAAGAGGACTGTCCCAGGTAGAAAACTGCCCCCTGTAAAGCTGAACACATGGCCACCTCAGCTCCATAGTTTGCCTTCTGCCTAGCGCCGAGACTAGAAAAGGCCAGAAATCTCTTTCCTACAGCGCTTTACCTCCTCCATACTCTCCGCCCCACCTTTCTCCAAGTATCTTGCCAGTGCTTCCTTAACTGGATAAACAGGGGGAAGAACTGTGGCTGCACAAGTGGGGAGAGGGAGGGCAGTGCCATTTTTCTCTCAGGATATTTAAAAATTGACAGCACATTTTTATGTTTGCTAAGCTGATTCTGCCTAGGCCTGACATGATAACGATTGCACCTATGCTGAGGAACGGAGGCCCTCAACCCCCTCAAGGCCTCATCTCTCAGCACTGTTACGGTTTTGACAGTTGAGGGAGTCTGTCTCGAGAAAGCCTTATTAATTTTTTAGGTGAAATGCCAGAGATTGACACTTGTGGTTATTTCCCACAATAAGACCATTCAAATGGTGCTCAAGGATAAGCAGAACAGAAATGGGGTTTGACCTTTTATGTAAGTCGCGGCGGATCACAGGGAATCGCT
Source organism: Elgaria multicarinata webbii (assembly GCF_023053635.1). Taxonomy (NCBI): domain Eukaryota; kingdom Metazoa; phylum Chordata; class Lepidosauria; order Squamata; family Anguidae; genus Elgaria; species Elgaria multicarinata. Next base: position 50,109,337 of record NC_086180.1, on the reverse strand, counting down.
GTGCATGCATGTATTTGGGATCATTTAGGGTTTTGCAGATCTCTGGAGGGGTGTACATAATTTATAGCAATTTATACTATTATACTAATATGAACGAGACAGACAGGCACTGAGAAGAAAATGAGGCATACGCAGTGAACTAGTCACTGCCTTTCTGGAACTTCCAAATGATAATCCAGTTCCATTAAGGATTATAGTTCTAGGATTCTTGCAGCCCCAATATGACACGGGCAGAAGTCTGTCTTAAGCAGACATACAGGAGGTAAAGCCAACTTAAAGGGCATGGAGGTTCTGTCAACTCAGGTTTTGTGGTCCTGAGTTATGGCATAAATTACACAAAAGAAAATGGGAAGAATCCAATGGTGTTTGGCCACTAGTGCTATTTATGTTGCACTAGAGGAAACCAACACTTGTGCAACATCCATAACACTTGCTAGTGCAATGGACTGTGAAACTCATCCCTAGCAAGTGCAATGGATGTCGCACAAGCATTGGCTTCCACTACCACAACATGAATTGGACCAAGCACCATTGGATCCTTGTCACTGAAGCGCCTTCACACTTTATTCACATAAAAGACTTATGACACGATTGCTGGGGAGTGGGGCCCTGCTCCTGGCCTTGTTCTTGGTGTCTGACACCCTGCTTGGCCCCTCAGTGCTTGGCCTTGTCTGCAGCAAAGATACCTCTGCATGAGCACCTTCTACACAATCGGGACACCAACACGGTCGCATGTCCCAATCACATGGAAGCCAAGAGGTGGGCAGCTGCTTGGGCATTGGTTTCTTTAGTGCAGAAGACCATGCTAACTTGGAGGCATCTGGCACCAGGGCCAGGCAGTGCTCCTGCAGGTGGGGCCAGGAATCTGGTCCCATACCGTGAGCAATCTATAAAGAGGGTTAAGTCACATACAGCAACCACGGTTGCTGTTCAAGCATCCGTCCTTCTCCTGAACTATTCCACAATACAGATTGTTGTGTTCTAGATGATGGTTAAGCTATCAGTCCTTTACATGTTTTCACAGCTGGGACAATGGCCTCCATTCCCTTCTTTTGTGATAAGGTCAATCTCTAAATTTTGAGGTGCAATAAATCTGAAACAAATTCAACATGTAACTCCCAGTATAGACTGTCCTATATATTCCAACATAGGGAAACTCTCTGAAGGGCCATCTACTCCGATATAAACCTGCCCAAGTATTAAGATTCTCATCTGACTTTTGCAGGTGCCCCCAACCCTCAGAGGTAACCTGCGAAAGGGACTTTTCAGTGGCAGTGCCCCATGTTTGCAAAATCCTTTCCAGAGCAATCTGCCAGGTGCTTTTGTTGAGTTTTAGGTGCCTGAGGAAGACATTTAATTTCCCTGAACTTTAACAAACAGTAATTCTGATTTTATTTTGTTTTTGCTATGGGTAGTTTATTTGCTGTTTTACCTGCTGAACGTACTGCTTTGTTTCCTGCTTTATTATTTTAATTTGGTTGGATCCAGATTTAGTCATAAAGGATCATCAGACAAGTGTTTTATAACAAGCTTGTTACTGGCCACTTACGGATGTCCACGGGTCCTTTTGACACTGTCGTCTGCCTCCCATGCGTCTCCGCTTCTTCTGGTCATTTTTCTGTGAAAAAGTAAGACCCCAAAATCTATCTTTTTGGTTTGAAGCAAAATGTGCCACCATCTCCCGCTGTGTGCAGGAAAGCAGCGTGAAAAGAACGCCCACTGAATGGGCCACGTGGTCTTTGTTTGCTTCCTCTCCCTTCAGCATCTGAAGAAAGAGGAAGCTGCTTATCTCTATTGTGGGACAGGCGCACAATTCAAAGCAACAGGTGGAAACTCGATTCCCCCCTTCTGAAGAACCTCATACTCAGAACAAATTGATTTCTATAGTCTACTCTGACTATGGCCTTAGCTAGACCTAAGGTTTATCCCGGGATCGTCCCTGCCTGCTCCCGGGTTATCCTGTGTGTCATTTACATGAACAGGGATGACCCCGGGATGATCCCGGGATAAACCTTAGGTCTAGCTAAGGCCCAAGACTAAATCTAGGGTTCATCTACACCAAGCAGGATATTCCACTATGAAAGTGGTATGAAAGCATTATTTAAGAGGCAGGAGCCACACTACTGCTTTACAGTGGTATTAAAGTGCACTGACAACTGTTGGGGCCCATTGACACATATTATTAATATTTATTTATAAAGCGCCATCAATTTTCATGCCGCTTTCATACTGCTTTCATAGTGTTATATCCTGCTTGGTGTAGATGTGTCATGGGCCACAACAGCTGTCAGTGCACTTCAGTACCACTATAAAGCAGTAGTGTGGCTCCTGCCTTTTATATACTGCTTTCATACCGCTTTCATGGTGGAATATCCTGCTTGGTGTAGATGAGCCCCTAGATCCAATCCACTATGTTATTGTCTTTCTGCTGTTGCGTTGTGGCTTGATTTTGATTTGTTTGATTTATTTTGAATGTAATTTATCTTTAACACTTCTTCATGCTGATGTAGAAACTCTTTTCAGTTTAAAAGCAGATACATATTTTTGAAATAAATAAGTAAATACATAAAGTAATACCACAAGCTGTCTGGGGTACTACTCTGTAGTTTAGGTTGTCCTAAGAACCTATTTACACCAACAAGTGAAGTGATACCTACTGAGAGACTATCTTATCGGTTGAGAAACCGGCTCACATTAACTAGGCAATGCTTTCATAGGGAGAAGAGGTCTGTCTGTTATAGCAGATACCTGCATTTATTTTTTCACAATGTGTTCCAGTTGTTGGTGGAATAAATGTGCATCTGATATTGGATATATTGCCTAATATTGGAGCTTGCTAAGCTGGTATTGAATTTTTAGCTTGGAACTGAATCTTTCTGCTTTGATAATGCGAATGGAATTTTGGAATTATGGAAATATTAATGTTTTAGCAGTGAAAGGTTATTTGACAGTAAAATATAAATATTTATGACATTTAAATGTTAAAATTTGCTTTCCTGCCATAGGGGAAAGTACATTTTTTAAAAAATCAATAGTTCATCAATTCATGGCCAGAAATACCGTGGGACCCCATAGCTGTCGCTCAAATGTTTGACTTCTCTAGCATTTCTAGATAAAGTAACATGTGTACAAATGTGTCTAAAAATTATGTGTCATGTGATAAAGTTGTGGTTATTAGATGATAGAGGCTGTTGTGTGGATTGTTCCTCACTTCCAGGTTAGTACTTCTGTTTGTTCTTGCAGCAAAGCAATATCCTGTGCACTAAAGATGTTCATTCTCTATTAAGCCTAAATCCAGTTAGTTTGTTGTCAGTGTCTGGCAATGATGCTAAAAGGAAAAAGTTGGGGATACAGTGAAGGTCTCTCTCATACAGACACTTCTATTTCTGAAATCAAGGTCTCCTGCAGTCACAGAATTTCAGAGAAACTTTTCATATTGTAGCCCACAAATCAGAACAGTGTAATATACTGTATATTTTTCTGCCATTTTTCCCCACAGGAAACTTATGAAGGCCAGCACTGAGATACGAGGAAGACAACAAACGTATTTTCTATTTAGGCTGCTAAAGACCCTAAGGGTGCAATCCTACTCATGGTAGCCGGGGCATGCTGTGAGTTGTAGGCCTTTTTTCTATCTGAACATGCATAGGATTGCATCTTAAGAAAATTCTGATCTGCCATTTGGTACAATAGGGTTTCATTTAGCAAGAGTTATTAATTTAGGGATAGGAAGATAGTCGGCAGACACACTCCTAGTAGTGCCATGACTTTCTGTTCTTCCTTCATCTGACACCTGAGAGATGCTGAAGAATGGAGCTGGACTTCAACGGGACCCTGCTGCAACAGAGAAATTGGTGGCAGAGGATAGGTGGCAGAGGAGTGAGAGAAGAGAGCCCATAGAATTTATAGAGCCAGCCCTGTAACTTCTTCTGTCTGAGGTGGAGCAGCCCTCAAGGTGCACAATACCCAAGGCCAGCAGATTTATCTTGCCACCTGAGGCAGAAAACCCCTCTCATCCCCCCTGGCAGTAAAAATATAACAATTCTATATTAAATAAGCAACAATTTGGTGTCCTTTCATGACACAGAAATTTAGCTCCCTGTGGAGGCCACTTCTCCAATGGTAAGGCCAGACCTGACAGCTGAGGTAATGCACAGAATGGTATATTTGTTTTTAGTTTAGTTCGTCTTTAAAACAGGCAGAGAATGTGTGAACCGCCCAGAAAGCTTCAGCTATTGGGCAGTATAAAAATGTAATAAATAAATAAATAAATAAATAAATAAATAAATAAATAAATATTGTATCAGTCAAGGGAAATGAAAAACTGTGTTTGAACAGTATCTGTAAAAAGAAGAAGTTAGGAGCTCCATCAGATAAGCTTTTTATTGCACACTCGTTACTGGGCACTCACAGATTTTCGTGGGTCACTCTCATGACGTCGTCAGCCTCCTGCTTGCCTTCCGCCACTTCTAGCCTTCTTCGCACGACAAAAAACCATTTATTAAATCCAACATAGTTTTTCCGAAGTGAAATGTGACGCCATTTCCTGCTGTGTGCAGGGAAAGCAGTGTGATAAAAAAAAAAAAAGCCCACGTGGCCTTTGTTTACTTCCTCTTCAGTGTGTGAAAGAAAGAGGAAGCTGCCGTCTCAGAATCACAATTCGCTTTGCAGCTGGACGTGGGGCTGAACCGGGAGGCTGCACTGCTTCCTGAGGAAGGACCTTGCTGACTGAAGTTATCCGAGCAGAGGGGGAGGAACTCTGTGCAAAAGGAAATGCCTCTCCCTTTCTCCGGTCCCCCACACCACATGCTGTCCTTTTCCACTGACAACAGCAACAACAACAACAACAAATTATTATTATTATTATTATTATTATTATTATTATTATTATTATTATTATTATTATTATTATTATTATTATTTCTTACCTGCCTATCCCTTTGGATTGAGGCGGGGAACAACATTAGTACAACAAATCAAAATTCTTGGTTTCACATTCATCTGGGTAGGGCTGCAGGAAAAGGCTAGTCTTTAGAACTGTCCTAAATTCAGGGAGAGAGTTAAGTTTACAAAACTCCTCCAACAGGGCTTTCCACAGTCTGGGGGCGACAGAAGAAAAGGTCTTCTGGGTAACAGTTGTCAGCCTTGTTTTGGCTGACTGAAGTAAGTTCTCCCCAGAGGACCTGAGTGTGCGGGGCAGACTGTATGGGAGAAGGCAATCCTGCAGATAACCTGTACCGAAACCATGTAGGGCTTTAAAGGTAATGACAAACACTTTGTACTGCCCGGAAACTAATTGGCAGCCAGTGGAGTGATTTTAATGTTGGGGTAATATGCTTACCCCTAGATGTACTGGTGACCAACCTGGCTGCCATATTTTGAACTAATTGAAGTTTCCGAACTAGGTACAATGGTAGCCCTGTGTACAGCGCATTGCAGAAGTTGAGCCTTGAAGTTACCAGCACATGCACTACTGCCTTCTGCCTCTAGAAAAGGGTGCAGCTGGTGCAACAGCCGAAGCTGATAGTAGGCACTCCTGGCTGTCACATCTATCTGGGCTGTGATTTGCAGTGCCAGATCCAGGAGCACCCCCAAGCTGCGAACGCAGTCTTTCAGGGGGAGTGTAGCCCCATCAGGGAGGGGATCTACACAGCGTCCTGAAGGCGCTTGCGTGCACCTCCAGTGCGCCCCAAAACTCCTTGTGTAGATCCTGCCTACCTGGCCAGAAGAGGTGGAGGCGGCGGCGGCGGCAGCGGTGGCGGCCCTTCTTCTTGCTGTTATCATGTTCCCCCAGCCCGCTCCGCCTCGCGTTGCCAGCCCCTTGCTTGCCTAACTTCACCTCCTCCTCCCACTTGGCCATGCTGCCAATCTGGGTTTGGGGCGAGGGTGTCCTGGCCCGCCCGGCGAACTCCCCTCCCTCAACCCCAACAGAGGCGGCTCCCAGGGAGCCAGGGTCTCACCGCTGCCGCGTGGTTTCAGGCGCCGCGTCGGGGGAAGTTCTCCCAGGCTGTCTGGGACCTGGCAGATGGTGTCCTGAAGGTTGGAGAGCTCAGCGGAAGAAGCCGCCGAGCCCGGAAACTTTTCGCCCCGTCCCCGCGAGGGGCGATGCGGGGCCACCTCCGCCTCCTCCTCCTCCTCTTTTGGCCAGGATAGGGGAGGATCTACACAAGGAGTTTCAGGGCGCACTGGAGGCGCACGCAAGCGCCTTCAGGATGCTGTGTAGATCCTCCCCAGAACTGGTTGACACACCTCCAAACCCAGGTAAGAACCCTTGACAGCAAGCACCTCCGTCTTGTCTGGATTCAGCTTCAGTTTGTTTTTCCTCATCTAGCCCATTACCGCCTCCAAGCATTCATCCAGAAGAGACACACTATCCTTAGCTGATGCTGTTATCAAAGGAATAGAGAAATATATTTGGGTGTCATCGGCATACTGATAGCACTCTGCCCCATGATCTCTCCCAGCAGTTTCATGTAGATGTTAAACAGCATTGGGGATAGGATGGTGCCTTGTGGTATGCCATACAACAGCTCCTTTTTGAGGAGCAACTATCCCCAAGCATCACCATCTGGACCCTACCCAAGAGGTAGGACTGGAACCACTGTAGCACAGTGCCCCAATTCCCAAACCCCTCAGGTGTTCCAGAAGGATACCATGGTCGATGGTATTGAAACCTGCTGAAAGGTCCAAAAGTACCAGCAGGGACACAATCCTCCTGACAATACTCATGTGGAGATCATCCACTAAGGTGACCATAGCTGTCTCAACTCCATATCCTGCTCTGAAGCTGTTTGAAATGGGTCTAGAAAATCTGTATCATCCTAGACTGCTTGGAGCTGGAAGGAAACTGCCCCAAAATGGAAGATTTGATACCGGTCTGTAATTATTAAGGTCCAGGGAGGGATTTTTTTTTAGAAGTTGGTGTACCACTGCTTCTTTTAAACTTGGTGTAAAACTCCCATCCCTGAGAGATGCATTAATAATATATTGTAGTTGTAGTCTAACTGCATCTCCTCCCTGAGTGACAAGCCAAGAAGGACAGGGATCGAGAGGACAAGTTGTCTTCCTTACTCATCCAAGCAGCTTGTCCTCTTCCTTGGTATTCACCAACTGATCCACTGTAATCCTATTCGCAGAGTTGCTGGACACTTCATTGTCAGCTTCTGTTAGATGCTCTTCTGTAAGAGCATCTAAATTGGCTCTTATCTGAGAGATAACAATGACCCGGGAACGAAAGTTAAATTCACCTCATCTCTTGCCCACTGATACTGCCCCTGACTCTCCCCCCCCCCTTTTGCCATGAGCAGGGCCAGCTTTGGCAGCTTTGGAACACATTGCTTCATCTATCCTCTCTAAGAGGAAATATTGTGGAACAGCAGCAGGGTTGGGGGAAGTGATGGTAGGGAAACATGATCCCCCCCCCATCTGATAATCTCCTACATCTTTAGCCAACGCCAGGTTTGTAGCTCTGAGAAGGACAGGTGAAGGGCGGGTTGGGAACAATAAGGAGCAATCCAATTTAGCTGCAGTAGCTAGGGTGAAATTTACAAGTGCCATCAATCCTTATGCTTTAAAACAGATACTGATCACCAGCTGGGTGTAAGGGAAAAAGGTCTCCCTCTGGTACAGTATCCTGCAACTGGCTGAGTGTATTTCTTCTTCTGATCATCATGCCTAGGCCAGTGTCAGAAGCAGGATATGAAACTGAATGGATCATTGGTCTGTTCCGCTGCATCAATCTCTATGTTCTTAATTTTCTTCACAGTCTGCACAGATTGGGATCAAGTTATTTATACCAGAGTAGAATTTTTCACAGCATATTGTAATAGTTCCAGCCATTCTGCTGTTATCACAGATAGTAAGTTAAACGATTCCAACGTCTCATCCAGAGCAGTATAGTACCTTTTTTTATAGGGTTCTGTTGATTTACTGGTTATATTCTTGGTTGCGGAGGGGGGGAGAATCAGATGCTCTCTGCTTAATTAGATCCATTTTAAAACCAAACATCAGCTATAGCATATTACCAAGCAAACATTTGATATAACAATAGCAATAACATGAAGAAACAACATCAGTGATCTCTAAAGAGGCAATTTAGAATTTAGCTTTGGATTTATTTTAAAGGGAAGATGTAAGTATTGCCTTCATAGCTGAGAGATTTATTAGCTCTCTCCCTTTCCATTATCCAAGCATCTCACTTGCCCTAAAGCACATCTGTGCCACAAAGACAATGAGAGACAGTGTAGATTTTTTATATTCATAAATTACAGATGTTGCTCTGAGCAATACATCTATCAAGATGATTCTTGAGAAGACTGAGATCTACCTGTAAAATATTTGTACTTAACAAGCAATGGGGTATATTGGAAAAAACAAGTTAGTAAGTGAACATGGTCTGCTGTCCTAATTTGTTTTATGAGGGATATTTTCATTTCTGACCCAAAGCTCTTTAATCGTATCAAGGGTAGCAAATCAAAGACAAAATAAGACCTTTGTGGAGCAAAGCAAAGCTTTGCTTTAATATCTCCCCTGCTGGAAAAGCTCTCACGCCAGTAAAAACATATTTCAGTTCATGCCAGCACAGCAAACTCAGTAAATAATAGATGGGTCCATTTTATGACTAATTTGTATTCACTTTTTTAACACGCACATTGAACTGTCCAAGCTAAACCGCATGGTCAGACGGTTAACATTATTTATTTCCTACCTTTTGAATTTATTGTCTTGTGTCTCATCTCAGGGCAGTATCTTTATGCTCCTTTCTGTGCACATAGGCTATTTTTGTTATGTACTCCAAGGAAGAGAGAGATAATTTGTAACAAGACAGTTCTAAAGAGAGTACAGAATACTATGGCAGTCTGGCAAGCCTGCATAATATAAGTTGTAGGTATGTGCTTATCCACATGTTAAGGGAGGTGATCTGGAATCTTCCACACCTACCAGCAATTGAGGATAAGGTGAGTGGTAACATTATGGTTTTGGGGTCTTTTGTTGCCTCTGTACTACAGAGAACACAATTCATGGTGCAATCTTATATACTTCTACTCATAAGTAAGCTCCATTGAGTTCAATGGGTCTTACCTCCAGGGAAGTGGCTAGGATTGCAGCATTGGTGGACTGAAAAGTTGATAATGGCAATAAGAGAGAGAGAGAGAGAGAGAGAGAGAAAGAGAAAGGGAGGGAATGTGACAGTAATTGTTTATTCAAAATAGGAAGTAATGGTGAATTCCAGGGAAGTGTTTCTGCTGATGGACTTGTTTCAAGCAGTGATACCAGAAGGAGGATATGACCCCCTAACTTTCCTCAAAATCTGCTCTGGAGAGGTTTGGGGATCATCCAGAGTAGCTTTTCAGAGTGCAAGAGAGAGGGAGAAATTCCTGCTGTGTAAGAGGATATCTGCCTTAAGCACTACGTGTTATATTCAACAGTTCTACAAGTTGACAGCAGCTTCTGCAACCAATCTCCCCACCCCCATCCTCTAGCTCCCTGAGCCCTTTCCAGAGGGGTTTGGCCCCCCTCCTAAACAGTGTTGGGAATATGATATATAGGGTGATCATATGAGAAAGAGGGCAGGGCTCCTGTATCTTTAACAGTTGTATTGGGAATTTCAGCAGGGGTCATTTGTATGCATGCAGCACCTGGTGAAATTCCCTCAGCATTACAACAGTAAAAGCTGAAGAAGCCCTGCCTAGCGTGATCAGAGACAAAAGGGGGCAGGGCTCCTGCAGCTTTAATTGTTGTGATGAAGCGGGAATTTCACCAGGTGGAAAACTATCCCTCTCTGAAAGATGCATTAATAATATGTTGTAGCTGTAGTCTAACTGCATCTCCTCCCTGAGTGACCAGCCAAGGACAGGGATTGAGAGGACAAGTTCTTCCTTACTTGTCCAAGCAGCTTGTCCACATCCTCGGTACTCACCAACTGAAACTGATCCACTATAATCCTACTCACAGAGTTGCTGGACAATTCATTATCAGCTTCTGTTATAACGACAGCATCTAAATTGGCTCTTATCTGAGAGATAACAATGACCCGGGAATGAATGTGAAATTCACCTCATCTCTTGCCCACTGATACTGCCCCTGCCTCTTTTTTCCCCTTTTGCCATGAGTGGGGCCAGCTTTGGCAGCTTTGTGATGGACATTGTGGTGGACATAAGCGCACTCCCCCCCTTCCTGGTTTTTTGTCTAACATTTAAGGGATTTGGGGTTTTATCACCAGTTTCTGGCATTGGGGCTGTGCGGGGTGCAGCATCTTTCATTACACCAGCTGCTCACATACTGTCTCCTGGTGGGCAGAAACCATTTTTTCCTGCGCAAATATGCAATCACGGCAGCCTGAAACTGCGCAATTATGGAAAAACAACACACAACACTTTCCCCTAGGATCGTATTAAACAATATAAGTGAAGGGGGTTGTTTTTAGCAACCAGCAATGGATGCCTTTGGGGAACCACATAATAAACAGAAATGAGTTTTTTAATGGGGGACAGCATGGACGATTTGGGGCTTTATCAGTCACACCTGTTTCTGCCATTTGAGCTGCATGGGCCTGCTCTCTCCCTCTCCCCCTGACCGGTGGTTGAGCATGGTTGAAAACAGTTATGGTGGATAGGCATCAGGGTGTGTTTGCGCAATTCCACCTGAGCACCCGTACAGCGGGCAGAAAAAAGAGAAAAGCGGAAAGAGAGCACGAATTGGAGCAGTGAAAGTACGGTTGACTGGTCATTCATTCCCCTGGCTCAGCACGCATCCCCAAGCAGAATGAGGAAAGGAATTCAAATGGCGCACAGGAGGAGAACCTCCCTGCCCTCCTTTTTTGTCAGTGAGACTGCCCTTCAACACACATGCCCCCAACAAAAAAAATCAGGATGTGCCGATAGCATGAGGACAGCTGTACATGGGGATGGAGGAGTGGTTTTATTGCGCATGGAGGAAAAACTGGACTTTCCCTGCTCCAAAATAAGATGGAAAAAGAGGGAAGAGGCAAGATGAGTGTAGGACAGGGATGACGTCATGTGTGTACCACACTGCAAAACCACATACCAGGCATGGCGAGAGTGTGATAAATCGCTGGGGTGATGGAACTCATGGTCACCCTAATGATATAGAACTGCAATGTGAGGTGGGGGAACCACCTAAGAATGGGGCCTCCACCAGCATTAGATTTCTCTGCTCAATTTTGTGCAATCCCTCCTCCTGCTCTGGTAACATATGACAGAGCCCCTAGGTTTGTTTGTTTGTTTCAAGCTGCAGAGGAGAGGCAGAGAAAGATCATTTATGGGATCTGCCTACTGCTCACACAACCATTGGATACAACCCTGAGCACTTTAAAATAAATAGGTAATGCTGAAAATGTGTGTGTGTTTGTATAGCATATTTATATCCCACACCCCTTTCATCGTGAAACTCAAAAGCAAAACAGCTTCCTGAGAAAACCCACTAAGGAAACTTCATTGGCAGGCACAGCATAGTGGTTCCCCCCTCCCCATCCACCCACCTACTATAGATTTGGGCCTTAAATGCCGATTTCACTGTCAGGCAAGTGGATATGGGGCAGGGGTGAGTGAGTGGCCCTTGCTACTTTAAAGTCCCAAACCAGCACACTTTAAAATGAGATGACAGATTTTGAAATCCTCAAGGAGGTTGCAGCTTCTGATCTTGAAATAAACAAACACAAGATTGCCTCATCCTGAACAGCTTCCTTCATTCAAGAGTGAAAGAAGCAGATCCATTCATATGAATGAATGGGTTATTTCACTTGATCTGTGCAAGAGATGCATGTGTCTCTGGAGTAGGGAGAGAAGAAATGATATATTTGTTGGGTTTGTATTTTAATATGAGATTATCCCATTTGTGCTTGCTGGAACTGAACACGGGCCCAAATGCTATCTTGCAATCAAAATCTGGACATTTCCAAGTGCACGATGCATTCTACAGAACAAAAGAAACAGATTCGGCAACACACACACAGATTCGAAAAAATGTGCATATTTCTTAAATGTGCGGACGCACACTTTATGCTTACAAAAATGTGCACATTTTGAAAAATGTGCACAAAAATATATACATATGTCTGTGCGGGAGGCAAAAAGCTTGCATGGAAACAGGATGGAACAAGGCTAGTGGTGGAAAACTGAGAAGCTGAATGAGACTGAGCTTGACACATTTGCTCATCCCTGGACCTTGGGCAAGTGGATTTGTTGTTTGCTGGACTAGCTGCAACCAGTCTTAAAGCAGAAAGCATGAAGTGGTCACTGGAAGCACAAATCCTCTACTATAAATATTGTTTTATCTCAAAGGATCATAGGAAGCTGCCTGATGTTGAACTAGATCCAGTATTTCTGACACCGACCGGCAGTGGCTCTCCAGGGTTTCAGGCAGGATTCTTTCCTTGTCCTACCTGGAGAAACTGGAGATTGAACCTGGGACCTTCTGCATGTAAAATATTTGCTTTATCATTGAGCTAATTGGGAGAGTATCTCAGTCTCCTAGTGGCCTGCATTAATTGGACCCAGATGAAGTAGGGTTCCAAAAACAATGAAAAGTCTAAGCAAGGCGGAGGCATGAGGCTAAGAAAGAAGTGGTGTCCTTCAGGAAAAGGGGTTATGGCTAGTGCTTACAGCTCAGCGGTAGCATCAGAATGGAGTCAAATAAAGACTGTTCCCCAGTCTGTATCACTGAGCCAAGCAAATTGTGGTTCGGTTTTTGTAAGTGGCTTTTCTTTTCCCTCCCCTTTTAATCTCTGTTTTGCTGAACTCAGCCACTGAAACTGGAACTCTCTTGTCGGAATTAATTCTGAACATCTCACAGTGTGTCAATGGAAGAGTCTTTCCTGGGAGACATCTCAATCCCTCTTTGTACAAGAACGAACACTACAATCCCATTACAGCTGATGCTAACAGAACAGCAAATGGAATGAGCCAATGATGCATCCTGTGGGATGTAGTCACTTATTTCCTTTGGATGAAAGAAAAGAAGACACGATAATACACCATGCTGGGGGCAGGGGAAGAATACTGCGGAGTCTAAAAGAGATTCCACTGTTGCTAAAAGTGATGTCATCATTCTGTCCCCAATTCATTTCATGACATATTGTACATCATCTTAACATCAGTGATGGAAATAAATCAACTGTCTCAAGACCATTTATGAGTAGGTTAAGAAGCACTGACCCTCGGGAAAACCCCACTGCTTATCTCTGCCAATTGAGAAATCCATATATTTATTCCTTCAGCAACCGTGGCTGATGTTTCATCAGGCATTTTAATGAAATTTATTAAATCCAAGAATATAAATACACTATCCTATCCCTTCCTGCATATTTGTTGGAAACCTTAAGGTTGTTGATCCCACGAAATACGTTAGCTCATCCTCTTTGCCATGAAATCCATTAGCTGTTCCTCAGCATGGCACACTTAATAGCTTGACATTTAAATTTTTTTCTGTGAATTTATAAAGAACAAAAATTAGGTTATCTTCAGATATTGGGTGGTAAATAAATAAATAAGTAAATAAATAGTGAATTCAATTCTCCAAGTGCTGGTCCTTATTTAGCCAAAACAGCATCATCTACGGACAAGGAGGAGGTATCAGCTTGAGCTGGGGAACCTCAGAGTTGCAGAAGTACATGAAAACTATAGTGGGGGGGGGGGAAATGTGAAAGAGGGGAACAAACTACAAAATAGCACCATAAGGACCAAGCACAATAAAAGGGTATGAAATGCTGGCCAATAGAGTAAAATGCTTTCAGGGGATAAACACACACACACACACACACACACACACCAGAAAATCAAGGAGAGGGAAATGAAAGGGAATATCCTGGAAAAGGGTATGTCTGGCTGGTTAGAACCTGAATAGACACACTCCACGCTGCAACTTAGGCCAGATCTACACCAAGCAGAATATGACACTTTGAAAACGTTTTGAAAACTATATATGGAGTGTGTCCTGGGCCCCAACAGTTGTCACTTCTGTTATAAAATGTTTTAAGGCAGTAGTGTAGATCCTGCCTTGCTTACTTTCTCCTCCTCCTCCTCCTCCTCCTCCTCCTCCTCCTCCTCTTCTTCATCTTCTTCTGCAGGCCCCATTTGTATCCACTTGTAGATCTATGGTTTGCCAAATCATCACCTCATGATTTATTTATTTTTGCTTTTAAGAAAGCTTGTTCCTAACCATTTATTTTTAATAGATTTTTGTTAATAGTTCTCCTGTTTTTCACTTTTTAATTCTTTGGGAACTCTCCAGTGAATCTGTTTTTGCCTGACAGATGTGTTCTTTTGTGCACACTGAACTGCTCCATTTTGTTGATATGGTGAGACCTGTATCATGGTAGGAAGATACGGTAGCTGATGCAGTGAATCAGACGTGGTCTTCCAGATGTTGTTCGACTGCAGCTCCTATCATTCCTGGTGACCATATGAAAAGAAGGACAGGGCTCCTATATCTTGAACAGTTGTATTGAAAAGGGAGTTTCAGCCAGCGTCATTTGTATGCATGCAGCACCTGGTGAAATTCCCTCTTCATCACAATAGTTGAAGCTGCAGGAGCCCTGTCCTCTTTTGCATCTGATCACTCTAGCATAGCTCCTGCATCTAACTGTTGTGATGAAGAGGGAATTTCACCAGGTGCTGCATGCATACAAATGTAACTTGCTGAAATCCCCTTTTCTACACAACTATTAAAGATACAGGAGCCCTGTCCTCCTTTCCATATGGTCACCCTAATCATTCCTGATGGTTGGCTGTGCTGACTGGGGCTGATTGGAGATGGAATCCAACATCATCTGGAGGGCTACTGGTTTGCCCCCCCTGCAGTAAATCTTGTTGAAAATAAGGTGTTCTCAATGATGGGGTGGGGGACCACCTAGGAATCCCATGTACACTGCCTTGAATATCTTGATGTCAGGATATCGTTTTCATATAATAGGATCTCTACATGCATAATGGTGCAGTGGGAAATGTGGGGTTTGATGCAGTGGTAAAACTGAACATGCCAAGGCAGTTCACGTATTCTCGATGCAAGGAAACAGGCTGCAAATGCTTTGATCTCATTATCATGAACTGATAATTCATTTTATATAACCCCAGGAAACAGAAATACAATTAAGAGCTGATTTTTGCCTTTTGATCCTCCTAATAATTCCCCCTCTTTCACAGAGGCATGTGCACGTAGTAATAAAAGAGTCAAACTTTCAGGTCGCTGTTGCCAAAGGCACTATTTTCTGTAACCTTTGCTTCCTACCGTGCTAGGAAGAGCTTTCAGCTTGTGTCTATCATCACTGCCAATTATTCCCCAACACATTCACTGATACCCACCAATCAGGAATGTGGTTGACCTGGCAACAGGATCTTCATCTCCTAATTTAACTGCCCTCTCTTCTAGCAATATTTGTTTTTGCTAAATGGATGACATAAGCTGAGAGAAGAGACCCATTAACTTGTTTATGGTAAAGCTTTCATTTCTGCTGGTCACACACATGTAATGAGACATTTTAGAATCATGATCCTTCCCATCTGGATCAACAATTTCATCTTCCTTTTATTTTATTTTATTCTTTCAATGCATACTACTTTTATAAGTGCTGAAGTTAGAGTTAAATAATAATCAGAGTCATACAAGGCGGGCAAGAATAACACACATCCTGTAAAGATCTCCACCCACCTGCAAACTACTATCTGTATTTAGTTTTCATTTTTGAGCAATGATGTTGCTTGCAAACAGGACAGAGGTTTTCACTTGCTTACAGCTTCTACTGCTCCCACCACCACCAACACTACTAGTTAGTGGCCATATTCAGAAGTCACCTTAAACCACGGCTTTAACCATGGTTAATAAGGCTTTTTGCTTTATTCACTGTGGTTAAAGCCATGGTTTAAGGTGTCTTCTGAACACAGCCAGTGTCTCATACTTCCCAGATGCTGTCACATGCAATGGTTTAGAGCCTTACCCCAAAAGAAACCATAAGCAGAAGAAACAGGCATGAGAGCTCTTTCACAAATACTAGAACCAAAAGAACCATGAGCAAAAGAAATAGGCAGTAGAACCAAAGAACCATGAACAGAAGAAATATTTTATTCATATATTTATTTATTTATTACTTTTATATGCTTTTATTTTTGAAACTCTACGCTGTACCTACATTTTATATGCAAGATCATTTGTGAGTAAACCCATGTTGCCTTTTCTTCATCAAAGAAAGGTGTGGTCTCCTTTATTGTTCTAAGATAGCCTGTGTGCATGTGGGACTGGTAAATGTTTTGCCTTTTGTTTTTTCCTCTGCTAGTTGCCTTTCTAACAGGAGGCACCATTACTAATTAATACCATCAGAAATGACTCTTCTGGACATACTGAGGAGTATAGTTTCCTGCCAGGATCAAGGCAATTTGAATTGAGATGTCAGCAGGCTAGCCTGTCAACAAGTAGCAGGTCTATCTCATGCCGCTGGTTACCTATTTCATAACAGAAAAAGTCTCCCCCTTGTTTGTGAAGGGGTGGAGGGACCAGCAGGAATCTAATGTGCAATCCATTTGGAGGACTAATCCAGACTCACATGGTCTGGATTAACATGAAATGGGTTACAACTTCTAATTTGGATGGAGCAGTTGTATTTACACACACACACACACACACACACACACACACACACACACACCATTTGAGTACACCCCACCCTCAAGAACAACATTAAGGATTGAGTGATAAAATAGTTAAGAGCCGAGACACCACACTGACAACAAAGGTCCGCATAGTTAAAGCAATGGTATTCCCCGTAGTAACCTATGGCTGCGAGAGCTGGACCATAAGGAAGGCTGAGCGAAGGAAGATAGATGCTTTTGAACTGTGGTGTTGGAGGAAAATTCTGAGAGTGCCGTGGACTGCAAGAAGATCAAACCAGTCCATACTCCAGGAAATAAAGCCAGACTGCTCACTTGAGGGAATGGTATTAAAGGCAAAACTGAAGTACTTTGGCCACATAATGAGAAGACAGGATACCCTGGAGAAGAGGCTGATGCTAGGGAAAGTGGAAGGCAAAAGGAAGAGGGGCCGACCAAGGGCAAGATGGATGGATGATATTCTGGAGGTGACAGACTTGACCTTGGGGGAGCTAGGGGTGGCGACAGCTGACAGAAAGCTCTGGCGTGGGCTGGTCCATGAAATCACGAAGAGTCGGAAACGGCTGAACGAATAAACAACAAAAACTCTAATGCAAAGTGTAAAACACTCTTGGGGGAGGAGGAAGAGGAGGAGAGGAGGAGGAGGAGGAGGAGGAACAGAGCACCTTTCAATCTAACCCAAGGAAATCAGATTAGGGGAAGAATTATAGCTCGGTAGAAGAGCACATAATTTGCCTTCATCTCCATGGGCTCTCCAGGGAAGACTGGGAAAGATTCATGACTGGAACCTTGGAGAGTCACTGATAGTCAGTGTAGACAATATTGAGTTAGATGGACCAAAGAACTGACAGGTTATAAGGTAGCTTCTAATCTTCTATATTCCTATATACAAGTCTCCACACTTCTACTTAACTAATATGCAGGATGAAATCCTATGTTAGATAGTGATTCCAAATTATTTTGCCATTTGCTTACAAAAGTTATTTTATCTACGTTTGTACCATGATCCAAAGAATCAAACATTCCTGGTGGTGGATTGTAGCAATATAGAGACAACCAATGCAAGGGGAACCAGCACATTGCACATAAAATGGCTTATTCTGCTGATCTCTTATAAAGCCTATCAGCCAGTCCAGGAATGTTCTATTTTGACTTTTGAATGTATTACTTACCAGGCTGAGGGACTCATCTTTGGAATCTCTGTGCTTTATTCACCACTTATCTCTAAAGATATTATTTCCTATAATATCTGCCGAGGAGGAAGTGAGTCATACCATGCTCCTGTGGGGAAAAGATTTAGGGTTTTCAACTGTTCTGTGCTATGACTGAATATAGTTTCAAAATTCTATCTGAATCGATACATTTATAACCTATGCTAATGCTCTTTGCCAAGAACATTTTCCATTATATAGGAAAGCTGCATTATACAAATTTGATTTAAGGATGAAAAATGTTTCTGGAAAGATGCTTTTTAGGAAGCATATAAAATTATTTGCAGTTCTGAAACCATGGGTTGCATTTATGAAAGCCTGTATATAATTAAAGATCTTTCAGATGAACGGATCTTTGTATACCTCTCAAAGCATAATGGTGCATTGTAATAGATCTAAGAAAATTAATAGATAATATGAATGTTGCTGCTTTGTTCACATGCTTGTGCAGTCCTCATAGAAAAAAACGTATCTGAAAGAGTATTTCTTTATTCATTACTTGGTTAATACTCTTTACATTGGTTTCCAGGGAACTGTCTAAACACTCAGAAAGCCCCGGTGTGTGTGTGTGTGTGTGGTGGTGTGGCATCAGTTACGCAATGCCGCTGCAATCACACAACCACCTCGGGGTTTCCACTGAAGCTGCAAAGAAAAAAAGTCAAGAACTAACCCTGGCTTTTTTCTCCAGAGTGAGGCGAGGTGAGGACGCACAAGATGGCGTCAAGACAGCCCCAAAGCCTTACTCCGGACTTGCAGCAGAGGTGTGGCTGGGCGGTGCCTGGTGGAAGGCAATCTGCAATTGGTCGCCTTCCACCAGGAAGAGGACAGAGGTGGTTCCGGTCCCCAGATGGCACTCCCTCTTTGGTATCAGGATTACCCAATGCCATCCTGGGGGAGAGAAAGTACGGGTTGAGGAGAAAGGTGGCACCAACCCAGCACCGTGAACACCCCCCCCCCGGATTGTTTCTCCTACACAAGCGGAGAAAGAGAAAGTAAAGATACTTAGGGTGCAATCGTATGCATGCTAAGACAGAAGAAGGCCTACTGTCTGAAGCATGCTGGGAGTTGTAGGACTTTTTTTCCTGTCTAAACATGCATAGGATTGTGACTTTAAGGACATAACAACAGCCAGGGTAGATCTGACCAAAGGCCTATCTAGTCCAGCATTCTGTTCAACCAGCTGCTTCTGGAAAGCCCGCAAGTAGGAAGTGACTTTAGGGCAGAGTTATACACTATGAGGACACAGACTTGCTGCTGGAAGTGGCATCTCCATGTTGAGGTTTTCCCTGCCTAATATCTGACACAAATCACCTGTATCCTTCTGTCATTAAACTATGGTTTTCCCCATTCCTATTTAACACTAATGGCTGCCTGCCAGTAAGGTGGGGGAACTGCATGATGTGATATCAGTACAAACGGAGTGCAGGGGCACAAAGATGCCTGACTGAGTGCTCGCTTTGCATGCAGATTCATTCTCTGGCATTACCTTCAGTTCAAAGGATCAGGTCTTGGATGCTGCATAAGGTCTCTTCCTGAGAGACACTGAAGTGGCAGCAGGCCACCTAGTGGTCTCCAGTGGGGATGTCTATATGGCCTATCTACCCCTGTCATGGCTATGCAGTGGCACTGCATTGTTTATATGATGCAGCTGCCAACTCGCATCCTCATTGGGCTTCCCTCCAAAAAACTGTGGCTCCGTTCAGAAGACACCTTAAACCATGGCTTTAACCATGGTGGTTAAGCCAGAAAGCTGGGCCGTGTTCAGAAGATACCTTAAACCACAGCTTTAACCATGGTGAATAAAGCAAAAGGCCATATTCACTGTGGTTAAAGCCATGGTTTAAGGTGTCTTCTGAACATGGCCTGGCTTTCTGGCTTAACCACCATGGTTAAAGCCGTGGTTTAAGGTGCCATCTGAACAGGTCCTATGGGTTTTCACAATGCTATTTTACTGCGTTTTTTTCAACTTCCCTGATGTCACCACATTGTTTCTTCTGACTGTTACTGGTGGCTTCACATTGGATTTGGAAACTGAGCATAGCTAGGGACAGTTCCCAGTGCAGGGTAGGCACAGGAACCAGGACAAGGGGCAGGCTGGACAAGCCGAGTAGTGGCCACAATGGCCATATTACAGTCTGCCAGGAACAAAAGTAAGGGCAGTTGTGACGTCTAACATAATTTCAATGAACTGTAGCAGCGTATCTGTGCTGCTACAGGCTTTCAAAGTTGCGCAGAGCTCCCGGAAAACAAAACAAAAAGGTTTTCGCAGTTCTCAGTCTGCTACCCATTCCCACTGTCTGACTACAGCGCTGCAATTTCTCTCTCTCTGGATAGCCTCCCCGTAGTCCTGCCATTTAAACATATCAATGCTGCTTCGTGGTACCGATTAGGGATTTGGGAGAATCAGGGTGCAAAGCAGCATCGAATAGACATGGCCCAGGTGTTTTGGATCACAGGCCTTAGCTAGACCTAAGGTTTATCCCAGGATCGTCCCGGGGTCATCCGTGTTCATGTAAATGACACACAGGGGATCCCGGGAGTAGGCAGGGATGACCCCGGGATAAACCTTAGGTCTAGCTAAGGCCACTGCCTCATAATCCCTGGCCATTGGCTTTGCTTGCTGGGGCTCATGGAAGTTGTGATCCAACATCGGAAGGGAATCAGGTTGCCTACCTCTGCCCTGTAGAGCTGTTACCCATGAAAGAAAACAATACTGGCCTAGACAAACCAATAGCCAGGCTCTGTGAGGCAATTTCATATGCTAATATGAAGTACGTTGTATTGCAAGTTACGGAGGAGGGAACTTAAAATTGCAATAATTGTTTTGGCAGCAGCCCCATCTTCTTCTGAATATAATGCTTTGCCCTTAATCAGGGTGAAAACCTCTGTAGCTCCAGGATCCAGTTAATTTCCCCATATAGGAATAACGATCATGCTGTTCAGGAAACGGTTTCCCTAGTTCTTAATATAATAGATAAATGAAGGTTCCTCCACCCCCCAACAGCGTCCTATGAGGGAAATCACTCCGCCTGCTTTCTTGGTAAAGTGGGTCTCTGTCAGCTGTAAGTAATTTGGTTTTCCAGTAAAATAATTTTCTTTTCTTTTCTGCCTTCCTAAAAAAAAAAAAAAGATAAGCTGTTCTCTCTCTCTCTCTCTCTCTCTCTCTCTCTCTCTCTCTCTCTCTCTCCCTCTCCTGCACCAGATGGCTGTGGCATCCACCAGGGGGTGCCACATGCTGGCGGTGTTTCTCTGCTCCTGCTTTTTTGCCCTCCCATGTTTAGGTACAAAACTAACATTCCAGGTCATCCACCAATTGAGACAATACTTTGTTGTCTACTATCCATTTAAACACACCTACACCAAGTCTGAGAGAATGACCAGTTGTGCTGGTTTTTTGCAGCAATCCCCTTTGCTTTTCTGTTCTGAGGGCAGCATAGCAGGTGGAGAAAGCAGCTCTATTTGTCTGTCTTTGCTGGAGGTAAGATGCCTTTGCTGGGAGTTAGCACTGAGTAAGATGGAAATAATAAGAAGGGAGAGGAATATAAATAAATAAATGAATGAATAAAACCACGGTGCAGCTGCTGCCAGGGGAACTCTGTCGATTCTGGTATTCTGCTAACAGCAAGAGAGAATTCTCTTTCTCTCCCAAACAATTCTCTACCAGAGCTGTCTAATTATGAATTCTGGTCTTGGCCTTGGAAGGTTGAGCCCGACTCTAAGCCCAGCTCTGCCTCAGTGTGACATTTTTAGAAAGCTGCCAGGATGCGACTGAAGAAAACGGAACCCACTGAACAAATTGTGTCTTTTTATTAAGCTCAATTTTCCTGTCTTAAACAGCAGCAATAACAAAAAAACAACCCATCTTTCAAACGGGCCAAGCAAAACTTAAGGGGGAATAAAATGCTATATAATGATAGGGTTGAGAAACTCTTCCGTTCAGAAGAAATTCATCCACCACTGAACAAAAGCCTAAAAGGAAATCTACACATACTATATTAAAAAAATGAATGAAAAAGCATTGATACTCTCTGAAATACAGAAAAGCCTTTATGGACTAGTTCTAAGGAATTGTTTAACCTGAAATACCCCAGTCTCTAGATTATACCTTTTGGAACAATCAAGGTACAAGTTCAGGTTCTTTCCTTGCTTCTGGTTTCACTGTGGAATAACAGACTATGTAAACAATACACAATTAGCGTGGTCTTGGGTAGTGCTCTCTTAGCAAATGCACAATTTCAGAATTGTAATTCAATTGTAGTACACTTCAGACCATCTCATAACATGGTCTGAAGTGTACATAACAAGATGGCAAATAACACTGAAATCTTATGTATGTATACTCCGATGTTAAACCCAGATGAGATAAATGGAGCTTCCTCCCAGGTTGCAAACTAAAACATGTTGAGGTTGGGGGTGCTTTCAAAATCCTCCTCATCTGAATTTCTTCCCAGATTTTGTAGTCTGAATTACCTAGTCTTTATTCTAAAGTGAACCAAATTCGTAGGAATTCTTCATTGCTCTGGTTTATATGTATGCATGAAATGTGTTTAATTTCTGGATTTTGTACAAAGTATTATGCATTTACACTTTGCCACAGCATTTTATTCCTCCAGTTTCTTGCATGTTATCTTTCCCCTGTACGTCAGATATGTGTAAGGATGTGCAACACTGGGAATTCCATTCCATTTGAACCTGACAGAATTCCCCAGTGTTTTTCTTTCGATAAGTGGCAGTTTCAGTAAGTGACACTATGGCAAATACCCAATCCAAAGAATTCCAAAATATTTTGCACGGTTTTTCCTGGATCCCGCCATATGTACAAATGGTAATTTGACCTACTAAAATTCCCAGTCTAACCTCTCTGATGTGGAATGTGCATTCCTAAGACGTTTTTGGCATCAGATATCTTCACTGGACAATGCTTTCAAATATCTAAGCTGATGTGGTATTGAGTTGCTCATCCAGGCACACAATCATCCAGAATTAGAAGCAACACAAGATCTGCTTTGAACCTCTGAAATCTGAGGATCAGGTTAACGTAGGGGATATAATAAATTAGACCTCAAAATGAATGTTAATGCTTCGATGTCCTATTTGAGACAACTTCTTACAACCCTGCCCAATGAGACTAGAAATGGACCTGGGACTTAAGATCTACTCTTTGGGCTAAAAGAGCACAGTTTCTCCACAGGCTCAGTTAAAAGAAGTTCTGCTTGACTGAAAGCAGGAAAGCGGGATCACCCATTCATGCATGCAGAAAGAAAACGTTAATAAGCAGTAACTTGCAATATTGTCGATGGGCACTGCACTGACCCAGGACTCTGAGCAGCCATGGCCAGCCTTCCGGATGCTATGAAAAGCAGCTGAGTGAATGGGTAGTTGTGCTTTGTAGGAGTGACAAAACTGCTAGTTGTTTGAGGGGAGGCCAACAGTGGGCTGACAGAAGCAGAGGTTGGAAATGTTACTTTTTCAAACTACAAGCTCTGGACAGAAGTAATTGTGGAGCTGCTCTGAAAGCAGAAGAAACAGAACTTCTGGTGTGGGTTTGCAGGAGGGGACAGGAGATGGCTGGCGTGCTTTTGCAACAACAACAACAAAAAATGGGGGGGCAGGAAAAAGAAAGAGGTCTGGCATGGTTTTGCAAAAAAAAGTTTTGCAAAAAAGTGGGGAAAGAACAGAAAGAGGGCTGGCAGTTTTTTGTTTGTTTGTTTGCAAAAAAAAAAAAAAGGGGGTACAAAGTGTTTTGCATAGTGAACTCTAGAGGCTCTGCCCACCAAGGCTCCTCCAAGTGGCTGCCAAGGGTGGGGTAGAGGAGGCAAAGGAAGCTGCAGACACACTGATTGTGTTGACCTGGGCCTAATCTATACCAAGCAGGATACTTCCCCGGTATGAAAACAGTATATAAAAGGCAGGAGCCACACAAAGCAGGATATAGTGGTATAAAAGCAGTATATGGTATGTGTCAGTGGGCCCCAACAGTTGTCAGTGCACTTCAATATCACCATAAAGCAGTAGTGTGGCTCCTGCCTTTTAGATACTGTGTTCGTACTGCTTTCAAAGTGCAATAACCTGCTTGGTGTAGATTAGGCCCAGGTTGATAAGGGAAGGAGCCTTTCTGTGCTTTTGCTGCCTACACTAAGGCTCTTGCTACACCATGTGGGTGTAGAGGGAGGGAGGGGGGAGGATCTCATGATTAGGGTGACCATATTTGGGAAACCAAAAAAGATAGGGTGACCATATGAAAAGGAGGACAGGGCTCCTGTATCTTTAACAGTTGCATGGAAAAGGGAATTGCAGCAGGTGTCATTTATATGCACGTCGCACCTGGTGAAATTCCCTCTTCATCACAACAGTTCAAGCTGCAGGAGCTATACTGCAGCTATACTGTGACCAGATTTAAAAGAGGGCAGGGCACCTGCAGCTTGAACTGTTATGATGAAGAGGAAAATTCACCAGGTTCTCCATATATACAAATGACACCTGCTGAAATTCCCTTTTCTATGCAACTGTTAAAGATGCAGGAGCCCTGTCCTCCTTTTCATATGGTCACCCTAAAAAAAGAGGACACCTAGCGTGTGTGTGTGGAAGCAGCTTTCTGAGTCCTGCAGAAAGTACGTTATTCCCCCGCCACCTTAAAGAACCCGATTGGAGTGGAGGAGGGGAAAGGATTTCATTCTGCACCACCACCATCCACTCCAATTGGGGCCTTTTCTATAATGTCCACGAATGACCCACTTTCCCCTTTAAGACCTCAATTGGAGCTCAGGGTGGGGGAATGATGTGCCTCAAGAAAGCATGTCACTCCCTCCTGCCATGCTAATGGCAGCCTTAAAGGGGAAGGTGTGTCATTCCAGGACATTATTGAAAATTATTGAAAATCCCCCCTGACACCATGTAAAGTACAAAAACTAGGACAAATCCGGGGAAATCCTGACAGTTGGTCACCCTACTCATGATATTCTGCTTGCAAGATCCTCCTCTTAGTCCAAACGTGCACGCGACATCCCAAGAGGAAGGAGGGATGTCGCAGCCACCATTTTTTTTTACCACAAGATGGGCACACATGTGCTCCAGCTAAAAGTGAATTAAAAAAAAAAACACCCGCTCCTGCTCCCCCCGCCACTCCCGATGGGCACGGAGCGCCTGAAGAGTGCCATGGCTTGTGCCCATTGCCCTCCTCCTTGAGTTTACTTGCATACATTATGAAAAATGTGCTCAAAAAAGTACAAATTTCCACGTGGATTTTAAAATAAAATAAAACCGCAAGTTCCTGTGGAAATGTAACAGACAATCCCAGTGAAACCTAGATTGAAAGATCCATCCATGCCTACACACCCCACCTTTGACTACTTTTTTGGTAGCATAGCAACCCATAGAAAAGCAGCCTTTGAGCATTATAACATGTTAGAGAAACAAATTTCTTATTTCAACCATAATGCTGCAGCTGCTTAATGCATGGATAGTTAACTGTTACAGTAATAATAATACAATACCATAATAAAGTTTTACTGAATGGAATCTTATTAGCAGTAGGGAATTCCTTTTATCCAGTACAAATAGTTTTTACTTCCCAACACTATTTCCAAAAAGGCAGGGAGAAAAGTTCCGAAGTAGCAAATACATTTTGTCCTTTTCCTCCTTTTTTTTAAAAATAAAATAAAATAAAAAAGTAAAAAATAAAAACCAGAGCTGCCATTTCCTACCTGGTCCTCTAGCACCATGTCATGATTGCTGTTATTAACAGTAATTTCAGCCGACTATCTGTCAAACCCGCTGTGAAAGGCAAGCCGATGTGCCACATGTCTGGCTTCTACTATGCACTCCAAAGAACAATATCTATCTAGACCATTTTAAAGGCTCTCATAGCTGGCCTATATTTTTTCCCCTTCAACAATGTCAGCATATATATATGGAAAATCATGACTCAACACTGGAAGTAAATTGGGGGCTTCACCAGTGCACGGCAAGACAATTTAAAAACAAAACCAAAAACAAAACCCAGTTCATTTCAATCAATAAATCTATCAGAAAAGGAGCTCTTGAAGCATCGATTAATTTTTAGTTGTAAGGGATTTTGCAAGCTTAAGTGGTTTAAAAGCTAAACTAAAAAAGGGACGAGTCATCGCATTTTCTTTCGGAGGAGATTCCCTGTTACGAGATGAAGTTGACTGTTTCAACAAGCTCTGTAATTCTTTCAAGGTTAAACTATTTTAAAAAGCCTTGAAGTTGGACGGCTTCTTCAGTATACTTTTCCAGTACTGATAATTGTGAATAAAGGTCTTATAGCATGATCACGGAGGGGGAAATAAGTCATGGCGCCTTATTTCCCCCACTGTGCATACTGGTCACGTTTGCATAATTACGCTCGCTGGTGCAGCTTTCTGTGCCATGCAAACCTGGCAAGGGTGGGTTGTTGTCATGGTTAACAAGCCATCCCAGAACCCTACAACACAATCCAGCAAGCCACATCCAGCATGCTTCGTTCAATACAGCAAGCTGCAACCAGCATGCATTTCCATAGGCATGGTTGGAGAGGAATATGATGGTAGCGCTATTAATTGGGATTGTTAGACATTTGGAGTGCTTCCCCCCTAATCTTGTATATGTTCTATTTCAACTGCTTCCTTTTTGCCCTTGAAATACATGATAATCTATTCTAAACTGTGAGTACACAAAGATTAAAATGTAAATAAGGCATCTGTGCGATAATGACATCCTGAAATAGCCTGAATCTTTTAATGCTGCCATGGGGGTATAATACTACTTGAATATTTCTCTGTTAATTCGTGCAGGTTCACCTTTTAGTTTGGTTAAGCTTACTTTGATGTGGAAATCATGAAATGTGGTTGTGGCTCAAACAAGCTATATGTGTGCATATGCTGAAAAAGCATGTGCTTCCAAAGGTTTATTTGAAAGGTGTGGTTTTTCCCCAGCCAAGGAGGCAAGGCAATTTTAAAACTGAACAAATGGCTTGCCTCTTTTGTAACAAGATCCCACAACAGTGATAATTTCATAGAAAGCAATAAGTTTTATCCAATATTAGCCCTACTTCGAGTACATCCATGGAAATGAATGATACTGATGACTAACTGAAGTCCCATTCATTTCAATGGGTCTATTCTAAGTAGGACTAACATTGGATACAATCCTAAGTTTGGATATACAGTTTTGCCTGTGCTTTCATATTGTGTTGTGTGTGCTTTTGAATGGTAGTTCCTGCCTACATCCATGTATTTTCAGCATATCTGTGGGACAAAGTCTAAAAATTATATATTGTTTTAACTTGGTTTATGGTTTAATTTGTTTTTAGCTGTGTATATTTACTGTTTTATATTGTATGCTTTTATCTGTATGCTGCCCTGAGATCTTATTGATATAGGGCGGGATAGAAATGTTTTAAATAATAAATAAATAAATAAATAAATAAATAAATAAAATAAAATAAAAGTTAGCACAGAAAAAATTGGGAGCAAATGCTAAAAATATACGAAAGACCTATCCTATGAGACCCTGCACTGACCCAGCAGCTAATTAAGTCAAATCAGTGCATATAACATATAAATACTACATGGCAGTATTCACAGTGACCCTTGATGTGGTATCCTATGGATCATATTCAAAGGCACTAAAAATGTACAAATAATTATGAAGGTGTACTGTTGGACATCAGAGGTGGAGATCTCCATTTCGGAAGGTAAGCTTTATGTCTCTCTGGCCACTTTAGCTCCCTTATCAGAAGAAGCATTACACATGGATCACCATTTCTGAATTTTGATTTTCAGCAGAAAATATGATGCATGTCTTTTTCGGGCATATAAATTGCTTCCTATAAGGTTAGCAGATGAATGTACTGCTGCAGAATTGGACAAACCCTAAATAATTACTGGCAACTAACAGATGTAAAAGCAAGCAGAGTGTAATTTGTTTTACAATTCTAGCTCAGTTTTGTTATTTATGGCGAACTGTTCATAACATCCGTCCTCACCATGGGCCCTGCTAGTCTGCCGTCGCTTGAACTGTCCTTATAATGGGAAGATTAAATGTAAAGATTAAACTGCTCAGTATTCTCTATCACCCAGACACCTCTGAAGAGCAATTTATAAGGCAAATATGAAAGAGATAGGCAAGTCATCATACATATATAAAGCGGTTCTACACTCCACTGGTTCTGCCCTACTTTTAGAGCCTGTGGTTTATCAGTAATGTTATTCTTTCCCTAACCTTCAACAGATGGCACCATTTTCTACCGTCTTCGTAGCATGGCTAATAAGTTCTGGGTTTGAACAGCTCAGACCTTAGGCTACCAGTATGTTGGAATCAATTATGCAAAGCCAATTCATTTCAATACAAAGTAGTGAACTGCCTCTTTCATTGCATTGGTTTTTTTTAAAATCATTACAGTTTTCTCACCCATGCCCAAAGTTGCCCTTCTTCCGTTAAATACATTATCCTCTGTTCTAGGATGTATTGCTTCTCTTTGCAGCTTTATCAAATACATGTTGCACAGGCAACATTGATAAATGGAGTGTGTTTCTAGCATGAAGGTAAGATGCAACGTGACCAGGGGTTAAATTCGATTCTATGCGCTAACAAATTTGGCCATGAGCAAATAGTTATATTGAAGGCAGGCAGAATCGTTACTACTCGAAGGAGCAGAATAGTTTGACAAGGAGTAGAAAGGGTTGGTGGAGGAGGGGGATGAAGTAGATGAACAAACGTGTACATACAAAAACACACCATTTGTTTTATGTTTTAACGGCATCACATACCTTGGTTTGAAACCTGAGCTGTTGTTACAGCTGAGCATTTCTGAGTTCCTTTATTATTCTTATTTCATCGGTGTTTCAGTAGCCTTCTAAGGCATTTCTCCATTTCACCTGTATAATTAAGCTGTAAACTATGCCCTAATACATATACCTTTATGTATCAAATGCTGTACACTAGCTGTAACCAAAGTAGCCAAAATGTTGTATAGGGTATTTCCCACAAGATGTGGAGCATTCAAAGTCCCTCTTCCAAGGTCATGGAAAATGACCCCTAAGGAAACCTTAATGAATGATCAGAAATGGTCATGTGTGTGAATTCCAGCCTATGGAATGCTTTAACGTGGGAGACCTGTTTTGTCTCTTCTCTGGAGTGATTCAGCTTCAATTAGCTTCAGTTAGCCTTTGGGGAAAAGCTCCTATTGGTGTCAATGGGAGCTGTTGTCCATGTGTGTGAGAATTGCTATGTGCGAAGTGTGTGTGATTGTAGAAGGATCACAGCATTCTGGGAGGGAAGGGTTAACCTCCCCATGCACTGCATTCCCAACAGGATTCTTCTCCACACATGTAGGGCCAGATCTACACCAAGCAGGGTATAACACTTTGAAAGCTGTTTGAAAACAGTATATGGAATGTGTCCTGGGCCCCAATAGTTGTCAATACCATTATAAACCATTATAAAGCAGTAGTGTAGATCCTTCCTTGGAGGGGTGTGTGGGGCCAAGGAGGAGTGCCGATGGCCATGATGGAAAGGCCCCATAGATTGGGTTTGAACAGTGGGCTGGAGGTTCCCCATTCCTGATGTATTGTCTTTAGCCACCTTATGGGTCCCTTTTATCTTATTTATTAATGAATAAATAAAAATTTGAATCCTGTCCAAAAGCATTATCCAAAAGCACAGAGTCCCTGAGCTAGCGTTATAAACTTCTGTACTAGCAAAACTGTGTCTAGGATCAGACAGTAGATTCCTTAACAGGAGAAAGCCACAGGATGTGGGATTGTGCTTGGCGTAGGAGTTAATCTGAACAGTTTTTAGGAATCAAGAACATTTATGCAAGCAACCCGGTAGGTGGTAGTGACTCTCAGTGATAATGAGATTAATAAAGGGTCTTTCTGGCAGAGTTTGTCAGATAGTTCTACCAGGGTCACTAGTGTTACCCTGACACATATTGCAGCAAATATCATGGGTCCCTAGGATAAGTCTGCCTGGGATTACTAAACATACGGTGCAATTATTACAATATGCATGCACTTAAGACATGTATATCCTGCCTCTTTACATTTTCTAAGATGCCGGAAGGTGTTTTTAAAGGAGAGTCCTTTGTTAAAAATATGTGAATTATGAGACTGAGGTTTTTGATGTTCAACAACAGGTTTAGACTTATCACTGAGGAAAACCATGTATTGCTGTAACTTGATGGGACTCAAAACGTTTTATTTGAACCTGTTAAACATTTAAAGGATGAAGTAATCAAACACTTTCTCAAAACCGGAATGCTGCAAGGGATTGAAATTTATTGCATTCTTTTCTCTGCCGTATACTCGGCAGAGAAAAGTAAAGAAAAATGTACACTAATTTTTCATATCTTCTCATGTCAGCCTTGACACTGTGAAGTGAATGGCTGATAACCCGGCAGCAGCCAGATCAGTCAAAATGAGTGACATCTCAAAATTAACCGGGAAGGAAGTATAAAATAATCAAGCCACATAAGCATTATTTAGCAATATGGTTCAATGATTAGTAAGCCTTGGGTGGCCATGTATTCTAGTTTAAATTCAACAGTCCTCTATTTCGTGTTCTACCTTTGAAGTGCTGTCCAGTCCAAGTCTGGTTTAAAGATGAAGGAGAAAGGAGAGCAGGTGCCATGAAGCTGCCAATCCACAGATAGCACCTGGGCAGCAGACTGGGCAGGTACACTGGTCACATTATTCCCCACTACAGAGAGAAGTATTATATTTCCATTTCTATGACAGTGATGATTTCTAAATTTGCAACTCTATACATTTTAGTGATGTATTTCCTCTTTTTCGGTGATGCATAGTGTGGCAGGGTGGGATGGAGGTTACAGTCTTCAAATTTATCTAGTATCTTCTGAGTTATTTGGAGCAGCAAATACTGGGGCTGTTCACACAGCACGCTAACCCATGTTAGCCCACGTTAGTGTGTCAGTTGTTTTGAACTGTGGGTCATTCATTGAACCATGGGTTAGCATGTTGGCTGAACACAGCACGTTTCTGCCATGTGGGTTATCTTTTTGTCAGAACGCAGCCTGGGTGTTAACCATGCCGTGTTTCTTGCTAACCACCCTGATCAACCCAACAACAAGCCATGGGTTCTCAAAGTAGCTTGTTCGAGAAAATTAGCCACACTGTATGGTTAACAAGCCACCCTTGCTGCGGTCAGACAACATGATAACTCACAGTCCAACAAACAACCCACGCTCAACCACTTAAGGTGGGTTAGTGTGTTGTGTGAACAGCCCTCTCTATGTCCAATAGCTTTCTAGATTTTTAAGAGAGCCACAACATTGTGCCTTTCTCCGTAAAGTGGAGAGGTTTGAAGAAGTTTAAAGAGGTTGTGCTAACCACCGCTGCTGTTAATTTGTGCTTTTCTTCTGTTTCGTTAAGAGGTTGCAAACATTCCCTCAGGCCTCAGAAGAGGGAGTAAACTGTCGGCAGGCGAGAGCTCTGGCAACGCATTCCACAAGATATGCACAGGCAAGCCTCAAGTTTGCACATATACCCTGGTGACTTAAATTAGTAGTCTACGATATCCATGTGCACAGCCATCCTTCCACAGGTTAGCAGAGGCAAGAACTGCACATTTCCTGATGACCTGGCCCTGGTGAACTGCGAGGCCTTCCTTTTAGATAGTGTCATACTCTTCTGTTCAAAATGTAAATTTGGGGAGACAAAGAAACCCTGCAAACTGTCTCCCATTCCAACCTTTCTAACAATACCGAGGTTGTGGAGCTTCAGTGCTGGTACACAAAACATTTTGCTCACTTTCATTTTCTGCTTTGGTGGCTGAGGCATTCGTTTTTCAGCACTTTCAGGACTTGTTTCTTCCTCATCTCCAGCCACCCCCTCTCTTTCAATTCAATCTCAAACGGCAACGATCATTAAAAACAATGAGTATGTCTGGCGCAAGTAAACGTGCCCAGACTATCAACTATTCATTAAGTACCTGGCACTGGATCCATAATATGGGATTCTGACACGGGAAGAAAAGCTTTAGTGCTCATTGAAAAGAACAAGCTTTTCATGCAAAGGCGTTGAAAGATGCACCTTTGTCTGAGGGGGGGAAAGTCTTTTGAAGTGGTATTGATAGTCTCATCATTTGTAGAAGCTAATTCGTCCTATTTAGGATACCACCTTTTTGAAATCACAGATTAATTAACTCAACTTTAAGCTAATATGGTAATGATTTGTAGTGAGTGGCAGAAATTCCCCTGTAATTATGCATGAATTGATGTGTGATTTCCTAATGAGCTTAACTGAAGAAATCATCCTTTTGTGATAAATGCTTTATTTCTTAAAATGCTAGTAACACAGTTCTAATAAATTTAATCAAGATGCTCTCACTTGTGTAACATTTGCAGTTATTAACATGCAAGGTTATATATTGCCTTACTGATTGCGGGATGCAAAAGTTTTGTATTTCTAGACAAGGCCATAATAACTCATTATGTTATTTTCCCTCCGAACCATGAATTATTTCATTTTGCACTTCATTCAGTTCTGGGAAGATTTCATGCCTCATCAAAGGCCAGTTCTTTTCCTGTTTATATATTAAATTATGCTCTGTTGAGACAGGTTTTTCATTACTTTTCAGCATGTAACATTGTCCATTTAGAACATCAAGTGCGGTGGACCGTAACTTGTGTCACCTTTTAAATATTTTTCCCCATTTCATTTCATTTCTATGCCACCCAATAACCAAAGCTCTCTGGACGGTTCACAAAAATTACAATCCAAAAATACAAGGTAATAAAAAACACAACATAAAATCTTTAATATGCAAAACTTTAACAACAATTTAAAATAGGCAAAACAAACAAACAAAAAGAAAACAACCCAGTTACAATAAAACACGGGGAGCTGATTAAAAACAACTGACATTAAAAAAAATCTTTTCCCTTTCATGAATGATTTCTTCACTTGAGCTCTACAATCCTGACAATCCACAAACTTAAGAGGTTTCCACTTTCCCAAAGGCAAACACCACTGTGGGCACCATTTTAGCAACATTCTTTACAATATGGAACGAACAGCCATTCCTGTAGATTGTATGATTTCTAACCAAAATGATACAGGCCCTCATAGCTCATCCTAGAGTGGAGGAGTTTCTTAGTGACCAAGATGGAACTTTTAGGGATCATGGTGACTCCCTAGGCCCTGGCCCTCCAGCCTGGCCTGGTGCTTCTCCAAGTAACTCGATGGGCAGAGCTGGGTCAAGTCAACACCCCCCATCTCTCCTGGATGAGACAAGAATGTGCTAGAGCAATTGACTCAGTTTCTTCCACCTAAGATTGTGAGTTTGGCAGCAAAGGCAGGATTGTACTGTGGGAAAGGATCAGGTCAGGAATGCTGGGACATGAAATTGAAAAGCAAATACAATCTGAAGAAAAATCAAAAGGAGAGAGAGGGGGGAAGTGGCATCACTCACAGCTCACATGTAGGGCCTTTTCAAATTCTACAGGCTCCTATCATACCCCCACACATCTCACTATGAACTATTCCTAAAGGGCATATTCTAGATGCTTAAACAGCACTCTGTGGTATTGTGGATTATTTTCATTTTCTGAGGCTCAGTCTTACTGCACAGAAAACTCCTGAGAGATTGTGTAAGTCCATCTTGCTGTGGGAATAATTTACGGACAAAATGGGGAAGTAACCTCGCAACACTCATACGCAATATTGAAACCATATACTTTTCAAAGGTAATTTCTTTTGAAAGAGTAGCTTTAAGCAACCCTCGGCCTTAATGAAGAAACCTGTATTAGGCCTCTTCAAGCAAATTGTAATGGGAAATTCAGCCCAGAATATTCCTAATAAGCTTACACAGAAGGCAGCTGTAACATCTGAGACTGATTTTTAGCAATCTAGCAGGTAGCCAGCTTAGCAGATGCTGATTCCATCTATGCACTGTGCTGATGTATGCCTCAGTGTTCAGGGAACACTGCATTCCTTCTTGACTTGAAGCCAAGAGGACTGTACACTAATTTGCCTTTCAAGCTACAGTTCAGGGAGGAAAGAGCACTCCAGCTGTTTCCAATCCATCCTTTTTTTCCCCCTGCAGAAGGTATTATTAACTGAACGATGAAGACTTCCAACTTCTTTACTCTCTGGGGATCAATTTACATGACTGGCTGATGTGGTAGCATGGGATAAACTTATCACTCCTTCCGCTTGCCTCTGTCGATGGGAACTCTGGTCATACAATAGATAAATGCCCACCAGGGCCCTCTTTTTTATGCATCCTAGTTATCTCTGGACATTTGTCATATTATAAAGAGGCTGATATGACTTGCCTTGAATCCAGTGAAATGGTGCACAAATAAAGGGCAAACCTGATTATTATTTTAAAAAATGCTAATTGAGTTTGAATAGTATACAAATAATACCATGTCCTCTTTTCTTTTTCAAGCATTGCAATTTTTTATATGATCTTGTCTTTGATGCCAAAATATTTCAGAAATGTGCCGCATAAGTATTCCTATCTAATATTAAGTTTTTTGATGTTATTTGCTGTGTGCCATTTAAGTCTTATGGGTAGCTGTAGTAACAAATATTCTTTCATATTATTATTATTATTATTATTATTATTATTATTATTATTTATTTATTTATATAGCACCATCAATGTACATGGTGCTGATAATAGGAAATAGGATACAAAATACCTAACATCCTGACCCGATTCACTATTGTTGCATCACTGGAACACATAAAGCTGACTGTAGGATTCCAACTCTATTTGAAGGCCATGATCTAAAGAGCGCTAAAAAAGGGGAGGAGGGGCGAAACTTTCACGTGTGCTGTAGAACTTAACGTCACCCATCTGCGACATAGCAAATTCCCATGATGCATCACAGACCACTTGTGAACAAACTCCTTGTTTCCAAAGTTGCTTGCCCTCCGATGTCACTGCATGAATGGAGATCGACATCCTGTGGGATTCTGGAATAAGACTTGAGAATCCAATTGCTTCCCTGGCAGATGAGCCAGGGTTTGCAGAGATGCTAAAAATCCAGGATATAAGCCTAGTCCTCTTGCAGGAAAAAAATGTTTTTCTCCCATTGACATCTGAGGTTCATTTTGTGACTTCTAAATAGCTTGGAAAACATTTTGTTTACTTCTATAAATAGAGATCATGTGTAAGTCCTAGAGGTTTTGAAGCCATAGAATTATTGAATGAATTAGTGTTGTTCTATAAAATTGTTCTAAAACCATTTCTGGCTCTTCCAGAGAAGTGTGTATAACTTTGTGGAAGAACTGGGCAGTGTGCAAGTTATAGTTTGCTTCTAGCAAAATCTCAAAGGTAAGTACCTTCAACAATAAACATTTTCCTATTTAAAAATACTTAGTCTTGACATTTTGTAATTACAGTTTCTTAGCAACAGGACTTTATACTAGAAGAACTCTTGCTGTGTAAAGAGGCCACATTCAGAATGCTTTACTAATCCTTAATTCCATGTATGTATTTGAAGATTTAACTCTGTGTGGAACTGGTCTTGGGGAGTGTTCAGAAGCTTCAGGTGGTGCAAAATTAGTTTCCCCCTCTACCTGCACCCAACTGATGAGGATGTGTCACAGAGCACATTAAACCACTAGCCTCTGAACTGGCTCCCTCTCATCTTTTGGTCAAAAATTAAGGAGATAATTTTGACATATAAAGCTCTTGATTGCCTGCATCCTTTTACTCTGTGTCCCATTATGATCCTCAAGATCAGTTAAGAGGAACTCTTGATGATACTATCAGTGCCCTTAGGGATGAGGGAGAAATTTTGCAGTTTCATGTCAATATGTGAACCAAAACTCAGTTATTCTTTGAATTTTACACTTCTGCAAATTTTGCAATGGAATGCTCCAGTTAAAAATGCACACAGAAATCTGTATATTAGGGAACAGTGCATGCAAAAATGCATTAAAATAGGGTTTAAAATGCATATTTTAAAAATTGATTGCAAAATTTTGTGTATTAAGCAAAATAGCATACCAAAATGTGTGCATTAGGACTGTGGACTGTGGGAATGCTGTGGACGTAATATATCTTGACTTCAGCAAAGCTTTTGACAAAGTGCCCCATGATATTCTGATTAACAAACTAGCTAAAAGTGGGCTAGATGGAACAACTATTAGATGGATTCACAGTTGGCTACAGAATCGGACTCAAAGAATGCTTATCAACAGAACCTTCTCAAACTAGGGGGAGGTAATGAGTGGGGTACTGCAGGGCTCAGTCCTGAGCCCAGTGCTCTTCAACATTTTTATTCATAATTTGGATGAAGAGGTGCAGGGAATACTTATCAAATTTGCAGACAACACAAAATTCGGTGGGATAGCTAATACCCTGGAAGACAGAAACAAACTTCAAAGTGATCTTGATAGGCTGGAGTGCTGGGCTGAAAACAACAGAATGAAATTTAATAGGAATAAATGCCAAGTTCTACATCTAGGAAATAGAAACCAAATGCACAATTACAAGATGGGGGATACTTGGCTCAGCAATACTACAAACGAGAAGGATCTTGGAGTTGTTGTAGATCACAAGCTGAATATGAGCCAACAGTGCGATATGGCTGCAAGAAAGGCCAATGCTATTTTGGGCTGCATTAATGGAAGTATAGCTTCCAAATCGCGTGAGGTACTGGTTATTATTATTTATTTATATAGCACCATCAATGTACATGGTGCTGTACAGAGTAAAACAGTAAATAGCAAGACCCTGCCGCATAGGCTTACATTCTAATAATTCTTCTCTATATTTATATATTATTATATATTCTCTATATTAATATATTCTCTATATTAATAATTCTTCTCTGGTTCTTCTCTATTCGGCCCTGGTTAGGCCTCATCTAGAGTATTGCGTCCAGTTCTGGGCTCCACAATTCAAGAAGGACGCAGACAAGCTGGAGCGTGTTCAGAGGAGGACAACCAGGATGATCAGGGGTATAGAAACAAAGCGCTATGAAAAGAGACTGAAAGAACTGGGCATGTTTAGCCTGGAGAAGATAAGATTGAGGGGAGACATGATAGCACTCTTCAAATACTTAAAAGGTTGTCACACAGAGGAGTGTGTAAACAAGTGGCTGCAGTAGTGAGGAGGAGAACCAACTCCGGGGGCCTCTTGTCAGTGAGACCTTGTTTGGACACAGGCCCAATCATGCCTACCCTTGACAGTGCCCTGGATAGAGCAAAGCTACCCTGCCGTCTCTCATGCAATGCTCACAGGCACAGTAGCCCTGGTGGGGGAAATGTTTGGCAATTCGATTCATTCATCCTGCGTATACAAGCTTCCCCTTCTCAGATGATTTCAACCAAAGCTTTCACTTTATTACAGCTGGTATACCTTTGTCAACAGCAATTAGTGACCCCTCACCCCATCAGTGAATAAAGTGCTGATGAATGCTCCACTGTGGGGCTGCCTATACGATGCCACATTGGAAGGGGATTAGCTCAAAAGCCCACAGCATTGTTGCTGCAAGGTGAAATAAAAAAAGCTAGACGGGGCAGGAGGCAGGGTAGGCTAGCCAGCCAGGAAAAACCACAGTGCCAGTAGCCATTGCCTTGTCAACCCTATCCCACCCCACCCCCGCCCCCGCCCTGTGTTCCCACACTTACAGGGCTATGTCCACTGGATAACTGAAACCAAAGTCAGTAAGCAATGTGGTGACCTTGGAGCAAAGGTAAAAGTCACTGTAAATTGAGACTGGAAATGCACAGGGGGGGGGTTTGTGGGGGGGTGGGGGAAGGCCCAATTTGGCTGAGTTGGCAGCTGCAACATATAAACAATGCAGCAGCACTGTGCAGCCACTATGGTCTTAATAGAGCATACATAAACCCTGAGGGTCTCCTTTCCCAGTCTGCTGTTGTGGTTGAGCAGTCAGCAAGCTGCTGTGTGCAGTGTGGTCTCTAGTTCTGCCTCCTTCCAAGACCCAATCATTTTCTTCCTCATTCATCATACATGGCACACACAAACAAACAAACATGCGCGCGCGCGCACACACACACACACACACACACACACACACACAGAAAGACACCAATTGCTGCAGTCTTGGCAGCAGGGCTTCATATGATTCTTTCAATGGGACCATTCCATCCTGAATGTCAAATCTGCATAGTTGCAGTTTGGCCATTTCTGCAAGAGGTTTTGGGATTAGGGAGTTCTAATTGTGAATGAAATCTTTTGAAAATCGCAGACAGCAGTCTTAGTTGCATTATCAGGTCTTGGGCTCATAATCCCCTGCTCGTAGTAATAATAATTAATAATTCAGTGTAAGCATCTTATGTTTTATGGATTGGATACCAGCATTACATCTGCCTCTAGGGTTATGAAAAGTAATAAATAAAGCCCATGTAACATTGCAAGTACAGCCCAGATGCATACACCAAAGAGAAAAAGCATCACCTAAAGATATTGCTGATATGGAAAATTGAGTTTTAAAACAAAATTACTGGTTTGTTTTGTATTTACTCCCCTTTTCTAGAAACATGATGATGAGTTTGGCATGTACACTTCACATGCAGCCAAAACTCTTCATATAAATTATTACTAATTGAGATGCCCTAACCAGTTGTATACTGCAACTTTTAGTTTTATGGGAATCCTGTTCTATGCAGTTTCTTCTATGGTGCTCATTAATTAATGTACTCTCCATTCACCTTCCAGCAGTGCATTAAGCCATGTGAACAACATCTGCCATGTGTTGTTTGTCTTTCCCTCTCATTCAGTCTTGTGGAAAATTTCCAGGTTTCTTCCATGATCTCAAATACATTGCCCAATATTTCAGGCAAAGAGAAGAGCTAGAGTAAGCCATAAACCCTACCTGCTTCTCTGATTAAACCCTGATCATTGATTATAGTTAGGTATTTACTATGTGGATAGGTCTTGTTTTTAAAATGTTGCTGTCCGAAAGCTACTACTACAATATTACAGGAGAAGAAAGATTAAAAATCTGCAAATTCATCAATCCTCCTGGCTTCCTGTTATAGCAGAACTAGCTCTGCAGGCACCTGCTTTGTTTTCTCTGCCTATCACTAACAATAAGTGAGGGGGTGTCTATATGAGGGGGAAGCTCCGGGGTGGCTCTGCAGTGGTGCTGTGTTGTTTATATGAGGCAGAAGCCACTGCAGAGCCCTCCCAGGGCTTTCCCCCGTAGCTCTGAAATAAAGAAGTCGGGGACTTACCCTGACTTTTTTCTTCTGCAGTGAGGTGACAATGGCTCATCTGTCACTGCTCTGGAGTCACAGCAGGGGGCATGGCTGTGCAGATGGCGACCCCTGATTGGTTGCCATCTGCATGGATAGGGTGGGATTTGGTGGGCCAGTGATCTGAATGGCCGCTGGAATGCCTCTGTGCTTCTCCTGAGTGGGGAGAAGGACACTTGGCTGGGAAAGCCGAGAAAAAAAGGTAAAATAAAAAACTGCAGCATGTGGATTTAAGGGGAAATTGCAGTGGATGGTTCCAGCAGCACAAATCCTGCAGACAGATTTGTGGGCACTTCTGTTGAGGTGGCCAGAAGCAACGAGAGACCCTTATAGATCCTAACTCCACGTGTTCATCTGCTTTAGGACATGAATATGAGAATAATGGTTTCCTATTAATTGGGAGGGCTATGTCGTGTGGAGGGAGGGATGTGTGGGCGTGCAGCAGTGTGACGTTGTATGGGGGGCGGTGTACAGGGTGGTGACTCTTCCTCCTTGGATGCAAACCCCGTGCTTGCTCCTTAGCATGGGGACAACCCCACAGGGGTGCAAGCATGGGGTTTTGGGGACTCGCAGCACCAATGCGTCGTCGTGAAGACAGCCCCAGTGACTCACTTATTCATAGAGATCTTCTATCTCTGGGAGGGGCCATGGCTCAGTGCTAGAGCATTGACTTTGCATGCAGAAGGTCCCAGGTTCAGTTCCCGGCATCTCAAGGTAAGGCTGGAAAAATTTCTGCCTGAAATCTTGAAAATCTTGCCAGTCAATATCAACAATGTTGGGCTGGACCATAGGTGGACCAATGGTCTGATTCACTATAACACACCTTCCTATGTTCCTGTCCTTTGAATCCCCAACAGCTATCAACCCATACTATATAAATAGAAAAAGGAGGCATCTAAGAACATAAGAAGAGCCATGCTGGATCAAATCAAGGGTCCATCTAGTCCAGCACTCTGTTCACACTGTGGGCAACCAACTGTTGACCAAGAATGCACAAGCAGGACATGGTGCAACAGCATCCTGTCACCCATGTTCCCCAGTAACTGGTGTATAAAGGCCTACTGTTTCTGATACTGGAGATAGCAGATAGCCATCAGGACTAGAAGCCATTGATAGCCTTCTCATCGAGGAATTTATCCAACCCCCTTTTAAAACTATCCAAAGTGGTGGCCATTGCTACATCTTGTGGTAGTGAAATCCATATTTTAATAATGTGCTCTGTGAAGAATTCCTTCCTTTTATCTGTCCTGAATCTCCCACCAATAAGCTTCATAGGATGACCCCAGGTTCTAGTATTATAGGACAGGGAGAAAATATCTCTCTATCCCCATTCTCCACACCATGCATAATTTTGTATAATGCATAATTTTGTACATGCAAAGGGGGGGGGGGAGGAAATCACTCAGCTACATGAAAACGCTCCTTTGTGCCTGTATTCTCCTGTTTCAGCAACAACTCCCATTCCACAAAGAATCAAGTAACTTTAAGATCGTAAGTGCACAGGGTGGGGTGGGGTGGAGCAGTCACATAACTACACAAAATCATGATTCTGCTACTGCTAGGGATGATATTCTATGATGATCTCCTCAGTGCCACACAGCCAGTCCATGATCAAGGCCATGCTGGGCCCAGGGGCTAACTATATGTAGTGACCTTCTACTGTATCCTTAATACTGAACTCACATCAGACATGCTTTCCTGGAAGCAAAAGACCAATATCTCTTCCATGGTATAGAACTCAACACAAACTTCCCCTTTTACAGCATACAACATGCAGATGCTGAAAAATTAAACACACAACAAAGTGCTCACTCCCCCCCTCACACACACATTCAAGAAAGAGACATAGGGCTCCTCTAAATGAACAATTTATTGCACGCTTATGATTGGCCACTCACAAAAGTTTGTGGGTCTTTTACACGACAACGCCAATGACCAGGATGTCTCACTTGATATCCATTGGAAACTCCACCATGAAAAGAACCAATTTTCAAGTGGTATCCTGAAAAAGCAGGATCTTCTGCCACGAAATGGGACTGTCTAAGTGGAACTGAATGGAAAGGAAATATTTAATTCAAAATGCATGGTCACCCCTCTCCATGTAATGCAGCCGATAGCAATCATGCCAAAAAGCAAGGAGCACAAACACCCTGGGTAAGCAACATGATTTCCCCTTAATATAAAGATGCCCACAGACTGACTCACTGACTCATTCAGCCAATCAGGAGACACGGGATAAACTGCAGTTACTGTCCACCACGGCTTGATTATTCAAAATGGCTGGCTGCAACAATCATGTAAAACCTGAGTTCTATCATATGTCTTCCTACCAAAAGGTTTAGATCAGCCAATAAAAAACAAATGACTTGGGAGTAGTATGAAAGTTGCTGGTTTGGGCTGACGTTATTAAAAATAAAGAAATAAGTATACCATTCAATTTAATGTAGAAATCTCTCTCTTTGAGTTATCCTTATTTGCAAGATTACAAAAGCACAGCTCAGGAGTCATCCCCATTATAACAGCTTTCAGTCATGCAAAGCACAGCTCAGTTCTATGCATGTCTACTATGAAGTTAAAATACCCAGCACTTTAAAATGTAAAGGTATTTAAAGAGCAGGGTATTTAAAGTTTAAATGTCTTCAAATAACCTCTTTTCTCCAATTGCTGATACCAATGGGGATTGTCTGCACAGCACTGAAGAAAAATTGTCTTTCTATAGTCCAGGACAGGGAAGTCCCAGGTCTTATTGCCAATCTCTGATAAGAGGTAAGCCCAGTGGTAGAAGTAAAAGTGACGGGGCCTGCTGAAGAAGCCATCAGGACAGATGGGGAACCCACCCATGCACCCCATGGGCCAGAGGTTCCACATCCTTACCGCACACCAATAGCTGAGCATCAAACAGGAATCCTCCAACATGACCTTCTGCAACTGACCTCCAAGAAAGGACCGGAACCACCCCAGAATGATACCTCCCACTTCCATCCCTGCCAATTGGTCCAAGATATGGTCATTGCTACTGAATGCTGCTGAAAGGTCTAGCAGAAGCAATAGGGATGTACTCCTCTACCTAGTTCCTGGGACAAGACATCCACCAAGGTGGGGATGTTGCAGGATACAGTGTGTATAACCAGAACCTAGACTGAAATGGGTCTAGACAACCCATTACATGCAAGAATTGCTGGAATAGAGACATCATGTTGCAATCATGTATCTTCCTAGAAATGATAAATTTGAGACTAGTCAGAAATTAACCAGTACAGTAGATCCAATTCATACTTTCCCAATAAAGGTCTTAAGTCTGGGTGGAACTACTCTAAGGAGGTATTCACCACTCTCCTTAGCCAAACCTCTTTTTGGATGCATTGATGAACAAATTGCAACCTATCCAACACAAACGCCAGTGGTACATCAGTGGTACGTCATTAGGAATTGCTACAACTGCTAATGCTTTAGCTGTAATATCAATAGTTTTGAGAAGGAGACAATAATCCACAGTACTAGGGTATTACAATGACACAAATAATTGTGAAGGTAATTGAGATTTTCCAAACAGGATTATTCCAGTTAAGATAAGCAAGTGAAGCTTAGAAGGAGATCAACTGCAAGTCTGTTAAAAGAACAGAAGAAACAGCAAATCCAGGAAAAGATTTAATTCTATTTTTCACCGTTATATTATGGCAGTACACACACCCCTCCGCAGCTATGGATTAGATTAAACCACAATAATGGAAGTATTGACCCACAGGCAGCTGGAAAGAGGACCTACAGTATATCTTGCTGTGACCAACACCATGGAGGGCGCATGATTTGCATGCAGAAGGTCCCAGATTAAACCCCTAAGGATACCATCTTATTGATTGCACCCTCAGTGATTGAAAGCCCCCCCCCCGCCCCCCGGACTCAGAGACATCCGATAGCACTCTTCAAATACTTGAAAGGTTGTCACACAGAGGAAGGCCAGGATCTCTTCTTGATCCTCCCAGAGACCAGGACACGGAATAATGGGCTGAAGTTACAGGAAGCCAGATTATGGCTGGACATCAGGATCGTATGTGTATTTGTTCTATTTTTCATGGAATATTCAAAACAATATGATCATTGATGGAGTGGGGAGGAAAGACACATTCTTCAAGAGCACATATCTTAAAAGGCATTTTTCAAAATTAAAAACTAGAGATATTTTGCAATGCATTCTTATCCACAACAGATATATAGAGACATAGAGATACTCCTGCATTTGCACACCTCATTTCACTTCATGTGATTATAAGAATTTCAAAATCAATTCAAAAGCTATATTAGGGAATAACTTTTCAGTGTTCTGCAAAACTAGAAAGAATAACAATTGCAGGTACTATTTTTCTGTGTTGCATAAAGCCCCTTGAGACTTTCTTATTAATATTTTTTTCCTTTTCTTTTTTTAAACAGCCAGGAGTGAAGTTTCAGAATAAAGAAAAACTTAGCTGCTACTGGATTCATCTGGGTATGATCTAGGTTGTTACAGACTTAAAATTGTCAAAGGCTTCAGGGTTCTAAAATATAAAATATTCATATTGTATAATTTTGCATAATTTGTTTAGCTACCTAAGTATAATTTGGTTGTTTTCTGCATAAATCCTGAGCAGAAATGAAAAATAGTGATTTCTTTCCCAGCTATTTTTTACTTTTATTGGAATATATTATGAAGGGGAAAAGAACATTCATCCATGCACTGAAGAGAACCAGCCTGTACAAAGCATGGCCATGTATTATAACAATATCACTTTATTCCCATTCATGGTATCTGAATTTTACAAGAAGGTATTTCATTAACTATGTCTTGTTTCTTGTGGATTTTCCTCAGCCACATGTTCCAACTTCATAAATACACTGGAACTCACTGAAGAAAATGCAAAAATTTCTAGCTAGAATCTAAATTGATGTGAAAAGAAAACCTAAAAGACAACAAAAACAGTGAGCTGATTGGATTGACTAAAGGTCCATTCCTATCTATGGTTCCTACCACCTTTTATTTATTTATTTTCTTGCAAGCCCTTGTCATGACCTCAGGTGGTTTATATAAAAAGAGACTATAAAAGGAGACCAGCACACTTTGGTTTCAAAATTAGCAGTGGTGGAGGGGGAAAATTTGGGGCAGTATCCAATTGCATGTAACTTTACATGAGTGAAAAGGAACTACAGGGTTATTATAAGAGAGGGAACTCAAGAACACACGTATTACTGTACATGATATTGTAG
The DNA here is from genome assembly GCF_023053635.1 of Elgaria multicarinata webbii. Classification (NCBI taxonomy): domain Eukaryota; kingdom Metazoa; phylum Chordata; class Lepidosauria; order Squamata; family Anguidae; genus Elgaria; species Elgaria multicarinata. The sequence continues at coordinate 50,065,066 of NC_086180.1, read as the reverse complement.
TATAATGATTCAGATATAAAATGCAAAAGCTGAAATCCTGCATGAAGTTATGCTCTTAAAACCCACTGAAGTCAATTATGTGCAGGATTGCAGCCAAAAATAATATGGATTAATGGATCGAGTATGTTTTAATAGCTGCCTTTGAAAATTATGTTGATGGTTTGAAATACCAACATAAACAGCATTGATTTTCTTTAAAAAGTGACACTCGGTACTCATAGTGCCATAAGTCACTTCTTCATAGTTGCTCCCATTAAAATATACCGTTTGTATTTGCCCCTGTTATCGCATACATGCTGCACAGAATTTGAAATGAGGCACTTTGATCCTAAACATCCTGATGCAGCTTCGGGTACTATGCATGCAGAAACACTGGCTCCTGGCTATCAGCTGTTTGGGAGGAGGCACGTGGAGATGGGTTCATTTCCCTCTTCCCATCCTCTTTTCTGCCAAACAACTGATAAAGCAGGATTCTAGCATTTTAAAAACAGGTTTAACATGTGCAACCACATACTCACTTGGAAAGGGGAGGTCAAGTCTTGCTTGTTCCAATGGAATTTATTTATATAAATCTGTAGCCAGTGCTTTTTTCCAGTCAGGATTGCACCTTGTTCTTGGTGAATGGGGTCACCTGACTCATTTGCCTATCACTTCATTTATTCCTAACTAGTGAAAATACCCAGCTTCACACAGATTGGAATAGCCCTTAGTTTGATAGATTAAAGACTTCAAGCAAAGTTATGCAGCTGTTGAAGTTGAACAAATTGTGCCTGCCCCATCTGAGTAAAGCCAGAGCTGCTGGCATCGCAGGGTGCAGGCAGTAGTCTTGTGGCCAAGGCCTACTTTTGATGTAGCTCAACAGGCCCTCTAGAGCATCTAATAAATTAGCACTGTACTGGGATGGTACTAATCCTATACACACTTACCTGGGAGTAAGATCCATGGAACTCGGGTGGCTTGATTCACACAACAAACTAACCGACCCAGTATGGATTGTGGTTGGACCATGGGTTATCGTATTGTTTGAATGCGGCGCATTTTCTGCAGGGTTACTTGTTAAGCATGCAGTGTGACCCTCAACAACCCAACAACAATACAAGCCATGGGTTCTCAAGGTGGCTTTTTCGAGAAAAATAAACCACACTGCATGGTTAACAAACCACCCTGCAGATGAACATGCTGTGTTCAGACAACATGTTAACCCACACTGTAGAAAACATACTGTGTTCAGACAATACAATAACCTACGGTAGGTTAGCATGTTGTGTGAACCCAGCCAGTGGGACTTCCTTGTGAGTAGAAATGCATAGGATTGTGCTGTAAAACACCTACTGAATAAATCATACTCAAATGACTCTTATTTGAAAAGCTGAAAATACTAATTGGAATTAACTTAACCAGCATCCCAAACCAGATAATATCAAATCAGAACCCTTTGTGGCTACTTTTTGAAGATTGTCAAATTGTTCTGGGAACAGAAATTACCTATGCTTTGACAACTAATGATTGCTTATAAAGTGATTGCATTTACCATTTGTTTAAAAATGTGAAGAAGCAATGTTGTAGTTATTTAAAGTCTTGTTGAAAATCAGGCTACTACCATTGAACCTGTATACTGTATACCTCAGGCCACATGAAGACAAGTTAAGTGTTGATAATGTTAACCTTAACATTTTTGTTTTATTTCTCTGTGATAGGTAGGCTAAGACTTACCCAAGACAATGAACGGGAGCCATAACCCTTCTTCATGGTAAACATATAATTTCCCCAGCGATCCACCGAGTAATAATAAAAAGTTATGTGTAGTACATATACTGTTTATATTCCATTGGGTTTAATATTGCTCACAGTGAAATTGATTTTCTGGAATCTTGCAATAAACCTCATCAAAGTGAACCAAATCCACACTGGCTTTTTATGAAGTGATTGGAATCGCTGTAATAAATTAGCCTTCTTCATCAGGGGAAAAAACACCTCCTGATAAGGTGCCTGTTTGATTAAATCTCTTCAGTCCCCGTTTAAGTCTTTAACAATCTTAAAATGTTTTCTTTCATCACTCTGAGCCTGCTACGTGACATTTCTCTTCAGTGGTCACATGGTAACGTCATGTGAAAGCACCCTACATAGCAAGAAAGAAAGCAATAACATCCGGAGAAAGATTTGTTGTTTTAGCAATGTTCAAGAGGTGGTGTTTTACATTTTTACTACATGAATACTGAAGGGGCAAAGTCATCTCATGGTGACTCTTCCTGGTCAAAAATAAGGCCCAAAATAGAGTAGAATCAACCATGTAACCTCTTGGTAGGTTTGTCACCTCTACTGTCAGGGCTGGTCCAACACATTTCATTGCCTGAGGCAGAGCAACACATGAGCTCCACCTCCCCAAATCAAAGTTATAACAAGAGAGGGGAACATGTGGTCACCCAGTTGTTGTTGGACTGCGATTCCCATCTGCCCTAGCCAGCATAGCCAATCTCTGGTGAGTAGTAACCAAGAAAGTCAAGTTATTTTGGCACTTGAATAAGGCAGATCATCTCACAAGTGCTTCTACTTCTGCCAGGCAGTAAAAATGCAATAATAACAAATTAAATAATGAACAATTTGCTGCTTTTTCATGACCCCCGATGTCAGATACCTGAGGCAGCTGCCTCCCTCAGCTTTATGGTAGGGCCAATCCTGTAACAGTTTTGTCTTGCCATGTGTTGAGAAGAATCATACTGTGCTTCTTCACCTGATCAGAACTCCAAAGAATCAGGAAAATCTCACTATTTGGCAGGACAATATACTTGACCAATTCAATAATTGGTTACATGCAACAAGAGGGCCTTCTGTGCAGTGACACCCATGCCTTTGAAACAAGATGCCATCGGAGGTTCACCATGCTCCATCACTGCAGGCTTTTAAGATGGCCTTGAAAATATATTATTTTACCTTTGCCTTCTCTTGATATGACTGCTGTTGTAGCTGTTGTTGGTTTTATTGTTGGCTTTTATTGCTATTTTTATTGCTATTTTACTGTGTTTAATGTTTTTATTGCTTTTAATATTTAAACTGTTTTTATGTATTTTATTGTTGTAAGCCACCTTGGGAGGCCTTCTGCTCTGAAAGGCAGCGAAGAAATATTTTAAATAATAAAATAATGCACAACATGGTAAGTTACCACATGGCAAATTTAATCATGGACTGGGTTTACCATGGGTTATTGTGTTGTCTGAGCACAGCGAATTTTCTGCAGGGTGGGTTAATGTGTTGTCTGAAAGGTGTGTGTTTTCCATAGGGTGGATTATCTTGATGTCTGAATGCAGCATGTTTTCCACAGAGTGGCTTGTTAGCCATGCAGTGTGGTTTATTTTTCTTGAACAAGCTGTGTTCAGATAACACGATAACCCACAATTCAACAATGACCCACACTGCGTGGGTTAGCATGTGTGTGAACCCAGCCATAGTCAGCTTCAGTCAGACCTCATGGTGCACACACACCAAGCACTACAGATGAAAAACTTTCATTACTTCCTGAATAGACATAGCACTGTAGCATGCATGGAATTTGTTCCTCAATCCCCTACAAAGCATGCTTCTGTGAAAGAGAATCCAGAGACGGAACGTGGGATTTCTTTAAAGATAATTTTACTAATATGGTTGTGGATTATTGAAATTAGTGCTCACAAAAGGCAGCTTTGACAGGTAGAAAGACTGATGTATCCTGGTTAGCCTGAAGACCTAGTTCCTCTCCTCCATAAATTCACATGCAGCAAATCTTTCTCCCTGCATTTCCCTCACCGAAAGAATGTGCCAATACTTACCAAAAAGAGTAAATGCTTTCTAAAAGTTACATTATTAGATGAGACTAAATCAGATGTTATATGAAGAGGTTTCATCATGCCAAAGGGGAGGCTGGGTGCATGAAACAAATTAGTGTGGAATCCCATTTGGACTACCAGACTTTTGCATGACTCCCACTCAGGATACCTTTCCAAATGGTTAGATTGTGCTCTTTATTAGGGCTGTGCATTGCCTCGGGCTGAATTCCCGAATCTGAAGTGAGCCAATTCTGCCTGCCTCAGCCTGAATATGTGGTAGTAACGGGTCAGCCCAAGGCAAAGTGGATTAGTTCCGAAGAGCCTTGGGCTGCCTCAGGCCAACTTGGAGCAGTGGTGGGTTGCTCTCCCTACCCACATGCATGGGAAAGTCAGCGCAAGGCTGACCATGAGTCCATTGGAATCCCTCCCTCCTCCCCTCCTTTCCTCTCCCTCCCCACTTGCCCCCCAAAACATGAAGCCACTGCCGCTGCCCACAGAACTTCCACCTGCTGTCCATTTTCCTCCATTAGAGCCACAATTTAAAGGTAAGAAGGGGGCTCTCTCTTTTTCATAGAAGTAGGGCCACAAATTATGGTGGCCATAAAGGGTCATTTCTGTAGGTTCCAGACCAAGATCTATGAAAATGAGAGGTAAGTCTTGTGGGCAGTGGCTGGGGGGGGGGAGGTGAGCAGGGGGAGGGAGTGGAATGAGGAAGCAGGGAGTCCATTGGACTCCTGGTCAGCCTTGTACCTGGCTTTCCTGGGCACTAGCCACACAGCGGGCACCCAGGAACCCACAAGGGCTGACCCACTTCAGGGGGACTGAACCTCACTTCAGCTTTGGGTCCAAAGTAAAGTGGCCCAGCCCCAAAGCACCCCATGTCAAATTAGGGCCATTTCAGAGGGATGTGCATTGCCCTACTTTTCATTACAAGCTATTTTACAGTAGAAAGTAATGATTTTTTTTCTCCTGAAACAAGGACAAAGTTCAATTTGGTCTTCCCTAAAATGGCTCTAGTCTCTGGTGAGAATGAATGTGTGAAACATCTATTTGCATCTCATGTGCCATATGTATGAAAACTATTTTTATTTCCATGTTTACTCCTGGTTAAATGAAGGGAGGGGGGAAATTAACCATGAGTAAAACCTCTGAGATTGTCTTTGTCATTTCCTATGGTGTCTGGGGAAAACAGACAGCAGTAAACAATGATGCTTTATTTTATTTCTAGTTATATGAATTGTCATCATCATAATTACTAGTAGAACATCTGTGTGTGTGTTTTTGTTTTTTTGTTTTTTAACAAGGCAGACAGCAGAATTATTTTTAACACAATGTTCGCATATCCCCATTGCTCTCTGGTCTTGCGGCTTAGGAGTTTGTGTGTCTTTAAAGGATTTAGGATGCCCTTGAAACACAAGGTATAATATAATCTTATATGGTTGCACAGGAGGACTATTCCTTCTCCACAGAATAAGAATGTAAAAAAGTGCTCAAAGTTTTGTTGGGATAATATTATGTTTCTTTCATTCACTAAATACTTCTGCACAGAAAAGTCTACCTATTATCAAATCAGCTGGCAAAGTTCTGATGGATAATTTGTGACATTGGTTGCTTCCAGATGGAGGTGTCCTTGCACGAACAATTAGAAGTCATTGTGCAGCTATTCCATCTTTTCTTCCTTAACAGATTTACCATGGTAAGAAAAAAGTTGTGATGACACACAGGTCTATTTCTTCTCATCTTCTTCAGGTCAGGTTGTGGATATGCTCAATCGGATGAGGCTGTGACAATGGACAGAAAGGGCTAATAAACTGAAACTCAATCTAGGCAAGACTGAGATGCTGTTAGTGGGTAGTTCTCCTGGCCAGAGGGAGGGTGTTCGACATGTTCTGGATGGGGTTGTCCTGCCCTTGAAGGAGCAGGTTCATAGCTTGGAGGTTCTCCTGGGTCTGTCTCTATCACTTGAAACTCAGGTGGCCTCGGTGGCTCAGAGTGCCTTCGACCAGCTTTGGCTGGTGGTCCAGCTCCGCCTCTATCTGGACAAGGAGAACCTGGCTCCAGTTATCTCTGCTCTGGGAACCTCCAGGTTAGATTACTGCAGCCCACTCTTACGTGGGACTGCCTTTTAAGACAGTTCAAAAGCTGCAGCTTGTGTAAAATGCAGTGGGCAGATTGATAACAGGGACAAGAAGGTCCAAACATTTAACACCAACTCTGGCCCACTTGTAATGGCTGCCTGTATGTTTCCGAGCCTGATTCAATAAAGCCCTACCTTTAAAGCCCTACAAACTCAGGATCACAATACCTGATGGAGCACCTCTCCTAGCATGAACTGACCTATATACTATGTTCAGCACCCAAAGCCCTCCTCTGGGTGCCTCCTCCAAGGAAGGCTCAGAGGGTGGCAACAAGAAAGTGGGTCTTCTCGGTGGTAGCCCCAGTTAAGGAATGGGCTCCCTAATGATGCCTGCCTGGCTCCAATATTGTTATGGGTTACAAGTGGATGACAACATTGCCTGGACTTCTCATAAAATTCCATGAATGGGGAAGGGCAATCACACATTCAAAGCCATGTCTGGAACCACACCCCTGAATACAGTCCAAATGATAAGATAATAATTCATGAAGATTAAGAAACTTTAAGAACAGCACGATTTAAGGTGTATGGAATTTTGCATTGCAGTTGTTAGCTAAAAAAAATAACAACATGAATTTTTAAATAAAATACATTTAGAAATGCATATTTTGTGAAAAGAGATGTCCCGAAATATATTTAAATATAGATTTCAATGCAATGTTTTGAGTGGATTAAAAACAACAACTAGGTTGACTTGCTCAGAACATTCATACTTCTCTGGGTTTTCCACAGGGGCCCGGAAAAGTCAGGCACAAGGCTGACAAGGAGTCCATTCACTCCCTACTTCCCAGCCACTCCCCCCGCTCGCCTGCCTGCTGACCCACGGGACTTACCTGAGGCCTCTGTATGCACCAGTGAGCCACCCAGCCTCCTCTCTAGGCTCCCCCCTCCCAGCCGCTCCCCCCTCTTCCTCTAGGGTGACCATATTTGGGAAACCAAAAAAGAGGACACCTAGCGTGTGTGTGTGGAAGCAGCTTTCTGAGTCCTGCAGAAAATACGTTATTCTCCCACCACCTTAAAGAACCCAATTGGAGTGGAGGAGGGGAAAGGATTTCATTCTGCACCACCACCATCCACTCCAATTGGGGCCTTTTCTATAATGTCCACGAATGACCCACTTTCCCCTTTAAGACCTCAATTGGAGCTCAGGGTGGGGGAATGATGTGCCTCAAGAAAGCATGTCATTCCCTCCTGCCATGCTAATGGCAGCCTTAAAGGGGAAGGTGTGTCATTCCAGGACAGTATTGAAAATTATAGAAAATCCCCCGACACCATGGAAAGAACAAAAACCAGGACAAATCCAGGGAAATCCTGACAGTTGGTCACCCTATCTTCCTCCCAGCCGCTCTTCCCTGCTCCCAGCTGTGTTTATATATCATGTTGCTTAGCAACACGAAGTTCTTCTCATAGCTCAGAACCTTCAGCATACAAATTTCTTCTCATAGCTCAGAACCTCTGTGCCACTCATTGCCATGCATTGCCTTAGCGCTTTATATATAGATAGAAGATTAATGTGAAGCAGGATGGAACAGACATATGCATGAACACATGCCAAAGTAACATAGGCTGGAAAAAGAGTGACCCATCTATTCTATCCTTAGGCTCCTGTACCTTTTAACAGTTGTGAGAGGAAAGAGTGTTGGCAGAAGTTTTCTTGTCGGTCAGAGTGCCAAAGAGCTAAGAAAAACTGCACTTGCCAGAAATGGTCTCTTGTTTGCAGCTTTACTGGTACAAGAGCTTATGGGATTTCTATAGGATCGGTTCACCCTAGTGGTAAATATTAGCAGTCATTTTGCAACTATGTATAATGGATGCTAATGGTTTACCACTAAACAACAACTCTCTCATTTCAGAGCAGACCAGTTAAGTTTGAGGATCGGATCACATGGCCCCTTTGTTTTGGATCAGGTGAGCTGTTTTCTTGCTTGGATTGAAACATGCTTGTTTAAAATTTGCCACAATGAGCATAAGCCACAAATCTGCATTCCATCATAAGCCTTACAAATAGGAGTTGAACTGTAGCAGTATACATTTAGCATCTTATGCTTATAGTAAGCAATTCAGATGGCTCATTTGGTCGAGATCTGCATCAATCTAGCAAGAGAGAGAAACGTTCGGCTAACAGCAGAAATGGGTGTGTGATTCAACTCTAATAGAACTATTAGGGAAGATGAGTCAGGCTGAATGACACTTACAGAAAATCAGCCAAAGTCAAGTGCATAGTTTATCCACTGGTCATGCTACCTCTCATAAAACTCCTAAAGATACCATGGCTGTTTACGCCTGTCTACTTGTGTGATGTAAGAATTATCTTAAAGAAGTAGATTTTTAACCTAGATTTTGCTGAACTAGGAAGAGAAAATTCCCAGATTTGTATGATGAAATCGATAGACCAAGGTTTAGCTGTGGACTTTCTAGCATTACACCTAAGCAGATGGTTTATGTTCATGTTTGTATCACAGGCCGGCCCACTTTCTTTCACCTTAATATAAATCTTGCCCACTCATCATAAAAGTTAAAGTAGATAAAATCAATGTAATGCTGGGTGGGTGGGGGGAGACAATTAAAATCACCATGGGTATGATTAATAATAACAGAACCCCTTCTAACACAGGTGGTCAATACATTTTAAGATTTAGTGTGATACCCACACATGATGACAATGGGTATAGAATGTCATGAAAGGTCATTGATAATTTGTACAATAGTCTGATTTTGTTTAATTTTTTTATGTTTGCCCCAAACCTTGGAAAATGTACTCGTGTTTCATTCAGGACTGCTGAGGTAGTTGTTACTCACCTTTGTTGACTCTTTGCTTCCCATCCTGTTAATCATGGTTGTCTTTGCCCCCTTTTCTTAATGTTAGATGAGTTGGTTGCTAGACAAACAACTAGGTCTGCAATGAACATAGGAATTGGAGTAGTGGTTGGTTATGTCATAGAGGCACTGATGTCTCTCTAAAGAAGAGGAAAGCAATGTAATTAGGTGCCCTGCCCTCTTTTAAATCTGGTCACTCTAGTATAGCTCCTGCAGCTTTAACTGTGGTGATGAAGAGGAAATTTCACCAGGTTCTCCATATATTCAAATGACACCTGCTGAAATTCCCTTTTCAATATAACTGTTAAAGATACAGGAGCCCTGTCCTCCTTTTCATATGGTCACCCTACACTAGAGGGCACTATCCCATTCAACTATATGAGCTGGGAAATTTTAAATTACAGACCACGTGGTCACTGTTCTCCTCCCGTGTAATTCAGCTCATTTCAAATATGGAAGAGAAGCAGGAAGCAGGAAGGGAAACACAATTTCCCTTCGCAGCCGAGCACAAGTATTTCATTTTTTAAAGAAGTCTAATACAGACTTTCAAAACTCATTTTCTTTAATGGTGTCATAAGGGTATCTGTTACCTACTGTTAAAAGCCATGAAAACATAATTCAAAAATCACTTTCAATGTTCTGTTACTATGGGTTTTAAATCACATTTAAATATCCTTTGCCTTTGTGCACAATATGGCATATTGCTTTGGTCAGAAAGAAGGGTTTATAACTTCAGATTGTTGTACAATTTATTTAGCTCACAATATGGAATCACACATTCTGTTATCAGCATAGGCAGCACCTAAAATAAACATCCAGCTTGCTTTGCTAATGCAAGTACCGCCATGTTTGTGTGCTCTGCCTCACAGTCACAAAAGACCTATTAATCCCAGAGGGAAAGTCAAATAACTGCTGGGATTTGCATTTTCAAAGAGACAGCAGCCATATTTGTCTGCCCCTGTAACCTTTGGTGCAAGCAAAGACCTTTTTGCACTATGACCTAATCTGCCTTTATTAAGTCTGCACAGTATCAAGCCCATTTCATTTGAAGATGGTGGATTAAGGGTTTGTTTTTTATCTGCACAACAAAATTCTTGTGTCTCACAATCTCTTCCTACCCTTACTTAACATTTAGCCTGATTGAGAGCTCAAAAGCTTCCTCATCACCTTTTAGTGGTAAAATGTCTTGCTTATAGTTACTTATGGACACACACAGGATTGGAACTAGATTTAGGCATGCACAATTGGGCTGACAGTAGAAGTCCCTGTCTCCTTCTACCCATGGGAAGCCCCTCCACCCCTCACAAAACGCTACACTAAGGGTTGGGGGATGCAGCTGAATTGGGTAAGCTATGTGAGGGGGGAGGGTTCAGCATGGGTTTCCAAAAATTGTTGGTGGAAGGTATCTCCATCCAATTTTCGGGGATTTGTCCTTTCCTGTACTTCCACCAGCCCAATTTCAGGCCACACTTAAATCTGGGTCCAGCCCATTGAGCTTTTTTGGCTGTTGGTTGCAGTACTGCTATTACTATTGAGTAAATGCCACAATCGTATTATGATTGCCATAAATGAGAATGGCTGAAGAAATAAGTGTCCATTCAAAGGAGAATGGAAAGAAACTGCCTATTTTGCTGAGTACAGCACAGCTATCATTACTGCTGACAGAATGCAGATGGTGGCTATTTTTTTTTTTAAAAAAAAAGATAATGTGTATTCTCAATAACTGTTATCTCACAAAGAAATTAAAAGTAAATTAGGCACAGTTTTATAAGCAATATAATAAATATCACCACAGAAAGTAATTCTGAGTCAATGAAAGCATTAGTCTGTGGCAAATTGTGTAGCCTTGAGGCGAATTGTCAATTTTAAAAACTGTATTAAATCCTTATACTGTACATGGTTTGACCACCTTCCGGCAAGGCTCTAAGATTCCAAATTTTCACTGACACCATTGGGAGGAGCAGGCCCGGTGCTGCCATAGAGGCAACTCAGGCGGCCGCCTAGAGCGCCAAGCAAACGAGGGCGCTGAACAGCGTACCCGGAAGCTGCTCTCCTAGAGCAGCTTCCGGGTGTGCTGTTCCAAAGCTGCCACCCCAGCCTCCGCCCAACCCCAGCATCCTGGCTCCTTCGAAGCCAGGATGCTGGGGTTGGAGGCGGAGGCTTCAGTACGGTGCGCCAGGAAGCCACTTCCAGGCGCGCCGCTTCAAAGCCTCTGCCCCGCCCCCCAACCCCAGCGTCCTGGCTTCAAAGCCGGGAGCGGGCAGTGAGTGGGCGAGCAAGGGGGGAGCCATAGCGGTGAGCGAGCGGGGGCGGTGGGCGGGGGCGAGCAGGCAGGCGGGCGGGGGGAGCAGTGAGTGAGTGAGCGAGCGGGTGGGCAGGCGAGTGAGGGGGTGGTGAGTGAGCAAGCGGGGGCGGCGGCTTCAGAACGCGCCTGCCTAGGGCGCACTATAGTCTGGCGCCGGCCCTGGGGAGGAGAGGGTACTCCACTCAGCACCTTTCCAGGATTTTGTCAGAAAATATTTATTTATTTTATTACATTTACATATCGCCCCATAGCCGAAGCTCTCTGGGCGGTTTACAAAGATTAAAAACATGCAATCATTCCATTTTATATATGCAACTTTTACATCTGGTCATCGAATCACCAGACATACAGTTTGAAAGTACTGAAGTGGCACCAGTAACACCCATTTTTGTGTTAATATTTCTGTTTTCAGAAAATGCAGTTAGCTGGAAATTATAATCTAGAGATGTAAGGGTACAATAGCACTAATAGATGGAAAGATAAAATGTCATAGAAAAGTTAATACGGTTATTATTTACCAAGTATTACCACACTGACAGACGGCAACGGAAAGGAAAGGAAAGGAACCTCTCGTGCAAGCGCTTGAGTCATTGCTGACTCCTAGAAGGACGCCTGCTTTCGCTGACTTTTTCTTGGCAGTCTTTGTGGCATGGTGGTTTGCCATTGCCTTCCCCAGTCATGGCTACCTTTCCCCCAGCTAGCTGGGTACTCATTTTACCAACCTCGGAAGGATGGAAGCCTGAGTCGACCTGAGCCGGCTGCCTGAGAACCAGCTTCCGCTGGGATCGAACTCAGGCTGTGGGGAGAGTTTCGGTTGCAGTAACTGCCGCTTACCACTCTGTGCCACACGAGGATCTATGCAATGTATAATTCAAACAAATTTGCCTAGAGGTCTAAGATAAAGATGCTTTATCCACCCTAACAAATGTTGTGCAGAAACGTTCAAAATCTAAAGTATATAGCATAACCCAAAAACGAATCCTGCCCCTGGTCTTCTTTCAAGCCTTCATGGTAAACATTTGTATAGTAGGAGGAGGGAAAAAGTAGTCTCAATGGGTGAGCCACCCTGAGAAGAAGCCACGGTGGGTGGGTGGGTGAGTGGTTTATCCCTTACTTCCAATAAACGATTGCCTGATCGTTAGCTTCCCATGACTTGTTACTGCATCAGTCCTTTTAGTCCTCCAAATTACTGCTGGCAAGTATTCCAGGGACCTCTAGGGCAGGAATTCTTGTTTCCCCAATCTCTGGATGAGCACCCTTTATGCAAATAGTCCTCTGGGGTTGCCAATTGAAGAGGTAAATTCCCCCCTCCCTCTTCAGCTGGCAACTCCAAAAGGAATTAATTTTCTGAAACCTTATGAATGCAGGAATGCATTTGCAAACTTTAAAAATATATATTTTGGGGTCTTGTGCAAGACCGCCTGTCCACTATTTAGCCAAGCATACCCACATTCCCTTCTTGTCAATGTACTCCACGTTGGTGCTTCTCTTGCTAGCAAACACATTAAAAAAGGCTCCTTCACATTACACTGCAGTAATAACACCTGCTCCTAAAGCTCCTTCTCTCTTGCAGCTGCCAGCTCACCCTCCCCGAGCACTTCACGCCAGTTCCTTTTGGCTCTCCCTCCCCCACCACTTCATGCTTGTCACTTCCCTCCACTGTTCTATGTTGCTAGCTGTCAGGTGTACATGGGGGTTACACAGCAGTGAGCAGGGTGGCAAAACATACATAAATTTCAAGGCAGAGCAGTAGAACGGATGGGGAAATTGCACAAAATTCATGGCAAAGCAGTACAACAAAGGGAGAAATTGTGCAAATGTCATGGCGGAGCAGTACAATGAAGGGAGAAATTGCACAGGTTTCATGGTAGGGAAGTAAAGCAGAGAGGGAAATTCTAAGCAGCAGATATTTGCTCCTGTGCATTTGCACAGGACCAACCATAATTTTAAAGGGGGGGGGAACCCTTGCGAATGCCTTTGGGACACCCTCCATTGTCCTTTCTTCAATATTCCAACACACATACACTCCAAATTAAAAATCCATCCTGAGTCTAGGAAGGGCTGAGGGAGAATGGCAGCGGCACTAGAGGCATGAGTAGTGGCAGGGTTTTTTTTACTGCTCTTGCTGGGTGGTTCTCTAGCCATTCCCAACAACTAATCGAAAAATTACCCTGCCAGGTTTGGCCATCATGCTAAGAACAAGCCTGAGAACAAGCCACCCTAAACAACCCTCCTACAAGCCATGGGTTCTCAGTGTGGCTTATTTGTACAAAACTATCCATGATGGTTCAGACACCACACTATGCCCCCATCTATACGGAGGCGCTTTGGCACCAGGAGGCGCCTTGCACCTGCATTTGCTTTCCTTCCTGGCATCTGCAAGGGAAGGAAGGCAAGTACGGTTTTTCCTGCTTGGCGCCTCTTGAAAAGTTGTAAAAAGAAAGAAAGAAAAAGAAAGAAATGGGGGGGAGGAGAAAAGGAACGGGCCCTTTACATTTTAAAAATGTAAAGACCCCAATCTGCGGTGCTCTGCATATTGAGATTGAGGGTAGACCGGACCTCCGCATATAAAGATGGGTTTCTTGGCACCTTTTCAAAAGATTAACAACAACAACAACAACAAAATGAAGGGGAGAGAAAGGAACAGGGCCATTCCTCCTCGGGGGGGGGGGAGGCACGGCACTGTTCCTCTCCTCCCCCCCCCCGCATTTTTTCTGTGTTTTTTTTTAAACTTATTTAGATCAGCGGAGCCACCTCCACTGCCAAAAAAGTCAGAGTAAATGCCTGACTTTTTTGGAGTGGATTTTTTTAGGATTTGCTCCTGAATGGCTTCACATTTGCGGCTGTGTCATCTGCCCGAAAATGAAAAGATGTGAATTTACAGTGGTGTAAACAGCCATATGGACAACCCCTATGCCACCTTGCAGCCACCCATGATAACTCACCATGGCTTAGTGTGATGTGCAAGCCAGTCTTCCTTTCCTAAAGTCTTTAAAACTAGCATTCGCAAACTGTTTCCAAAGTCACATCACGTGTCAGTTGTTCAGTTTACTCAACTTCTGTTTTGTGCCAAATCATGTGATCTTTGTTTCATTAATATTTACGAGTAATTTAGATTGTGCCAGATGATCTTAAAACTCATTGAAATCAGTGTGAAGATAATCTACTACCGTAAATGATTGTGTCATCTGCATATAAATGGTAAGCTGAATATGATAATGAAGTACAAAGATTATCAATAGAGAATGACAAATGCATCTGACTAAAGATAAATCCTCCCTGGACCCATTTATTCAGCTTCTGGTGGTAAAATTCATTGTTTCATTTAAATTATTCTAAAGAAAAATATAAAGGCTGTGGATCACTCAAAATAATCATACTGGGCCAGTTTGCATGATTGCTACAGCCCACCATGGCTTGTTTAAACCATGGTGGATTGCAGTGTGTGCTGATGGGCATTTTGAATATCCAAGTCGCACGGGTAGTTGCCATGGCTTATCATGTCAGTCAAACCCGGCAAACATGGGATATTGGCATAGTTAACAAACCACCTAGAACCCATGGTCTGCTTTAGGGCTGTGGGTGGTTTATTAACCAACAACCCACCCTCGTCCACCTTAAATAAGCCACAGTGGGCTGTGGTGATTGTGGGAACCAGGGCATTATGTGTAAGGGAGAGAAAAGAATCCAATAACCTTCTACATATGTCATTCTCTCTTTGTTTTCAAGTACTCACAAGGACCCCTTATCTTTTCTTGATAATAGATATATTTTGAAGTATGATTATTCATAAAAATGTATTTTATTTAGAGCATATTTATATAGCCATTTCACAGCAGTTAATCTTAATTACCAAGGAAATGTCATGCCCACTATAAAAATATTATACCTGAGTGGACTCAAAGCATTTAGTTCAGAATAATGACAGCTGGAAGGACTTTTATGGGTGGGGGGAACCTACAACAGTTAGGTTGAGAATAAAATATTTTGGTCATCAGACATGGCAGCCTTAATTGTACTGATAAAAATCAATCATGATTTCTGAGTAACTTTGGGTCAGTCACAAACTCTCAGCAAACCTTACCTCACAGGGTTGTTGTTGTGAGGATAAAATGGAGAGGAGGATGATTGTGTATATCCCTTGGATTTCTTAGAGGAAAAAAGATGGGATAAAAATAAATAAATAAGATTGGACCTCTGAAGTATTATCTAAATTGATCCAGTAGCTCAGGGGAGTGTCTGGACAAGAGAAACGAAGTGATTCAGTCCATTCTTTTCTGAGCTAGGCTGTACAAGTTAATCAGTCATGTACAACATGCTTTCCTCCTAACTACTGTGTAACTTCAACCACAAACTGAAAAATGTTATGCTCACTACATTCTCATTCACAATTTCAGTGACATTTGTGCTTTCAATAATACTTTCTCTTCCCAAAAGAGGCAGAAAGTATTAGGATGCCATGGATACGATTCCTTGAAAGTGAGAGGAGGAAGGGGACTCTTAAAGGATTTTGCACATTGTGCAGTTTATAGCCCTAATATTTATGTATGAAGCACAGGTATTGCACCAACCATTACTGCAAACCATGCTCCCCCTCACAAGCCATCCAGCAGCTCTGCTTCTAATTATTTTGCTCATAGAAACTATCTCTCTGTTCATCCCTGAATAATTCTTTACAGTTCTTCATTACATTTCTCTTACAAGCTCAGGACACAGAGCCAAGGCAGGTGTAGAAAGAAATTAAAAACAATGATTGTGATATATCTACAAGCTGAGATTAAAAAAAAAGTCTCTATGAATCACTTCCTCATTTTAAAGGTGCTTTCTTCTATTAATCTTTAAAATACTTTCATTGCCATACCATAATCATTTCACGTCGAGTATATTAAATACCGTTAGGAATGTGTCCTTCCACAAAATGATAAAATGCACCATTGATTTGACAGATGTTGCTCCTATTTTATGGCAGCAAAATTAAGGAGAGATTCCAAAGTTATATCTTTCTTCCATTGAGGAATGCCAGTGAAACCAATAATTTGATATTCCTATCTTTTCTTTCAGAGGAAAGACATATTTGTAGGAGTCTTGATTTGTGCCTTTGCTATCTTTGTAATTTGGTTTACAAATCCGTCCATGGACATTTGACGAATTGTGCTAAGCAACTCAGTTGTGTTTGGCTCTCCTGCAAAGGCCTCATTGGGGTTGACCTTACTTGATATTCTGTTGAGTGTGTGATTTTTGTATAATGTCCATTAATAACTCTCAGGTTAATTGCCGTGCCCTTGTCCAGATGCGTGAATTGGGTTAACTGCCTGGGTTGTAAGTAATAAAACTCGGGTTACACAAAGGATAAAAACCTACAAGAAAGGCTTTGGCCTAATCTATTCCAAGCAGAATATTGCACTATGAAATTGGTATATAAAAAGCAGGAGCCACACTACTGCTTTATAGCAGTATTGAAGTATGCTGGCAACTGTTGGGGTCCATTGACACATACCATATACCGTTTTCATGCCGCTTTCATAGTGCTATATCCTGCTTGGTGTAGATTAGGCCCTAATCTCTCCCAGAGATAAAAAGTACAGTGTGCAGATCAAAGCATTAAAAATGATCTTACATAATTAATCTGTAACACTGACAGCTAGATTAAGAATGGCTTGATGCAAAGAGAGAAGCATCAGGGAGGTCTCTGCAACATAAATGTTGTCTTTTGAGAAAAAGTGATGCTATTATATGGAAACCTGCATTTTTCTCCTAAATCTAGAATAAATATAAGTGAATGACTGAGGAGGTAATGAAGGTGCTGTGGCCCAGAGGTAGATCACCTGTTTTGCATGTAGAAGGTCCTAGGTTTAATCCATGAACTCTCCAGGTAGAGGCTAGGAAAGACCCCTGTCTGAGACCATAGAGAGCCACTGCTTGTCCACGATGACAATACTGGGCTAGAGAGACCAAAGGCATTGAGCAGGGGGTTGAACTCAATGGCCTTATAGTCCCCTTCCAACTCTACTATTCTATGATTCTAGTATTAGGCAACTTCCTATGTTACAATACTGACTGTATGACACACCACTTCTTAGTATTGGGGTTTATCTCATAATTTATTATAATTCATAAAACCACCTAAAATATACTAAGCACTGTACAAAAATGAAATGAATAGATTGCTATCCACAGGCTCCACTGTAGAAAATATGTAATACATTTATGAGAAATAGGAAAAGTTTTCAAATTTACTTGAAAAATAACAAAAGAGAGGAAGGCTAAAAATTCCATGGATCTGATAATTGGGAGATTCAGGACAGGTAAAAGGAAGCACTTCTTTACACAATGCGTTGTGAAACTATGGAATTTGCTCCCATGAGATGTAGTGATGGCCATCAATTTGGAGGCTTTAAAAGGGGGGTTGGATAAATTCCTGGAGGAGAAGTCTATCAATGGTTACTAGTCCTGATGGTTATGTGCTACCTCCAGTAGCAGAGGCAGTAAGCTTACATACATCAGCTGCTGGGGAACATGGGTAGGAGGGTGCTATTGCACTTGTGTCCTACTTGTGGGTTCCTGGTCAACAGTTGGTTGGCCACTGTGAACAGAATGCTGGACTAGATGGACCCTTGGTGCAATCTAGCATGCTTCTTCCTATGTTCGCCACTGAACAACATACTCAACAACAATGTTCAAGTGGACATAGTTTGCGCCTGTGTTTCTCTTATCATATAACCGCAACTTGTTTTTATTTCAAGTTGCCTGCAACAGGTGCAGACTCTGAACAACATAAAAGTATTTTGTACCTTCCAACAGCTGTGACTGAGAAGGAGCAAGAATTGAAATCTTAAGGAGATGTTACACAACGCGTCTGTCTCGGATGGCTAAGGGCAGTTCCAGAATTTAAAACATCTCCTTGCCCTGAAGTTAAATTGGGCCATGGATTATACTTAATATGATAGGGCTTCAAGAGACAGACAGAAAGAGGGGTCATTTAGAACCTATAATACTTGTGACATAAGCGGGGTGGTTGTTGTGTTTTTAAAAAGAAAACAACTACAAATTTTTGCCATGCAGCTGACAGTCAAGTGCAAAAATTAATTGTGGTTGGTGTCTACTATGATCATACAATTAGGTACCTTTAATACAACTGTACTAGATGATTAATGTGTAAGTGGCAGAGTACTGACTATGGCCCTTGAGTAGTGGATTTCTGTTTCTTTAATTGGGATGGAGCCAGAGCTTGCCGAAAAGGAAAGAATCATCTGATTTTATTGTTATTTTTTTTTAAAGAATGCCATCCTTAACACTGCCTCTTTCAAATCCATTGACATTTAGTTAGTCAATGGTAATATGATCATTTCAGTGCCAGAGGAAAAACATGTCAAAAGTGCCTGAGTGACTTACCAAGGAGAATCTGATTTTCAAAATTGGCTGTATGACTGAAATCCTGGGCTCATCTACACCAAGCAGGATACTCCACTATGAAAGCAGTATGAAAGCGATATATATTTATTTATTTACAATATTTATATATCACTCCCCATTCAAAATTTTGGAGCGGTGTACATGACAGGCTCCCACTCACAATTGCTTCAAAAGCCTTTGTAAGGCATTTTTATTTTCACAAGAGTTTGGGGAGGGGTTGGTTTAATTTCGTCGAGGGCTTTTAATGGTTTGAGGGCGAGGGTTTTAATGGAATTGTCTTAATGTGGGTTGAGGGTTTTAATGGAATTGTTTTATATGTTATTGTAAAGCGCCTTGATGCCAGAAATCGTGAGGCAGTGCTATAAAAATGCTTTAAATAAATAAAATAATAGATTTTAAAAAATAAAAATAAAAATCCTTAGGAATGATAGAGTAAACTCCTTAAGAATAATAGAGTAAGAACTTTGTCTAGGGAATCAACAAAGATCATGAAAGTAGCTGTGCCATTCTTTTATAGACTAAATCTATAAAATGAATTATTCCCTGAACTATATATAATCTATATCCACATGAAATGTCCTTCTAAGTTTTATTTACAGCAAGACATTTAAGGGAGCAAATGCCAGAATATTAGTAAAGCCAGCATAGCCATTTTCTAGACAAATTGCATTGATGTGGATCCCAAGTTCTTCCTTCTTTTTCTGTAAAACTTTTACTAAGACAGGAGGAAAAAAGGCACAAGAGGTTTTTTAATAATAATAATAATAATAATAATAATAATAATAATAATAAGAAGAAGAAGAAGAAGAAGAAGAAGAAGCAGAAGAAGAAGAAGAAGAAGAAGAAGAAGAAGAAGAAGAAGAAGAAGAAGAAGAAGAAGAAGAAGAAGAAGAAGAAGAAGAAGAAGAAGAAGTCCATTGCATTAGATTGGTTAAACTACAGTACATACTCAGTGCCTAGAAACAATTCATATATACAGTGATGCATAGTTATGTATGGCATAGCTATAACAAACAGGATGCTTGTTGCATTGGGTGTGGTGAAATTACAGTATACACTCAGAGCAGTAAAAAAATTTAACGTATGCAGCTCTACAGCAATGCATAGTTATGCGTGGCATTTGATTCCTTCCACCTGAAGACTACATAGCAATCTAGGCAGGAAACCAAGTAACCTTTAATGTTAAATATAATAGATAGCTTTCACAGAGATTAAGCTGCAAACAATTTGATGAATGTAATGTGCGATATATAAATAAAATGCATTACATTCATCACATTCTTGTTCTAAGAATAAAAGGATCAGTAGCAGTTTCCATTATAAATACTATTTTGAAGGGGATTATGATTAATCTGTTTTAATTCATTCCACACAGAGTCAGGAGTGTTTATATTTACAGAGATTTAACCAAAGATATTTCATGTTTCCAGCATCCTTTTGTTGTGGTGATTGCAACAGGAACACTTGGGCTTTGTAAATCTTTTTTCTAACTTTCTCTCACCTCACTGTGGGGAAACGAGAGGGGGAAAACTGTAAAAAGAATCTGCAGTGCATACAGTTCAGGGATCTACAGTGGGTTGGTTCAGACAACATGCTAAACCAGGCTGATTAACCACAAAAGCAGCCTGGTTTAGCGTGTTGTCTGAACCCGGCCGGTATATTTGTAAGTATGAAGTTATGCACTTATTCTAGTCTTTCATAGATTAAAAGGCATATGCCAATCGATATGAACCCTGGATACAATTAGATGCATAGGTGTCTAGTTTTCCTCCATTTGTGTGATTGCGACAATGCAATTATTTTCACATTGAGCTACAAGACTACAATTTCAGACCCCATCACAGAAAAGTGGGTTCAGTTGCTGGAACTTTGTCATGAAAGCTCTTGTCATAAATGTCCTTGCAGGTAGGATCTATGCAACACAGAAAAATATGGCCTGTCACAAACCAAAAGGCTAAGTCAACTGGCCCTCTTTCATATATGCATTTTTATTTTATTTTTATTTATTAGGATATTTATAAACTGCGGTTCATCAAATGATATCAGTCCGGTGAACAATAAATAAAACCGAGAGTGGTCATCCAACCAACAAAACAATAAACTATGACAATAAAACAGCATTGAAAAGGCAGTAAACATGTAGTAGGACAGACTGATTAACTTAAAATGCCTGGGATTTTTTTTTGATTTGGCACTAAAATGATTGCAAGGTCAGCACTGGTCATACCACTATGTGGAGGGTGTTCCACAGAACAGAGATGGCTCTTTCCTTAATTGTCACATAACAGTAGAAAGAACTTTAAGAATAGCCTCCCCTGCAGATCTCAAGGGAGGAGGGTATAGGGAGACCTTTCCCCTTAGGGATTTGGTTCCCAAGTCATTTAGGAATTTAAAAGTAAGCACGAGTTCCTTGAATTGGACCAGAAAGCAAATAGGCAACAAGTGCAGCTCCCTTAGGATTGGTGTAACATGATCCTGTCTGCCTGCACCTGTTAACATTCTAGCAGCCAGATTTTACATGAGTTGAAGCTGTCAGGTCATCTTTAAGGGCAGCCCCAGTACAAGACATTAGCCCAATCAGGAGATTACTAGAGCATATGATGTGATTTATTAGTTAGAGTAGTCAACTGGGACGTGGGAGATCAGTTTCTAGTCCCCACCCAGCCATGAAGCTCACTGGGTGGCTTTGAGATAGTCAGTAGGCCTATTCAGACAACATGCTTAGCCATTGGTTAGGCCACTAATCCTTTTGCAACAAATGGGCTGTGAGCATGTTTAAACCATGGTTATGGTTAGGAATGGTTCACACCCACGCTAAGTCATGTTTCGCACAAGACGCTAAGCCATAATGTTTCGCTCAAAATGCTTAACCGCTGTGACTTAGCATGTCATCTGAACAGGGTCTGTGACTCTCAGGCCTTTGCTAGACCTACCGCATATTCCAGAATAGAGGAGGGGTGATCTCGCGTTGTGAATAACGCGAGATCCTACCCTCATTTACATGTCAGGCGAGGCGACCTCAACAAGAGAGCCGTCGCGCCCGCCATTTTTAAAAAATCTTTTAAAGGGCCGGCTGTGCATGAGCGGATGAGCAATGAACAATAAGGGTGTTTTTTTTAAAAAAAAAAACCTGCACCCAATTGGCGTGGTGCTTCTGGGGAGCACTGCGCCCTGTGCGCGGCTCCTGGTTCCACGCGAGTAATTGCGCAGAGCTGGGAAAAGTTGTGGAATGGGCCACACACTCATGGTCTTGGGCTCACCCCGAGACCACAGGAAAAAGCGGGGCCAAAGGAGTAGGCTATATCCTGGGGCCAGGGAGGGTTGATCCCTGTCTGATTCTGGGATCCCCTGTGTGTCATCTGGATGTACAGGGACGATTCCAGGTATCACCTGGGGATATAGCCTGGTCTAGCAAAGGCCTCAGTCTACCCTATCTTACAGTGTAGTTGTGGGGAGAAAATGGAAATGGGGAGGACCATGTAAGCTGCCTTGGAAGAGGAAAAAGGGTGGGATAAATGTAATAATAAATTATTAACAATAAATATAAAGGTGTGTGTTTCTGTATGTTTCAATTTACAGCTACTAGAGGGTGCTGTCATTATAGCGCTATCCCAACATTTCACAAAGCTGATAGATTGGAATAATGCCCCTGTTCATATCTATGATCTTTATGAAAGCGGGATACAAGGGGAAAGCATGGGACACATCCTGGAGGTTAACAACATCATGTAAAGGACCCCGCTAACTTCCATGAATGACAAATATGCAATAAATCACTCATATAGAAAAGTTCTGTGTGTCTCAGGCCTTTGTTAGACCAGGCTATATCCTGGGGTGATACCCGGGATCATCCCTGTGCATCCCGAGCTCAGGCAGGGATCAACCCTGCCTGGCCCCGGGATATAGACTACCCCTTTGGGCCCACTTTTTCCTGCGGTCTCGGGCTGAGCCCGAGACTGCAAGTGTATGGCCCGTTTTCATGGTTTTTCCCAGCTCCGCATGAGAAAAGCCATGGAGCCGGGAGCCATGCATGGGGCGCAGCGCTCCCCAGGAGTGCTGCGCAAATTGGGGGCAGGGTGGGGAGAGCGGGGAAACACATTTTTTTTAAAAAAAAAACCCGCTTACCTTGGCGCACAAGCATTCATGCGCTCCATTCCTTTTAAAAAAATGGCAGACACAATGGGTCTCTCCTTGAGCTCATCGCGCCTGATGTGTAGACTAGGGCAACATCCCGTGATACTTGCATTGTGGGGTCTCCCCTCATCCAGCACGGAATTTCTGGTAGGTCTAGCAAAGGCCTCAGTCCCATAGGAACTGCTGCCTCTGCCTGAGTTTGCCATATAATCCTATGTATGTTGACAAAAAAAAATAAAAAATCCTACAACTCCTAGAATCCCCGAGCGAGCTTTCTGAGAGTTGTAGGACCTTCCCCCTCCCCTGTAAACATGCATTGGATTGCACCTTAAGTGAGGTTAAAATGTGAAACTCTACACCTATGTAGAATCTTTTTTAAAAAACCTCCATCATCAGGAATGAAGTAGCTGGGCAATGTGGAAGGTATACTTGTCATTTGAAGGGAAACGCTGCAATAAAAAGGGATGTGAGCAGCAATGTTTGGACTAGGGACGAGGTAATATGTGGGTGTGTAGTGTGGCTTAGCTTGACTTGCTTGAGTATGTGGGGCCTTAGCTAGACTTAAGGATTATCCCAGGCAAATGGAGGGGCTGTCCCTGCCTGCTCCCGGGATCCCCTGTGTGTCATTTGGATGCACAGGGATGATCCCAGGATGATCCTGGGATATAGGCCTGGTCTAGCCATGGCCTGGGTCTCCTTGGTTCTGAAAGCATCTTTCTAGACTGCACCTGCTGATTTCATGATTGACGAGGCCAGGCTGTGGTGGGTGCATAGTCTTCCTTTCGACAGGAGGGGGTTTGCACTTGCTAGAGAAAGATGAACAGAAGTGAAAAAGCATAGGGACCTCTTCTTCTTTTGTGTTTAAAAGCAACAATGCGTCTTGTGACATCTAAAAGACTCACAAATTTATTATAGCATAATAAGCGTTTGTCGACTAGTGATTTGAGCTGGGGGATG
The DNA here is from genome assembly GCF_023053635.1 of Elgaria multicarinata webbii. NCBI lineage: Eukaryota > Metazoa > Chordata > Lepidosauria > Squamata > Anguidae > Elgaria > Elgaria multicarinata. The sequence continues at coordinate 50,041,503 of NC_086180.1, read as the reverse complement.
GGAGGGGGTTCATTTGCTATCCACCTCAGGCAACAAAATGTCTTGGGTTGGCCCTGCTTCTAAGGAGAGGACAGAGGACAGTCCTCTGTAAAAGAGAACATATGGCCACCCTATTTCAATATGTGCTTTTATAAGGTTAATTTTAATAATAATAATAATAATAATAATAATAATAATAATAATAATAATAATAATAATATGCACAATGGAATCTTTTGAACTGCCAGGTAAGTTTGTGCCTTCGTACAGCTGAAAGATAACCTTTAATTTTAAAAACATATACTTTAGAAAATTATGTGTTTGAGCAGCTGCTGGGAATTTGGAAGGTGGGAGTGGTATGCCAACCACATGAAAAACAAAAACCCATAAAAAGAATTCTTTGTGTGGAGAGGGGGGAAAGTATGATAAAGAAGGAGAAAACGGTTGCAGAAAAGTTTGAATGCTTTGGGGACTAGAATGGTTCTCCCAACCCAGCCTCTTCTGATCTTAAGCGAGAGGAGGAAGGAGTGAACATTTAAGGAGGCTTCCGTGGGGAAGAAATCCGCTGAGAGAGCTTGCTGCTACAAGAAGCCACAACATTTGGGAAGAAAGGCTGAGAGGTGGTGAGGAGAGGAAGGAAGAGTTCATTGTTTCCAAGCCACACGGTTTCCTACCAAGTTGTTGGGTGGAATTGGAACAGGGAGGGGAAACATGAGTGCTAGAAATTGCAATTGATGTGGTAGCATATGGGGAAATGTCTGGATCACCCTCCTGCACCAGATGTGCTAATTGAGGGAAAGATGCTGCCTCAGACAGCAGATGTTAGGGTACCATGAAAGCGCAACAGATTTTAAAATGGGTTAATTTATGATTAAGATAACTGTACATTCTTTAGTATGCTATATTTCCTACCTCTATTTATTTGATTTATACCCTGCATTTCCACCCAAATAAATGTAGCTCAAGGCAGCCAACAGTAATAAAGCAAGGTTAGTTAAAACAATAATAAAACAAATAGATTAGAAATGCAATTAAAAAACACAACAATAAAAGACAAAAATGGGCACCATTTGGATTTTCTGCCTTTTGTATGGGTCCTCCACAACTATTTAAGTATGAATTCACATGTCCTCAGCAAAGAATCAGTCATCTGGAGGAAGGCCCAGATGACTGATTCTTTGATATCTTCTGGATGACTGTATCCAGAAGATAGAGAGGGTAATCTCTGTCTAGTTCCCCTTTAGCTATACAGGGCTTCTCTACATGAGGTACTTGTAGCATGCTCATTTCTGGCCACTCACTGAAGTTTCCAGGTCAATTAAATGATGCCATAAACAAACAGGATGTCTCCCGTGGTCCGTCCCCCCCCCCTTATTCCATTTTAAAATAGATAAGAGAAAAGCTGGAATAAACCCTTAATGGCATGAAATCACCAGCTTGTAAAGCTGGCACTGTGCTATGCAGTTGCCAACAAAGGGAGGAAGGACTTTAAACAGAGGAAGAAGAGGGTAAAATGCTTCCCTGCTGCAAAGGGAGGCAGATATGATCCCCATGTGATCAATGGGGCTTACTCCCAAGCAAGTGTGTTGAGGGTTGCAAACTTACAGCACAATCTTTCTTCTAATCAGAAGTAAGTCCTGGCTTTCCTGGGGGCTGCAAGGAAACAGATGAAAACAACTCTCCCCCACCTCCGCTCCTTTGCACACATGCCAGGGAGGGAGGGAGGGAGGGAGGCACTCCCTCGATTCAACGATGTCTGCCATTTAAAGAAGCTCCAGGAAACAGCAGGATCTTCCACCTTGTCACCCCTCTCCTCCCATGTAATCCAACTTTTTATTAATTGTGCCAAAGAACTCAGAAAGCACAACACCACAGGGTAAACAATGGGATTTCACTTAATGTAGATACACTCTCAGTTTTGAACAATGAGAGCTGACACAGCAGTTGTGAAATTGGATGGCTAGAGAAAAGCAGACTGGAGCTAAATTTCCAGCTTTTGACAGTACACATCAGTTGTTTGAGTGAACTACATCACAGATTAGTCTGTGACTAAGAGTTAGGCATAGGGTACACGCCCATAGCACCAAGTCATCTGTAGCATTACATGTGTTCGACTTTTACTGTTATTATTATTAGGACTATAATGAATAAAATAATGCCCCTTCCATGCACTGTCCAATTAGCATAAGAAGAGCCAAAGGCCCTTCAGACCAAAGGTCTATCAAGTTGAGCCTGCTCTGCTTACAGGAGCCAGCCAGAAACCTCTGGGAGACACAAGAAGATGAGGACAGTAGCCCTCCCTACTGTAGTTTCACAGCAACTGGTATTCAGAGGCATTCTGGCTCTGATTCTGGAGGCTAGTAGCTATTGGTAGCCTTATTCTCCATGAATTTGTAAAATCCCCTTTTAAAAGCCATCTAAATTAATGGCTGTCACATCTTGCGACAGCTAAGTTTAACTGCGTGCTGTATGAAGTTGAGCTATTTAGGGTGCAATCCTATTCATGTTTAGCCAGAAAGAAGTCCTACGGTTTCTGGCTTTCCCAAACAACCATGGCTGGCTGGCGAATGCTGGGAGTTATAGGACTTTCTTCTGTCTAAACATGCATAGGATCGCACCTTACTTAGTTTTATTTAAAGGATGTAGATGCTGATCTTTAGTGTAGCTTGAAGTATTTCCTTTGCCTGTCCTGAATCTCCCACCATTTGACTTCATTTGATGACCCCAGGCTCCGGTGTTATGAGAGAGGGAGAAAAGCTTCTGTCTATCCATTTTCTCTTCACCATACATAATTTTATAAACCCCTCTCAGTCCCCTTTTGCTCACCTTTCCCCCCATAAATTGTAAAGCCTTAAACATTGAAACCTTCTCTTGTAGCTGTGTTGCTCAATTTTGGTTGCCCCTTTCTATACCTTTTGTTGTTTATTCGTTCAGTCGCTTCCGACTCTTCGTGACTTCATGGACCAGCCCACGCCAGAGCTTTCTGTCGGCTGTCGCCACCCCTAACTCCCCCAAGGTCAAGTCTGTCACCTCCAGAATATCATCCATCCATCTTGCCCTTGGTCGGCCCCTCTTCCTTTTGCCTTCCACTTTCCCTAGCATCAGCCTCTTCTACCTTTAGCAGCTCTATAATATCCTTTTTCAGATGCAGCAAACAAACCTGAATACAGCATTCCTAGGCCATAGCTAGACCAGGCCTATATCCCGGGATCATCCCTGTGCATCCAAATGACACACAGGGGATCCTGGGAGCAGGCAGGGACGACCCCTCCATTTGCCTGGGATAATCCTTAGGTCTAGCTAAGGCCCTAGTGTATCAATATTGTCAGTTTCATTTTCAATTCATTTCTTAATGATTCCTAGCATAGAATTAAAATAAATAGTATAATAAATAGTAATAAAAATATTTGTCTTTTTCATAGCTGCTGAGGGTTGTTTCAAGATCTCCAAGATTTCATTCACAGTCACTTACTGCCATCTCAGCCTCCATCAGTGTATATATTTGCAGAAAGCAAATTTTGGTGGTCAGACATTTCAAATATTTGTGGACAATAGCAGAGGTTCCTAGAAAAACAGTGCAGAGTTTAGATATTCTACGGCAAGGCTGCCAAATGGCGGCCACTGAGAGGAGCAGCATCATTATTGTTACTAAATGAGAGAGAGAGAGAGAGAGAGAGAGAGAGAGAGAGAGAGAGAGAGAGAGAGAGAATGTACCACCAATGGCAAGCAAATCTAAATCCTTTGAAAAGTTTGGGGAGGCTTCCATTGTATCCCCAGTTTTAGAATCAGGTTTTGCCCTCCTCCCCCACAACCATTTCCAATCGAAGCTGAAAGTTCTCCTGAAAACTTTGAGTTTAGGATTAATTACACCCAGTTTCTCCAGATTTAAAATCTTACAATTAACTATTATTATTATTATTACTATTATTATTATATTATTTTTCACCTAGTTCCTCTTTGACCACAGTCACAACCTGATGAGAGCCAGAAGGTGGTAGATGATTTGGACCATCATTTCTGTATTGTCTACTGTCAGCTAACCCTTATATCATGGTCCCACCTTTTTAACCTGCCTGCTGATGACCAGGATCTCGGGTATGGGAGGGATGCATAACAGATACATGTTATATTCAGGCACCATGCCACAAGAGCTTGCAAAAAGGATTATATGTATAAACCTGCCTCCTTGTCAGCAGCAGCAAACCAGACAATTAAATAGAGCCCAAGATGTAATTAAAACTACTTACAGTATATTGGGGGAATTTGTCAGCAAGAAGATAATGGACTCAAAGAGCACTGTTTATCTGAGAATAAAAAAGGATGTGCTCTGCATCCATCTATCCCCAACGGATGTATCGTCCGTGGCTAATAAAATAAAGTGCTGTGCTCATTCAGAAGTCTGCTAGCAGAGAGTATCATAATGAGTTAATTGCCCAATCAGGGGCAGGTCATGCTGGGAAATCTAAACCAGGTTTGGACATTGTCCAGAGTTGAAATGTGTTCTCTCTCTCTCTCTCTCTCTCTCTCTCTCATTTTGTTTTCTCAATTCTGTTGCACCACATGTGTGCTGTGTTTGAAGCATGTTGACACCCTCTGCCTTGGCTGAGTTAGCGTCACCAAATCAATTGCTCTGAACCCAATTTGAAAAGACTTGAAAGGAAAACTGCAGAGCATATGATTTGGTTAGGTCTCCAGCATTGCTGGAATTTGGCTGACCCAGGATGGCTTTATGCCGCTGGATTTTGGCTGAGCCAGTCTAATGTCATCCTACTGGGCTTCCTCAATTATCCGTCTCTTCACTGAAAAAAACCCAGGGACATGTTCCAACCTTGGGTTGTACTAACCAGATTTCCTAGTGCCATCTGATACAGTGACTTAAAAAACAACAACAACATTTCCATTACTGATTCTGGGGTATTGTTAATGCACAAACTAGATATAATAATGGCATGTCTTCGCTCAGGCTCAGCTCATCATTGCATGTCTACAAAGCAAGGAAAGTGAATGTTAGAGCACAACACTTCAAATGGAACTAATGAAGTTTGAAAATAATATTCCCCAAATATAAATTGTTTTGGCTTGCAGTGCTCAGTTGAGATCCCTGCATTGGTAATTATTGTATTGCGGCCCAAAGCAGAAGCCCGCAGGGCTCATGCAACAAGGCACGCCAGATATAACAGCACCAGGGAGAGCTCTTACTAAGCAACTTGCTCCAAAAAAGTCTGAGACCAGACTGATGCCTTTTATGGTTCAGTCGAGAAGCCTCCTCTCAGACCCCACCCCTTCCTACAAAGTGGAAAGCCTTTAAAGGCGCATGCGTATGGCCTGGAGCTACGTACTCCTTTCTTCATCCAAGAGCTCCTGCCAAGCTCACTGCCTCCATTGAAGCACTTGCATCATGGATTGTGGAGCTCTGGGAGATAAATGTGCTGGCCCAGTGCTGGAGTTGGGCTGGGGGGGCTGCACTTGCTTTTCCAGGCTTGAAGCCTCTGACTTGATGGTTTCCAGCATCTCAGGCTCATGGGTAGCCCATTCCCATCTGGAGATTTAGAACAGTTATTATCTTACAAATCAGAGATGGCCTTCCAGAAAACTGTCATTTGGAAGTTATGCTAATAAGAAATATCATGCTTTATGAGAAGGTATCAGTAAGATGATTTAATTATCACTTCTATGGACTAGGAATCAAGAGCTGCTTAAGATTGTTTGAGCAACAGATAAATTAGGTTTTTATATTTGGGGTAATAGACAACCAATTCACAAACCTTGACCTGGTTCACATGATCACCAGGACAGTTATGAAGCCACAATGACTTGTGGGCCACATTGTCTGTGCTGGTCCTGTTCCAGCCCAATTTTCTTAATGACCCTAACCAGTGTGTCATACCATGCCATCTGAACCCTGCGAGAGTGGGTTGCTAACAAACTAGCCCAGAACCCTAAAATAGCCCATGTTTTCTGGGTGGTTTGTTACCCCCAGAGCAACCCAACCTTGCTGGGTTCAGACGATAATAAGCCATGACAGCGAGGGCAATTATTAAGCAAATTGGCCTGCAATGTGACTGGCACATGCAGCATGGTTAACAAGCCACCATGGTTTGTACAAATCGGCCCCTTAAGTCAGCTTTGCTGATTTATTAAGATATCTATATAGATATATAGCAGAATTTCAGGGGGACAAATGAAAATAATCCTAGATAATATAAGCTCAGTTCATCACAACCAAACCTCCCTCTCCCGCAGTTAATAACTCAATGTTCACAATTTGATTTATAGATATTCCCAACAGAAGACCTAGGAAAGGTGGGAATGGCTGATAATAGAGCTTCGGCTATTGGGCGGTATAAAAATGTAATAATAAATAAATAAAAATAAATAATAGGGGTGTGCACGGACCCCCCGCTCCGCTTCTCTTCCAGATCCATGATTTGTGGATTGGGTCGCTTCGCTCCGCCCCTGCTCCACCTATGTCTGCTCCGCTCCGCTGCGGAGCTCCGGATCCGGATCGGAGCTCCGTTTCCCTGCCCCATAGGCTTGCATTAAGCTAAAAAAGTATACAACTTTTTTTCTGTTAAAGTTAGAAACCTCAAGTTTGGCACCATGACACCTCATGGATGTATACATACGCACGCCAAGACTCAAGGCAATCCCATCATCCCCTGATTTTTGGGGAATTTATGAAAATCGGGCACCCCATTCATACCCCTTTCGATAGCTCCGTCAATTTGCATGTTAGAAACCTCAAACTCACCACCATGATAGCTTATCCAGGGATACACATGCACACCAAGACTCAAGGCAGTCCCATCATCCCCTGATTTTTGGGGAATTTATGAAAATCAGGCACCCCATTCACACCCCTTTCGATAGCTCCGTCAATTTGCATGTTAGAAACCTCAAACTTGGCACCATGATAGCTTATCCAGGGATACACAGGCACGCCAAGACTCAAGGCAGTCCCATCATCCCCTGATTTTTGGGGAATTTATGAAAATCGGGCACCCCATTCACACCCCTTTCGATAGCTCCGTCAATTTGCACGTTAAAAACCTCAAACTCACCACTATGATAGCTTATCCAGGGATACACATGCATGCCAAGACTCAAGGCAGTCCCATCATCCCCTGATTTTGGGGGAATTTATGAAAATCGGGCACCCCATTTGCAGACGTGGACTGTTTTCTGACATTTGGACAGATAAAAAAAAGGGAAGTGGGCACACTCACAGATGCCATCTAGACCCACAATCATGCCAAGATACAAGGCAATCCCATCATCCTCTGATTTTTGGCGGAGCTTAAACCTGCAGACAGCTCAATGGGGCCATTTCAAAGGAAATCCCAAGATGCCATGAATTGGGGAGTAGAGATAAACCTAAATATGAATCTTCTTCCACACTTGAAAAATGGATTTGGAACTTCCAAAAGTCTAATTGAGCACAGGAAGGACTTCTCCCCTGAGTCAAAGCCAGACACAAACCATCCCTGCGAGGCAGGCAGGGGAGGAGGGAGGGAAGGAAGGCAGGCAGCAGACATTTCTGGGGGCATAAGGAAGTGAGCCAAGGATAAGCCAGTAATGCATATAAAATGGAATAAATAAATAAATAAACAAAGGAGGGGTGGAATTAAAAGCAGCAGTGTTGCTGAATAAACAACAAGAAGAACTTTTTAAAAAAAGGCTATATCTGTCTTTTACCAGTAATGGGGGGGGGGGGAGTGGACGTGCCCAAAGGGGGAAGCATCAGCCAATTTGACTGGTCCTGTCTAGGTACCAGTCTTTTAAGAAGCAATCGCTCACTTCAACTCATGATAGGCATTGCTCCACTGGGTTACTCTTTGGAGGGCTCTGATGGCCCTCCAAGTACAGGAGAGTGAGGGCACGTCCACATGCCCTAGGGGAGCTCATCCCCTTGCACCACATCTATTCAGTTGTTCCCCTAAGTTAGGGTGGGTAGCAGTGCTGTGTTTTTTCTATCTCTTATTATTGGCTTAGTATATGATTTCAGGTTGTGTTTGTGTATTTGGTGGGGCTACTGTTTTAAAAAACACTGGGAAAAGTTCGTTCAGACTAAGAAAGAGAAGTTCCCAGAATCCCAAGTTACCCATTTTGCCTATCCCCTCCTCCAACTTTGGGATCATATGATCATGACCGGAAGTTGACTCTGCCCCTCAGCCCTTCGGAAAAGGTATTTTTCCCGCCGGTTTTTTAAAAAATTCTAGCGCGCGACCCACACCACGCAGAGAGCTGAGAGTAGTCTCAAAATGACTCCCAGCCATGACTCTCTAAGCACAAGAAGTTTCAGAAAGATAGCTTCAAAAACAACACAGTTATCCGCTTTTCTTTTCCGCAATGCAATCCTATGGGCGAAATGTTTCAAAATGGCGATCGGATCGGTCCGCGGAAAGAGGATCGCTCCGAAAATGGGCGCTTCTCTTTGCCTTGCTTCTAGGGGTCCGCGGTCCACTTCTACTCCGCCTCTGGGCAAGGCAGAGCAGGCCAATTCGCTTCTGATTCTCCGGTTCTAATCGGAGCGGAGCACATGCCTAGCTGATAATATCAAATATAAATTAGCAGTTGACCTTCCTTCTATTCACAGCATTCAGTGAGGAAAACATAAAAACAAAACTTGAACATTTCATTAGTAGAAATGAAACAGTAAAGTTGAGTGAGCAGCGCAATCTCCTCCTTGCCATTAACGGAGAGCTTTGCCTATCAACCGTGAAACCGTGGAGATACGATGGGAGTATTTAAACTAAAATCCATGCAGTTAATATTTTGTGGGAGGAAAATAAAATAAATTGTCTACATTTAAACCATAATCATTTGCAAACCTTAAATGTGGCATCCAATTAATGAATAGTATATGGAATGGGTTATAGAAACCTCTTTTCCTCTTGCTATCTCATGTCACAGTGCCGAGAGCTAAAGCCATATTGCTAGCCACTGACGGCAGAAATTGCTCAACACTGCAGTTCTTTGCTTTTTAGCATTTAAATTGTCCTAGCCTGGTGCCATAAAACCCTGTACGTAATAGGGTTTAACATATATTTAATATACAATGTACTTATATGAGGAGGGACCATTAAGGATCAGAACAATTTTTAGAATCTAAAGAATCTTTTTATACTGTATTTTGTAATTGTGCTTTTAACATGTTGATTGTTTTATTATGGTTTTAACTTTTGTGAACCGCCAAGAGAGCTTCAGCTATTGGGCGGTATAAAAATGTAATAAATAAATAAATATAAAATAAATAAATCAAACAAATAATCTCTGTAACAGGAAGACGCAATGGGTGACAAAAGACTGAATGAAAATGGAACACTGTTCTTTGAAATTCCTACAACAGAACGTGAATATTGAAGTGAAAATAAATGACATGTTGAGAAATGTGTATGTATGTGCGCGCGCATGGGGTGTGCACGGTGGCCATATTTTTAATGTTCTTCCATTAAGAATACCCTGCACATGGAAAGCTAGGGTGTCAGGTAGAAGGATACCAACCAAGACTTCTCCTTGAGGTGCTAGTTCTACTTATGCTAGGATGATTTTGTTTTAGAGGGGGAAATATTCTAACACGGGAGTCTCCACCTGATTTTTCTGAATGTGTAGTTCAGTTTATTCTAATAGTTGAGCCAGTCCTAAGCCTTGGAGCATGTCCTTAGCATTGGAGATTGGATATGAGAATAACAACATGTTTTCAAGCATGTGCAGGAGGATACCTTTCAACACCGAGTAACCACAGTTGATGCCCAAACATCCAAGATAAAGATCCTGTAATCACTGCTGGAAGCCAGAATGTATGGTGATAAAATCATTAATATAATAACAGTGTAGGTAGCTCTTGGAAGCCATACAACAGTGGAATATATGCAGGATCTTCCTCGTGACTTTAGGATGTGTGTGTTTAATGGCCACTAATCAGATAAATCTAATGTCAGGACAAATTAGAGAGACTCTTTTTCTTCACCTGACTTCCTTATCTGTCTTGGCTTTTATAAGACCACCTTCTTTTATCCTTATTTAAGTACTAATAAAAATAGACAGCTTCACATTATGGAAATTTTCTTGTACTTCATGAGCAGTCAACGTTTTTATATATTCATATTAAACTGGAAGGCAAATAAGAGAATATGAATAATATTCTTCATTAATAAATGTATCTGGGTTTTTAAAAGTTCTCCCTTTAGTATTTATTTTATTTAAAAAGTTATTGTAAGAAGAGCTAACATGAACATGAATTATTATGTTTATTATTGCATTTGTATTATATCCTTCTTTAACTGATCTCAGAATCAATTATTCTTGAGATAATCCACAGGAGGAGGGCCTTCTCTGCTGTGGCACCTCCACTGTGGAATGAGCTCGCTAGAGAGTTTTGCCTGGCACCTACATTATATTCTTTTTGATGCCAGGTGAAGACCTTTTTATTTTCCCAGTATTTTAGCAGTTTATCAAATAGTCTTTTAACTTTGCTGTTTTAAATCTTTATTTTTGTTTCTGAATAAATCTCTCCACTGCTGCTTGGTTTTATCCTGGTTGAGCTTTTATATTGTACTTTTATACTGTGGTTTTTATATTGTGGTTTCTTTTATACCTTGAATTGTACTTGATGGTTTTAATTTTTGTGAACTGCCCAGAGAGCTTCAGTTATTAGGCGGTATAGAAATGCAATAAATAAATAAATGAATCCTATAATCTTGTGTCGTAGGTTATACTGAGGGATAGTAAGTGGCCGAAGGTGGGTAGAATGTAGATCAGAATCTACTGGGTGATTTATTTATTTATTTATTTATTATTATTATTATTATTATTATTATTATTATTATTATTATTTTACAACATTTTTATACTGTTCCAGATCTAGACAGTTTCCAGAGCAGTAAACAACAAGAGATAAAGTGAATGAAACATGATATTAAATTTTTTCTTAAAAACCCCCACAGTGCCAATACAACCAAGGTTGGTCAACCAAGGAAGGCTCCCAGGAAAAGAGCTGTTTTCAGGAGGTGCAAAAAACAACACAGTGTTGCCACCTCACTGATCTCCAGAGGCAGGGAGTTCCAAGGGAAGTGAGCCACCACCCTCAACACTCTTCTCCAGGTGGACTCCAGTTGGACCATAGGTCCATGGGAAACCACCAGGAGCATGTCCATTGAAGACTTCAGTGATAGGGCGGAAGGTTAGTAAAGGAGAAGGTGCTCTCTCAGGTATCCTGGTTCCAAGTGGTTTAGGGCTTTGTAAACTAGTATCAAAACCTTAAACCTGGCCCGGTAGCAAATAGGCAGCCAATGCAGTTCCCTCAGTTGAGGAGTTGAAGGCTGAAAAGGGGCAGCTACCTACAGCATTGCAGTAATCAAGTCTTGAGATTTCTAGTGCTTGTAAAACTGTGATTGTTTAACAAAAGTAACAACAAAATGACACTCTCATCCAAATTTTACTGTTGAAATCAATAAAGCTGTTGGAGCAGGGGGAAGAATCAGGAATTGTTGTTTTTTTGTATTGAAGGACTGTGAGCCCTGTGTAGTACTGATGCTCAGAACAAATTCCAGGGCTCAGAATTCTTTAAGTATATGAATTGATTCACACACCTTAACTACCCATCGTTCGTTGAAAACCTGGGTAGTTGTGATATGCAACAGTCTTTTGCAACACAACAGTTATATCACCAATACGCCCAACCCCGTTGTTCTGTTGTTATATTTCTAAGGGATTGGGAGAAATTTCCTGTTTTGGTTAGGTCCTCATTGACTTTTGCAGCTGGTTCTGGTTGATGGATCTTGGGATCTTCTAGTAAGAAACACAGTAGATTCTGCAAACCTGAAGTCTACCCTCCCCTGGCCTAATGTCACCAAGAGGGTACATGTGATGTGTTAAATCTGGCCTCCCTGGGTCAAGTTCATCACTATACTGTACTGTCTCACAAGTGACCCTGTTGTCATGGGACTTCCTGCGGTCCCCCCCCCCCGAAAAAGAGGTCAGAAGGCATACAGGGTAGCCTTGTGAATATCCCCCCTTAGTCATCAATTATCTCCGACAGTATCTTTGACCGCAGTATAAGATATTATCAACTTACATATATTTGAGAATTGCAAAACTCCTTTCGTGCTCAAAGGGAAGCATAACTGGGTTCTTCAGGAATATTTCCCCTTCTTTTACACCATCCTCCACTATTAGATTTAAGAATATCAGTAGGAGGACCTTTTTAAAAAAACAAAAACAAAACACCACCGAATCTTCCCATCCTTCCTTTTGATGCAGATACTGCAAGAACAAAAGGCGCAGCCCACTGAGAGGCCCACCACTAAATTCTGGTTTATTCATTACAGAATAATATGGATTCCTCAAGGGAACAATCTATTCAGCTTCTACGAGTCACTATCATTTATAAAATGGGGTGGGAGGATCTTCACCAATGCAGCTATAAATTATTTCATGGCAGACCATGTGAGAACTGCAGAAATAGGACCTTCTTTTATATTCATGTCATAGTGGTGAACAAATCCCCAAACATAACATACTGCCTTGGCTCTCCCTGTCTCTAGAAGCTTGAGTGTCTATGAGTGTATGTTGGCATTGACTGAAGATATTTCTATAGCTAAGCATAAAGGTTAACAGTCAACAGAACTATAACATATCCCTTAGGCAAGCTGTTCCACAAAAACAGCTTTAGATTAATGTATTTTTCTTCCAAAATTGCAGGCTAAAGGTGCATAAACACATATATAATTTCAATAACCAGTTCACTGTGGTAGTGCACTCACTGTATTTTTGACATGTGTACTTTTCTTCTTCCTATATAGGAATCAGGGGGTTGTAGAGAAACAACATTTGCACAGTTTTGGCCCTTGGGCAGGATCCAATAGTGCCGTGGCTTGGGCAGCCAGGTTCCCCGGTCCCGGTACGTGCGGCCCCTACCACTGGTGGCCGTGATGGATTGCTTCCAGGGGCAAACCCCAAAATGAGTGGAAATGCTTGTTTCTGGAAGGGGCATGACCTGGCCTTCCATGTTTCTGGAAGGGGTGAGCACAGCGAGACCAGCAGATCTGACCATCCACACAAGGGCACTATTTGGATCCTGCCCACCATGTCACTCAGTCGTTGTTGTTTCTGTGCAACCTGTTTTTTCTGTCCAAAATAAGGGACTCAGGCAGAAGCAGGCACTTGCAATGTAAAATTTCCCCAGTACTGGTGAAAGGATCCAGCAAAATTCCAGGGACAAGTATAAGTGGCCCAAATGAACCAGGACCTATAAACCTCTGGGCCCCTATTGTCTGTTTCTGTCTCCTTCCCCATTCCTTGACCTATTAAAGTCTGGAGAGGCAGGTTGGATAACTAACTATTCCACTGAGAAAACAATCGTACAATACCAGGGGCCGATCTACACCAAGCAGAATATAACACTTTTAAAATGGTATGAAAACGGTATGTGTAATGTGTCCTGGGCCTGAACAGTTGTCATTACCATTATAAGCAGTAGTGTACATCCTGCCCAGGAGGCTGAGCTCTTTCACTGTCACCCTTGCCTCTGTCAGCTTGAAAGGTCTACTGCCACTATAGTTGAGAAGCCATGCAGAGCTGTTTTCCTAGCTGCATTGGGGCAGGCAGAGAAGAGGACTGGGGTCTTTGACCATCTTCCATAGTGCCCATCCTAGACTTCTCTCGAGACCTGTGCCATTCTTAGTAGAAAGTATATTGGAGGAAGAATGGCATCAGCTGGCATGGAGGACTGGTTTCATTCCTGTTCCTCCTCCTTGTTTAATATGGGTACACTTCAGAACACCTATAATTCGAACATTTGCAGCCTCACATTAATGCCTAGAAATAAAGTTCCCATTATCTATGCTGCGGGTTATTGAAATATTTTGGATTTTATTCAGATAATCCTCAAAGTCATGTATCATTGGATTGTTCTTGCCACTGTAGAGATAGCCTAGCCTAACCTCAACCATCCCAGATACAAAAGAGGGCAGGGCTCCTGCAGCTTTAACTGTTGTGATGAAGAGGGTATTTCACCAGGTACTGCATACATACAGATGACACCTGCTGATATTCCCTTTTGCATACAGGAGCCCTGTCCTCCTTTCCATGTAGTTTCACCCTATTATAACAGCAACCTCTTCTGAGAGCAGTGTTGTCAGTGACTCCTGGTTTGACTGCAATTCAGCCTGTATGACACCACACAACCAGGGCAATGAAGCCTCAGAATCACTGAGAATCTGTTTCCATTCCCAATTTACAATTTCCTTCCACTTCACATTTAAGGGTTGTTTTCTAGTGATGGCAAACCCTAGCATCTATTGCTCTCTTGCTCTTCTTTGTCATTTGTATCTGACTCCCCCTTCCTATAACCAAATGTCCTCGTGAGGCAGGGATGCACTTTTTGTTGTTTATTCATTAAGTCGTTTCCGACTCTTCGTGACTTCATGGACCAGCCCATGCCAGAGCTTTCTGTCGGCTGTCGCCACCCCTAGCTTCCCCAAGGTCAAGTCTGTCACCTCCAGAATATCATCCATCCATCTTGCCCTTGGTCGGCCCCTCTTCCTTTTGCCTTCCACTTTCCCTAGCATCAGCTTCTTCTCCAGGGTATCCTGTCTTCTCATTATGTGGCCAAAGTACTTCAGTTTTGCCTTTAATACCATTCCCTCAAGTGAGCAGTCTGGCTTTATTTCCTGCACTAGCAATATCAAAAAAGGGAAAAGAAATTTTATTTATTTATTTATTTATTTATTTATTTCATTTATATACCGCCCCACAGCCAAAGCTCTCTGGGCGGTTTACAACAGAAATAACTCCAGAGTCGGAAAATACACCACACATTTGACTGATATCACCTCTATCCTATCATAATCTTCACAGTACTCTTAGTCATAATTTGCTGTTATACAGGTCATGTTCCAGGATTTCTATGTTCTTCCCTGCATATGTTTTGTATTGCTTCTGTCTGTCTATCTTTCTAATCTATCTCCTCCCTCCCCCCCCTCTCTCTCTCACACACACACACAGAGGGGAGGGGAGGGAGAGGCAGACAGAGGGTACATCTACATGGAGCCTCTGGGATTTGCCCTGGGGTTGCTTCACAGTAGCGGCAAGTCAGTTACATGACGCAGCCACCATTGTGAAGCCATCCGGGGGCAAACTCTTGAAAATCCACGCCAAAAAAGTCGGGTATTTACCGTGACTTTTTTGGCAGTGGACGCAGCCCCGTGCCTCTAAAAACTAAAATAAAAATATAAACCGGGGGGGGGGGGGGGGAACGAGAGGAAAAGTGCCGTTCCCACCCATATATATATATATATATCAGCCCTATCTTTGGAGCTCCGCATAAACATAAATGTGGGTGGGTTGGGAGGAATGGACAACCTCCAGTCCCCCTCTCACGTCCTCTCTTTGGCTGCCGGTTGCCCCCCCCCTTGTTTTAATTTTATAAGCTCTATCTGTGGAGCTCCACAGATTTATATATGGCAGGGGGAGAAAAGAATGAGGCAGCCAGAGCAGGATGCAAGAGGGGGACTGGAGGTTGCCCATTCCTCCCAACCCACCCGCATTTATGTTTATGCAGAGCTCCAAAGATAGGGCACATTAAATAATAATAATAAAAAATAACAGCTCCATTCCTTTCCTCCTCCCCACGTTTCTTTTTTTTAAAAAAAAAATTCAGAGGCAACAGGCAGGAAAATTCACACTTGCCTTCCTTTCCATGCAGATGCTGGGAAGGAAGGCAAATAAGGGTGCAAGGTACCTCCCAGCGCCAAAGCACCTCCATATAGATGGGGGCAGAGAGAGAGAGAGAGAGTCTGTCTGTCTTCCTAGTAGTTCAAGATTAATCATTCTTCTACCACAGCCGCAGTAATTGCTGCCATTTAATTTAATCTATCATTAATGCCATGAGGCAGCTGGGAATTCCAAGTGAACCAATGAGCATTAAAGTAGTATTCATTTATTCAGTAGGAGTAAAATTTTCTCTCCCTTTCTGACTCTGTGGAGATAAAGATGGCAATTGCAGTAGTAATACATGATGGGCACATAAACATCAACGAAGAATGCCATTTGCTAACACACTGCTCAAGTGTTGCCATTATTTGTGTGTGGTGGTGGTGGGTAATCCCAATGGCAGTAGGCAGCCTGGGCTTTCTGGTGGCCATTTGGCTCACTGGGCCCATCCCCTGTTCTCTGCCCAGCTTCCAGTGACCAATCAGGGCTCGTCATCTGCCCTGGAATGCCCCTGATTCAATGCCAGAATGAGATGTCATGGCGGAAGAGTCATGGTGACCTCACTTTGAAGAAAGAAGTTGGGGTAAGTCACCAACTTTTTTTAAAGCGCAGCTTTGTGTAAAAGCCCCGGAGTGGCTGTAAATTGGCGGCTGCATCATATAACCAATGCAGCCCCACTGCGCAGCCACCACAGGGTTTAGAAGATGTATAGACAGCCCCCTGGGCCAATGTTCCCTTGCACTGGGTTGGGCATCCAGCTGCTTATCCCATTGAAAGAAATGCAGTGCAGAGGTATAATATCTCCATTCAGATGTGCATCCAAGTGTGCAGCTGAATGTCTTGGTAGTAGCGCTATATTACTTCCATTCATTGAGCAGGAACATTGGGCCTGTTGTCTCAGCAAAAGAGAATGGATTCTGTCTCTTCCCTGCCCACCCCTTTCTCTCATGGTGGGGGTGGGAGTCCTCTAAAAATTGGAAGTAGGGGGGTTGGGATGAGCATTTTTGAACTCCCTCTGCTGCTAGGAGCTTTCACAATGAAAATCAAACAATCACATGAACTGATCATAAGAACAGACCAAAGACCTATCTGGTCCAGTCTTCTGTTCACAGAGAGGCAAACTAGCTGCCCGTGGGAAATTCACAGGTAGGGCATTAGTGCAATACCACCATCCTGTTCATGGTTCTCAGGATCTTGTAATATAGTGGCACACTGCCTCCAGTAATGGAGGTAGTACATAGCTATAATAACTAGTAGCCATTGATAGCCTTATTATCCACGAATTTGGAGAATTCTCCTTTTAAAGCCATCCAAGGTGGTGGCCATCTCTGCATCTTGTGGTAGCCACTGCTTGTCCTGCAGTCTTTCAGGGAGGTAGTAGCAGCAACAGCAGTGATCTATTCTCAGCATTCCTTCATTAAGAGGGTAACTTGTGAACTACCCCACAGTTAAAATGATAAAAGACAATATCTGACCAACTAGAGAATCTTTTAGCTTTATGTTAGCACTAAAGAACATGATCATTTTGTAACATGGTGAGACAGTGCTATGATGCACAGGTTCTTGCACATTTCAAAAGTGTGAATGCATAATGACCTGGGAATTCTTTGAAATGTGAGTTAAGCAAGGACACCGTGAGTTGCAATCTTGGCATATACTGGAACGTTTATAATTGTTGTCACACCACAACCATACACTAAAGTTTTATGTGAACAGCCTGGCTTTCCATTATGTGTTACAATTAAATGATTCCCAGAAATCTGCTTTGAGTGCCAGAACTGAACAGAACTCACCAGTGCCAGCCCCACTATTAGGCAGAGCGAGGCAAACACCTCTGGCAGCCGATGCTGGGGAGGGGGTGGTAGTGCTGGCAGCCTCCCTGGTTGTCCGCCTGAGTCCTCCGGCTGTTTAACTTTATTAGAAGACAGAACTAATACAGCTTGTCCTGAGCATGCTAAACTAGCCTGCTGCCTCAGGCACAGTGGAGGATGATAACCCGAGTTTATTTATTTATTTCATTTATATATTTCATTTTTTTTCCTCCTTAAGAAACCCAAGCTGGCGTACATAATTCTCCTCCTCCGCTCTATTTTATCCTCACAACAACAACAACCCTGTGAGGTAAGTTGGGCTGAGAGTCTGTGACTGGCCCAAAGTCATTCAGTGAGCTTCCATGCCTGAGCGGAGACTAGAACCTGGATCTCCTGACTCCCAGTCCAATACCCTAACCACTACACTGGCTCTCCATTTCCAGCGTGGAAGTAAGATTCAGCTGCCAGTTCAGTCAGCTTGTGTACTTGGAATGGGTAGCGAACATCGTCTTGTCTTTTGCTTTGCACAGCAAAATGTCTTGGCCGGCCCTGGAGCTCACAGCCCTTTCACATCTTGTTGCCCTTCTACCCTGCACATTTTCTTTATTTCAGCCGTATTCTTTAGGGTTAAGTGGGGTAACGCTGTTGCTATTGCTGAAGGGAGTCAGAAACCATTGCCAATCTAAGACAAGCTACCCCGAGATTTACCCGGACAGGAGCAGAGAACATGTGGCCCTCCAGATGATGTTGGGCTGCAACTCCCATCAGCACTCACCATTGGTTATGCTGGCTAAGGCCACACATTCTGTACCCCTGGCACAGTAGATCCTGACCTGCCTGTTCACCCTTGCCTGCAATGGGTCCTCCCCTCAAACAGTAACACTAACTGACAATAGCACCTCACGGAAAAAGTGCTGCGGAGGGAGATGGGCCGATCAGAAACCAGAATTCAGTCCTAGCTGTGATGGCGATGAAGGGGTTTCTGAAGTTACAACCTCACTCTGTCCCAGGTCCTGTTTTTATGCTCCAAGTCAGCCATCGAAACATTGGTCATTCAAATTGCATCAGTATCTCACATCTCAAGCAGCAAGCTCTTAACAGGTTCGTGATCAGCCTGCCTTGTGACAGTAATACCTCTTGGATGAAAAGGTACAAGTAGATCCTATCATACTTTAGGAGTACTCCTTGCTGTAGTAAGAGACCCATGATTGCTTGCAAGAGAATTAAGAAGCTGAAGGTTAGGTTAGTGCATTCTGATACTTATTTAAGAGCAAACACACTGCATGAATTGACTGGAGCAGTTACACCCCTTCAGTGCTTATGTTGCATTGCCAATCAACAGGTAAAGTGAAATCTTTAACCAGTCCTACAGATGGTACAATGTATCATCTTAAGCATTGGTCTGCATGTAACTCACCACCTGTAGTCCATGCCATCAAGTGATGTTGGGAAAGTTTTGTGTAGGAACATTAAAGCAATATTATTGAAAAGGACTTTTAAAAATCTGTGTAGTTTAAAGGATTTGTTAAGTTTAATAAATCTGTTTCATCTTGAAAATGTAGCAAAGCAGGGCATTCCCCCCCTCCTCCTCCTTGCTGTTTGGTGGCCCTCCATTTCACAAGCTGAAAACATAAGAACTTGGAAACTGAGCTCAGTAAACCATGTGGCAAATAAATGTTTATAGTTATCTTAATTTTTTTTAAAAAAAATGGGAAATTAATGATCAACATATGATAACTTACATTTCTCCTGCTCTTAGGACAGCAGTACACGGGGACAGTAGGGCAGTTTTATCCTGTGTGGAGAAAAAATATTGCACTTTCCTGGCCCTAAAAAAAACCCATGGAAAATGGAGAAGAAGAGGCAAGATGACTGCAGCACAGGCACAAAGTCATGTAATGATCACAGGGCAAAATGGTAAACAAGGCAGGATTTATTTATTTATTTATTTATTTATTACATTTTTATACCGCCCAATAGCCGAAGCTCTCTGGGTGGTTCACAAAGGATGAAAGCGCGATAAAATGCTGATGTGATGGAGCTCTTAGAAAGTTTCTTGTGCCTTAGCAAACTGCCACTCTGTTCCTAAACATTTGCACTGGTGTATTTTCCTTTGGCACAGTGGAATCTTGATGTAACCCAGGAGCATTTTCAGATTTTATGCTATTGCAGTGGCACTATTGTTAAATTGCCTTATCTTAAGCATTGGTATACTAAGCATTGTGTATTTAGGATTGGACTGTTGATTGAATAGCTTTCCTAGTAATTACTGTGAACCATCCAGGGGTGACTGTAGCAAGCTCCCTCCCTGCACCAGAGTAAATGTACAAGTTCCAGAATTGAGTTCCAGAACACCTTAGGGCAGAGGTGAGGAAGCTCTTTTAGCCTGAGGGCCAAATTTAATTTCAGAGAAACTCTCAGGGCCAGCAGACAGGACTGAAAACAAAGAGGCAAGGTTGAAGGCAAAAGGAGCAGGGGCAAAACTACCACCATATTGTAGCTTAATGTTCTGACTGCCAGTAACTAAGCTTTGGAAGAAGCATCTCAACCTTGCAGAATGGGTGAAAAATTGAACGAAAGCCAGGAAACGACCCAATGATTGGTGGTGGAAGGAAAGGGGTGGGCCAGAGGTAGGGGGCGTGGTCATCTGGGGAAACATGGAAGCCCAGATTAGGACTCTATGGTGGCCTGTTTTGGCCCCAGGCCTAAGATTCCCACCCACACTTTAGTATTTTGTTTTGTTTTAAATTTGAAACCAAGGTCCAAATATATTGTCTGTAATTTAATACAGAAAGTAATGTTCTTTAGTCATCTCCATCTTTGGCTATAAACACAATGTTTATATTCAGACAACATGCTAAGCCATGGTTAGGCCTCAAACCCTTTTGCAGCAAATGGTTAGTTAGTATGTTTTCACCATGGTTATTTAGCCACCATGGTTAGGAATGGTTCACGCAACACACTAAGGGCTCATCTACACCAAGCAGGATATTCCACTATGAAAGCGGTATATAAAAGGTAGGAGCCACACTACTGCTTTTTAGTGATATTGAAGTGCACTGACAACTGTTGGGGCCCATGACACATCTTCGCCAGGCAAGATATAACAGTATGGAAGCAGTATATGGTATGTGTCAATAGGCTCCAACAGTTGTCAGTGCACTTCAATACCGCCATAAAGCAGTAGTGTGGCTCCTGCCTCTTATATACCACTTTCATACTGCTTTCATAGTGGAATATCTGCTAGGTGTAGATGAGCCCTATGTCTGGTTCATATGACACGCTAAGCCACAATGTTTAGCTCAAAACCCTTAACCATTATGGTTTAGCATGTTATCTGAACAGGGCCAATGTATGGTTAGAGTGGCCTTCCCCAACATGGCACCCTTGAGATATGTTGGACTATAACTCCCGTCATCCCCAGCTGGCATGGCTAATGACCACATTGGGGAAAGATGGGAATTGTAGCCCAACACATCTTAAGGGGGAAAGCTGGGCTAGAGGAACATGTTCAAAGGTATCATATGGCTAGCAGGCCCAGTTAAGCACTGCAGAAAACAAGAATCCATGCACACATTCATCTTTTGTATGTGTTTATGAAACATTATGTTCAAACCCAGGGTTCATTTATCCTGGTTGGCAAGGAAACAAGTTTCCATTGTTCTGTCAAGCCAATTCATATACTTATACATACAAGTTCTCCAAGGTGAGAGGCGACAAAATTTTAATCTCCGCTTATCTGTTGTCATGAATAATGTCCCTTACATTTTAGATCGGATGATGGAAAATTGTATATAGCACTTGTGCCGATAAATGGAAATGTAATAAGAAGCAGAGATTATGCAAGAGTTAATTTTTGCAATGAACTAAATAACAAGGCCAGTATGTAGGTGTAATCTTTAAGTGCATTAAATAGAGAAGCTTTCCCCAGGCTGAATAGCATATGTAGGCGTTTCTATGTAGGTGTTCTTGCCAAAAACACTGAAATCCATCATTTTTACATAAAAATAAGAGTTCATTCTTTTGCAGATATAAAATTTAGATCATTATTGCTGATAGGATAACAGTCATAATTGGCATTATTACATTATAGTTTCTTTAAAAGTATGGATGACGTTTAACTCGCCAATCCCACCCCCACCCCCCACCAACACACATGTATACACATGCTACTCCATCAGCTTGTAAAATCTGAGAGGATGTAAGATGCTCAAGCTCAGACAATACAGGCTCATTATTTCCTTTTCCACATAGCTTCACTATCTGTGGGCAGCATTCAAGGGGGTTGCTGTGACAAAATCATCTGCTTGCTATGTTAATCTATTTTATTGTACTACTCTTAATGCATTTAGTTTTTCAGGAGATGGATGTACAGGTAAGAAAGGGTTAACTGTGGGCAGGATGGGGCTTGTGTGTGATTGGCTGTTTTAGTTATGGGGAGTGAGTTTATCACAGGAGAGTTTATTTTCTGTTTTGACAGTTACTTTAGGAGAGAGTTTGGAGAGTTAGGCGGAGCACAATCTCAGTTGGGAAGGGAAGATTTGGAGGAGGAGTGAGGGAAGCTTTGGCTAATTTACAACATCTAGGTAAATAATAATATCTATAACACTGAAGCGACATCTATATAAATAATAAACTTTTATTTTAATTTTCTGAGTTAAATCCGTGTGCCACTGTGCCAGCTTGGACTTTGTTACGCTATGCCATACATGGACACATAATATCCAGTATCCACTTCCCTAGATTACAAAGACCAGTAACAGTGATAAACTCGACACACTTGGCGTTAACTGTGGCTGGGTTAAAGTTTAGCTAAGTCAGCGGGTACAGCTGATTTGACAGCGACGTCCCACCTCTTAGGCTTATTATCCTAGGAATGAAAGGATGATAGGGGAAAATTTGGGTAAAAGGAGGGGCGTACATCATATGATCCTTTCTGCCGATTCCATTGCACTCACTGCTTGCTCAGTGGAGATTTAACGCTTCCTATAGGAAGCCCTGAAAGGAAGAGAAATAATTGTTTCTGGATCGGGACAGGTCAGTGGAGCTCCCTTTTGCAAGCTCCACTGACCGGCAATATTCCAGAAAAGAGCGTTTCGACCATTTCTGGTTCCTCCCAGAACCGCTAAATCTCCATTGTGCAAGCTGTGGGTCTTGCTTCCACAACGGAATCAGTGGTGGCACAATGCCCCATTGGATACTGCCCTATATCTTGAGCTTAAACTTCCACTATTGCTCACGATGCAGTATCTGCCAAAATGCCGCAACGGCATTTAACAAAGACATAGAAATTGATATGTACATAGTCTCTGCAGGTTAGGATTCCCACAGTATAGTGACACAATGCAAAGGTCTCAATAAATTCTTTCTTGGATGTGCTGAAAGTCGGGAACAAGATTCCTCTTGATGCAGTAATCCTTGATCTCTTGGCCCTAGAGCACCTGAATTTGTTTTGCCAGACAGTAAATTCCACAAAGAGGCATGTTGTAGCAAACAAATTCTAAAGAAACAAAATGTTGCAGTCACAAAACAAGTGGTGGATATGGCTAACAATGGCTATGACTCATGATGGCTACATACTACCTCCAGTATGAGAGAAAGTATGTCTCTGTATACCAGTTGCTGGGAAATATGAGCAGGTGGGTGCTGTTGCACTCATGTCCTGCTCCTGGACTTTCCAGAGGCATCTGATTTGACAGTGTGGGAACAGAATGCTGGACTAGATAGACCTTTGGCCTGATTCACCATGGCTCTTCTTAAGTTATTTCTTCTCAAGCCCGCCTAGACATTCCAGAGAACTGTAAGAGAAGAAGAGTTCTACAATAGTTTGGGAGCCTCAAACAGGACTCATTAAAAAGGACACCAAATGGCCATTGAAATGCATTGGTTCATTCCAAATGGCCATAGGAAATAATTGGAAGATTATGGCGATTATCTTCAAATCAAAATACCTAAAAGAGATAAACATTTATTTTTCATAGAAAACAACTCTGAATTAAAATACTTACTAACAGAGTGGTTTTAGGGAACAACTCCAGTGACCCTCAACACGGCAGTTTCCAGGGATCATCTTCAAATACTAAAGGGAATCAGAATGCAGTAAACAGAACATTACTGCACTGCAGTCTTACATAATGATCTATAACCATCAATTTCAAATGCAGCGCGGGGTGGTGGGGGTGGTCCCAAACAATTGCCAAAGATCATTTCCATGCTTATACATTCTCCCCTGCTCCTTACAACTGTCTGGGACTTCTGAATGGCCATAAGAATATACTAGAATGATACCATTAACTCCCCAGGAAATAGAGGGCAGCCCCAAACTTCTCACGGGTAACAAAGGTACTACCCCAAAAATCCTAATAGTCCCAATGTGATGCATGCTGCATAGGAATGGTCCCTCTGCCCACATGGCCCAATATTCAGATGTTCTTAAGAATGGCCATAGGAATGCATTGGACTGAGATGAGCAGCTACACAGAAAAGAGCAGGAACACACACACCCAAATTGTTCACATGTGATACAGTTAGTACCCCTCAAATACCCCAAGAGCCCAGATGTCATGTGTACTCCATTAGAATGGCCTCTCCTTCTGCATGGCCATAATATTTTTTCTGAATGGCCATAGGAATGTATTGGATGAAATGAGCAGCCACACAGGAGCCCCCAAACTGTTCAGTGATACAGGGGTATCCCCAAACTACTCAAGAGCCCTGATGTGATGCATGCTCAATGGCCCATCCTTCTGCATGGCCTTACTATTTAGAGGTCTCTCTGAATGGCTATTGGAATGCATTGGGCCGAGACAAGCAGCCCCACAGAAAGGAGCAGGAGCCCCAGAACTACTGGTGGGCAATAGAGGGAGGACCTCCCAAAGGCCCCAAGAGTAAATAATAAATAGAAGCTGATTTTGGTCCTTCTCCGTGAGCCCCTGCCAAAGGAAGTGAGGCAAGTGGTTACCAGGAGTAGGGCCTTCTCTGCTGTAGCACCCCGGCTGTGGAATGAGCTCCCTAAGGAGGTTCACTTGGCACCTACATTATATACTTTTAGACGCCAGGTGAAGACCTTTTTATTCTCCCAACATTTTAACAATCTATAAATTTTAAATAACATGGTTTTAAATTTGTAATTTTGCATTGCTGCTGTTTTTATCTGGTTGAGCTTTTATATTGTATTTTATATTATGGTTTTATACTGTTGTTTTATACTTTGAATGGTTTTAATTTTTGTGAACCGCCCAGAGAGCTCCGGCTATTGGGCGGTATAGAAATGAAATAAATAAATAAATAAATAAATAAATTGGTACTGGGTTGCTATAGCATACCATAGGTCTTAAAATTAGTAACTTCAGCCATTGAAAAGTTTACCCACAATGATGCTGACATAATTGTAACCTATTTTTGTTTTGTTTGTTTGTCTTTCTGCAGTGTAGAAAGACAAACAAAAATAACAACGGTCCCTGATGTTCAGACCACTCTTAATCTTATCCCTCTTCCCTTTGTTGCCTTGACTCTGAAGTCAGCCTCCCTGTCAGCCCAAAACATCAGCCTTCTCCTGAATATATGGCTTTTCCAGTCAGCCGTCACACCCCTGTGACACCTCCCAGATGTGTTGGACTACCACTCCCATCATTCCTAGTACATGATAGAAAGTGTAGGCCAACACATCTGGGATGGGGGACACCACAATGCGGAAGGTGGACCTGGGGCAGGAAGTGGAGAGAAGGTTGGAGTTCTGGGCAGACAAGTAGTCCGTTGGCCATACTGGTGGTAGAAGATGGTAGTTTTGTCCAACCCATATGGGGCACCATGTTGGGGAAGGCTACTCTATGTCCTTAAACTCTATAGACCCTTTTGCCAGGTATCTTTCTCCTTTATTACCTTCTCTCAAACAGATTTTGCAGTTCTTTGTCTATTCTTCCTTCAACCCTAAGCCGGATCAGCACATCCAGCAGAACGAGAGAGTAAAATGCTGAGGTGGTTATGTAGATCAGGGGTTAGCAGACTTTAGATGTGGATTTTTTTTACTACAGCCCTGAGTTCCACTAACTGGAACTAGGTGCAAAATAATGGCTCAGGAAAGCAGACCTAGGGCTAATCTACACCTACAGCCCTTTCGCTACAGAAAAGGGATGCTTCCAATTGTTCCCCACTTTCACGATCACCACTCATGGGGCACACCTGACTTATGACTTGTGAGGCATGTGCACATGCACAGGTGCAGACCACTCAGTCGACTATGTGCTCTTGTGCAGAGTATTGTTGTATGAAAAAGAAAAACCACAGCCAAACACACCTGGCATTGAAACATGCTGATACCCATGGACCCACCCCTAACAGGTGTTTGGCTGTTTTCTGAACTCTTGACAAACAGCAATGACATCGCAAAGCGGTTGGGGGGATGACAACACACCACACATGTACTTTGGAATGGAAGTGGGAGAACTGGAAAAAATGCAACCAAAGCAGTCATGGAAATTCCGGGGTAATTGAGAGGTGGAACTGAGATCCCTGTGGAAACAGGTGAATGTCATGTGCCCCGTTAGTGATGACTGCGATACAATCCTGCAATAAATGGCTGGTGTGGACTCCTTCATAGAGCAAACACTCAGTACAGAAATTTGTCAACAGTACCAGAACTGGAAATTTTAAAAAATATATAAGAAATTTTGATAGTTCTATGCTCTGAATCTCTGTTTTATTTTTTTATAACCTCTTGGGAGATTTGTGTTTTTGTATCAATGCATTTATTAGTATTGGTATTATCGCAGAGTGATAGTTTTAAGCTTTAAGCTCAGGTTAACTAGCAAATGTTCAATGAGACAGGCCTATATCTGCATGCCATTCTCAGTGGTGCAAAGGAACATTATAGGGAAAATGACAACAGATGAAGCATATTATTATTTTCCAAGTTTTTGAAAGGCAGATTTATTTATTTTTAAGCCTCTTGGAAGAATCTGCTTACTTTTTCCCATTTAATAAAACTGATCTGAACGAACTAATTTCTGCTAGGTAAATAGCAACAGGAACATCAATTTCCTGTCAACAGCTGCAGCTTCTACAGTTTCAGACCTTCATTCAAATGTGTGAATGCTTGGCCTACATTGCACCATTTCTCATTTAGTGCACCTTGAAAGCATTTTCTGTCACTCACTCATAATCTCAGAGAAGGGTATTTGGTTGTACAGTAGTTTGCATAAAGCACCACTGGAAAAGATCAGCAAAGCAGCTAACAGGAGACATTAGAACACACACAGCTTGAGTCTGAGAGGGAGGGGATCTATTTTCGCTAATAAAAAGAGGCACTCAGCAGCTTAATTTTAGTGAGCTGATAAACTTGGAAGAAAATCATATAAGTTAAAGATTTGCTTGCTCTGTTTTTATAATTCCCTTATAGCTCCAAGCATCTTTCTGACTATAAAAGGTTTCATTTAAAAAGAATTTAGAGGAAATTTAAATGATAGGGCCCCAGGAGAAGCCCCATAGTTAAGGTGTGTCACGTTCTTTGTTAAATCCTGTTCCTTGGCGAATTGAGATTATTTGCCCTACCGCTAAGGAGGATCACTGCAGTAGAGGGGTACAAGCTGTCCAAATTTCAGAGACATTGAAAAAAACATGGTTGAGCTACAGGATTTTAGAAACTGGAGACGGAAGAAACATCTGCTGGATGTTTCCAGCTGTTTGTGGTTGATGGGGGAGACACTTTCAAATAATTTATCTGGAGGCAAAGATGTTTTAGAAAATTCATGTGCACCGCCAAGGTGTGCCTTTCATTTACTTCTCTAAAAAAACACACATTCATGTACTTTTAAGGTTAAGATGACTTTCAGTTGTCACGTGATTTGATAAAGGGAGAGGGAACTGGTACTACTATATGCATGGACCTAATTTTAATTAATAAAGGCAGCCAGGAGCTACCTGCCTCAACCACGCTTCCTGCTGCCAGGTAATTTTGACTGCCTTTCCCTGTGTATCAGCATGTGCAAAACAGATGGGGCTCAGGGACTTTCTCCCCATTGCTTTGAGCACACTCAGCAAAGCAGTAATAAAGCCAATACAAAGATTTCAGCAAGCTGGCAGGAGGCAGTGAGACAGCCTCCTCCTCCTCCTCCTCCTTGTCTCCCTGGTTTATTCAGTTTAGTTTATTATTTCCTATTAAAATAATAAAAACAGCTTGTAAGAATAGGAAAATGATTTTAGAATGCAATCATATACCTGATTGGAAGTCCCATTGAAATCAATCATGCTTACTTCTGTATAGACATGTATAGGACTGCACTGTTGATCTTGGGCCTAATCTACACTAAGCAGGATATTGCACTATGAAAGTGGTATATAGTATTTGCCAATGGGACTCAACAGTTGTCAGTGCACTTCAATACTGCTATAAAGCAGTAGTGTGACTCCTGCCTTTTATATACTGCTTTTATACCACTTTCATAATGCAATATCCTGCTTTGTGTAGATTAGGCCTTGCTTAAAACCCCTATTAATACTATTTAATGGTCTCTTTCACACATAATGCTAAGCCATGGTGTGATTTGTTGATATCTGGCTAGTGATTGTGTCTGACCTCATCCTCACAAACAAGCTATGCTTTGTTAACCAGCTATAAACCACAAAAAGACACCAGGGTTTATTATTGTTGCCTTGTGAAATCTGGCTTGTTTAAACCATGGGTTGTCATGTCTGAATTCAGAACTGTGGCTTATTCCTGGCTTGTTTGTGATACTATCCACCCTGAAACAGAGGTCACAGGAAAAGCAACTAGAAATATAAGCACTCCTGACAAAATGGGCAGAAGTGAAACAAACCAGAAACAGGGAAAACAAATCACAGTTTGTTTGCAAATCTGCAAGATAATTCATGGCTAAAGTAACAAACTTTGGTCAGCTTAAGGCATGGCTTAGTCTGATGTGAAATGTAGTCAATATAATGAAAGATGGCATTTCTAATATTGAAAAATCATGGAGTATGAACTTATTGATTGTGGCTAAAACACCATGGGCAAGATACTTGAAAACCCTTATTCTTCAGCTGTTTGGGAATGGATGTTAAAATGTCTGAAAATCTAGCCAAAATAGACAAAATAACAGGCTATCCACAGAAGATCTGGTACACAATGGACATTGAATGTAGCAGAGACATGGAAAAGTTTTATTATGTACTGGAAATTGTGGATATATCAGGCTGGATAGAATCCTGCGGTTTTGGTTTTTTTAAAATCATCATTAGAGTTAAATAAAAATGTACAACTTAAGGGGGGAAAACAATAAAAGGAAAATACAATATAAAATATAAACACAAATATAGCATGTAATCTCTAGCTGGCTGGCAGTATTTTATTTATTTATTCATTCAATTTATTTCTATACCACCCAATAGTTGAAGCTCTCTGGGCAATTCACAGAAATTAAAAACATAAGGTACAGCGTAAAATGTAAAATATGGAAGCTTAAAACCACAATATAAAAGTACAACCAGAATAAAACCGAGCAGCAATGCAGACATTTAAAATATAGATTTAAAATAGCAGAGCTAAAAGACTAGGGTGGTAAAATGCTAAAATACTGGGGAAATGAAAAGGTCTTCACCTGGCGCCAGAAGGAGTACAACGTAGGTGCTAACTGAACCTCTCTAGGGAGCTCATTCCACAACCTGGGTGCCACAGCAGAAAAGTAGATGTGGGCACAGGTATGGCTTATAAAAGCATTTTTAATGCATTTATTCTGTGGTTATTTGTGTCCTATCTTGTGTCCTTCTCCTTAAATGTGATTTGCAGTTTCCACCACACCTGAAGATGGGGGTGGAAGTAGCCAGTTAGCAGCCCTTTTCTCTATATTTTCAATTACCCCGCCTTAGGAAATTGCTTTTAAATATTTTACCCCTCAAACTGCTGGTGTGGAACTGTACCCCTGGTCGTGCCTACTCAGGAGTAAGAACATAGAGTTAAATGGGACCTCTCTCCCGCCCCCTTCACCGTTGAGTGGACAATCGCACCACCCTCCTCTTTTGTTAGCGAGACTGCCCTTAGACACCCACCCACCCATCAAAGATCGGGATGGTCGATAGAACGCAAGCACAGAAATACACAGGAGGGAGGAGAGCATTTATTTTGCAAGGAGGGAAAATAATCCAGACTTTCTGCACTCGAAAAAGAAATGAATCATAGAGGATAAGAGCGAAAATGAGTGCAGGACGTGGACGAAGTCATGTGGGTACCGGGCTGCAAAACTGCATACCAGGCAGGGGGAGTGTGCGATAAATCGCTGGTGTGATGGAGCTCAAAGCCACTGCCCCTCCAATGGTGTCCCTCCATTTCCTTCCCCTCCTCTCTGTTTGCTGTTTTCCATTTATGTGCAGCTTTGGGAAGCTTTAAAAAATGTATCAAATTGACCAGAAAAAGTAATAACACCCTTACGAGGCTCCATAGCGGTTCAGAAGCTTCAACATCTGCCTGTTTTGGCTTGGACCATTTCAGACCAGAGTCACTTTGGATTTGGAAGTCATCCAAATATCTACAAAGTAGGCTGCTTCAGCCTAGATTCATGCTTCCTCTGAGGCTTTTGCACAACCCTAATCTTGACTGTTGGTCTGTGTCAAGAATCTAAGTAAATTATTCCCCTCCACCCTCAAAAGTTATTGAAATATATACAGGTGTTGTTTTTTTTGCTACTTCCCCCTCAGTCAGGTCTACATTTTCTCTTAGTGTGTGTCTTTCCCCCCCTTCTTCTTCAACAGACTGCAGAGAAAACATGAAAACTCACAGAAATTTGTGTTGCAGGTCACATAGTGAACCTCATAGTTTACAGGCCTCCAGAGACTGCTTTTGCCAGACAGAGCCTAGTAATGGCTTTGATATGCCTACCATGCAGTTACCTTATTTCTAGACACATACACATAATCTTTTCTAAACTGATCCCCCCCCCCCCAGAAGTAGTATTCACTAGTCTCCAAGACACTTAGGAAGTGTCTCCTGAATATCCAAATGAACCACTAATGATCTCACCTAGGGAAAAGATGTTCCAGTGTTGAATTGTTGGACAGATAAGGCTTTTTAAAAACATGAATTTTAGTATGTGGTTTTGTGGAGTTGATGATTCAATGGATCATTTTTATTTATTCTACACAAGAAGAAGTGGGGAAAACCCAGGACAGTATACTCCTGGGATTAATTATTAGATTTTTATCAAAAGTATGTCAACTGAAATCCAACCTTAATTTGAATAGTGCAAATTATTTCTGCCAGGAAACCGGTCTGAATAAAATGACATTGGTGGTCTTAGATTCATTAGCAGTGAACATTCCAAAGTGATGGAAGCCAGACAGCGAATCTTAAAAGCAGACTCTTTAGAGGGGATTTTCTTATAGAAAAGTAGATGGAGTATAGTTCTATCAGTCAGTATTAGCCATGATGACTAAGTGGAATCTCGGTCTTCAGTAGGCAGTGTCCCGCTGCATGTCAGTTGCTTGGGGGCATCAAAGCAGGAAGGCTATTGTTTCCATATCCTATGTGTGGACTTAGAGGCATCTGGTTAGACACAGTGGGAAACAGGATGTTAGTAAGTCTTTTCCAGTAAGTCTCTTCTCATAGTCTTATGCTGTTAATTATGAGCCATAAAAAAAGGAGGCAGGTTTGTGGAAAGTCAATCTGGGAAAGCATCTGGGATCACTGAGTAGATATAAAACTAAAACACATAAAATTTGTTATACTTAAAATATTAACGGTTGTTAAGGTATTTTACATTTCTGAATAAAACTCTACCACTTGTGTGACCTCCACCAACGAGTTGTATTAGCACTTACAACTCCAGTATTCCTATTAGATCTGTCAGTAAGAAGGAAATTAAATCTATATAGCCAGGGGTGAAAGTTGTAGAACAGAGAAAGTTTAGAACATCATAGGGCTCAATCCTGGGCCCAGTGCTCTTCAACATTTTTATTAATGATTTGGACGAGGAGGTGCAGGGAACGCTGATCAAATTTGCAGATGACACAAAATTGGGTGGGATAGCTAATACCCTGGAAGACAGAAACAAACTTCAAAGTGATCTTGATAGGCTAGAGTGCTGGGCTGAAAACAACAGAATGAAATTTAATAGGGATAAATGCCAAGTTCTACATTTAGGGAATAGAAACCAAATGCACAGTTACAAGATGGGGGACACTTGGCTCAGCAATACTACAAACGAGAAAGATCTTGGAATTTTTGTAGATCACAAGCTGAATATGAGCCAACAGTGCGATACGGCTGCAAGAAAGGCAAATGCTATTTTGGGCTGCATTAATAGAAGTATAGCTTCCAAATCATGTGAGGTACTGGTTCCTCTCTATTCGGCCCTGGTTAGGCCTCATCTAGAGTATTGCGTCCAGTTCTGGGCTCCACATTCAAGAAGGACGCAGACAAGCTGGAGCGTGTTCAGAAGAGGGCAACCAGGATGATCAGAGGTCTAGAAACAAAGCCCTATGAAGAGAGACTGAAAGAACTGGGCATGTTTAACCTGGAGAAGAGAAGATTGAGGGGAGACATGATAGCACTCTTCAAATACTTAAAAGGTTGTCACACAGAGGAGGGCCAGGATCTCCTCCCAGAGTGCAGGACACGGAATAACGGGCTCAAGTTAAAGGAAGCCAGATTCCGGCTGGACATCAGGAAAAACTTCCTGACTGTTAGAGCAGTGTGACGGTGGAATCAGCTACCTAGGGAGGTTGTGGGCTCTCCCACACTAGAGGCCTTCAAGAGGCAGCTGGACAACCATCTGTCAGGGATGCTTTAGGGTGGATTCCTGCATTGAGCAGGGGGTTGGACTTGATAGCCTTGTAGGCCCCTTCCAACTCTGCTATTCTATGATTCTATGATTTGCTGCTTCCCCCAATCCCTGCATCTCACTATTGTTACTGATACAAAATAGGCACTGAGGGTTACCAAGCTAGTTATTCCACTTGGAAGGCACAAAGATCAAGCACAGAAGTGTAAAAGATCAAGGAAATGATGTCTGGGAGTTTGAAATTGAAACTTGATATTTAACAGCCCCAGAGTCGAGGAAACCCCTGTTGCTAAGATATTACAGCTCTGACGCTTAAGTCTGTGTCAGTGCCGCAACCACCAAAACCAAGAGAAATTTACTGAAGCTGACGGTAAAACCAGTAAAATATCACTCCCTTGACACGGATAGGCACAGAAAATTAATGATTGCAGATAGAAGCCAGTAAAGAGAAATGAAAACAATTCTATTCAAGTAGTCAAATATTCTATGCCAGAATATGTTCCAGCTTCTCAGACCTTGTTGATAGCCAGTTCATAAAATCAGCTAATGTAAGCTGTGATTCTGGGTGGAATGTTCTATATGTTCATGACTCTTTGAAATCACTAAGATTTATATGTTTGTAACAGTGTGCAGTGTTGGCACTGTAATGTTCGTTATTTCATTAATAATTCCAGATCCAATGCAAGATTTAGATTCTGTGCAGTAAATAAAGGACATAAACCAGTACTGTGACATTTACTAACTTCAGTTTACTATATTTGTGATACTGAAGCACCAAGGAAAGCTGTCAGATCACGGCTGGCACATGACAGTCCACTGTGTTCCATAACATTAACCGTGGATGCTGTATTACCTCGACGTGCATCTTGTTGTCTTTAATTTGGGATGTTACAAGAACTGGCAGTCCCAATTTGGCAATGCTTACAGAGGGTAGGAAATGGAAGCGGCTTTCTCTGAGTTGGGGAATGGAGGAGAAAAAGGCAGAGATGCCAAGGAAGGGGAAAGGGGTGGTTTAAAAGCAGGATGGCCAGAGGCAGGAACCAATGCGGCAGGATCTGTGTTTGTGATTTTATTGCTCTCACTTTTATTATCGTGACATTTCTGCTTTATTGTATTGTATGCTGCCCTGGAAGGTGATGATCTGATGAAGGGCTTCATAAAAATGTTTTAAATACATAAATGTGAAGAACTCTCCGCCCAGTTGTAGAGCTGTCAGGTGCAGTGTTTGTTGCATTCCAGCCTCCTGTTTGCATCCTTTGCAGTGTCTAAAGCTGCAAAGGAACTTCATTTAGCACCGTGAGATCTGTATATGATAATACAAAATGACAGCTGCCTTGGGTCTATATCCCTTGTGGAGTATTCCCCAGAACCCCTTCCAACAGCAACTGCAAAACTTTTCATTTGTATTTTGAATAAGTATCATTACATCACTCTGGCTTCTGCTCTAACTATTCAGATGAGACTGCTCTTACTTATTACTAACAATCTTCTTTTTGCTAAATCTCATGAACATTACTCACACCTCTTTGAACTCTCTGGGTTCTCATGGGTGAGTTCTTTAATGGTTTTTAATCCTCTCCTTCTCACTCTCGCTCTCCCATGACTCCATATTAGTTTCTATTAACAGCGTTCTTTCCTCTCCTTCCTTTCTGTTGGGTTTCCTAGGAAGGATCTACACTACTGCTTTAACACAGTTTATAACAGTAGTGACAACTGTTGGGGCCCAAAACACGCTACACATACAGTTTTCAAACCACTTTCAAAGTGTCACATCCTGCTCAGTGTAGATCTGAACACACTCTATATTCAGTTTTCAAACTGTTTTCAAAATGTCATATCCTGCTTGGTCCATAGGGTATTAAAGGCCGAGCACTTACACCTTTGCACTTTTACATTTCACTCATCTTTACACCTCTCCTCTCCTGTGTACCAGCGTATCACTGTTGTTCCGTTGAGATGCACTCTCAGATCTCCTTTGTACCTCCCCCTACAGTTCATTGGTTGGTGGTAGTTGGACACCTTGCCCTCCCTAGTAATTGACATGGGGCACTCCTGGTCTTGCACTGCTTTTTCCTAGGAAGTAGCTTCTCTTGTTACTGAAATCACTTCGGGAAAACTCTCTCTCTCTCTCTCCTATGTACTTTTGTGGTTATTCCCTGTTGCCTAGGTTATGCCCGTTCCCCTCACCATGACTGGAGGCTTTGGAGCGTGAACTGGAGACGGTTGCAGTGTTGTGTAAATCCCATTGATTTCAACTGCATTTACATCCAATTCATGCTAAAATCCAGTGCATGCTTACCTTTGAGTAAACCCTGTTGAACAGAGACAGACTTACTAAAATGGGGTTTTCTCAAAGGAGATCTGTATGGGATTTTAGTATGAATTGGATGTAAATACAGTTGAAATCAATGGGATTTACTCTTGAATGAGGGAACCAGCAGATCACTATTTTATAAACTTGGAAATGCACAGCTTAGCATGATCAAAGGATCACTCCTCCACACTTGTAGACTACCAGGAAAAGGGTTTAAGAAGGGGGATTTATAAAATCAAGGGATAGACCATGGAGTTTATGTTCTGTTTACTTTTACATGTAGAAAATACATGTATTTTCTACATTTCTTTTAAGGTGAAAATGTACCCCTGGCGCATGCCTACTCAGGAGTAAGAACATAGAGTTAAATGGGACCTCTCTCCCTCCCCCTTAAATGGTTGAGTGGAGAATCGCGCCACCCTCCTCTTTTCTTAGCGAGACCAACCTTAGACACATTCCCCTCTAAAAATGCATGTTGAGGGTAGAGCACTGTCCTTTCGCATTACCAGAAAAACCGGACTTTCCCCGTGCCAAAAAAGCAGTGCTAAGAGGGGGATAAAAGGGAAGATCAGGGCAAAGCAGGGACGACGTCATGTGACTCATCAACATACAATGCAGGGTGACAGTGGGCTATAACGCTGGTGTGATGGAGCCAGAGGGCATGTCTATACCAGGTGATATCCCAGGGATCGTCTCTGTGCATCCACATGATGCACAGGGGATCCCGGGAGAAGGGAGGGATGATCTCTCATTTCCCCTGGACATTGCCATACTCTTTTTTCTTAGTTTTCTCCGCAGTCCTGGGACAATCCATTAGTGTGGACGCCTGTCCCGGCGTCTTCCCTCTTCCTCGCGAATAGCGGGGGACATCGGAGGGAAGGATCTGGGCTTGGAAGAGTCAAGGGCCATTGGGGTGGGAGTGGGACTTTTTTCTTTCTTTCTTTTTTAACTTACTTGTGCACTGGAGCACAGGTGCGCTCAAGGTCCTGTCTATTTTTTAAAAAAATGGCAGGTGAGACGTCCTCCTTCCTCCCTTGGCGTTGCATGTCACGTTTGAATGCAGGGGGAGGATTTTGCAATCAGTGAGATCCTCCCTCCTCCCTTCCAGAATGCCAGGAGGTGTAGACATGCCACTTATTCCAAATCCCTTCACATTCCCTCTGTTCTGTTGATGTCCTAAGATTTCGTTCCCAGTCTCTATCTTTTTCCAATCATCATTCCATTTCCGTGCAATGCTGCCTCCTGACATGTGGACATCTCCGTCTGCCTAGATAATTTATTGAGACAAGCAGTAGCTGAAGATCCTCAAATTGTGCTCCCTCCTACATTCCCCAACTCTTTTGCATCACACCTCCTGTAATTTCAGACTTTTGTGAACCTGGCCTCTTCCATCAACACAAGTAGCTGGTCCAACATGGTATTTCAGGCTTAATATTTGCAGCCTGTGTATAAAATAGAGACCTGGAAGAGTATTCTTTGACCTGAATTTTTGGGGGGGTTAGTACTAGGGCATTTCAGAGAAGTTCATAATGAAGTTCACAACAGGGCTATAAGGGCCATAATTGGATCTAGAACAATGATCCCCGCGACATATAAAAAAATCTGTCTGTCTGTGTGTGTGTGTGTGTGTGTGTGTCCGTCTCTCTGTATGGAGAGAAAGCTGGCATGCATATGCAACCATATTCTATACATATCAATACAAATACCTTTATAATAAATGCACAGACATATATAATGAACATAGATATGGCATATGTTCATTATATCTGCATACTTTAAGCATTTAAACAAACTTTCTGAATTTTCTTTGGGTCTGCATATTGACGCACATTAAAGAGGCGGAGGAAATGTTCAACTCCGTTTTAGCTACTGTGTGCACTTGTTTTTTCTTGTCACATATTCCATTTGGTTCCTCTTGCTGATGCCTATGTTTGCATCAGCTCCTTCTGTTCAGCAGGCAGAAAGAGAGAACATTTTGCTTTGAAGCCAGTGTGAACGCTACTCCATAAATCATTCAGTGGAGGCTATAGCTACACTGCTCTATCATCCCACAGCCCATGCTAGATCTGGAATTTGGAATCCATTGCCAAAAGTGAGCATAGTACAATATGTCGCTTTAGCCAAGATAAGCAGGGCTTGGTGAAGGCAACATACCGTGAAATATCCTATACCCTAATCTGATGTAACTATAATAATGTCTACATAATATTCACTTGAATGCTTTCGCCAAGGTTCCAATTTAAACACAGTTAATAAATTGAAATCTCAGATTTATCTCTCTAGAGAGCCTGAGAATATTTTCCCCATTGTACTGCAAATGGAAAATAATCCTCCAGTGTTCAGTCACATTCCACTGGAGATTTTCTCTGCTTTAAATCAAAGCAGCAAAAACAAAAGTTTATTGTGGCTGCCCACGAGGGAAGCATCGCTTCCAATATCCTGATTCTTTGCAGCTGCTCATGCCGCACGGATACAACCTGGGTATAATCAGTAACAAAACAACCCAACCATTTTCTTGCTTTGAAGAAAGAATGATCCACAGGCCTTCAACACCCATACTTTATGTTCCAAGTCAAGAAACATTCACGTCAACCCTATTAACATATTTTATGAAACAGAACAGTACCTTCTCAATGACGTTTCCCTCCACTCAATGTTATTGGTTGCTTTACAGTCCATCTATATCAACATTACACACACAGAGAGAGACACTTGTGGCTACTGAAGATAAGACAAACCTTCAAATAAGGAAATTTAGAAGAAAAGTGACGGGAACTTCGAACACTTTTTAGAAAACTGTGTAACATTCAGCAGTAGCATGTTTACTCAGCAGCATAGGGTTAGGCCAATACATTTTGCTGCCTGAGGCAAAGGACAAGATGGCGCCCCCTTCCATTCCAGGTATAGAAGCCAACTGAACTGGCAGTTAATCTTACTTCAACACTGGCAACCCAAGAGTAGCAGACCACATTAAGTGGTGCAGGACAGGCTGTGTGGCACACACAGCTCTGTCTTCCAAGAGAGTGAAATGGCTGAGGGGCTCAATGAACAGCTGGGAGGCTGCCATTGCTGCTTCCTCAGCATTTGCTGCCTAAAACTGTTACCTTACTCTGCCTAATGATAAGTCTGGCCCCACATCAGTAGATCCCACTGGGTGTAGTTGTATTTCCTTTCCAGTTGCCACTTATGCTTAGGGTTGCAGCCTAGGGCTTATTCCTGTACACATTTTCTTGGAAATAAGTTGAAGGCCCAAGATGTTTGGGACAAAGGAAAAGGTACCCCACCTCCTACTTTTCCATTCCACTCAACTGGCCTGCCAGTTGAATCTTACATCAGCATGACAGACAGGAGAGCATCCTTCACTTCACCTGGGAACAGCAGGCTAGCTCAGGGAGCACAGAACAAACTATATGGCACACGCATCTCCTGCCTCCAACACCTTGCAACGGCCCTGGGCTCCCCAGGATTGGCTGGAGCGCCTCGCTCTGTCTAATGGTAAGGCTGGCTGTGAATAAGTCCCACTGTTGGCCGCTGTGGTGTAGTGGTTAGAGTTAGGGTGGCCATGTGTCCTCTTTCACAGAGGACAGTCTTCTGTTTGAAGGGATGTCCTGTCCAATTCTGGTTTAAAGGTAAAGAACCATAAGAGCTGTTGCCTCTCCACTGTTAGCACCTGAACAGGCAAGTACACAGGTCACACACAGATTGTATTTCTATTTAACGTATAATAATTATTTCTAAATTTGCATCCACTTATAGAAATTAGCACATGCAAATTTTATTCAAAACAATAGCCTCTTTCTTCCTCTGTTTTGCTGACACATTTCCTCTTTTGGGGTGATCCATAAGTGGCCACCTTAATTAGGATAGGGAAAACTTGGGCTCAGCTCATCACTGTCCATGAAGCTCACAAGGTGACCTGAGGATAAAATGGAGAAGGGAATCTTTGTACCAGTGTGAGATTCTTGAAAAATGGGAGTGATAAAAATATAATGCATAACATATATACAATAAATGTATGGAGATATATTTCTGAGAAGATGTGCACAGGATCAGGCTGTATGTCTCCAAGCTTTGGACTTTTTCTTTTTCCCCTTTTGCACCTTGGACTTCAGCCTCTATAGATATTTTACTTTGGAAACTGCCATTGTAGATTTGCTTCCGGAATCACATTATTTTGTCATGGGCCACGTGCTGAAATTAGGCATGCCCAGAGCCAAAAGGGGTGTGCCTGGAGACAAGAAAGATTTCCACTACCTCCATAATGCCCCCTGCTCCAATTTGGCAACAACAGGCAGAGTTTGGCTGCATTCAGTCAACATGATAGTCAGTGGTGGGGTAATAATTGACTCGACAGTTGTACTCCCCATACAATGTGATTATACTCAACCATGGTGTGGATTAGGATCAGCGTTGAGTTGACTATTAGTCCACACAGAGTTGACTCACTCATCCCCTGCTCTCCCCCCCCTCCAGTCCTTCCACTAGTATCCCATCAACCTTTGCTGTCGAAAAGCTATCCTGCTGGCTGGACTAAAGCAGCAACTGGTGCTTTGGCTGCTCTTGCCTTGTGACTTGGGCCATAGCTAGACCTAAGGTTTATCCCTGGATCGTCCAGGGGTCAAACCTGTTCACCTAGGTGACACACAGGGGATCCAGTGCTCAGGCAGGGGCGAACCCGGGATGATCCCAGGATAAACCTTAGGTCTAGCTGTGGCCTCAGTGGCTGATGAAATAACCAATGGTGGCCAAGGAAATAACCATCAGTGCCCTCCACACCAACACGATAACTATTGATGGGTTAAGTAATCAACCATTGACTATCTAAACCACCATTGGTTATTGTGTTGTCTAAAAACCCAGTCTTTATTATGTTTTGACAAATACCACAGAGCTACACTGTTTTCTGTCTTCTATGTTATTTCCTTTATTTTCCAGTTTAATTTATTCCTTTCATTTCCATTGCTTTTTGATTTCCATTGTTCTAATGACAGCAAGTGAGTGTTTTGTTAGAAGAAGACACTCAGAATTCCATACTCGCATGGCAGCTGCTCTGAGTGCAGCTGCTAGAGAACCTTGTTGGAAGGCAAGTGAGCACCAATGGCTGGAAAGCCTGGCAGCAGTGACATTGGCTTTGATCTGAGGAAAATGTGTGTGTGTGTGTGTGTGGGGTGATGAGCAGTAAGGGAGTGAAACTGGCAGCAGCAATTCAGGCAGTAGCAATAGCCATATGTAGTGTACAGCAGTAAATTACCTGCAGTGGCAGGGGGCATTGGTGGTAGCAGAGGAGTTCAGATAAGACCTTTGGGGCCATATGCAGCAGCACAGGAGTTCTGCACACCTACCGTAGTTCATACCATAATATCAATAAATATATTACCAAAGCATCTGTCAAAGGTGTTTATCCAATAAACTGTATCAAGCTTTCTGAGTTTGAAATTCTAGCAGAGAGTAACATCAGCAGTGATATAGTCTACATTTTGAAGTGCAGGCATTCATCATGATAATCTCCATAGGACCAGCCCCAAGGACCAGTTCTAGCTGTTTTATCTCATTCAGGAGCAGGTCTTTTGTAGAACGAATGGATCTTCATTGTCCATTCAAGACCAAGCCATCCCAAAATAGTTTGTGTTACAACAGGGAACAATATAGCGTTGCTAGGAAAATTCTTTTACCCACAGCTAATATGAGAATTTCAGTTAAGCTCAGAAGGACAGAATACTGAGGGAGGAGATGATGTTAGCGCCCCTGCTCGGAAAAAAAGTGCAAGTGCTGTGTCCCTGCAAGACCTGGGTTTCACTACACCACTAAATGTCAGCCGCGCCTAGATGAACCCAAAGTCTTGCCCCAGAGAAAGGCAGGACAAGTGAGAGACTGTGCACAATGTCCATGCAGCAAAAGTGCCTGAAATGGTCAGGGCATCACTGTGCAATATAAGGTGTTAGAGAAATGATTCAGGATTGTGCAAAAGAGAGTGACACAATATATCTCTCTCTCAATATATATAGACATAAGCTCTATTGTGTCCAAGTAGCCTCAGAGACATCAAAACAGTTGTACATGTATCTGACAGAATATGCCAAATATGAAGGAAACCATCTTTCAAATAGTTCAGTTGCCATGTCTTGTTAAAAATTTACAGGTAGTTCTTATAAGTGAAGGATTCCCACCCACGCACCCATAAATGCACACACCATGCATCTAAAATATAAACTCCATCTGATGACCTTTTTATTGCACGCTTGTTACTGGGCACTCACGGAGTTTGCTTAGGTCCCTCACATGATGTTGTCTACCTCACGTGCATGTTCTGCCCCTTCTGGCCTTCCTTGCGCAACAACAACAACCCTCATTAAGTCCGATTTTTTTTAAACTCGGAATTGCTGCTCTCTCCTGCTGTGTGCAGGAGAAGCAGCACCGTTAGAACAGTGGACTCAATGGGACTCATGCTCATTGGGTGCTTCCTCTTTTGGAAAGAGGAAGTAACTGAGGAACGAAAACATGGGCAGAGAAGCGAAGGTAGGGAGTGTGTTAACCCCCAGTGTGATGGAGCTTTCAGAGTGTTGTTGACAACAACAACAACAACCATAAAACACTTCTTGGGAGTGATTATAGTGCCACAAGTTGAAAGAAACAGACTATGGATAGTGAATTCAAACCATGTTTCAAGGTCCCATTCCAGCACAAGTCCCTTTGATATAAATGGTGGTCAACATGTATATTTGGGTTTGAAAACTGCTCAGCAGAAGTACTGGGCTTGATGGCCTGGCCCAGATGACCTATTTTTACATTCTGAAGGATTATATTGCATTATACAATCTGGTTTTCATTCATTACAAAATTCTTTGCAACTTATGAAAATACCCCTCTGTGTCTTTAAATATATGTTCAAGCCCATATTAAAGCTTCTTTTTTATATATATTGCCAGCATGGCATAAACCAAATTTTATGTAAATAAGACTGTCCAGAATTCTATTACTATTATTGCTAATACAGCTACATTTTTATCTTACCCTTTATTCAAGGAGCTTGGGGTGGCATGCATGGGATTAATAATTCCTTCAATTCCATGAGATAAATTCAGATAAGAGAGTCACTAGCTTAATGTCTCCCAGTGAACAATGTAGCTGAATGAGTATTTGCCTCACTGGTTAAAGCCCACTGCTTCAGCGACTAAACCAAACCAGTTTTCTTAAATCTGTAGGATGGTTTTGGATAAATATACTTCCAAGAGATGTTTTCTCATATGGGGATACTTTCCCTCTTGGGCCATGCTTTCTTTTTACTGTACTGGACCAGTCTCAGCACTCAAAAGAGGTTCGGAACCATGGGTTTAAAACAACAATTTCCATGGTACTCTGTTGCAGTAAAAACAACAAAAGCAATATTCAGAAACCAGTGGGAGGACACTTCAGCCTCCCAGGACACCCTATCATTGGCCTTACAGTGGCCATTTTGGAACAAAGAATCTCCCAACAGAGATTAGAGTCAGAGATTGCTGAGTTAGAATTCATCAAGGGGTTTAATTCCATCACTAGAGGTTTGAACTGGGATAATGGTGGAGGCAGTGACAGACTTTGTATTTCTGGGTGCAAAGATTACTGCAGACGCTGACTGCAGCCAGGAAATCAAAAGACGTTTACTTCTTGGGAGGAGAGCAATGACAAATCTTGATAAAATAGTTAAGAGCAGAGACACCACACTGACAACAAAGGTCCGCATAGTTAAGGCAATGGTATTCCCCGTAGTAACCTATGGCTGCGAGAGCTGGACTATAAGGAAAGCTGAGCGAAGGAAGATAGATGCTTTTGAACTGTGGTGTTGGAGGAAAATTCTGAGAGTGCCTTGGACTGCAAGAAGATCAAACCAGTCCATACTCCAGGAAATAAAGCCAGACTGCTCACTTGAGGGAATGGTATTAAAGGCAAAACTGAAGTACTTTGGCCACATAATGAGAAGACAGGATACCCTAGAGAAGAGGCTGATGCTAGGGAAAGTGGAAGGCAAAAGTGTGTCATCTAGATGAACAGATTTGACTCCTGGACAATCCAGGGATAAACCTTAGATCTAGCTATGGCCCAAGACTCTAGTGTATGGAGTATGCATGCTTAAACTCTTTGTTCCCCACTGTAGTCCCAATCTGGATTGGGGGCCCTATGCCTGTAATTTTTCATTGCTGAAAGGCAATAAAAATTACTGGATCTTATATATATGAGTGGGCGAGGTTAAAACCCTCCTACAGCCCCATGCCAGGAACCTGATCCAGATTGGGGCCTGCACTTACTTTAGAGTAAATGACATCCAAAGCAATGTCTAGTTTAGGATTCAGAAACTGGACAGATGCTACAGAAAGTGTACGGCAAATTCACTACTAGTAATGGAATCCGTAACAAACTCAGAATGAACTGAAGTAGCTCTGCATTACCAACATCGCTCCCCTATGGGTTAAAGGATATGGCTTATGGTAAATTATTTAAGCAGCTTTAATAATTCCAGAGCATTGTTGTTATGTTAATAAATAATTCAATGGATTTAAATGCTTTGGAAC
Organism: Elgaria multicarinata webbii; assembly: GCF_023053635.1. NCBI lineage: Eukaryota > Metazoa > Chordata > Lepidosauria > Squamata > Anguidae > Elgaria > Elgaria multicarinata. Next base: position 49,998,371 of record NC_086180.1, on the reverse strand, counting down.
TTTTAAAATATCTGATATCCATTTAGGAAAGGAAAAATAAGCAGATCGCTGCAAGCTAGACAGGATTATTTCAACCGTGAAGGCTGGTGGCAAAATATAACCAATGATACTGGAATGGCTTGATGAAATGGTTACAAGACAGCTTCCTGAAACATCTGTATCTTCCCTCTGTAAAATATCAATTTTCAAAGGTTACACAGTACACCAATAAACAAGATAAAAGAGGTCTGTTAGTACTGATGCAACTTCATGCGCTATTATTAGTACTGAATATGGCATATCGATAGGACTAACTTGTTTGAAATATAAACAGTAAAAAGAATCAATGGGTTTAAGCTTATATAAATAGTATAGTATGCAACACTGCAGAGAGATATAGAGTCAATTCAGCAGAAACTCCCAAGAACTGAGCATTTTCAGTGATCACACACACACACACACACACACACACACACACACACACACACACACATTCATGGACAGACTTAGACACAACACCCACACATACATACACATACACACACACACACACACACACACACACACACACACTTTCCCCAAAGAGATGATGACTAATGTTGTGCAATCATCATACCTACAGGAACTGAAAGTAAAACAATGGCGCATAAGCTATGATTACTGTCTAGAGATAAAGATAGATTTCCTTTTAAATTATATGTTTTTCTTTTAGATTCTGCACACAGTAATTGTCAAGGATGGTAGGGTCATGACTCAGTGCTGTGCAAGCTATCAATAAGAAAGAAAAGATCACAAGGTAGCCATATGAAATCAACAATGATGAGCTACGATGCAGGGAAACCAAAGAACTGTACCGCCTTGGGAGCTGGGTCACCTGAATTCAAAGGTCAGAACTGAGGACAGGAGACAGGAATTTATATTATGCCAGGTACCAGGAGACAAAGGAGGCTGCAGAAGTAGTAGACAAAGCTAGATTAATATAAGAAGTATGGGCATCTGCAGGGTTTTTTTCGGGGGTGGGGGCAGGCAAAGCTGCAATGCTCAGCAGTGTGTGGTTGTAATTTGCGGGCGTAGCATGCACTACTACAACACACCCGTGCACTTCCCTTGTGTGTTATCTTTGTTGCTTAACATCACATTCCATGAAATTTAGACGTCTACAGAGAAGTAGAAGATCCTGGGAATTGAATAGCACTAATGCGGATGAGTTTTATATTAAAGAACTATCATGAACTCCAACAAAACTTTATTTAGAATGAAGGATAAAAAAACACTCACTGAGGAACAAAGAAGAAGAAAAATCCCAAATACACAAACACGTACAGTTGCCTTAAAAATATGGTATTGGATATTTTTATGTCATCACTGTTCTCATAATATTGACACCTTCACATGATTTGCCTGGAATGATTTCCTTCATTTTGTAAACATTGGTGAACACTCTCTTGAGCACTCTTTCCCAACCTGGTACTGTCCAAATGTTGTGGACTACATCTCCCAGCATTCCTGAACATTGGCCATACTGGCTGGAGCTGATGGGAATTGAAGTTGAAACATCTGCAGGGCCAGGTTGAGGCAGGCAACCCCAGAGAGTAGCAGTAGAGTTTTTGGAGAGTGTCTTTAGTGATGGGAGGAGAAATGATGAGTATGTTTGATCAGGATTTAGGATTCTAGAGGAACCTTTACTTTTCATATTGTTATCACCCACTTTTTACAACAGCTAACAATGCAATATTTGCATGGCTTGAATTTGAACTACAGCAATGTTCTTTTGTAATTGTGTATTTTTCTTGGAACTGCATATTTTGTGTATGGTTGCACATTTTTTTTAAAAGCCCTGATAATATCAGAAAACAGAACCATTATTTCTGGTAGATCTGGTGACTGAGTAGTGACAAGGCCTGAGTATCTTGTCTACCAAGACAGAGAGACCTGGCCACTGAGAATTTTGTATACCAGGTCTACCCCTCTGTTGTTTCTCAATAGATAGACCTGGGCCTAATCTACACCAATCAGGATATTGCACTATGAAAGCGGTATTTAAAAGGCAGGAGCCACACTACTGCTTTATAGTGGTATTGAAGTGCACTGACAACTGTTGGGGCCCATTGACACATACCATTTCCACTTTCATAGTGCTATATCCTGCTTGGTATAGATTAGGCCCTGGTGTCTGAACAATGTCTTTCCACCTGCAGCTCAAACCCTCAATTTTTCCCTGGTTCCTTTCACTCCTGTAATAACACTTGAGCCGACAGCCATTACAGGGGTGAAGGGGATGGTTAATATTAGGGTGCGGGAAACCTTCTCAACTTATAGTCTACTCCTCGGTTCTGCTCTGGAACACACAATATTCTCCCTAAATGGGAAATCGCCCCACCTTGAGAGATTGCACCTGATGTTGCGCCACAGAAACAGATTAGGGATCCTGCTGCCCAGCACCCTCCATGACTGAGCTGTTGGAGGTGGTATCAAGTGTGGTGTTGGATGAACCCAGGATGGCAGTTCCAGGTGACTTTAACTTCTGTGTTGAGGATGGCTCTGGAGCTCCAGCTCAGGATTTCATTGCCTCCGTGACAACCTTCTGAAAACATCTCTTATCCAGGAAGCCTTTCTTGGGCCTCAGCTAGATCTAGGGGTCTAGTGCAACGGAGGGGTGAGGATCACACGATACATTTATCATGAAATCTCCCCTTCTGTTTACACGTAGCTGCGATGGGCTCGGATGAACAGGATGTCACACCCACCATTTTGTGTTTATTTTAAAGAAACAGAAGGAGTGCACGAGTGCTCGTGTGCTCAAAGGTAAGTGGTTTTTTAATATATATATATATATATATATATATATATATATATATATATATATATTCCCTGTTTCCCTTATCCCACCCCTGATGGGCGCAGAGCTCCTGAGGAGTTCTGCGCCCCATGCACGGTTCCCAGCTCCTCATGAGGACCCATGAGGAGCCAGGACAAACCACGATGCCTGCCCACATGTTCCGTGGTCTTGGGATCATCCTGAGAACATGGAAAAAGCTGGCTGAAAGGGTAGGGCCATATCCCGGGGAAAGGGAAGGATCATCCCTCCCTGCTCCTGGGATCCCCTGTGCGTCATGTGGATGCACAGGGACAATCCCAGGGATCGCCCCAGGCTATCGCCCTGTTTAGCTATGGCCTTTATTAACCAGCCTCAGCTTTATTGGCACACTCTTTTTAAAATAATAATAATGATAATAATAATAATTTAATATCATATTTCATTCTCTTGCTCATTTTATCTCTTTTTGTTCACTGCTTTGGAATCTGTTTAGATGTGGAATGGTATGCAACTGTTGTCAATAAATAAATAATAAATAAATAGCTTGAGATTCACACAATAAATTTCACAATAGGGTTATTTATTATTACAATACCTGAGAAAACAATAACTTCTGAGTTGCTGGCGATGTAATGAGTGCAATGCCGCATTGAGGCATATGATGTGGGCATGTCCAGTAACGGCCTTCTTCTTGGTTGGAAGTCGTTGCGCATATAAATTTTGTTCTTCTAAAATCTTGGACATAGCAGATGTATATGCACTTTTAAATTACATCCCTGTGATATGGGGATTAATAGGTGAGCAACAAAAGTGGATATTGAGAGCCTTTACAGTTGCAAAGAGATTCATATTCCAAACTTAGAAGGAAAAACACTCACCACCTATCACTCAATGGACTGAAGATCTTATTTCTCTTTCCATGTTGAACGCATCTCCTACAACCACCAATCTAGATATATAGATTGCTTATATTAACATATATAGTTGAAATGGAATTATTAATCCTTTCCTCCCTCTCCTTGTGTTTTATCTTTTTCTTTTTTTCTTTTGTCTATATCAAGGGAGATGTTAATTATTACTGTATTTTGATATGTTTCATTATATGAATTCCCTTGCATTTTTTGTTTGTTTGTTGTTGTTATCATTATGTTGCAAATAAAAGAGATTTATTTTAAAAAAACATTTTTAAAGGAGCAAAACTAATATAATGCAGAAACTAAGTAAACCCCAAGGAACTAGATATGTTCAACTAGATTTGAACAATTTTTGGTTAATAGTGCTTTAGCTTTGGTCTCACACACCAGAAGCCTGTTTAGAGTCAGACACAAACAGTTGTTATTTAGCTAGTAAACAGTATTATTGTAGACCAGTTTTCAGGTGGGGCAAAGCAATTATGGAGAGCATTGAAGATATGGTGGGGCACAAGATACAAGGAACAGATGGCCATTGATATGGGAAGCCTAAAAGGTACAAGATGTAGTCACTATATGAATATTTTTCTGGCTAAAGATAGGATTCAGAAACTTGAAAATGTACAAGAGGCTCAGGAGAGCATTGTATAATTTCTAGAACCATATGGCAAGGCAGCTGAAATAACAATTAAACAAAATTTGCCTTTGCCTCTCATAAAAAAAATAAGTTTTTCACTAGTTATAGTTATAACTATGAATTGACAATTGGGAGGGGAAAATCTTGGGACCTCTAATATTTTTTTTAAGCGCTGCTCCCGCAGCTTACTAATATAAATGGATGGTTCATCCCATAAACACAAGTTAGTCCTCTCATAAGCCAAGTCTATTATATCTTCCCTACCTCAAATGCCCTTGTTACATCACCCCATTCTCTCTTTTCCTCAGCTCAGTTTTCCACCACTTGACTATCCTCTAAGCTTCATTTACTTTTCTCTCAGTGTTTCACGCAAGAGATTTGGCCACATTCCTAAACAACGTGTGGTGAACTGCAGGTAACCGTCATCCCCCCGTTTCCTTTGTTTCACCTGCCTCAGTGGACTCCATTATTTGTACGGGAGTATAAAATAATAGAAGCAGCTGCAAGAGACCTAATACAGACATCAGAATGCTTGTACAGTGGCTGAGAGTTCCCCACCCCTTATGTTCATAAGCTGCTTCTCATGCTCACCTGTAGATTCCTTCATCTTTTCCACAAGGCAAATAGTGAAAACATTCACTGGCAGGAAAAGCAGAAGATATTTTTTCGCACTTTGTTTTTTGGAAAACTTCTACAACTCAGGAGGTGCCATTGCAGAATGAAATGTCTCCTGCAATGAATGAGATCTGTTAAAACAGGAAAAGTATAGTAAAGGACTGCACAGCAATATTGACATTAATGATTGAACCCATTAGTGGTGAAAATCGTGCAGATCAGCTGTGCGTTCCTGCCAGTGCATTTTGTTTAGAGAGGATAGGCCATCAGGTATTGATTGATTTTGATTTGATTTGTGGCACTCAAATGTGACCCACTGTTTAAGGAGATAAAAATGTTAGAATCATGCTGGTTCAGACCAAAGTTTAGCATTCTGTTTCCATAAGCATCTATGGAATGCCAGACAGATGCCTATGAGAAGGCCAAAAGCAGGACATGAGAGCAGTAGCACCCTCCTGCTTGTGTTTTCCAGCGACTGGAATTTAGAGGCACACGGATACTGAAGTTAACATATATAGCCATCATGACTAGTAACTACAGATAACCTCCATGGATTTATCTAATTCCCTTTAGAAGCTGTCTAATTTGGTGGTCATCGCTACATCTTGTAGTAGTAAATAGTTTAAATATGTGCTTTGTAAAGAAGTGCTTTCTTTTATCTCCCACCATTCAGGTCCATTGGTTGACCCATATGACCCAGGTTCTTATATAAGGTTTTCTCTCTATCCACTTTGTCTGCTCAATGAGGCATCCTCACAACAAACAGCCATGATGTGACAATGCCTCACTGAGTAGACAAATTCATGTTCAGAGAGGGCAAAAGCGGGCATGTCCAGAGCCCAAAAGGATACCCCCATTTCCACCATTCCACCCAATCAGCCAATGAAAAGCATTTTTTAATGTGACAAACACTACAGAGCTACACTGTTTTCATTCTTATACATTATTTCCCAATTTAATTCATTCAATTTACTTCCATCGCTTTTTGGTTTCCATTGCTTTTCATTTCCTTCAAATAAACCCTTCCAACCAACCCGAGTGAAAGCAAGTCGATGTTTTTATTGATTGATTGGTTTTAATTTATGTCCTACCTTTCAAAGAATGCTGCTCAAGGTGGCTAACAATAAAATCAGAACGAAAATAAAATCTTCATTAAAAGTTTTTAAACAAATAAATTAAAAGCACAACAGTAAAAAAAAAAAAAAGTAGCACTACCCAGTTTAAAACTTCTTCAGCAGCAGACCAGCATACATGCCAAAGACCTGCCTGAATAAAAATGTCTCTGCCTGTTGTTAGAAGATGCTCTGGCTTCCACACTTGGACGGGCCCTCCGAGAACCGCTGCTAGCCTGTCCTCTTGGAAGGGAAGTTGGCACCAATGGTGGTGCCTGAAACTTCAGTAGTGACGATGCTGGGCTTGATCAGCAATTGAGAAGGTAATATGCCGTGAGTGGGGGTGGGACCTGTGGCAGCAGCAATACAGGCAGCGGTAAGATCAGCAGCAATGGCCACAAGTACAGCAATAAATTGGTGGTAGCCACAGGATCAGTAGTGTGCATTTGTAACAATGTGAAAGAACTGCTGGATTCAGCCTGAGTGGGTTGTGCTTCCTGGGAGGAATCAGGAAGTCTGTAAACTGCCCAGAGAGCTTTGGCTATGGGGCGGTATATAAATGTAATAAATAATAATAATAATAATAATAATAATAATAATAATAATGACGCCCACTGCTTCAAGCTGGAGGAGAGAGAGGCCACTGCCTGAGAGAGCTCAGTGGGAAGGCTTTGTTTGACATGTAAACTGCCCAGAGAGCTTCAGCTGTGGGGCGGTATATAAATGTAATAAATAAATAAATAAATAAATAAATAAATAAATAAATAAGTTTGACATGTAAGACATGTAAGTTTGTTTGGAAGGCAGAGTCTGGGTGAGCCTGTGGGGTACATTCCACCAACTTTGAAATGGAGCAGGGGTTGCATAAAGTTTTGCAGGGGAACATGGGGCCTGTGAACCATGGGTTGTGCACCACAATATAAAAGCAACTTTTCACTGATTACATACTTGGATTCAAACTTGTAAAAAAAAAAAAGAGAGACTATTTAAGTGTACTTTTGGATAAGCCAGCCTGCTGATATGGCTGTTAATCAACTATTCCTTTTGTTAGGCAGATTGCTTGTTCATAGCCCCAAATGGTCAACTGATGGGAACTAATGGCTAGAGGTCGGTAGGTTGAATATCTGGGTCTGGGTCTGAATGAACCACCCAGAGAGCTCCAGCTATTGGGCAGTACAGAAATGTAATAAATAAATAAATAAATTGATCTTCATCAGAGCTTGTGGAGAATGATGTGCATTCAGACTCACCCTGGCAAAGTGGAAGCTCAAGGTGTATATGTGCAGAGAAGCAGCCATTTACACTGTGGGAGAGCCAGAGGCCAAGAAAAATCTATGAGTTGGCTAAAGACATCTTGAGGATGCAGGACCCCTCTGTGGAAATCTGATATGGGGTTGTAGTTCTAGTGCCTTGTAAGAGTGCCATCTATTCACCTCCACTTATATTTGTATATTTGTAAATCAAGTTAATATTAAAAGGACACCTCCAATCTCCAGTAATCTCTCATCCAAAGGAATCCAAACCTGATAATATTGCCTCTGTGACTTCTTAATGCTTGGGGAAGTGAGCTACAATGCAATCAATAAACCAAAAGCTTCATATCTGCAGCTCATTGAACCATTTGCATGTAGCAACTCAGTCACTGCTGGAGTTTGTCTCCAAGCCACTATAAGGGGCACGGTGGTGTGCAGGGAAAACGTTGTATGCCCATGGGTGTGGATGTCCTTGGGACATCCACAAAAAATGAATATGTCAGTGGCCTCCATGGGGGAGCCATTTCTTTTGAGGCAGAGCCTGGACTCATCCTGTCACCTTTGAAGATTTTCTTGCCCACAGTAGAGATTGCTTAGGTTGGTCATGCATTATTATATTCCTGGGATTTGCCACTCACAAGGGCAGAGATATCCTAACTGAGCTGCACTGAAATATTACTTGAAGGATGAAGGAGTAACCTAAACTGTAACATTATGTTAACTAATTCATGACCCTGCAAAATGGTCTGTGTCCTCATTTGGATTAT